>NC_138202.1:284341443-284941443 GCF_964194415.1 Vipera berus
TACTGCGAGCATACTGGCCCACATTAAAAATGAAATTTTGTTGCCTACTAGCGGAAAGAGGAAGCTTGAGAGTTCACAAGGTTGATGCTATATGGAACAAAACTGTGGCTGAATCTGGATGTTCTGCTTCGGATACCATGGAGCCTCCTCCCAGACAAGGTAAAAAGGAAAACAGGTCGTGAAGAGGATGTGTAGCATCCCAGACAATCCTGCAGACCTTGCTCAAGAAAGCTTCTATGCTATGTCCTGGATAGAAGGAAGTGAACTGCCAATAATCTTTTCTGCTATCTTCACCACCATATTTGGTATACAGTATAAATTGGAGGATGTAGGGACTCTCTGCCTTGGAAAAGATGGGGCTTATCCTCATTCTCTTAGGAGGCCATTTTCACATTCCAGTTTGTTTCTTGTGGTCATGTTAAAGTAAAATAATCCAAAAGCTAAAGTTATCTTTTTGTTGGAAAATTGGGGTGCTGTCTGTGCATTTAATCAAGTAGTAACATTAGATTGCCATGTCTGTTTGTTACTTGAGGGGCAGAGTGGCAATAGCTTCAGTTAAAACATAATGAAATCTCAATATGGTCCTTGAATTTCAGAACTCCCTGTTGTATTGTAGGATTCAATATGGTCTTTCAGTGCCATCCACAGGGGGTATCACAATACTGTATGCAAGATGGCAGGCATAACATCATAATCCAAGCTCCACCCCTTTTGTTTCTGTTCTGCCCACAAACAGTGCAGTGCTTGTATCATGGCACTAGTCCCACACTTCTTGTAGATCTTGACCCACAATCCAGATATTCTTATCTCTTCACTAATAATAAGCCTACAGCAACACACACTAGACTGAATGTCTAAGAATATAAAAAGTTAAGGAATTAGATATTGGAATATCCAGTAGACAAATTACAGTGACAAACCACATCTATGTATCATATTCCTGTAGATTAAAAAATTACAATGGATCCAATAAAAATATTCATGTTTGTTGAACAATGTTGTATCTTTTCCAGGAAACAGCTAACCATTGAAATTAGGTGCTTAAAATGCAAGATATGTCCAGAAGTTGTAATCTTGCATTTTAGTGTCACTTTTTTAGATGAATATTACATTTCACAGTATTTTGAAAGATGCATTAGCTTTTTAAGAGTGCCATGTCTTTTTAATTATATATCATAGGACAATAGAAATGGATATCATGTGCTTTTTTTAATAGAAGGAAAAGAAACGACAAAATAGGAATACTGTTGGAAATTACAACTGGCTAATTTTTTCAAAGTTTGATCTGAATACACTGGTTATATGTTTGATTTTCGATCGTTTCCTTTTGTTGGTAAATAAATTTAAATGTTAATCATTTAATTGAAATACAAAACATAATTATTAATGTAAGACGTTTGGCTGGGCAGGGGCAGGGGCTGTCCATGTAAATCTAGAAAGCCTCTGATTATTTTTTTATCCAAATTTTTTATAGGGCTAGGGAGCGGGGTGGGTGATAGCGGTTGTTTGGCTATGGGGGGTGGCCGATCTACCATGGTTCAGACCAGCCTTGGGTCTGATAGCACGGGGGGAGAAAGGGGTGGCGTTGTCGCCGGGGCTCATGAGCGGGTCGTGGGATTATCAATTCCCACGACGGGAAATGGCAGCAGGCGGATAGACAGGGGGCCGTATCGCTATCGGGAGGGCCGTCCCTGCTATTTGCAAGCGGTGAGGCGCTCTGACCCTCTGCTTCTTCCCCGAGATCCCGGGAGCGAGGATGTGCAGCCTCCTGAGCTCCGGCTGGTGTACCTGAATGCCAGGTCCGTGGTTAATAAAGCTCCCCTCATTAGGGATTTAGTTGAGGGTGAGCATGCGGACCTGGCTTGCATCACGGAGACTTGGTTGGGCCCAGAGGGTGGGGTCCCTTTGGTTGACCTCTGCCCACCAGGCTTCCGGGTGCTACACCGGCCACGAGCTCAAGGTAGGGGTGGGGGAGTGGCGGTTACCATTAGGGAGACCTTATGCCCGCGGGAGACCACCGTTTCTCAGATAGTCGGGTGTGAGTCTCTCTTTATGAGATTTGGTCCTGGGGCGCAGTTGGGCTTGCTGCTGGTGTACATTTCGCCTAGTCGCACAGCGGCAGCCCTGCCCGAGCTGCTCGATATCCTCTCGGGCTTGGTGGTTGAGTTTCCCAAACTTATAGTTTTGGGAGACTTCAATCTACCATCCCTGGGAGGTTCATCTGAGCTAGCTCGGGAGTTCATGGCTTCCATGGCGGCCATGGACCTGACGCAAGTAATTTCAGAGCCAACTCATGAGGGAGGCCACACCCTTGACCTGATTTTTTATCTAGACGGTGGTTGGATGATCTAGGTGGGGGCTCTCCATTTATTATGCCCCTGTCATGGACCGATCATCATCTCCTGCGGCTGGTCTTCCGTTTTGCCACCCCCCGCCGTGGGGGCACGGAACCAATTAGATGGTACCGCCCCAGACGCTTAATGGATCCTGATAGATTCCAAGCGGCGCTGGGGTCCCCACCTGCCTCCACTGCTCACAGCTCGGCGGATGCCTTAGTGGAAGCCTGGGAAAGGGCAGCCACTGAGGCACTTGACCGGGTTGTACCCTTGCGGCCCCTGGCCCGGCGCAGATCCCAGCGAGCTCCATGGTTTTCCGCGGAGCTCCGGGAGATGAAGCGTCGGAAACGGGGCCTAGAGAGCTGCTGGAGGTCTAGCCGATCCGAACCCGACTGGTTGCGGTTAAGAACCTATATTAGGTCTTATCTCGCAGCGATGAGGGTGGCGAGGTGCAATTACTTCTCCACCCTCATCGCGTCCGCAGATAATCGCCCGGCCGCCTTGTTTAGGGTGACTCGCTCACTTCTTAATCAGGAGGTGAGGGAGGATCCCTTGCAGGGTCGTGCCGAGGAATTTAGTCAACATCTGTCGGATAAAATCGCTCGGATTCGGACCGGTTTGGACTCCAGCTGGGCAGAGTCAGGCGATCAGGACACGGGCGGTCTTGTCAATGTTACCTGGGAAGAGTTTGATTCTGTGACCCCTGATGAAGTGCACAGGATTATGGGGAGGCTGAGCTCCTCCACATGTTTGTTGGACCCGTGCCCTTCCTGGCTGGTTTATGCAGCTAGGGAGAGGACACGAGGCTGGCTCCAGGCGGTTATATCTGCTTCTTTGAGTGAGGGTTATTTCCCCACCGTCTTGAAGGAGGCGGTGGTGAGACCTCTCCTCAAGAAGCCTGCCTTGGACCCAGCTGTTTTGAACAACTTTCGTCCAGTCTCCAACCTTCGCTTTCTTGCGAAGGTTGTCGAGAGTGTGGTGGCGCATCAGCTCCCTCTGGTCCTGGATGAAGCGGATTATCTGGACCCCTACCAATCGGGTTTCAGGCCCGGGTACAGCACGGAGACGGCATTGGTCGCTCTGGTGAATGATCTCTGGAGGGCTCGGGATAGGGGATATTCCTCTGTCCTAGTCCTATTAGACCTCTCGGCGGCTTTCGATACCATCGACCATGGTATCCTGCTGCGGCGTCTCAGGGGATTGGGAGTGGGAGGCACAGTTCTTCAGTGGTTCTCCTCCTATCTCCTGGGACGCTCGCAGTCGGTGTTGGCAGGGGGGCAGAGATCGGCCCCTAGGTCTCTCGTTTGTGGAGTTCCTCAGGGGTCGGTTCTCTCACCTCTCCTGTTCAACATCTACATGAAACCGCTGGGTGAGATCATTCGTGGTTTTGGAGTTGGGTATCATCAATATGCTGATGATACCCAACTTTTCTTTTCGACCCCAAACCACCCCAGTGATGCCCTCGCTGTGATGTCCCGTTGCCTGGAGGCGGTTCGGGTCTGGATGGGGAGGAACAGACTTCAACTCAACCCTGACAAGACTGAGTGGCTGTACATTCCGGCATCCCGGGACATTCAAAATGTTCCATCTCTTTCTATGGGGGGTGAGCTTTTACCCCCTGTGGATAGGGCTCGCAACTTGGGAGTCCTCCTAGATTCACGGCTTACCCTGGAAGATCATATAGTGGCCGTGACTAGGGGGGCTTTCGCCCAGGTTCGCCTGGTGCGCCAGTTGCGGCCCTATCTGAACCGGGATGCCCTGTGTACAGTCACTCATGCGCTCGTGACCTCTCGCCTTGACTACTGTAATGCTCTCTACATGGGGCTTCCCTTGAAGACCACTCGGAGGCTCCAACTGGTACAGAATGCGGCCGCGAGAGTTGTCTTGGGAGTTTCCCGGTACTCCCATGTTACACCTTTGCTCCGCGAGCTGCATTGGTTACCAGTTGTCTTTCGGGTGAGGTTCAAGGTTTTGGTTACGATCTTTAAGTCCCTACATGGCATGGGTCCGGGATACCTCAGGGACCACCTGCTGCCGGCATCAACTCCCCTCCGCCCTGTGCGTTCCCACAGAGAGGGCCTCCTCAGGGTGCCGCCAGTCAGGGAATGCCGACTGGTGGCCCCCAGGGGGAGGGCCTTCTCTGTGGGCGCTCCGGTATTATGGAACCAACTGCCGGTGGAGCTCCGGACGGCATCAGACCTCCGAACTTTCCGTCATGGCCTGAAGACCCACCTATTTGAAATGGCTGGTCTGGCCTGACGGGGGATTATGGGTTTTAATTTGTCGTTTTAGATTTGTATTACTGTTTTTAACTGGGCATGGGTTTAATCTTTTTTAATTTTTGTATTGTCTTTTTTATATATGCCCTGTGAACCGCCCTGAGTCCCTACCAAGGAGAAGGGCGGTATACAAATTAAATAAAACTTGAAACTTGAAACTTGTTTCAAATATAAGAGTTTTTAAAAATTTGTACATACAAGTACAATAGAAAAATAATCTCACTGCTACTTCCATCCTTGCTGGAAGGGTCAGTCTTACCCAATTGCTTGAAATCAAGCTAGACAGTCACCTATCTGAAAGACTAGTCAGTCACTTGTCTGAAATGGTGTAGGTTCTCCTGCTTGAGCAGGGGGCTGGACTAGAAGACCTTCAAGGTCCCTTCCAGCTCTGTTCTATTCTAAAGCTAGTATTGGGGCATCCACAGGAGAGATTTTTTTAAAAAGTCAAGATGCTAAGAACAATAAAAAACAGTCGGTTTTTTAATGCACATCATATTAAAAAAGGAATAAAGCTATTTTTTGTTTTCTTTTTTGACCCTCCTGCAGATGCCCTTACCTGAAATAAAACAGTTTACACTTTTTGCCCTTTTATAATGCAGCCCAGTGGTTCTCAACTTGTGGAACATGGACCCCTGGGGGGCCTTGATGTCATCACAGAGGTCCACAAAGTCTTGAAGATGTGTTATGATTTAAATCTTGTGTTAAGTCTTGGTGGTCTGTGGCCATGATCTGTGGCCACAAAAAGTATTCAAAGGGGGTCCATAGTGAAGAAAAGGTTGAGAACCATTAATATAGCCATTCATTTACAGATTGTGAAATCCTTCTCCTTCTCCTATACCTCCTTCTTCTCATATTCCTCTCCCTCTCCCTCCTTCTCCTTTTTCAGCTAGATTTAAGTTAAATCATTCTAATTTCTAATGCATGTGTCTTAAAAGGAAAGATACACAGGAAAATATAGCATGCCTCAAGTGAAACAGCTCTGCTGGCTTTCTGCTTTAGACTGAAGCCAGGATAAAAACAAACCCTGAAATATTTGTTGTATCAAATGTCAGATCCTATCATTAATTAGATATTATCAATAATAATCAATAATCAGATATTATCAAGCATCTGATACACTGGCTAAAAGGTAGCTTAGATGCAGTTTAATGAGACTTTAGTCTATCAGACTAAACAGCTGGGACGAGTAACAGAGTGAGCGCCTGTTACTCGTCCCAGCTTCTGCCAACCTAGCAGTTCGAAAGCACGTAAAAATGCAAGTAGAAAAATAGGGACCACTACGGTGGGAAGGTAACAGCGTTCCGTGCGCCTTTGGCATCTAGTCATGCCGGCCACATGACCACGGAGATGTCCTCGGACAAGCGCTGGCTCTTCGGCTTTGAAACGGAGATGAGCACCGGCCCCTAGAGTCGGAAACGACTAGCACGCATGTGCGGGGGAACCTTTACCTTTACCTTAGTCTATCAGACATGCGTGACTCTCTTCTGTGAATGAAAAATGTTAATGTCATTTCTGTAAAATAACTTTCGTAGGAAAAGAAGTCTGCAATTGTTGCGTATGCTGTGAGAGAAGCATATTGTACAGTTAGAAAGCAACTTCCAACAACATCTGGTCTTTGACTGAATAGCATCTGGAATTGCCAAATGTTGGCAGTTCCTATAGAAGAAAAGAATGCCACATTTTTTATGGCATATTCCACCTGCTAATTTTCACTTGGGGAAAAACTATTGAAAGCACATGTGACGGAGGCAGATGGGCCCCAGCTCAGTCTCTGGTGGAGTCTCCTATGAGGTATCTAGGAATGTTGCTGACGCTGTAGATCGTATCCTCTAGTGGACAGTGTGCAAACACAATGCACAACATTGGCAGAAGAGTCATCTTCCTATTCATATCACTCTACACTGCACTCTGCAAGTCCTCAAATCCATTCTAGTGATGTAGAAGGTTAAAGGATCCAATCTGGTGATGAATATAGGGGCATCATAAAGTAGTAGAAATACACAAGTACAATACTGAACATAGCTAGTGGTGCCCGCAGCAAACAACAATGCTGTCCAAATGGTGACCCCATCATATTACATCCATGAATCCTGATATCTGTGACAAGTATATGTCACAGAATTTGCATGATTATGTCATTTTCTTTTCATTATTTGCCACAATTACCTAGCTCTGCCTGGGGATGCCTATGTCCATGAGCCCAAGTGGGGGAAGCAGAAGGAGGCAGATCATGAAAAGTGAGTGACAATATCAAAACTGAACTCAGCAGATAAATGGCTTAAAGTATCTTTTTACTAATCTGCCACAGAACTCTGCGACATCACAGATGTCAAGGCTTCATACCCAGTATGGTAATTAGACTATCTCCTTGTTCGCTATCCAAGCAGACTCAAATAGACTTACTACACAAAATTAAGAGGCTATGTGTATAAGAAATTTTCCAACTAATACCATTCAGGAATCTTGTCCTTTATAAATACTACTCCTAAGGTTTGAATGGGATCCCCCCCTCTGCCTTTTTGAATCAACAGCTATGTGGCTGTCCATTTCCCAACCTTGAAGATTTCTGCCACCTGTCCCTTATTTACAAAATGGATTTCTCTGGCATAAGAATCAGAGATTCCTGCCTCACAAGCCAACTCAACTCTCACAACCATCTCTGCGATCTGCAACTAGTTTTCTACATCCAATCTGCTGTTCATCCTGCTTCCTTCATCTTCTACAGATGCTTTCATCCTCTTTTCATCCAGACAGCCTGCAAAAAGGAGCTCAATTGTAATTTTGCTCATCCAGTACTAAATGCCATGGGTGGATCACTCAGGTGAACTACAACTCTTTTCTGTTCATCACTGCTGGTGAAATTTCTTTTCCTTATAATGCCTAATACAGACCATTGATGTTCATGTCAACACCACACCATTCAAGAGGGTATGCTTGGGTTTGCTTTGTGAAAATATAAGTTGTGCCTTACGGTGGTCTGATGGGTTGATCCAAAAGAATCTGAAAGGGAAGGGTGTGTGTGTGTGTCAAAAGAAGCAAGATAGTGGTTGTAGCATTGCTATCAAAGCCTAGCCAATTTTGTCCATGCAAGCAAAATCAACACAAATGCAAAAGAAGTGGGCCTTCGACTGCAATGCCATGACCAGCATCTTTGCCTCATTTGACAGCCTCATTCCCCCGTGGATGACGCTAGGTTGATCACCCAAACACTGGAAAAATGTAGGGAAGCAAGGGTGGAATCAAAGAAATCTCATCTCTAAGTGGTGTCAACTCAGCATATTGGAAAATTTACAGTTATCATTCTTTACCATCCAGAAATGTTCAAGGGGTGGAAGGGCGTCAAGCTGCAAAGAAAGAAAATTCTTTGTGTGGAACAATCCTCAAACTCAAGTTGTCTTTCGGACTTTGACAACAACAGATTTTTTTTCCAGCTTAGTTCATGTAAATCAGAAGTCATCATCACAAAGCAAACACACTTCTGATTTACACTCATGATTGCCTTGGTCTGGGATTTGTTTTTTTTTGGGGGGGGAGGAGAAGAAGCTCCAGCAATGATGATAAAAGTTTGGATGGCACTCCTCTGATATCCTATCCACTCTATGGTCAGTCCACTTTCTAGCATTCACTTTCGGCCCTCCCACCCCTGATACAAAAATGGGAAGGGAAAATATTTAGGATATGAGCTGTAGCAGAGGAAATAGGGTTCCTCCTTGCCCAGTCTGGTGAAAATCATGCTTCTTAATCCTGCAGGTGCTACCCACTTGCAGGCAAAAGCACTTGAATTCCATCACATTCCCTCAAAAGCGAGGGGGGATGACACGGGGGGGGGGCTACTTGTTCTCCTGAAATCTGCTCTCTTGTATGAGAAAAGTGCCATCTGTGGATTCTGGCACAAACTAACTTCAGGCCTTGATTCCTTTCTGTCCATGGGTTCTTTCTAACCCAGAGCGACAAATAGCTGCCGGATTAAGTGCAGCCATGCAAATGTTACCAATTGTACTTGCTTTGTAAAGGCCTTCCTTTGATGTGGGCACCCTCTTGAATCAGGGCAGCCCTTCTGTGAGCCTGGCTTACCCACAGCCTTCTTTTCATTGCTCGGAATTGGATGGACAACTTGCTGAGAAAGAGAAGCCAGGGGCAGTTGGGAGGATAGCCCAAGGACATATCCTCATGGCTATTTCACTGCAAACAGAGGCTTCCTGGAAGCTGTCTAGCAGCAGGGACAAAAGGTGCCACAAAGAATTGTTGAAGAAAGCGCTTACTTGCACTTCACAAACCCCTTTTTACTGTCCCTTAGAAAACAGGACAGTATCACTCATTACCCAACTAGACAGAGGTAGTCTCAACTTACAACCACAATTGGAACCAAAACTTCTTCTTCTTCATCATCATCATCATCATCATCATCATCATCATCATGACAGATGGCTATCCAGTCTTTCCTAAAAACTTCCTGTGTTGGAGCATTCACCGTTTCTGGAGGCAGGTTGTTCCACTGGTTAATTATTCTAACTGTCAGGAAGTTTCTCCTTAGTTCTACGTTGCTTCTCTCCTTGATTAGTTTCCATCCATTGCTTCTTGTCTTGCCTTCAGGAGAATAGCTTGACTCCCAAGATGCTTGACTTCTTTGTGGCAGCCCCTGAGATATTGGAACACTGCTATCATGTCACCCCTTGTCCTTCTCATCATTAAACTAGACATACCCAATTCCAGCAAACGTTCCTTATATGTTTTAGCCTCCAGTCCCCTGATCATCTTTGTTGCTCTTCTCTGTATTTTTTCTCAACAACTTTTTTACATCGTGGTGACCAAAACTGGATGCAGTATTCCAAGTGTGGCCTTACCAAGGCATTGTAAAGTGGTATTAACACTTCACGGGATCTTGATTCTATCCCTCTGTTAATGCAGCCTAGCACTGTTTTGGCTTTTTTGGCAGCTGCAGCCCACTGCTGGCTCATATTTAAGTGATTGTCCATTAGGACTCTGAGATACCTCTCACAGTTACTACTATGAGCAAGGTACCACCTATATTATACCTGTACATTTGGTTTTTCTTGCCTAAATGTAGAACCTTACTTTTTTCACCATTGAATTTCATTTTTTTAGATAGCACCCAACGATCAAGTCTGTCAAGATCCTTCTGTATTGTAAGCCTATCTTTTGGAGTGTTGGCTATTCCTGCCAGCTTAGTGTCATCTGCAAAATTGATGAGTTCCCCATCTATCCCCTCGTCCAAATCATTGATGAAGATGTTGAAGAGCACTGAACCCAGAACAGAGCCCTGGGGCACCCCACTACACACTTCCCTCCATGTAGATGCAGTTCCATTGAGGACGACATGCTGAGTACGGCCGGTTAGCCAGCTACAAATCCATCTGGTGGTGATGCTGTCTAACCCACATTTTTCTATCTTATCAAGTAGTAGGTTGTGATCTACTTTATCAAATGCCTTACTGAAGCCCAAGTAAATTATATCCACAGCATTCCTCTGGTCCACTAATTTTGTCACCTGGTCAAAGAATGCAATAAGATTTGTCTGGCATGATCTGTTTTTGATAAACCCATGTTGGCTTTTAGTAACGACTTTGTTTGCCTCTAGTTCACTGATTAGTTGCTTGATTATCTTTTCCAAGATCTTCCCAGGTATTGAGGTCAGGCTGATAGGTCTGTAGTTTCCTGGATCCATTCCCCCCCCCTTTTTTTTTTTGAAGATGGGAACTACATCAGCTCTTTTCCAGTCCTCTGGTAGTTCCCCAGTGCTCCATGATCTTTGAAAGATATAGTTCAATCTTTTTTTTTCTTACACATAAAGATTTCAGAATCTGTCCTTGCTGTTCTATGCATTAAAGCTATTACTGTTCTTGCAGAGCTGAATAAGCAGACTTTGAAAATGTTGCTATTGCAGCAGGGATGAAAATAATGAAGTTAGAATATTTGAAAAGAAGAAGGGAACACAACATAGACCTACAACATCCTGCTGGTCAAATTTCTGCAGGAGAGTTCAGACTACAGGAGGTAGTTTGAGATGCAAGAAAACAGAAAATTCAAGGCCTACATTGCCTGAAGAGAGGTGAATTAAATTTTGCATGCTTAAACCCGCTGCAAACATTGTATAAGATGTCAGGGGATATTGATGGGAGATTGAACAGGACTTCATATATTCTTTCTAGATGTTTCCTCAATAATTTCCCAATATCAAAACCATAGCACCCTTTCTATCTTGCTGCTGTTCAGGCATGTGGAAACTGTAGTTTTCCTTTTGCTGGGGGTACCACTTGGTCCCTTAGCAAAGAAAGACCCTTGAGTCCATTCGCAGTGAATGGTATACTTTTACTAAAAGCCAAGTGGATTACAGTAAAGCAAAGCATGCCAAATTTCCCCAGTTAACTTCCTTTGTCAAGTTCCTTCCCGGTTCCTCCCCTTGATAGTCCTTATTATCCAATTACACTTGAACAAATTGTTTTGGTAACTGTGTCTTACATTCCATTCCCAGGACTTTGACCTTGAGACGGTGTTTCTGGAAGGCACAATGAGGAGTTACTTCCCCCCTCCTGTCTGGCTCCCTCAACCCATACTTCCATGGCAGACTGGCAGCTAGCAAATGCGAAGCTCAGCATAGGATGGCAGTTGTGACAGGAAGAGTAATTGGCTAGTTAGGCATAGATCTTCAGTGGATCCATCAGCCTACTCTTATCTTTTTCAGCCTTGATAGCTTTAAGATGGGTGGATTTCAACTCCCAGAATTCCCCAGCCAGCACTTGGGAAATTGTGGGAGTAGATCATGTCTGATCTACTTCATCATTTCTGTTTCTATTATATGATAGGTAGTGACATCAACAAAACAGAAATTTGCCTTTCACTAAGCCATTCTTGAGCTTTGGAAGGAGACCTCTAGCCCTACTTGAAGGTGGGGAACAAATCTAACAACTTCTACATGCAAAGAGGTTGCCAGTGAGTCACAGTCCTTTCACATCCACAGCTAAACACACACACACAAAGACAAATATATTTGAAGGTAATACTAGCTGCACACAAATAAAGCCCTACATTTTTTAAAAACACACACACACATCAGAATGTAGCAAGATTTTAAAATTCTGCATTTCTCTTCATGCAGGTTACACTAGTCAAGTTAGCTTACTTCTATGTAATTTAGAATACAACCTTTTACAAGACATGTAATTATGTCTGAATGGCAATCAGAGTGTTCTACAGGTTAAGAGGTTCCTCGGTGTAAACTTCATTGATTTGGGTAATTTGCCTGAGATTAATAACTCAAGATTCTTCCAGGGAATGAATAACCAGCTGAGAAGAGTTGATGAACCAAAGTACAGTCAAGGATCATTAAACTGGGCTTGTCATTAATTTCAAGAAAATGACCTGTGCCCAGATCAGAGGATCTACTGTATGGTGCCAATGAAAAATAACATATGCACATGGCATTTTTAAGAAGGGTAATATAATTTTAATTTCTAACCAATTATATTGCTGAAATATCCTATAACATATAATTTACTTTACAACTGAAACTGAAGACATATTTAATGTATATTCCAAATTAGTTGTAAATTTCTCAAAGACATTTCTCCAAATAGGTTGAGTTCCCCCATATTACAATCTTTCCAATGTATCTTACAATATATTTTACAATGTCCTGTAAAACCAACTTAGTTCTTTCTTTTGTTCTCTTCAGCTGCAAGATCCTAAACTGCTTTCAAAAACTTACTACTGTTGGTGGACTGGATGTGAAATGCAAACTGGGAGGTGATGGTGTGGCAGGAGAACAATCTTACCAATGCAAAAGGAAACCACAAAAGTATTCGTTCTACTGCAGGTCTTTTTACTGCATATTCTACCCAAAGTAGATGAGTAGGAAAAATAGATGTTTTTTCAGGGTTCCAAAGCACTTGAAGATTTTTGCTGGTTGCCACATGCCAAATAGCCAAATAGCCAGTCCATGTCTGATGGAGGAACATATTGTAGATGCAAAGAAGTATTCTCTTATGGGAAGATTTGGGGCACCAGGGACTGGGTTCGTGGAGAGAGGTTTTTCCATGGACTGGAGAGGCCGTGGTTTTGTGTGCTACCTGCATCCTATGGATGGGGCTTCGCTTGTTTTCACGACCCAGTTTCTGGCAGGCCGCATCCTGCCCTAGGGTTTATTTATTTGCAACTATATGCATTTGATATTCTGAAATACTGGAATGTGTGTGTGTGTGTGTGTGTGTGTGTGTGGTGTATAGCGTGTACATGGTAAAAGGCATTTTTAGAGATGAGAGCAGATTTTTGAGCAAAACCAAAAAAAATCGAGATGAAATAAAGAACTGCATAATAACCTATTCCTTTTTCATTTTTTTCTGTATCAAATGGTTTATCTTTTTGGACTTCTTTATAACCAAATGAAGTAGGAACACTTTAAATAATATAAATGGTTTCTAGCCCAATAGGGTGAAAAATGTAGGCACACTCATATTTCGATTTTCCCAAGAGAAAGAGAAACGGCTTAGGGAAAGACTACTCAGAATAAAAAAAACATAAAACTCATCTGCTGTTCCTCCTCTCAAAATATTCTATCTTCAATGTTTTATTTTTTTCTTATACATAAAGATTTCTAAAATCTGTCCTTGCTTTACTGTTAGGTTGCTCCCTAACTGGCATAACACCAGTAAATTTCTCTCCACCTTTTCCTTTCAGCTAGTTTCCTTTCCTTCTTATCGCTATATCTTCTCCCTTTGTGCAAAAAGGAAGTGATGAAATTCCAGATCAACTTTCCCCATCTAGAACTCTTTCTTTATTCGAGGACTGTAATTCTTATCATTACTAGACAGCATGACTACATTGGCTGAAAATAATAAGAGTTATGGTTCTACATCCACAACACAACAATCCAAAGTATTTTAAGAAAGCTGAACTAAATCCTGAACAGAGCTTTGTTTTTAAAGCATTAGGCTGCATAGCATTACTATGATTGTTGTGGATGTAGAACTGAAGCTGAGAAAATTCTGCCTATGGCTGAACCAGATGCCATCCTACTAGCTTGTGAATAATATAATAGCCATATTAGAGATAACTGAGAAAAGACATGGATGCAAGAAAGATCTAACTGACTTTGCTTTAAAAGCAGAGAGTAGTATGATTGAAAAACAGGATTAGCAGGTTTAGATAGATTGTGTACATGTCCACTCACATAAATATGAACATAAACAGATAGTCATCACTTTCCACATAATATTTCAACTTCATTACAGCTTCCAGTTTTAGACAAAAGACTATAAATTAAGTCTATTGGACAAGATTGGACAACTACTTGTCTGAAATGGTATAGGGTCCTCTGCTTGAGCAAGGGGTTAGACTAAAAGACCTCCCATCTCTGTTATTCTACTCTACTCTACTCCACTCCATTCCATTCTGTAAATGGTAAAGTTCATACTACAAATTAAATATAATGCCCAGATGGTTGGTTACCATTCTTCCTCTTTGGAAGCAATGATGGAAATGTGTTTTTGGTGGATTAATTAAGGATTAGCAAGGCACTGATTGTTGCCTTGCAGCTATAAAGGGGTTTGCACATGAGCTATGCCACTGGAAGCATAAACCCCCAAAAGGAACTCCCAGTAAGCAGGTTATAGGTGAAGGAACAGAATAAATACAAACCAGTTGTAGAGAATATGTAGCTCAGGGTTGGACTGTTGTGTTGTTGATGCTTTCTGAACTTGGCTGTTTTGTTGCAGACTTTTTATTACTAGCCTGGATAATACTATCGGTGCAGAGGAGATATAATCCACGTGAAACGCAGCCCATTGCAATATGCTGTCCAGAAAATCAAATGAACATTCACAATTGGGACAATGACATCGTGATACAGGACCCAAAATACTGGAACGTGAATTCCCTTGATCAGAAAATATCTAGAGAGTGTGAGTAAAAGTAGTGCCCATGATATACCGTATATACTTGAGTATAAGCCGACTCGAGTATAAGCCGAGACCCCCAATTTCACCCCCAAAAACTGGAAAAAGTTATTGACTCGAGTATAAGCCGATCCGCCGTTCTGCAAGCCTCTGCCGCCAGCAGAGGCTCGATCCGCCATTTTGCAAGCCTGAATACACAGGAATACCCTGTGTGGCCGCGGCTCGTCGGCAGGTCTCCGTTCCTCCTGCCGACCTTTGGGGAGGTTTGGGCGCCTCCCCAAACCTCCCCAAACGTCGGCAGGTCTCCGTTCCTCCTGCTGACCTTTGGGGAGGTTTGGGCGCCTCCCCAAACCTCCCCAAACCTCGGCAGGTCTCCGTTCCTCCTGCCGACCTTTGGGGAGGTTTGGGCGCCTCCCCAAACCTCCCCAAACCTCGGCAGGTCTCCGTTCCTCCTGCCGACCTTTGGGGAGGTTTGGGCGCCTCCCCAAACCTCCCCAAACCTCGGCAGGTCTCCGTTCCTCCTGCCGACCTTTGGGGAGGTTTGGGCGCCTCCCCAAACCTCGGCAGGTCTCCGTTCCTCCTGCCGACCTTTGGGGAGGTTTGGGCGCCTCCCCAAACCTCCCCAAACCTCGGCAGGTCTCCGTTCCTCCGCGCAGACCTGCCGACGTTTGGGGAGGTTTGGGCGCCTCCCCAAACCTCCCCAAACCTCGGCAGGTCTCCGTTCCTGTTTGGGGAGGTTTGGGCGCCTCCCCAAACCTCCCCAAACCTCGGCAGGTCTCCGTTCCTCCGCGCAGACCTGCCGACGTTTGGGGAGGTTTGGGGAGGCGCCCAAACCTCCCCAAAGGTCGGCAGGAAGAACGGAGACCTGCCGAGGTTTGGGGAGGTTTGGGGAGGCGCCCAAACCTCCCCAAAGGTCGGCAGGAGGAACGGAGACCTGCCGAGGTTTGGGGACGTTTGGGGAGGCGCCCAAACCTCCCCAAAGGTCGGCAGGTCTGCGCGGAGGAACGGAGACCTGCCGAGGTTTGGGGAGGTTTGGGGAGGCGCCCAAACCTCCCCAAACAGGAACGGAGACCTGCCGAGGTTTGGGGACGTTTGGGGAGGCGCCCAAACCTCCCCAAAGGTCGGCAGGTCTGCGCGGAGGAACGGAGACCTGCCGAGGTTTGGGGAGGTTTGGGGAGGCGCCCAAACCTCCCCAAACAGGAACGGAGACCTGCCGAGGTTTGGGGAGGTTTGGGGAGGCGCCCAAACCTCCCCAAAGGTCGGCAGGTCTGCGCGGAGGAACGGAGACCTGCCGAGGTTTGGGGAGGTTTGGGGAGGCGCCCAAACCTCCCCAAACAGGAACGGAGACCTGCCGAGGTTTGGGGACGTTTGGGGAGGCGCCCAAACCTCCCCAAAGGTCGGCAGGTCTGCGCGGAGGAACGGAGACCTGCCGAGGTTTGGGGAGGTTTGGGGAGGCGCCCAAACCTCCCCAAACAGGAACGGAGACCTGCCGAGGTTTGGGGAGGTTTGGGGAGGCGCCCAAACCTCCCCAAACGTCGGCAGGTCTGCGCGGAGGAACGGAGACCTGCCGAGGTTTGGGGAGGTTTGGGGAGGCGCCCAAACCTCCCCAAACAGGAACGGAGACCTGCCGAGGTTTGGGGACGTTTGGGGAGGCGCCCAAACCTCCCCAAAGGTCGGCAGGTCTGCGCGGAGGAACGGAGACCTGCCGAGGTTTGGGGAGGCGCCCAAACCTCCCCAAACAGGAACGGAGACCTGCCGAGGTTTGGGGAGGTTTGGGGAGGCGCCCAAACCTCCCCAAACGTCGGCAGGTCTGCGCGGAGGAACGGAGACCTGCCGAGGTTTGGGGAGGTTTGGGGAGGCGCCCAAACCTCCCCAAACAGGAACGGAGACCTGCCGAGGTTTGGGGAGGCGCCCAAACCTCCCCAAACGTCGGCAGGTCTGCGCGGAGGAACGGAGACCTGCCGAGGTTTGGGGAGGCGCCCAAACCTCCCCAAAGGTCGGCAGGAGGAACGGAGACCTGCCGAGGTTTGGGGAGGTTTGGGGAGGCGCCCAAACCTCCCCAAAGGTCGGCAGGAGGAACGGAGACCTGCCGAGGTTTGGGGAGGTTTGGGGAGGCGCCCAAACCTCCCCAAAGGTCGGCAGGAGGAACGGAGACCTGCCGAGGTTTGGGGAGGTTTGGGGAGGCGCCCAAACCTCCCCAAACGTCGGCAGGTCTGCACGGAGGAACGGAGACCTGCCGAGGTTTGGGGAGGCGCCCAAACCTCCCCAAACGTCGGCAAGTCTCCGTTCCTCCGCGCCCTGCCTGCCTGCTTCTTTCCGCTGCGGAAAGAAGCAGGCAGGCAAGGCGCGGAGTTTGGGGAGGTGCGCGCGCACCTCCCCAAACCTCCCCAAACTTCGGCAGGTCTCGGACGGCGGTGGCTTGGGAGAGGTGCGGGCGATCCCGGAAGCACCAAAGCCTCGGCCGCGCACAAGTCCTCGGTAAGTTTTTTTGTTGACTGGAGTATAAGCCGAAGTGGAATTTTTCAGCCCAAAAAGTGGGCTGAAAAATTCGGCTTATACTCAAGTATATACGGTACCTGGATTAAAACCAAAAGGATAACCAGATGCTGAACCAGATGCAAAAGGAAAGTTTTGATCCTACAAATACACTCTACACCAGTAGAGTGAAATGTCAGAAGCAGCTCATAAAGTTTATACACCTGCAATAGTGTAGAATAAAATGCAGGTTTACAAAGAAGCCAGGGCAGAACCAAAAAAAAGCCAATTCACCAAATGAATCAAATCCTATGTACAGGTAGGTTTTGAATTATGACCACAATTCAGCCCATAATTTATTTTGTTAAATGAGACACTTGCCACCTTTCTTGCCAGAGTTGTTAAGGGAAACACTGTAGATGATAAGTTAGTAACACGGTCGTTAAGTGAATCGGGCTTCCCCATTGACTTTGTCAGATCGCAAAAAGTGATCACTTGACCCAGGGACACAGCAGTGGTCATAAGTATGAACCAGTTGCAAGCACCTGGATTTTGATCACATGATCACGGGGATGCTGCAAAGGTTGTATTGTGAAAAAATGGCCATAAGTCACTTTTTTTCAGTGCCGTTGTAAGTTACTTTGAATGGTCACTGAATGAACTGTTATAAGCTGAGAACCACTTTTAGTCAGGATAGTTCCAGGTTAGCTACAAACTGAGTTGAAATTATCTTAAGGAAGAGTTCTGAAATAAGCAGGATCCCTTCATCCCAGATTTGGAGACTATCTGAAAGTAGCAGGGGAGAAATTGGCAAGGACATTGTCAGTTTTCCCCTTCTTTTTCAGACCTAGTTATTCTGTGGAAGGAACGTAAGCTGCCCAGGCAGTGCTGTCAAACACTATGGGGTGGTATAGAAGCCTAAATTCTATTGCTAAAGGTAAAGGTTCCCCCGCACATGCGTGCTAGTCGTTTCCGACTCTAGGGGCCGGTGCTCATCTCCGTTTCAAAGCCGAAGAGCCAGCGCTTGTCCGAGGACGTCTCCGTGGTCATGTGGCCGGCATGACTAAACGCCAAAGGCGCACGGAACGCTGTTACCTTCCCACCGTAGCGGTCCCTATTTTTCTACTTGCATTTTTACGTGCTTTCGAACTGCTAGGTTGGCAGAAGCTGGGACGAGTAACAGGCGCTCACTCTGTTATGCGGCACTCGGGATTCGACCCGCCAAACTACCGATCTTCTGATTGACAAGCTCAGCGTCCTAACCCACTGAGCCACCGCATCCCTCTGCTATTCTAACTCATCTCAAAATCAAAATGGTTTGCCAGCCAATGTTGAGCAATAATATTTTAAATCCCAAATATGGCCGTTTTAATTTTAAATATGGATAAATATAAACCATACAAACAAAAACATTTTTAAAAAGGGAAGGGGTCAGATTAAAAAAAACACGTTTAAGAAACACTGAGTTAAAGGAACGATGTGAATGCCTTAAAGTTTGAGAAGCAGCTAAGTATATATTATGCTAATTGCCAGCAATATCTTGGTGTAATAAATACTTTCTTTCCAGCATTCTGTTGGTTTGGGTAGAATAGAGAACGTTAAAAACTGAGGCATCTCGTTGACAGCCATTGCAAAAAGAACAAAACTGTATACAGTAGTAGATCTTTACTAGATGTGCAGTATGTACATTCTGGGTATCCTTGAAATGTGGCTTTTCTCTTTAGTTCCTTATCATCATATTAATAAAAAAAATCCTTCTGAGAAGATCTGATGATTAACCATCTGATCTTTGGCCCCACTTTCTTTTATGAACAAATGGCTGGTTGCCATTTGTCTTAATGGCACTCATTAGTTTTAGATGTGGTCCATTCCTTGACAGTCATGGAACAGCGTGGTCATGTTTTTTTTTTCCGGTGGAAAGGACAAGTGGGCCCAAACTGGGTGGTTCCTGTTAAGGAATCTTTCAGCCAGAAGAGACCCCACTGCCTTTTGTATGGGAATTCTTCCCACTCTCCATCTTCAGCAATGTCATCAGTCCTGTCACTTTCCTGCAGGGAATTACTAATGGGCTGAGATTCTGCCTTTTTCCCTCCCTGCCCTTTCAAGCCAGTCAGGGCCATCCACATAAATCTGCCAAGAAACTGACAGCAAAGACTGTGGGCTCACAGGAGCTTGAGAACCTTTGGAGTGGTATTCCTTCTGTTGTGGTGCTTCCCCAGACAGCCCTTGATTTAGGAGGAAGTGCAGTCCCTTTCTGCAGTTGAATTAAACAAATAAAAAGGGGAGGAGAGAGAGAGGGGTGATTACAATGTCTGACTGGGGTCTCTGGGGTTGAAATTGTCTCAAAGGCCATGAGAGAAAAAGATGCTGGGCTGTAATGGATGAAAGAGGAAACAATATTCTGTTTTGTTTTTTGTTTTAACTGGGAAGGCTCTTGTAGGCAGGATTGGTTATTTGGAATTTGGGAAATAAATTCACTTTGAATGCCCTTCTGGTTTGAATTACAGCAGCCATAATTCGCCCCCCCCCCACACACACACTATGATCTTCTGGGCCCAAAATGATGGGATCAGTGTCCCCTGCTGAGAGAATCTGATCATGACTGCTTCTGTGTTTACAACATGCACCCTTGGTTCTCTGCTTACATTGGGACAAGTTGACTTGGAATTCTTTATTTGAGTTTAAAGAAAGCTGTGGTCTTCTATAATATAGCTCAATAGTAGTAACCGTGAGAGGGATCTAGGAATCCTAGTGGACAATCACTTAAAATGAGCCAGCAGTGTGCTGCAGCTGCTAAAAATGCTAACACAGTTCTAGGCTGCATTAACAGAGGGATAGAATCAAGATCACATGAAGTGTTAATACCATTTTATAATGCCTTGGTAAGGCCAGACTTGGAATACTGCATCCAGTTTTGATTACCATGATATAAAAAAGATGTTGAGACTCTAGAAAGAATGCAGAGAAGAGCAACAAAGATTAGAGGACTGGAAGCTAAAACATATAAAGAACAGTTGCTGGAATTGAGTATGTCTAGTTTAATGAAAAGAAGGACTAGGGGTGACATGATAGCAGTGTTCCAGTATTTCAGGGGTTGCCACAAAGAAGATGGGGGTCAACGTATTATCCAAAGCACCAGAAGTCAGGACAAGAAGCAATGGATGGAAACTAATCAAGGAGAGAAGCAACCTAGAACTAAGGAGGAATTTCCTGACAGTGAGAATTAAGCAGTGGAACAACTTGCCTCCAGAAGTTGTGAATGCTCCAACACTGGAAGTTTTTAAGAAGAGATTGGACAGCCATTTGTTGGAGGGAATGGGACAATTTGCCACAGCCAACTTGCTGCGGCCAACTCACCATGGCCAACTCACCTCAGCCAACTTGTGATGGGACAACTCTCTGCAGAACAATTTAACAAATTTATTTAATTATTTAAAATAACTAAAAAATATTTTAATTTTTGTCAGCCACATTTCATTCTGTCCCTCCTTTTGCACCCTTTCTTTAATGATTCTATTCCACCATTTCTTTATTAGTAGTGTAATTTTTATCCAGCAATGAGTTGTCTCTGGTGAATTGGCCGTGGTGAGTTGGCCATGGTGAATTGTCCTAGACCCTTTGTCTGAAATGGTATAGGGTTTCCTGCCTGAGCAAGGGGTAGGACTAGAAGACCTCCAAGGTCCCTTCCAACTCTGTTATTCTGTTGTAATTCTGTTACATATCTTTTTCTGGTTGGTTCTGTTCATCCCTGTTTTGACCAGTATCTAGAATTGTAGCTGTCTTGCAAGTTGTTCAAGCTGACAGACCACCATGCATATCCAAAATTCATTACCTCTTGGGGCAGCCTATTACAACACAGCCTTCTCAAGCAAAGAATCAAATCAAAATGTTATATGTATCCACAAAACTAGCTGTCTTTGGGGATTACTCAATTCTAGGAAGTTCTAAGGTTTGGTGGTGGTGCAGTCATCTTCTGAGTTCCATAAAAAATACTTTTCTCAATAATTTGAGATCCATTGGACGCCCTTCCTACCATTTTGTCTAAAGACAGCCACTGGATTAAATATAGTATTTTGTTTATTCAATTAATTCAAATAATAAATGGATGCTATCGTGATGAAATAATTGTTCACTTTTTGTCCCACACTGCTCAGCTTCCACTCTAAATTAAGGGTGTTTATAATTAAATTAGGCTTTTTCAACTTTATGCACTGCTGTCATGGACATGTGTGGAGGGGAAAGGAGCAAGCGACATCATGTACCAGATGCCTCTGCCATTCAGATCTGTTAGGACACGGGTGTCAAACTCGCTGAGTCACATGATGTGTTGCGACGTATTGTGACTTTTTTTTGCATTGCTGGAACTGGGGTGGGTGCAGCCTGCGCATGGCCTACCAGCCAGCACTTTGACACCCCTGTGTTAGGACAATCTTATCCAAGGCAGACCCAGTTTGGGAACATAACCTAAACGTAGTCCGAATTTAATTTTTTTTTTTGCTTTTCATTTCAAAACTGCACCCTCAAACTACAATTCAATGTTCAATGCATAGTTTGATCCACGTTCCCTCCATACCAATATCTTAGTGAAACACCCACACATACATATAAAGTTCATGTCTGAAACAAGATTAGTGCTCATATCTATAACATTCAAAAAATACACACCTATTTTAAAAATCAGCCAGAGTCTCACTTAGTCTTTCTTTAAAAAAAAAGTCCACAGAAAAGAGTAGAAATCCAATGTCCTACATTTGTGTGTGTGTGGGGGGGGAATTTTCCTACAATCTCAAAGATGGCCAATTCTAACCAAAGGTGCTATCTCCAGATGCTTTGGGCTTGTATGTAGACCTCTATCAGCAGTTTCCCCTGCCCACATAGAGATTGAGAAAGAGACAAGCGGATGGCCTGTCATTGGGTTGCTGTAAATAAGATGAAAATGGGTACAAAACTCAGAAAGATATACGAGCCTTAAGAAACTCTTTGAACAAGGGTTAATGTTCCCAGTTGGGTTCCATGCTTTACTCTTCAAGCCTTCCAACTGAAGAGGATTTCACCATTGGGATGGTCCTGTCCTGAGTCACCTGCGGCACTAATGAAGACAAAGCTTCCTTTATGAATAGCCACAATATCTCATCCCTCTAATTTGTCCATCTATACCAGACATGTCAGACACAAGGCCCGGGGGCCGGATCCGGCCCATGAAGTGGTTTCATGTGGCCCGCGAAGCCATCCTGGAAACAGTGAGGGAACGGCCCCCACTGCCTTGGCCCTGGCCCAGAGACCCTCCTTCTGCCAGAGACCCTCAGATCTGTCCCACTCCTGCCCGGACCCCCATGTAGAGCTGGCCACGCCCACCCAGTAGGCCATACACACTCTAGCCATGCCCACCCAGTAGGCCACGCCCACCCTGGCCATACCCACCCGGCCCCCTGAGGGCAACCGCAATGCTGATGCGGCCCTCAATGAAATTGAGTTTGACACCCCTGATCTATACCCACTGGATTATATAAAATGCTTTTTTTTTGAGGAGAACAGAAAAACACAAAGAAAACCCTACAAAGCAAGAGAATTCCTCAGGTTACATAGATGATAGCTAATCATTCCAAAGGCATTTTCCATAAGGATCTGCAGGGGAGGCTAGGGAAGCAAAACTGGCCAAAGAGGTGCTGGTGGTCCAGAGAACTTGCAGCAGCTCCTCATTTTTATCTTTTACTACAGTACCTCTCCCCTTCCCACTCACATCCTATACCTGACACTTTTTTTAAGAGCGTAACATACACACACACCCTTGATTTTTTAGAAACACATCAGAAAGTGTGCAACCCAGATGGATTTCCATTTGGGAAAACTACCAACTTTCTAAAATGTTTTTCTCAGTACATCCAATATTGGCCATAAGATAATGTTCCGCTGACCATGACTCTGAGCATTTCACTTTCCATCCTTATTTTATTATTATGCAACTTCATATTTTGGGAGAGAGGCATCAATCTGTTTGTTTGAAATCAACAGCAACCTGGTCCTTAAAAATGCAAGTCTTTGAATAGAAAAGCTGACAGAGATGAAAGCAGGGCTAAACAACAGGGAACAAAAACACCCCTTCATGCTGAGCGGATGGTGCAATGGTGGGGGTGGTCCCGAGTACAGCCTCCATATCTCAAGGCTGAGCGGTTTCCACAAAGGCAGATTCCTTCATTCTTTAGCAACTGGTATCAGCTTTACTCCTTTCTCTGTGCTACCCAGTGGCCAAGGAGAACATTGTTGAAAAAGGACAGATCTTTGGCATTTATGTTCCCTCATGATCCAGAAAGACAGGCAAAACATGTCCTTGCCTTCATTTACTTTCCTCCTCTTTGGAAGATATAAAACAAATGGACAAAAAAAATGCTATCTAGGAGTAGCTGGGAGCAGAATGCAGGCAGTTCTTTAAAGAGAGAGAGAGAAAGAGAGAGAAAGGGTCCTATTGGGAGGCCCCATTGGTTAAAGGCTACGGCACAGGCACTCTGAAGTGAGGGTTTAATGAAGTAGCCTGTGAGAGAATGGAAGGGACAGTCCCTGCTGTACAGATGGCTCTTTGTCCCCATTGACACCTGCCATCTGCTTGTTTATCTAAATGATGTTGGAGGGGGCATCACAAGCTCCCAATCTGCTCTACTGCCTCCACCAGACTCCGGTGACCTCCTGACCTCTGTGTCAGACAGGTCCGTAGAGTTTGTTCTTTCAGTTCAATGGGTTCTTCCTTCTCCATGTTTACAGCCTCTTCCCAGCCTCTGATATTCACAACAGCAGCAGCAGCAGCTCTGCCAAGAGAAGGAAGAGCAGCTGCCTTTGGTCTAAACTAGCTGGGGGTCTCTTGGCCTCCCCCCCACCCCACCATCCACGCTACAACCCCAGGGAGAGAAAAAGCCTCAATCTTGTATGTATGTAGGTATAAATCTCATCTTCATGCATAAGAAAAGCCAAGAAGTGGGGGGGGGGAGGTTGGAGGGAGGGAGAGCAGAAAGAGGGAAAACTTGAAATATGTGAAAGAGGTATTGGGGCCTACTTCACAAAAGAAGAATTCTGCATAGCTTTCTGATCCTGTAAACAGAATCCACTGGAAAAAAGTATCATAAACCTGAAAAAGAACACAAGAAATCTTTATTTTATATCATAGATGGACCCGAGAAGAATGAAATGTTAGAGACCCAATACTCTGCTACTATATTGAAATTACTTAAGTTAAAAAAAAAGCTTAAAAATAAAAGTAGGGAAGGAGGTTGGAGATGAGTGGATATATCGCCAAGCAAATATGTATGTACATATAATTTTCCAGTACATAAGCAACATTCAGCAATTTCTTTCCCCTCAAAATTACACTTTCAGTTTTTTGAGCTAGTAACAGATCCATCAATACGATAACAGTACTGAGCTTCCCATTGCAACTAGAGACAAAGGTGGAATGGAAATCTTGTCCTGGTGTCTGGTAGTTGTCAAGAGTCTGGATGCAAAGAAATAGGCTACCTTTGCTTGAACTTAAGAAAGGTTAAGTTACTATTTGGTCATTGAAGTATTATTTTATTTATTTATTTATTTATTTGTTTTATATACCGCCCTTCTCCCGGAGGACTCAGGGCGGTGTACAGAGAAATAAAGTAAGAATACAATAAAAATAAAATTATTAAAGCCCAAATCCATCAGGCCAGGCCGGCTTGTTGGAATAGATAAGTTTTTAGATCACGCCGGAAGGAGCGAAGGTCGGGGGCCATCCGGATTTCAGCTGGTAAGCGGTTCCAAAGGATTGGCGCACCCACCGAGAATGCTCTCCCCCTGGGGGTCACCAGCCGACATTCTCTGACCGGTGGCACCCTGAGGAGGCCCTCTCTGTGGGAGCGCACAGGACGGAGGGATGTTGACGCTGGCAGTAGGTGCTCCCGTAGGTAATCCGGACCCACGCCATGTAGGGCTTTGTATGTCATCACTAGCACCTTGAATTTCACCCGGAAGGCAACTGGAAGCCAGTGCAGCTCACGGAGCAGAGGTGTAATATGGGAGTATCGGGAGACCCCCAAAAGCACTCGTGCAGCTGCACTCTGCACCAGCTGAAGCTTCCGAGTGGTTCTCAAGGGCAGCCCCATGTAAAGAGCGTTGCAGTAGTCAAGACGAGAGGTCACAAGTGCATGGGTGACTGTACGCAAGGCATCCAGGTCCAGATAGGGTCGCAGCTGGCGCACCAGACGAACCTGGGCGAAGGCCCCTCTAGTCACAGCTCCTATATGATCTTCTAAGGAGAGCTGTGAATCTAAGAGGACACCCAGATTGCGAGCCTTATCTACGGGGGGTAATAACTTGCCCCCGATATTAAGAGATGGAATAATCTGAATATCCTGACATGCCGGTATGTACAGCCATTCAGTCTTGTCCGGGTTGAGTTGAAGCCTGTTCCTCCCCATCCATTCCCAGACCGCTTCCAGGCAACGGGACATCACGTCGAGGGTGGTCTGTCAATACCAGTGTTTTCTCTCAGAAAAGTGGTATTGCCCCTCAGGGACATATCCATGACTTGGTGGTCCTCTTGGATATCTGTGACTACTGCTGAATGGGATTGTGGAGACTGTGGTGAGGAGAAGTTTGGATAGCTTCTGCTGTAGGCCAGTTGCAGCCCTTTCTGGGCCATGTGGATCTGGCTGTAGTGACCCCTGCCTTCATGGCAAGTGCATTAGACTTCTGCAATGTTCTTGAGATGGTGCCTTGGAACACCACTTGGAAAGTACAGCTGGTACAAAATGCAGCAGCTCACTTGGTATCAGCTACTTAACATCTCACTTAACACCTGTCTTATGGGCTTCAGAATTACTTCCCAATTGTTCCTTGGTACAATTCAAAATGCTGGTTTGCACTTATGAAGCCCTATGTATCAGGTGCAAAAGGATCAGGATAATATGTTAAGTTGCAGTTCAAAAGATTTATTCCTCAAGCCCATGCACAAGTCTCTAACCAACTAAAATTCAATAGTCAATTGGCACTCGATAAGGGTCAACAGAATTCAGAAATTAGCAAAGGTGGAACTATTTCAGACTTTTGGGGTGGGATTGTTTACCAGTGTTATACTTTGTTTTGTGTACTTATGTTTTGATTTCTGAAACTACAACTATGGTATTTTCCAAATAGGGCTTGATCTCACCATGCTTAACTTTTTGGAAAACAACCAAGTTTGGTAAGTTCATTATATTTTGTAATGTACAGCAATTTTGATTTAATAAACAAATGCAACTTTGGCAAATATTGCATGTGTAATCTCAATTAATGTATAAAGAGCTTAATATCAGTAAGAAGTTTGGATTGCTTTTTAAAATTTATTTTGCTTGCCAGAGTTGCTTAATTGGAACATCTCAGTGAAGCAGTGAAAATCTTATAGATTTGTTTAAACACATCAATCAGATCAAAATCAAGCTACCAGGTAGGGCATTGATTGTCTTAGTCCAGGGGTCTTCAAATTTGGCCCTTTTATAACTTGTGGACTCCAACTCCCAGAATTCCTCAGCCAGTCACACTGGCTGAGGAATTCTGGGAGTTGAAGTCCACAAGTCATAGAAGGGCCAAGTTTGAAAACCCCTGTCTTAGGCAATCAATCAACTATCCTGAAAATGACAGATTGATACTCATAGTTGGGAGGGAGCATTTTAATCAATTAGGAATTGAAATAATCCTGTCAGTAATCCAGCCTCTGCTTGAACCCATGAGCTCACCCTTGGTAATTTGTTTCACTATTAAGTTTACTATTGAGAAATTTTTCCTAATATTTAATCAGAATCTGAGTTTCTAGATATCTTATTTTATCACCTATTTTATTTTGGTGTCAAGGATTACCTAAAATGACCTTCTGAGGGGATTGAATGATTTAGGACAAAGATAACTTCATAGTCAGCCATAATATTTTACCGTGCCTTTTTATTGTATTTTGCTATATAGTTTCCACCATATGAAATTTTGGCATTACTATCACAAGTTGTTAATTGAGTTAGATTTAAGTCATGCAGTAAGGAACACACATATGGAAACCGTCTGCTTGGGTTAACACATCTCCAACTTCTCTTGGCTTCTACTAGAAAGTCATGTATACACACAGAGAGAAAGACACACATGCCCATTACTCTTCTGATTTAGGCTGCCTTACATAAGCCTGCACTCATATCCCATCCTGAATTTCTAACCACAAAAGTACAGGTTGGATACCCAAACACTTTTTTGTCTTTTGAGTGTATTGAGTGTATCCACATATTGATGCATATTGTTCCTCATAAGATGGAGAACATTCTCAGTTTCATATGTATTGATTGAACATATTTTTCCTTTCAATTATAACATCCTGAAATGATGCCATATCAGGAGGGAGGGGGCAAACAACTGCACTCATACAAGGATAACATTTATATTAGACAACACTGTTTTACCTCCTGGATCCCTTTTCCACAATGTGGCCAACTTGAGTATACAGAGTTTACATCACAACATAATTCAACACTTCCCCTCTCTTGTGCCTCCCCGCCCCCCGCCACTACATCCATGGCACTAAATGAGGGTTGATATGTGGGCTTTACTAAATTAAATCTACACTTGGAGTATGTTTTCTGCTTTTGTGTGTGTGTGTGTGTGTGTGTGTGTGTGTATCTCTCTGTGTGTGTGTGCGTGTTTATTTTGCCTTTCATGTGAATGTTTAAAATTTGCACCAGGCTCCATCAGTACTGAATCCAAAGCCCTGTAATATGCTGATAAATTGTTTCAAAGGGAGAGCTTAAAATTGCAACCAGCCGTTTCCCCAGATGTTCATCTTCCAAACAGCAAGTTGCCATCCTTTAATTGCAGACTGCTCTTCTCTCCAGCCCACTGAGACTCTTTAAGTAAGTCAGTTCATTAGAGAAACATTGCCGCCCATGTATTCTAATGTTTATCTTTTTTATGGAATCTACAGTTTGTAATGCTATTTTGCACTCATATAGCAATAAAAGGTCTGAGGTATAATAGGTCACAACATAGCATAAAACAAAGAAATGTCTCTAGTGCCTTTAATATGCACTCATTACATATATGGATTTTTAAAAATGGATAATAAAAAATCTGTGATCTATTCATGTGATACAACTGATTTATGTGCTGCTTTGGAAATAACCTGTTAGCCAATTGTTATAACTTTTTTGATTAATTAATTGACCATCTCAAAATATCTGAGGTTATTATATATCTGGTATTTCCCTGAGAAATTCAAGATTCAGATACTGAATGCGTGCCCAGTCAGGAGCTAAAAAATTACACATTTGGTTGTTCAATTTTAAAGAAGTTGGATCTCTCTGTCTCTGTCTCTCTCTCTGTGTGTGTGTCTGTCTTTCTCTCTGTGTGTGTGTCTCTCTCTTTCTCCCTTCTCTCTCCCCCCTCTCTCCCCCTTCTCTCTCTGACACACACAGACATATCACAACTTTCTTAAACTGTTACAGTAGATCAATTGATCTGAAAGACATTCACTACTTATATCATCTAAGAAATGTTAAGTCCATTTCCTGTCATTCTCTCTTATCTCTCCATTTTGCTTCTCATCCCAGCAGCCACGTCTTTCTATCTGATTTATACTGTATGAATGTCATATGGAAATAAAGATACTTAGTAGAACTATTAGTAGCATTATTGACAATGAACTTACTTTTACACATTCAAACATTTCTCAAAGTTTTTCCAAGGAGCAGAAATCTGTGATATTAAAGGTTCACTGCATTTCCTTCGTTTGAGTTTTCATTTTTCTCTCATTTTATATGTAAACACTTCGAGCCTTAAGATAAATTGGCAGTACAAAAAAATGCCATCCAAGTGTTCCTGGATGGATAAAACAAAGGATGTAGATTTATGAGCAAGGTTGGTAAAGAAATAGGCTCTCTGAAGGAAGGAAGTCAGGGCCCTCACCTAGTTTGCCAGCTCAAATTCCTGCTTTCTGGTGAGAGATGAGCAATGTTGATCACCGACGGCTGTGAGAAAGTCAAGTGTTGTGACTGGAAATATTCTCATTGTTGCCATCAGGTGAACTCCTGTTACCCAGAGGGAAAACCTGATGGGAAACCTGCCATCTCAGACTCTATAAAGACGCTCGTGGTTGCCATTGTCTTCTTTCCCAAGCAAACCTGGGGATAGGAGGCTTCCAGACCAGGTTCCCCAAGAAGGAAAATAACAGCTCAGCACTAAAACCTACAAAGAATGGTTGCAGGAACTGGATATGGCCAGTCTAGAGAAAAGAAGAACTGGGCGGACATGATAGCTGGTGTTCCAGTATTTGAGGGTCTGTCACAAAGAAAAGAGGGAGTCGACCTATCTTCCAAAGCACCAGAAGGCATGACAAGAAATGACAGATGGAAACTAATCAAGGAGAGAAGCAACCTGGAATTAAGGAGAAACTTCCTAACAGTGAGGACAATTACCCAGTGGAACAGCTTGTCTTCAGAAATTGTGGGTGTTTCATCACTGGAGGTTTTTAAGAAGAGACTGGACAGTCGCTTGTCTGAAATGGTATAGGGTTTCCTGCCTGAGCAGGGGGTTGGACTAGAAGACATCCAAGGTCCCTTCCAGCTCCACTCTGATTGATTGATTGAGTTTTGTTCCTTATCTGGAAAATATCTTCCCAGACAAACTTAAAAAACTAAACCCCTTATATTTTTTTCCATTCTCTCTTGCTGCCTTTGTCTTTGACTAAAATAATAATTACAACATTCTTTCAGTTATTAGGCACAGATGCAATCTTTACCCACATGTTAAACCAGTTACAGCCTGTCCATAAACAGACCACATCCACATTTGACATTTACACCATCTACACCTGCAGCCTTATAATTTCCAAAATCCTTGCAGCATTTATCCCTCAAATTTCATCAGTTTTTTTTCTCTTGAAACTAACATATATAGTATTTGTTTCAATTTTCAAACTAACTTATAAAGTATACATTTCACTCTTAATATTATTTCTAATATTCACATCTAAGACTCTCAAATGCTCTTTCAGCACTCCTTCACTTTGGTGTCATCCTAAAGTATTTCATCACTTTATAATTAATTACAATTCTCATTTGTAAATATGTTTGCTAGCTCCACGAATCTAAAAATGCCACCAACAACTATGTGCTGACTATATTAAAATCTTGGGCTTTCCCATGTGCCTGCTAGGTCATTAATGCATAGAAATAGAATTGTGGACTCATTTGTATGTATTCTATATGGAAATAAAGATACTTGTCACGAGACATGATATTGTTAGTCAATTTTAAATACAGACAGAATTTCCACTGCTTCAAAAGCTGGATAAAAGAGGACACTAGGTATGTCATGGAACGTGCACCTGAAGAAGCAAATAGGGCAGCACAGAGCTTTCCTGGAAAAGAAAAAGTAAACTCCATCAAATTACATTTTATTTATATAATAAATATATTATCATATCACCAAGAGGCTCAGATTAAAAAACTGCACAGTCCCAAATTGGATGTTGGAGGGGGAAGAGGTTCAGGGTAGCCATACTCTAGAATCGCTCAGAATATATCTAGTATGTTAGAAAATTTTATCTTTAGTTTGGCAAGATTGATGTCAAGCTCAAGACTAAGGACAATACTGTGAAGTCTGATCAGGTGCAATCTTTTATTGGCTTATATCTAATGGACAGAATCTAGAGAACTGGAGTTCTATCTGAACATATATGAGAAGATACAGTAGATTACTCTCCAAGCAGTTTAACTAAAAAGTGTACATAAGAGAATATGGAAGCTACTTGGGATAAAAGAAAAATAATTATGTCATGGAAAGCATGGAGTTAGACTAATAGGAAGAAGGGAAAAAGATACTTAATGGAAGGGTGAAGGGAAAGAAGCTCTGGATAAATAAAATGCATGAATAATTATGCAGCAAAAATAAGTTCAAGAGAAAGATATTTTATAAAGAGCATAAAGAGAAAAGATACTTGCAAAGAACGCAGTCAAAAAGAAAAAAGAATGGTTAAAATCAGATCATGCCAAACCAATCTTATTTCATTCTTTGATAAAGTGACTAAATTAATAGACCAGCAAAATGCTGTGGACATAGTATACTTAGATTTCAGCAAGTCTAAGTATACTATGTCTTTGACAAAGTAGACCACAACCTATTTCTTGGTAAACTAGAAAAATGTGGGACAGACAGCATCACCAACAGATGGATTTCTAACTGACTGACAAACTGTACTCAACAAGTAGTCCTTAATAGTACTACATCTAGATGGAGGGAAGTAAGCAGTGGTGTACCACAAGTTTCTGTCTTAGGCCCAGTACTCTTCAATTAAGAACTTAGATGAGGGAATTTGCAGAAGACACTAAGCTGGCAGGAATAGCCAACTCCCCAGAAGACAAGCTCTGGATCCAAAAAGATCTTGACAATGGGCCCTATCCAACAACATGAAATTTAATTTTTATTTATTTATTTTATTTTAATTCCATTTATATCCCGCCCTTCTCCGAAGACTCAGGGCGGCTTACAAGCTTAGCAGTAGCCTTCATTCTATGTATATGCCTGCTTATTAGGGCTTTCATACACCCCCCAAGCGGCATTATTACAAAGTCAGCTTAATTGCCCCCAACAATCTGGGTCCTCATTTTACCTACCTGGGAAGGATGGAAGGCTGAGTCAACCTTGAGCCTGGTGGGATGCGAACCTGCACTAATTGCAGGCAGCTGGTGTTACTTAAGGAGCCATTAGCCCACTGCTCCACCAAGGCTCTGTGGAGAAAAGCAAGATTTTACACCTAGGCAGAAAAAAACCAAAATTACAAGTACAGATTAGGCAAAAGGTGGCTCAAAAACAGTAACTGTGAGGGGGACCTTGGAGTCCTAGTGGACGATCACTTAAACATGAGGAAGCAGTGTGCGGCAGCAGCCAAAAAAGCTAATACAATGCTTGGTTGTATAAACAGAGGCATAGAATCAAAATCACGTGAAGTATTAGTACCGCTTATAAATCCTTAGTAAGACCACACCTGGAATGCTATATCCAGTTTTGGTCACCATATTACAAAAAAGATGTTGAGACTTTGGAAAAAGTGCAAAGAAGAGCAATTAAGATGATTAAGGGCCTGGAAACAAAAACATATGAAGAATGGTGGCAGGAATTGGGTATGGCCAATCTAGAGAAAAGAAGGACATGATAGCAATATTCCAGTATTTGAGGGACTGCCACAAAGAAGACAGGGTCAACTTTTTCAAAGCACCAGAAGGCAAGACAAAAAAAACAGTGCATGGAAGCTACTCAAAGAGAGAAGCAACCTGGAATTAAGGAGAAACTTCCTAAGAGTGAGGATAATTAACTAATGGAACAGCTTGCCTTCAGAAGTTGTAGGTGTTTCATCACTGGAAGTCTTTTTTAAAAAAATGACTGGACAGCCACTTGTCTGAAATGGTACAGGGTAACCAGCTTGAGCAAGGGGTTGGACTGGATGACCTCCAAGGTGCCTTCCAGCTCTATTCCGATTGATTGATATTTATATTTGAAAGGGAAAATTAAACATTTCTTATGTTCAAGCATTAAAACAGCAACGACAACAATAACAAAAGGAAACTTCTAAAGCCTCAGAGCTTGAGAAAAGGTATCAGGCATTAAAATGTCTGCATAGATTAAGAAGAACTGAGAAGACAACCAAGATGCACAGCCTCAGCATCAAGTTGAAATGGTATTCAGTCCTTTCTGCCTGGGTTAACATTTCTCCTTGCCTTTGTGTTGTCCGAGTCCCTTTTTTTCACCAAGGCAATGACAAAAAACTCATGTAACCAATCAGGGTATCAAAAAGGAGATCTTTGGCTCAGCTACAATAGTTCTGATAGCCAGAAAGTCAGTACTAACAAAACTGATTCAGTAGGACAAATTGGATCTACTTGTTAGAATTGGCTTATTAGATAGACTACACAGACAAGTGAGAGAAGCAAGAAGGCAGCAGATATCAACCGAAAGATTTTTAAAACACCAATTATTTGTGCGCAGATTCAAAAAAAAAATACATTATCTAAGTAGTTGCAAAGAGTCAACACTGACTTAATGGTACATAATAAATCAATCAATCTTCAGCTCTATGGAATTCAGGATGAAGGTTCATTGATCTTAAGCACTGCATGTGACATGTAATTTGCCTCCAGGGCTCCTGATGAATGTAACAGAGGAATATAATCAGAACCAATGAGTGTGTTGCTATTATCTGAGCCTCACTAGGCTGTCAAAGACATTACTGATTTACAAGCCTTCGGCCTGTGCAGGCCAACCTCATGATTCACAGGAGAAATTCTGAACATCAGTGGAGGACTGCTGGTTTGAGGATATTATCTGGTTAATTCCTTACTTCCAGGTTTGATTTTATTTGGATATAGTCTCAGGTAACATTTGTTTCCAGCTCCAATATTTTAAGAGCTTGGGGAAAAATTATATGTATGTATGTATGTATATCACAAAATATGGATATACCTAGCAAAGGTTTAACAGTATTCTAAAAAGGAGCATTGCCATTTATATGTATAACATACCTATTTGTCTCTTGTTTGCTACGTAAAATATTTATAGATGGGTGCTCTAAGCCAAGGGTCCCCAACCCCCGGTCCGTGGACCAGTACTGGGCCATGGCATGCTAGCAATCAGTCCATGCAAACAAGCAAAGCCCCAGACACGAGATGCAGGCAGCACACAAAACCACCCACCCTCTGGTCTGCAAAAAAACGTCTCTCCATGGAACCGGTCCCTGGTGCCCAAAGGTCGGGGACCTCTGCTCTAAGCATCTAACTACTGAACTGTGGTGCTGGTGATGATTATCATGCATCGTATAGACTGCAAAAAGCACAAACAAAGAAGTCCTAGAAGAAGTCTCAATATAACTTGAAGCCAAACAAAAGCTATCATACTTTGGCTATGTCATGCTGATTCACTTGAAAAAATCAGTCATGCTGGGAGTGATCAGCAGAAAAAGGAGAAGGGGCTGCTCTAGTACCAGATGGATGGACCCTATAAAGGATGACATCAGGATGACCGTGGCAGATCTGAAGGAGGTGGTACGAGACAGAGGGGCATGGAGAGGGCTGATCCATAGAGTGGCCAAGGGTCAGGCACGACTGAATGGCTGACAACACCAACAATGCTCTAAGTATCTTTGTAGATATTGACACATTATGACATCTGAGAAACTTTTCCAAATAAGAGGAGAGTATCAACCCTGTCTCACTCATTTGCCAACCTGGAATCAACCTGAAGCCAGTCTGCTTCTGTACTGTGGATTCCTGACCTACTTACATGTTTTGCATGATGAATTCTAGGATTCCTTAATATGCCTGAACTGAATGTATGATTGAGGCCAACAAAAAAAGCATGCACAGTACAGTAATAAATAACATTGTCGTACTTTTTGTCCTTTTTGTCACCATAAATGTTTAGATTCTACTTTAGCAACTGCACCTGCTATTTTTTTCAGTTAGCATTGCTGTTGGATCTTATTGTTCTAATAGTTATTAATTATTGCAAGTGGCCTATATGTACTTGAAAGACTGGATATGCAATGTGGTGCAATAAAGCAAACATATAATAGGGCTATAGTTGTTAAATTCAGCATGCATTTCTAATTGTTTTGAAGATATTATTTAGAGATTGCTTTTCTGTTATTCTTGCAATAAAACATTGAGATCCAATTTGGCATATTGGTTAATGTACTGGCCTAGAAACCTGTGAGACCATAGGGTCTAATTCTGTTTTAGGCATGACCATGAGTTCTAGTCCCATTTTAAGCACCAGCTGAGTGACTCTATCTATCTATCTATCTATCTATCTATCTATCTATCTATCTATCTATCTATCTATCTATCTATCTATCTATCATCTATCTATCTATCTATCTATCTATCTCTATCATCTCTCTATTTATCTCTCTATCTCTGTCTCTATCTCTGTCTCTCCCCTCCCCCCAACCCACCTCACTGGTTTGTTGTTGTGGGGAAAACAGGAGGAGGAAGGGACATTGATATGCTCACTGCCTTGAGCTATACATAGAAAAAATATACAGAATAAAAATATTTTTTAAAAAAACATTTAATATCAGAAACCTGTCTGTTTAACCATCACAGTTCTGTGTAGATAGCCAGTGCTGTCAAAGACCAAGAGATGCACTGCATGCATGGAACAACAGAGTTCTGTTATGATACACCCTCACAAGTCATAATTGAGTAACTGATATGCTCTATCCAAGTCATCCAGAACTATATGCAGTAGAGATAATTCTGGATCAGAGACTCAGTTTTACAAGTGTTTTAAAGAAGGAATAGATGCTTTAATTATTTGCTGTAATGAATACAATGAGTTATTATAGGAGAAGAGATGGCAGAACCTGGGGACAGACTGAAAAGAGGGCTCAGCCTAGAATCCCTACACAACTATCAGAGAACTAAGTCCAAATCCCCTTGAGTGCTACTGAACCTTATCTAACTCTAACCAGGTGCTGATCATTAGTTGAGAAGATACCTTTCATCAGTGCTTTTTTTGTAAAAGAAAAAGGTGCCGGAACTCACACATGTCATACAACCCGCCTTGCCTACCCTACAAGGTTCCATCCAAAAAAGGTGCCGGAACTCCGTTCTGAGCCTTCTATGAGAAAAAAAGCCCTGCCTTTCATGAGCTTTAAACTTCCATGTATGGACCTGGTCTTTTGTGCCTGACAGTTGTGTAAATAAATGTATTATAGAAATGTGTAGAGAACTTTTCCTTCCGTGAATTTAGAGCAGGCTTTCTTCTGAAACAAAAATAATCTTACAAATAATACTGCAAATTATATCAATATTATATTTTTACTTTTCATACAAAATATATCCAACAGTGAATTGATCTGACTTCATAAAGATTGATACACTCTAAAAGAAGACTGCAATTGGATTATTATTTTTTGCAATATCAATCTATTAATTGCCCAGAAATATATCTAATTACTATCATCCTAAGATATGGTTTTGGTTTTGGTTTGTAATTTTCATTGGGTACAAGGACACATTGGCAATAATCTACTTGGCAATAATATAAACTCATCTTCTTTTTTTCAACATCTTAGTCAGGCCTACAGCCCTGAGATTTCCTTGTGGTCTTCTGTCCAAATATTAAGACCAGTCATATACCCTGGTCCAGAATATTTTCTTTACTAACTACAAGATAGGTAGGGTGGGGCAAATCTTTATTTCCTGTTTTCAGCCTATCTTGAAGGCCATCGAACAGGCTGTAGTCACACCGGACAGTTCATATATTTGTGTAAATTACTAACAAAGAATTAAAGGGAAACTGAGATGCATTTCTGACTCTTTAGTCTTCATCAGTCAACTATACCCTTCTGAGATTCGAACCTGGGCTGATTGCATATTAGGCAGTGTTATTTACCTCTTGAGCCACAGGATCTCTCTCGCTTTGTTAGCTTTCTGCAAGGGGAGATATGAGTCAAATGTTAACTATTTAGATTACCTTGCTAGGCCCCAAACATGGGGCAAATCTTTATTTCCTGTTTTCAGCCTATCTTGAAGGCCAACAAAGGGAGAGAGATCCTGTGGCTCAAGAGGTAAATAACACTGCCTAATATGGAATCAGCCCAGGTTCGAATCTCAGAAGGGTATAGCTGACTGATGAAGACTAAAGAGTCAGAAATGCATCTCAGTTTCCCTTTAATTCTTTGCTATATATATATATATATATATATATATATATATATATATATATATATATATATATATATATATATATATACATATATACATATATGTATATATGTACATATACATATACATATACATGTATATGTATATGTATATACATATGTATATGTATATGTACCTATACATATACATATATACATATATGTATATATGTATATATGTATATATGTATATACATATATACATATATATAAATTTTGTATTTATAACATTTATCAAAACTTATAAATGCTTTAAATAAATAAATAAAATGAACAAATTAGCTTTCTGCATTTTTCCAAACCATATACATCTGGTTTGTTTCTTTGTTATATTATAGTGAGACAAAAGAAAGGTCTCACCATTTCCAGATAGCAAACATTCAAAGAAAAAGGCAACTTGCGAGCAGAAAATACAAATATGTATATGGAAAGAGAGAAAGAAGAAAGGGTAGAAAACAGAGGAGAAGAAAAAAATGTACACAGAGAAAACAGAAGGCAAAGAATGGAGCAGGAAAGCCAACATGGACAAAAACCCGCACACAGAATCCAGAGCATCCTCTGCCTTTCATCATCAACAGATTGGATGATTACACCATTCGCTTGCTTAGCAGAAAATGCATTGCTAAAAGGTAACAAGAGATACATTCTGTTCATCCTCCTAAGATCCTGAAATGCCAAAAATCCATAGCATATACTGGTTATTACTTAGCAGTACACATCTCTCTTCTCAGTCTGATCAACACAAGGGGACAGATGAATTCTGGAAGAAAGTCACAGTGGAAACAGTAGGTGGAGGGGAGGGGTGGAACTCTTGGCAGATGTTATATACTGAGCTTGTGGTACCACACCACGTGAGCCAACAGCTCCCTTGAAACCTAGACAGACCGTCTCCAGCCTTGCAATTGGTCTACCTTGGTGGGAAGCATGGGTTCCATTCCATTGGCTGCTGCTAGAGGGTTGGACTGTATATATATATAGTGGCTGGGCACGGCCCGGGTTAAGCTCTGTCATAACTAATAAAGGATGTGTTACTCTCTGAACAACTGTGTGTCTTCATTCCGGCTCACCAGAGCCCACGATATACTGTAACAGCAGACAAGCTTTTTCTTTGTTTGTTTTCTTTCCTTTTGCAGAGATCATATTGCCCATGCTATCGTGTTTTCAGCTGGGCGGCTTTGAGTTGATGTAACTGCATGTTAAGTGTTAAAAAAAGGTTAGTAGATTTGATCTAGGGCCACAGCTTGGGGAAGTGAAGACATCTGCAAGCCATTCAAAGCAATATAGAAATATAATTGTTCAGAATCACCCTGGAAGTTCTAGCTCCTCATGGCTTTGCACAGCTACAGCAGTTTGGTAAATAATTACTTAAAAGGACACTTACCTGCTCCATCACCATTCCTGCCTTCCTATTCAATCTCAGGAAAGATAATGTTGATTTCCAGGCTCTGCCACAAGGCCTTTTCTTAGTACTTTTACTTCTCTTGTTGACAAGCTTAGTCTTATCATTGGATGTGAACAGCTTTAATTCAAAGTATGGCAATGCTCCATTGGAAACATAGAGAGTAGCTGTCAAGGCATGGAGCAAGCATTTCATATCACAAGGAAATTTAGTGGAAAATAATATGAATACAAAGGGGGTATCCTCTCTCAAGCAGGCCACAAAATGGTGATAAGAGGAGGCCAAAGAACAAACGCAAGAAAGCATGGAGGAAGAGTGAAGGCATGGTGCACACTTCATCCTCACAGCTCACCATTTCTCATATCATATTGTGACTTTCAAAGGGAAAAAATCAATTAAGTCAGATAATCACTTTGCTTCCCCTAAGGGGGAGTAAAAGTTCCATTAGGGGAGACAAGACCACTGCATGTCCATCAAAATACAATCCACAACGACATTGTGTTTGTATGTAATACAGGTTCTTGGGTAACTGCATTGGATTTTCAATGTTACTTTGAAAGGTCCATCAGAAAGAAAAGCATTCGTGCACATGTAGCAGGGCTGGCCGAAAGGCTTTGCGGGAGCCTGGCCGGAGAAAGGGAAGTAGGAAGCTCAGACAGCTGCTGCCAGTTTGGGCATGGCGGGCGTGGATCAGGCAGAAGGAAAGAAAAGAGGAAGGAGAAAGGGAGGAGAGGTGGTTGTTGTTGTCAGGGAGAGACCAGGTGAAGCCGAATAGGAGTTTGGAGTTTTATGTGATTTTTTCCTCTGAAATAGAGGGAAGGAGAGAGAGAGTGAGAAAGCGGACTTTTATTGCTTTCTTTCACAGGAGGATATCCCGAGTGAAGGGAAGAGTGAGAGTGAGAAGAGGAAAAGCTTGCTGCGGTTTTAAATTCAGGTTTTAACTAGAAAGGAAGGGGGAGGGAGATTTGGCATAGAGAGACCTGGGGCTATGAGTGCCAGGGAGAGGCTGGTTGCTACTGCTTCAGAGACCAGCAGCCATCCGAACTTTGATCATTATCACCTGTGCAAGCTGTAGACATTGTGGGGAGCTGCTCTCATGGGGTGAGCTGTTGCTGCGGAGTGCTAACTATCTTCGCTCATGCTTTCTGTTGCTGCCTGGAGCCGGAGGGCCTCCCCCCCTGTTTTTACAAGTGGCTGCTACAAGCCATTGACTATTATTGTCACGACTGCCAGGGGGTTGATAAACACTGTCACACACTGACTACCGTGGCTAGAGGTTGGTCATCTTTGTTCCTGTAAACCCCCTTGATGACGAGAACCTGCCACCCCTTCACTCCATGTGCGTTCCTGCTAAAAAGGACATTCTATCAATGCCTTGAGAGCGTGGCTGCTGAGTGTAACTGAAGGGAGGGGGGCTAGGAGGGCCTGGGCTTTGGCGGCCTCCGAAGGGGTTACACTACACACATATATGCACACACACAGAGAGACACACACAGACACAGAGAGAGACACACATGCAGGCACAGGCACACACACAGACACACACTTCTATTTGTAATATATGCACCAAAATCATTTATCTAGTACAACCATTTATGGGAAACTCTCTGAATTGTTCTTAAGAGGAAGTACTAAAATCTCCCTTCATTCAAAATATGTCTCTAATCTAATTGTGATATTTCATTATATAGTTAAGGGAGCTGCTATTACTCTTTATATTAGTACCGCTTTATAAAACCCTAGAAAGACCACACTTGGAATACTGCAACCAATACTACAAGAAAGATGTTAAGAAAAAAATCAGAGAAGAGCAACTAAGATGATCAAAGGCCTGAAGACTAAAACATATGAAAAATGGCTGTAGGAATTGGGTTTGGCTAGTCTAAAGAAAAGAAGAAACAGGGGCAACATGATAGCAGTATTCCAGTATTTGAGTGGCTGCCACAAAGAAGAGGAGGTCACGTTATTCTCCAAAGCACCAGAGGGCAAGACAAGACACAATGGTTGGAAACTGACCAAAGAGAGAAGCAACCTGGAATTAAGGAGTAACTTCCTAACAATGAGGACAATTGACCAGTGGAAGAGCTTGCCTCCAGAAATCCTGGGTGCTATATCACTGGAGGCTTTTAAGAAGAGATTAGAAGTCACTTATCTGAAATGGTATAGGTCCGTGGTGGCGAATCTATGGCATGCGTGCCAGAGGTGGCACGCAGAGCCCTCTCTGTGGGCATGCACGCCATCGCCTCAGTCTTAGGCCTTCAGGTGGGCTTTATAAAACCTTTTTGCTTTAGGCTTCTGCCGCCATGTGCAAAAAAAAGTTCAATCAATCAATTTCAACTTCTCATGGGAAAAAAAAGATCTCACAAAGTTGGAATTGATTGATTGAACTTTTTAGTCCCACCCAGTCTACCATTACCACTGCAGCCATGCCCCCCCAATGGGCCACGCCCCACCCAATGAGCCACACCTGGCACCCAACGATACATAAGTGGGTTTTGGGTTGCAGTTTGGGCACTCAGTCTCTACAAGGTTCACCATCACTGGTATAGGTTCTCCTGCTTAAGCATGGGGCTGGACTAGAAGACCTCCAAGATCATTTGCAGCTGTATTCTAATAAAACCCCATTACTCCTTTATAAGAGGACCTCAGCTTTTGTCAGTCATGAAGGTGCCTCATAATATTTGTCCTCAGATTTAAGCTGTAATTTAGCACACTCATTTTGCTGTGATTCGTTGTTTGCAAGTCAGAAAGAAGGAAGATAAATACATATGCTGTCTGTAAAGAATAGGTCCCCAAGCATGTGACATTTGTGTTTTCAAAATAGTACAAAAAAGCCTACAATGCATGAAGTCACCGTGTGTCCTGGTCTGCCAAATGTCTTAGTCCAGTACTGATTCCCTTCTTTTTTTAGAGACACTAAGTAACCTCAGAACCTCACCCTTATCTTCAAAAGAGAAGCTTTGAGTGGAAACTTAATCACAGGTCATTGTCTATTCTGCATGCATTATGAAGATGAACAATTATGGCACTTGAAGGAAACCTATTATCAAGTGAGAGGAAAAGACTATTTTTCTCAAGCACCTGAACTCAGTCTTTTATGACTAAATGACTGCTTGATGCCAAAAACTCTAATCATCACACTGGTTTTCTAAAATGTCATCTCCCTTATCCATATATAGAACAGAAAAGAAGACACAGTACTCTGGGAATATGCTGATGCTTTCCCTCTCGTATCAAAATATGATATATTCAGATTGCACAGAGCCTGTCTCTTGGCCAGGCTGCTTAGGATTATGGGAGCTGACCTCCCAATATATCTGCCAGTTGCCTGGGAGACACATTGCAGTGGTTTGAAGGTAATTGTATAATCAAATTGGTGAGTTTTCGGGAGGTGTCTCTTTGCATTCCCCAGTTGGGTTCTGTATCCCATCATTCAGTACTTCCTCAAATAGTTAAATCAATTAGTCAGTAGTGACAGAGAAAATACTGTACTATAGTTATTGGAGTCACACATACCTCAGGTCATTAGAGTTACTATTACTTTGGGGGGGGTATTATTGGTTCTGCTTTCACAATCATTAATTAAGAAATGCTTGCACACTATTCATGCACTTAACAGTATTTTTTTTTCTTATACTATCTTGGGTAGTTGTGGGAGATAATTTATCCTGAATGAGGAAGGACCCAGATTGTCCCAGGGTTTTTTTTAATCATGCATGGAGAAAGAAGCTCATGATGTTAGGGTAAAATGTCCTATAGGGAAGATTAAAAAAAAACACTAAAAATATCCTCCAAATCCACAAGTGAGTTTTATATGAAGAGGCAACAATGCATGTAGACTTCAGTTTCTCCAATGAACTATGTGATACAGTAGACACAGTGATCAACATTTATCACAAAGGGAGGCTGCATATCCTTATTCAGCTACAACAACGATTAAGATCAATGAGCAGACACTGATCTAAGCTTGTACATTTCTCTAAGCTGTATTTTAATTATGATTTGTGGAATAAATCATATTGTTTTTTGTACAACACAAAACTAAACCACTATCCTGGTTTACAAGTTAACCACTGGAGTCACAGAACATACCAAGCATTGGATGCACAATATTCTATTGACACCTCCATTTTCAGTTGGTCCATGCTGATACTGGTCTATTTTCTCATTTTTAAAAAAGTATATTTTAATTCTAAGTAAAGAAAAGAGAAGTCATTATGCTGTAAAAGAAGAATTAGTTTTATTTCAAAGAATCCCCCCTAGTTCCACAAATATTGTGTAGGTGTTTTTAGAAAATAGAAATCACAAATAATATAGTCCAGTTTTTCATTTGTAATTTTGATGAATTGATTGTTTGACTGATTATGTGCCATCACATCAGTGTCAACTCTTAGTGACCATATAGATTGATTTTCTATAGGATGATCTATCCCTAACCTGTTCCTTCAACAATGCACCTGTTGCTGGTGATCATCCTCTTTTTTCTTTCCTTCCACCTTTTCCAGCATTACAAATTATAATCACAACCAATGTGCCCATTGGTTCCTCAAGTGAAACTCTGGATTGATTTGTTCTATGATTCACTTGTTTGCTTGGCTATCCATGTCTTCTCAGGAATCTTCTCCTCCAAAGTTAAAGGCAGCAATATTCAATTTTCATTCTTATAAAGTGTCACAGGAAAAATCACTGCCTGTAGGCTTCTGATCTTTGTAGCTACAGATTCATCCTGGCATCTGAATAAGGTTCTACATTTAGGCAAGAAAAACCAAATGCACAGATATAGTATAGGTGGTACCTTGCTCAATAGTAGTAACTGTGAGAGGGATCTTGGAGTCCAAGTGGACAGTCACTTAAATACGAGCCAGCAGTGTGCTGCAGCTACCCAAAAAAAGCCAACACAGTTCTAGGCTGCATTAACAGAGGGATAGAATCAAGATCAGGTGAAGTGTTAATACCACTTTATAATGCCTTGGTAAGGCCAAACTTGGACTACTGCATCCAGTTTTGGCCACCATGATATAAAAAAGATGCTGGGACTCTAGAAAGAGTGCAGAGAAAAGTAACAAAGATGAATGGAGGACTCGAGGCTAAAACATATAAAGAATGGTTGCTGAGTCTGGTTTAATGTACAGAAGGACTAGGGGTGACATGATAGCAGTGTTCCAATATCTCAGGGATTGCCACAAAGAAGATGGGGGTCAATGTATTATCCAAAGCACCAGAAGTCAGGGCAAGAAGCAACGGATGGAAACTAATGAGGAGAGAAGCAACCTCGAACCAAAGAGAACTTTTCTGACAGTTAGAACAATTAATCAGTGGAACAACTTGCCTCCAGAAGTTAAGAAGAGACTGGGCAGCTGCAATGTCGCGTGGTCGCACAGAAAGACGGACACTTGAGCTGGGTAGTACTTCTTTATTGGGTCCAGGAATGAAGCTGGAGCAAAGGGGTTACCTGGCGTCTCTTTATACCTGCCCAGGTGAATCGCGACCAATAGATTCAAACCTGGGCTTCCTGCCAGTGCAGGTGGCCAATGGATTTAAACCCTGGCTTCCCGCCAGAGCTGACCATGCCCTGGAGCTGTCAACGACTTGCTCTATTCAGGCTTTCCCGCCAAAAGCGGTTATAGCCTGGAGCTGTCCAGCCCCCTGCTGTGCTGACATTCTGTGTATGCTTTGAGAGCATACACTACAGCAGCCATTTGTCTGAAATGGTATAGGGCTTCCTGCCTGAGCAGGGGGCTGGACTAGATTCTTCCAGATTCTCTTCTCTTCTCTTCTCTTCTCTTCTCTTCTCTTCTCTTCTCTTCTCTTCTCTTCTCTTCTCTTCTCTTCTCTTCTCTTCCATTCCATTCCATTCCATTCCATTCTATTCTAAGGCTATATTTTACCAAGTTTTAGTCTATGGCATATTTCTTGATTGCTGGTTTCTTTACTGTTGATAGTTGATCTCAAATGTCAGAACCTATCAACTACTTCAAGTCTTCATTCTCTGTTCTACCTGTTATAATTAGGTTGGCCTTCTTTATATTAGTCCCATTTTTTCACTATGCCACTTGACTTTCATTACTAGAGCTTGCAGATCATTTGTATTTGCCACTATGTCATCAGCATAGCCCAAAAGTGAATCAAAATTAAACTCAAGATAAATAATAAACATGTTGGATAATTATTTATTAATTTGTTTGTCTGTTTGCTTACTGGGACTTATGTGCCATTCCAATTCAACAGAACTCTGAAAGGTTAGAGATGGTAAGGAGAAAAGTCACAAGTTTGCTTGGTCATTTGCAAATGAGCACAGTCCCCTAGGCAACCATTTACTGTGAGAATCCAAGACATGATCTCAGAATATCAAATGAACCACTGGCCTGAACAATTTAAGGAATGTATCGGTCTAAGAAATTAAAACCATGCTATGCTATGCGGTGGCTCAGTGGGTTAGGATGCTGAGCTTGTCGATCAGAAGGTCGGCAGTTTGGTGGGTCGAATCCCGAGTGCTGCGTAACAGAGTGAGCGCCTGTTACTCGTCCCAGCTTCTGCCAACCTAGCAGTTCGAAAGCAGGTAAAAATGCAAGTAGAATAATAGGGACCACTCCGGTGGGAAGGTAACAGCGTTTTGTGCGCCTTTGGCGTGTAGTCATGCCGGCCACATGACCACGGAGGCGTCCTTGGACAAGCGCTGGCTCTTCGGCTTTGAAACGGAGATGAGCACCGGCCCCTAGAGTCGGAAACGACTAGCACGCATGTGCGGGGGAACCTTTACCTTTACCTTTATACTGCCTATGTTTGTCATTTGAATGGTTTCACAATTTCATGTCAGTGTTCCTCATATATAAAAAGAACCAATGCTCCCTCTTGCAGTGAATTTGACAGGACCAATAACCTTGGGAAGATTCACAACTGTCCCAAATCTTCTCATTTCAAGACCACAATCACTCTTTAGGGAGTCATACGAAAAAATGTGCACTATATTAACTATATTAACAATATGCATTTCTCCCATCCTGGACTCAATAGAAAAGTAGGTCAACATAACTAGTGCCTCCTGCTTAGCTGAGGTTTACTGTGCCTCAGCACTAAGATCAGAAAGAGTGATATTCTCCTTACAGATTTAAGGCAAGAAACTTTCAGGGCAGCAATTGATAGATCCCTCAAATTTCCTTCCCTTCCAATATTATCTGCTGGCAGGAAAGACAATTATCACTCAGTCTCCATAAAATGTGAACGGAACAAGGCATGAGGTGCCTCCGGAGTTTGTGTGGTAAAAAGACACCATAATGAATTTGTGGAATTTATAGAGGACAGGACTGGCCTAAATCAGTCCTGACTATTTAATGAAGTACTTATACAAACAGCCCCAGTTATCTCTTTAGCTGAATTTTTTAAGCTAGGCCGAGAGATGATTACTTGTTCACACTGATATTAAAAGACTTCGTTATAATGAAGCAAACACCAAACTTTGCCAATTTTTTCTCACTCAGATTCCCTCTGTATATCAAGAAGGCCCAGAGGATATTCTGATAACACACGGTGACAAAAGTAGTCAAAAAGGTCTCCAAAAATCTGAAACTGTACATTCACTCAAGCAATTTCTGCTTATCCATATACAGTGGGGTGGCACCCATCCATCTGTTCCATCTTTTGTGACTATGGGAGCCTTCTGAACCAAACCCTGTTTTTGAGAAAGGCAATATTTCTCTCGGTCTCATCCTTGTCCTGCAACTCAGCTCGATTCTTCTCAACCATGGCAACCTAAAAGGAAACCAAAAGCAATATCTAAATATGCTTCGTTGTCTTTTCCATCTTGCCCTTCTTCCTTTTCCACCAGGAGTGAAATTTCTTTTCCATTTATGGCAAAGACAAACATGCCGGGAACCCTCCCAGCTAGCAAAAGCAAGCAGTCTGGCCTGTTCCTGAATGTTCGGCTCAAGATTGGAAGGGTGGGCTCAGGAGGATATGGGTGGGAGTGGTGGCAGTAAGGAAACCCCTGCTCACAGTTTCTTCCAAGAGGAAATGGGCACAGATTCCAAGGAAATTGTTTTGTGTTCCTAACTAATCACAGGGGCAGGGCAGTGCATGAAGTCCAGCACTTTCCCATCATTAGAAACTGGCTCAGCTGTATCAAGAAAGGGGAGAGATGTTAAATGCTATGTTCAGGCTCTGCCATATCTCATTGTTCACCATTAACAAATCTCTCTCTCAATCTCTCTCTCTCCCTCCCCCCCCCCCAGATGGGAGCAAAGGTTCAGTCTTTCAGTGGGGGGAATGTGCACAGGGCATTTGAGATGGAAAGATTGGGAGGTCAGAAAACAAGACCACAAATTTGTCTGTCTGAAGGGAATGGGATAGAAAACCCACCTGCAAACTTCTAAGCAGAGACTAGAACTTAGAATTCTGGGGAAATTAAGGTTCCTCAGCTAATTTCCATATGTTGCCAAATGTGATGAATCAAAAATGTCAGGAGATCCACTCAGTCTAGGCAGCCAAAATCTTGAAGGTGGATGAATGAAGGAGGTTTCACTCCTTCTCATTCCCATCTGAAGTAATTTCTGACGGTCCATGTGTGCTGCTGGACTAGATCAGCCTTCCTTGGCCAACCCCATCCTACCACCTCTGTGTCAGCCACCTATTTCAGGAAACAGATCCATGCAGTACTGAGTCAAGTTCACCACCCAAATTTATCCCTGGAGAAAAATATTAAAATAAAAATTCTCATTAATTTCCCCAAGATCCAGATAATATCAGTAGATGGTAGTTTCATTCATTTATCGCACCTTCACACAGGAAATGATCATTAATACTCATTTTTACAGATACGGTATAGTCTTGATATGACAAACACCATAGAAATTTCAGCCAAGATATGAACAGAAATTTGGTCCTCAGCAGCAATTCAGATTTATTAAACTGAAGGAAACCTAACTATTATCTACTGGGATAACTCATCATCTGCTAATGTCATCTCTTTAAGTAAACAGGAGAATCTCCACAGTGTATCACCTGTATATTTTGTCTTCTGTTCTCCAATTTCCCCTAACAGGGTGATGCTTAATTGTATTATCATTTTACAATTTCAAAGCATCCTAAGAAATAGCAATGGTCTAAAACAGGGGTGGGGAACTATGGCCCTTTTATGACTTGTGAACTTCAACTGTGCGACAATTTGTTCAATGGTCGATAAGTTTTCCTTGGGTGTCCATAATATTCTCAGGAGTCCTCTCCAACATCAATGTTCAAAGACATCAATACTCTTCCTATCCTGCTTCTTCAAAGTCCAACTTTTTATTCAATAGAATGCCTCAGGCAATACCATGATGTGTGTGATTCTGATCTTTGTAGGTATAGATATATCACAGTATTTGAATATCTTTACCAAGACCTTCATGGCTAGTCTGCAGTGCATTTTTTAACTTCTTGTTTCTTTACTGAAGGTTAGAACTGTATGTTTCTAGAACCAGTTAGTGAACTATATATGTGTGTGTGTGTGTGTGTATGTATATATATATGTTTTAAATGTTTGTTAAGTATTTAGATTACCTTGCTAGGCCCCAAACATGGGACAAATCTTTATTTCCTGTTTCAGCCTAACCCAAGGCCACCCACAGGCAGTGGTCACATTAGTGACAGCTCATATTTGTGTAAAAAATTTTTTTGGATTGCTAACAAAGAATTAAGGGAGACTGATATGCATTTCAAACTTATTTGTTCTCATCAGTCAGCCACACCCTTCTGAGATTCGAACCTGGGTTGATTGCACATTAGGCAGTTGTTTTAACCTCTAGGCCACAGGCTCTTTCTCTTTCTTTCTATAAAATCAGCCCAGCCCAGTGGTGAGATTCAGCCGGTTCGCACCACTTCAGCAGAACTGGTAGCTAATTTTTTGTTGCCCAGGTCCAAAATGGACTTCCGGAAATGGCATCTATATAGAGAACTGGTTGTTCACATATTTGAATCCCACCACTGAATCAGCCTTAAAATCAATCCAGCATTAACTGCTTAAACCAATTTGCATTGCAGTTCACAATTAACCTCACCCTCCTCAATATGCAATGGGAAAGCACAATTTTTACCAGCTCTAAAAAAAAAATTAAAAGGAAGAGGCTGCCCTAAAATGAGAGAATCAGATGTTCCAGATTAAGAGGGACTACTTCTCAGAATGATATTTATATCTCTGGAGTGGGCCCCACAGCTTCCTCTCTTGTCTTTAGTGTCTAGGCCAGTCAGAGTCTACCCAAAAAAGATTGTCCTTACGGTAGAAAGGCTCTTATAGTCTGCTTTACCAATTAATGTAATCTTTTTTTTCAAGATAAGACAAGAACTTTTTCAGTAGCCCTTAAAGATACATAAATGAATAACAAGATCCTGTGATGACACAATAGTGGTCTCTTTTCCGAAAGAAAATGAGAATGAGAATTTCTTCATCCCCAGGGTGGGAGAAAACTGCTTAGTACAAGTTTCAGCATTTGGTAATTAATGATCAATTGGAGAGAAACTTCTTTCTGAAATCTTGAACTGCCACTTTGCACTGTACACAGGCCCAAAGTTGGCACTACTGTCAGAATTGTGTTGGCGGATATAACGTGCAAACTGGATTTGTGCCAGAGAAAGAAGTGACAGTAAGAGAAAAGGAAATACTAACCAACCTGCTCCTATGCTCCTAAGTCCTCCCCAGGGAGATGGAGCTAAAATATCTTCTCTTAACCAATTAGCTTCTGACATAAAATATGGTCCCACACTTCACGGTTGCATATCACTAATGAATGTTTATGGTTTCTATGGTGACCAGTTTATGAGCCTCTGGTCTCAGGAGAAAGCCCTCCATTTTAGTCAGAATTATGCAAGGGTTGGTCCTAAAGGGGTTTTGTCTGTTAAACGGGGGGGGGGGGGGACAGGCAAATCTGCAAGGACAGGGGTGAGGAGAGGCTGGAAGGCCTAGACATCTATCAAGGAAATATTTTGTCGAAAACAAAGTGTTCAAAGCTCGCTGAAAATAGATGTCAGGCACTCAGGCTCAAAGGAAAAGCGGAAGGGCAAAGGGCTGGAGGCGGGAGGGGGGAGATCAAACAAATGACAAGGAGGACACCCCTGGGGAAAGGGGAGCACAAAAGTTGCAGAAAGATTTCTTTAAAGCCCATTTCCTGTAGTAGCAAGAAGAGGACCAGTTGGCTTAAAGCAAAGCTGTGGCAGAGGCTCTCCAGCTACCCTGTAAGTCAGCCTTTGCCTTGCTCAGTGTGGAGTGTGTTGTTAGAACTTTAATTTGCCTCTTAATTGCTGTCCTTTTGTTTCCCATGAAAAATCATTTGGTCATAGAGTAAATTTCTCTCCCACTCTATCCATTCCCGTACAACACACTCACACACTTGCACACACACACACACACACACACACACATAACACACTCACACTGCAAGCAAACTCCAGACCACTTTGATTGTATACATGATGAAAAGATTTGGGGCTGTTTCTATTTAAGGAGATTGTTAACTCGTTAGCAGCTTTAATTAGAGATGTTTGCCCTGCAATAAAGTAACTGTCTTTGGTCTTGACTGGGACAGGAATTTCTTGGGGCTTTCTCCTTGTCATTAGTCCCTCTTGTTATTGTTTGTCCTCTCCACCCTTCTTTTATTTCAAACATATGTCTTTATTTGCTTATAATATCTCAAACGTTCATACTCCTTGAAGCATCTTTTGGTCTGATGTTGTTCAAACTTTTTAGTTGTTATCATCATCATCATCATCATCACCGCCACCTCTGCCACCATCATCACAGCAATAATGTGTTTTATGTTAAAAAGCCTGAGAAAACAATAGGAAATGGGATTGAGCAGCAATTAGTAGAAACAATTAATGACACCAAGCACTTACAGTACAGCGTCATATTTCATGACGAGAAAGGAGGAGGAGGAGGAGGAAAAACAAGTTGGGAAGAGTTGAGGGAAAAAATGCTGAGGAAGCAGGATGTTGCTTCAAGGAGGTCTTAAAAAGAACGTGAGGTGAAATAATTAGAGAAAACATCGCAAAGATTTCAGTATGTTGACGTGAATGTTGGCAGTGCTTTTTTTCTACAATAAAATGGGATATAGGCATTTAATGGTCTACAGAAAATGCTGTTTTGTTTAAGGGCATTTGCCAGGTAACCAGAAAGGGTAGAAAACTAAGTGCAAGTGGGCCTATGAGAAGCAGGAAGTGAAAGAGAGACAGGATATGGTGGGGACCTTGATAGTTTCTGAGCTTGGTTGTTTGCTTGCAGACATCACGTTACCAGACAAGGTAACACGTTCAGGGTTAGAGACAGGACATTTTGCTCCTTGTATATTTCCAGCAAAGAATTTTCTTGTTCCCTCTCTGCCAGTCTTTCTGCCAGTACACAGGGAACTTCTCTAAATTTATTGTCATTTCTTGCAGAAATGATTCTCTTATATGATCACTAACTGAAGAGGTTTTTGTACTGCATCAGCTCTTAAGACTTAAAATTTGCATACTGCTCAGCTTCTAGATTGGACAATTTCCATGGAGAGACCTTATGTGGCTGGCAGAATCTTCTAGGAATACTGAATATGCCTAGGTAAGTAGCTTTGGTGTCTTTTACCTAAGGTAATTTACACCATGCTTCTCAAAAAAGTGCAAATCTACTAATCAAGAAAACAAAAATGTATATTCAAAAATATAAATTTTATAAAAATATGTAATGATAACGAAATTAGAGGTGCAAAGTTCAGAAATATTCAAAATATAATAAAAGCACTAACAAATGAAGCTCTTCCTAAAAGTGCATGTTACTCGGATGAGCCTGACATCTGATTTGGAAATGGCCACCTTACCATTCACTGGGCTTCCCACATACACTTCCATTCAGGAGACCCTATGCTGCCATTCCTTGACCAGAGGTGATTTTTAGGTCAAATGACAAATGGCCATGGATTTGTAGTGCAGATGCGTGGGGCCTATGAGGCAAATCAGCAGCCCAACACTAAGTAGTCCAAATGTCTATGGTCCACGTAAGATAACTTTAAACAGAGTGATGATTTAAGGCCTAAATCCAGGGGGCTGAACTCTGATTAGTGGATGTCTTCCCATGCCACACTAAGTCACAAAGTAGTCAACCACACTTTAACATAGCATGTTAAACAAATGGGGTCACTTGTAGATTCAGCATCTTTGGAAAATCCTTATCTGGACCTGGATGCCTTACGTACAGTCACCCATGCCCTTGTGACCTCTCGCCTAGACTACTGTAACGCTCTCTACATGGGGCTGCCCTTGAGATCCACTCGGAAGCTTCAACTGGTGCAAAGTGCAGCGGCACGGACACTCTTGGGAGCCTCCCGATACTCCCATATCACACCTCTTCTCCGTGCGCTGCACTGGCTTCCAGTTGCCTTCCGTGTGAAGTTCAAGGTGCTAACAATGACATACAAAGCCCTACGTGGCATGGGTCCGGACTACCTATGGGAGCACCTTCTGCCAATGTCAACACCCCACCGTCCTGTGCGCTCCCACAGAGAGGGCCTCCTCAGGGTGCCACCGCTCAAGGAATGTCGGCTGGTGGCCCCCAGGGGGAAGGCATTCTCAGTGGGTGCGCCAGCCCTCTGGAACAGCTTGCCAACCGAAATCCGGATGGCCCCCGACCTCCGCACCTTCCGGCGCGACTTAAAAACTTACCTGTTCCAGCAGTCCGGCCTGGCCTGATAGCTCTAATTGGGGTCCCAGTTTGTTTTTTTCCTATTGTTTTTTCACTATTGTTCAATCTGTATACCTACCTTACTCTGTACACCGCCCCGAGTCCCTCGGGAGAAGGGCGGTTTATAAAAACAAATAAATAAATAAATAAATAAAATCCAGGCATTCCAATTAATTGAGAAATCCATGAGAGAAGGTTTTCAAAGCCTTTGCCTCTGAAATTACTTAAGTCTTTCTGGTTTCGTTTTGCATTGGAATGTGGAAAGGGAACAGGAGGAACAGCTTCATGGCAAGAACAAACATTCTTGAGGGTACATAAGAATAAAATTGAATTTAAATAAATGGAGGAAGGGGACCATTGAGCAAGGAATAACATTAAAGGAGAGCATGACTGAAGGATCTGACCACCCTCATAATACTTGGAGGACCCTGAGTAGGTTAAGAGTTGGAGTGACTAAATGTAAAACCAGTATGCTCCAGTGGAGGCTCTTAGCAGATAACAACACGCTATGCGGATATGGAGAGAAACAGAGTCCAGCCCATCAGCTGGTAAGTTGGCTACTACCAGAAACATGTACCAATAATGATTTATTTTTGGTCAATAACAAAGCCAAGACGGTGGCTTCATTCTGGCCGTTTAAAGTTTGATCTGGACATGGAAGAAGAAGAATGTGGGCGTTCTTACTGTAACTGGGGTTGGGATATATTATTGCGAGACAGTTTCCTTTTTACCCAGCTCTTTCTCTTCCCCTTCTATAATTCTACTAGGAATTTTGTTTATTCTGCTAGCTAAATTTTGAATCAGTGATCAGAAAGTGGTTTCAGCCAACAGGAGGAATTTGATGTAACAGACATAACTCTTTTCAGCCAACGTACCTTTATTTGTCCTATTGCATCACAGTGAACTCAGCTACATATCAAGACTTACCTCAATAATGAAATCATGATCTATCCTAGTGTTCTATTTAAATATATCAGCACTATATGGGCAGCAGGAGTTATTTCACTACTATGGAAGGCAGACATGGGAAGTATCAACACAAAGGCCAAATCCCAGTGCATCTCTCCCATTCTCAGCCAACCTTGTTTTCTCTGAATATTGCTGCTATGAACTTGTCAATAGTTTGCCTGATCATATGGAGATAAGGCATCCATTTATTAAGCAAAGTATCAAGTTCCCAGGATCTTTTTTTTCCTTTTCTTGTTTATTAAGATACATTTTATTGCTTGAAATCCCATGAACTGTAAATTTAAGAAAAAGGTTAAATTCTACTGTTCTTCTCTCCTTTCCTGTAACCCATTAGGGGAGGCGGGGGGGGGCCTCTGTGACAATTTGACCTTTCCGGAAATTGAGTTATCTTTTCTGCTGATTTCTTCATTGCCCTAGAGAACCTTTGGTGGTGAAATCAGGCTCAGCATATGCAAGCAAAGAAGAATTATGACTTTTTTTCTATAAAGGAGGATGGAGACAAAAGAAGTATTACAGTATCTTGCAAAGCTGTTTTTGGAATAGTTTATGGATTTATTGTGAGCTCCTAGAAAATGTTTTGTTTATTAAAATCAATACAGTCACTTGGATAGTCAGTGTCTGGTAAATTGGCCCCTTATAATTCAATAGATGATATTCGGGCTAGAGATATACATCAAACTAAATCACAATTTACTTTTCCACCATATGTTTATTAAGTCAGATTTGGTCAGATTTAGTACACTAACTGCATGCCAGGATTTTAAAAACAGGATTGTGAATTCACAGCAAACAGTAAGTCAGAATCAAGCCACACTATATTTTGGCTAATTCTGAGACAATGACTCAGAAGTGGATACACTTATGCACACTGAGTTACAAGCTTTATTCAGGCAGAATAGTATCACAGAAATTATTCTCATAATTGAGCTGCTTAAATTTGGGCATTTAAAATGGTGCTTTGATGCCTCTACTGTTCTATTTTTTTTTCAGCTGATATTGTTAAAATTGTGAATTGTAAGCTATCATTTAATGAAAATCAGGATAAAGGCATGCTAGTCGCAAGATTGAATGATTATTAAAATCAAATTAATATACAATGATCAATAAAACATAAATACAAAAAAATAACAAATGAAAGTATACAAAATCAATAAATGTATAAATAAACCCTTCTGCATAATTTTAAAGTACATAGCAATATATTTGTAATTTTAAGACAAGATATAAAATTATAAACATCCATAGCCAATATTGTATGTCTATCCAAGAAGAAGATAATCCATTTGGAATTTTTGTTGATGTAATCAGAAAATGAATAAATAATGTGAATAAATTAATTTTTAATTAAAGATTTTTCAAGGCTTTTTGCTATTGTTTTCATTTTTTTAACAATGCTATTTTCAGATGTTTTAGTACCAGTGACCAAAAGAAATATGTACTTTTAGTTTCCTATTGTTTTGCTGTAGAAAATCTGGCAGCAGACAACAAAAATTAAATTAATTTCCTGTGTTGCCCTCTTTGCCTTTTTGGGAAAAGGGACAATGAAACTGCACTGAAATTAATTATTAAAGAATGTTACATAATCTTTATAATTTTTTTCATCCAAAATAACTGTTAAATGAACATTGCCATGAGAGATGATAATATGTACCAGCTTGATTACAATCCGTTCATCATAATCTAAACAAGACTTTGATTAATATAATACAGTTTTAAGGAGGTAGAGTACCAATCATATATTATTTCTGTATTCTATTCTTGATGACTTGCCAAAATACATTGAAAAGAATTTTAGACCACAAGGGGTTCCGAGTTGAACTGACTCACTTTAAATCCCAGATCCATTTATTCATATTTGGTTTTAAACCTTTAAATATTGGATATGAGTTTTGTGTATCACTGAAGTTACTTTGATTTTCAAATGATGTAGACTAAAAACTTCATTATTAATGGAAAGTCTGTTTCTCCTAATATATTTTGGATAATAATTCATCTTAAATTCAGATCTACAGTAGTGTCAAATGAAGCAGGTGCAATCACTTTTTTCCCTGAGATGTTAATAGTCAAGAATGTTCACACACTTGAAAAACTGTGTATCTTTCCTTGGGCCAAGCAAAGTTTCCAAGAAAGACTGCTTTGTTGGAAGTTCAAGCAAACCACTCATTCAAAGCCAGAAGAGGCTGTCCGGACAACCTGGAGCACCCAAAGAGGCAGATTGTGTTACTGCTCAGCCTTAGTAAGGTAAAAATTGTTGCCTACAAAGGCACAAACTGGCTCATGGAGGCAACATCTGCTTCACAAAGCCCTAATAATAACTATTCTTCCAAGTGGCTTTCATGTATGGAAAAAACAAGTAATAATAGGTGGTGGTCTAAAATTATGGCCATTTTCCTTAGACTTTATTCTATTCTTTAAAATGGCATTCAATTATAGAGGCTGTATTATTAGATATCCCCACATTCATAAACTGTTGCATGTTTGTTGGCAATTCTGCAAATTCATGACCTATCTTTAATCTATTTCTATTTCTGCAATAGCAATAGCAATAGCACTTACACTTATATACCACTTATATACCACTTCTCCATGCTTTACTCTCTAAGTGGTTTACAAAGTCAGTGTATTGCCCCCAACAATCTGGGTCCTCATTTTACTGATCTCAGAAGGATGGAAGGCTGAGTCAACCTTGGGCCAGTAAGAATATGGCAGTCAGCAGTATTAGCCTGCAATATTGCATTCTAACCACTGCACCACCACTGCTCAGTATGTTTGCAAAATATGATGCTAATCATCTACTTTTACAGGGTGTTGCAGATCAAAAAAGCATTATATACATAAAAAAGCATTTTCACATACTTATTGTAAATACTTCTACAATTATCACCACCCAGATAGATCACAGAATCTAATTGACCTTGGTATTTAGAATAAGTAAGCAGGATTTGACCTATTTATCCCAGCCTTGGCAGGTAGTCCAGGCAAGAAACACACCCAGAAGCACTAGCTCTGTGTTTATTATAAGGTTACCATTAACAGAATCTTGCAAAGTTTTAAGTACATCTTTCCCCCTCACCTTTGCAGTCCGAGAAACTGTGGAGAGTCCTTTCTGAAATGTTTGCCACACACCCATTCCTTCTCTGGGCTAAGCTGCCTCTTATCTGACTATCATCTTGTCTGTGATTCCTCCTTCTGTCTCCCACAATCATTCCCACATACCCAAACAAGTTGTCATTTATGATTAAGAAATTAATGTATTAAGAAATTAATTTATGATTAAGAAATGTTTAAGAAAAATCAGGTTTGAGAGCTAAAAAAATTAAATGATCCTGGAAGAGGGCAGTGGCACAGCATTTCGTACTGTTAATAGGAAAATTATATGGATGCATCCATGGATGGTATTTGATTTAGATTGGGTTTTGACCGATGTTGTCCCTGAATATGTCCTGCTGATACAGGATACCAATTATTCCAGCATCTCAGCTTAATGTCCCTTCAGCCGTTGTTTCAAAGCCACTAAAAAAGGAAAATGTTGAACTATAATATTTTATTCACTGGTACACTTACATCCCTGTATCCCTTCTATTTTAATGTAAGTTACTGTAATGGTACAATGGTTTTGTTTGTTATGAAAATATAAACCTTCAAGATGTTGTTGATTTATGGTGTCCATTTCTCTGGAAACCACTGTATGGTTTGATATTAAGAACAAAGGCACTTCAAACCAACAGTTAGAAGCTAAAGTTAGCATCTGAAGAATAGTCCTAGAAAATATGGTGACTCAGAGATTACCTCTGGGTCACAGTGTTTCCTCTGTTTGCCTTGAACTTCCAAAGGGTAGTAATTTACTCCTAGCTATATATGCAGCAATAATTATACTTTTAGCATATCAAATCAACAACTTTCGCTGTGTGTGTGCAACGCAGTCAAGAAAATTGAGCAGCTCTGATCAAGTAAAACATAATCAAACAGTACCAAGGTAACACTTTAAGAGTGCATGTTTCAAAACAGTATGCTTGGATACCAGTGGACAGAGAAAGAGCTCTCAATCTCTCTAAAGAGAACTTTGAGGTCTCAGGTGTGCATGGATGTTGCTTATGCTCAGTGTATAATCTATTCTATTGTCTATTGTCTATTATGCAGAAATAAGGCTTTTATAAGGGTACACCAATCAAATTGGTCAATCTAATGAGGAAAGTTTGCTTATTTGTTGTTCATTTGAAATCAGATCTTCTTGTTCCTAATTTTTGTGTGAGCCAAGAACTGCTTGTGATAGAGCACTACCGTACCTTCTAGACAGTGCTGAAAAACTGGGGTTAAGATTGGGATTTTGAGTGTTTTCTTTGGGTTACTTGATACTTTAAAAAAGCATAACAGGTGTATTAAAACTATTTTATGTAGTTTTTGATTGAATACCATTAAATTTTGCTTCCATTCCTTGTTATTCTGAAGATGATACATGGAGATATTTTACAACGACCAATCATTTCCATGGGGTCATCTCCTCCTGTGCCATAAAAGTAACTTCTGTTTTGGTATAATGGATTTCTTCTCTTTCACACTTGTGCTCCATCATGAAATACAAATTCCATCTTCTGGATGTTCAACTGATAGAATTAAATGAGACACTTGGATGACTGAACTACCCACTCAGTGAGATCAATACCCAAATCAATACAGCCAGATAGATCTGCAGAGAGGACTGATTAAAAGACAACACACAAAAACAGAACAACAGAACCCCAGAGGTTGTCCTCTTCAGCTGAAGTTCCCATCCCAACACAGTTTATTTATTTTTATTTTATTTTAATTCCATTTATATCCCGCCCTTCTCCGAAGACTCAGGGCGGCTTACAAGCTTAGCAGTAGCCTTCATTCTATGTATATGCCTGCTTATTAGGGCTTTCACACACACACCCAAGCGGCATTATTACAAAGTCAGCTTAATTGCCCCCAACAATCTGGGTCCTCATTTTACCTACCTCGGAAGGATGGAAGGCTGAGTCAACCTTGAGCCTGGTGGGACGCGAACCTGCAATAATTGCAGGCAGCTGGTGTTACTTAAGGAGGCATTAGCCCACTGCTCCACCAAGGCTCCTTTAGTTTAGTAGAACTATGATAGTGTGCCTGGCTGAGGAATTCTGGGAGTTGAAGTCCACAAGTCATAAAAGGGCCAAGTTTGAAGACCCCTGAATCAATCAATCAGTTTTCAAGAAAGCTGATCTCCTTCTGTGCCTCTTTCTTTTTATCCCTGGATGCTGCTTGCCCTCTCTGTAATCCACCTCCATTTTCTGTTTTCAACATTTCAAGTTTTGCCAAAGTTTTTAAAAATGTCTTCTTCTGAAACACAGCATCTTTGACAAGATATATTCAGCTCTTACCTTATACATGACATCCCCAAAAACAATGAAGCTGAGCAACCTCAGAACCTCGAAAGTGGAAGAAGATGAATAAATTGGATTCAGCTGTTTAAAGTTCCACTTTTTCATTTACCCAGCAGCTTATGCAGTGAAATGTCAAATAGCAAGCTGCTTTCACAGTGCAAATAAGAGCAAGAGTGAAAGAAAAAAAATGTTCTTCTGCTGTTCCATTGATAGTGACACTGGCTTAGATGCCAGTATTCTTCAGAAAAGATCTGGCAATGTGTTTTTCTTGTCAAGCTGCTTCTAGACAAGCCATCAAGACAGTGAAGCCATCTGATTCCTTCATATGAGACAGAGCTTATTTTACCTCAAAGAAATGCTCAAAGGGGCATATATTGGTGTAAAACAGTGTTTTTTAAACTTGTTGATTTTAAGATGTGTGAACTCAACTCCTAGAAAAAGAGTTCCCCAACTTTTCTGGGTTAGTGGTCCTGAAAGGAGAAAGAGGGGATGGTTTTGTGGGAGGGGCAGGCCCATGTGCACCCGTTGCTCACACGAGTGGGACCAACAGCACCTGAGTGAGGCTGCAACAACCTGCAACACTCACACAAGTGGGGCCATGAGATCTCGCAATGGTTGCACAAGTGGGGGCCCGAGCACCTACAATGCTCGCATGAGTGGTCCCCGAGTGCCTGTGAGGCTCATGCAAGTGGGCCCCAAGTACCCATGATGCTCACATAAGTGGGTCTGTGTGCATGTGTGCACACCAGCCAGCCACTCTAATGGCCTGTTTGTGAATAGCCATGGACTGGTAGTGGGCCGCAGCCCACAGATTGGGGACCCCTGTCCCAATTCCAGCATGGGAATTGAAGTTCATACATCGTAAAGTTGTCAACTTTGGAAATCCTGGTATAAACTAACTGAAAACTGGGGAATATCCTTCCACTCAGCTGTAGCACAATTCAGTGTAAATTGGTTTTTTTTAAAAAAATTTCACAGTCTTGTGCCTAAGTGACAAATTTGGTAGCTCAGCTTACTTCCCTTTAGTTAGCCAGAATACTTGGCTGAGATTTTTGACCATCTCTTTCCTCCTAGGTGAAGCCAGAAAATAAGTCAGGGCACCTTTAGGTCTTCTTCTTGGTTTTGGTGCTACACGGAAGTTTTTGTTATCAAGCCAAGATAAGTTGTGTGCCCAGTCTGCCAGGATAAGGCTAAGTGAGATCATTTCGCAGATTTACTTCAAAGGCTCACTTTGATCATAGCCTCGATGAAGCAAAGCACCGCTTTGCAGATCTGCACACTCCTGACTTGTTCCTTCCTCCAAGTGATGCCTTTTGCCCTGAAACTGAAACAAATGTGCTAAACTATAGTTGGTCTGGTTAAATGGAATGAATATATATTTTGTGGGGGAGGGGGGAATCAAGGCAACCACTGATAAATTGCTGAGAAATTAATGTTTTTCTTGGCATTCAAGCTATAAATAGAAAATATGGAGTCTCTTTTTTCTGAAATGTAGAACAAAAACATTTGGAAATTTTAGAGGGGGAAAGGGGGCAACCTAATTTAAAAGTTTTTTTTAAATATATAAAATTAGTGCAATGGTTCTTAAAGCAATTGTTGTCACAAGCAATATACATACTTACTGCAAATGTACAGGATTTGGTGTTAATGGCAACATTCTGTTGCAGCAGATTGAACTGCTAAACCAGACATGTCAAACACAAGGCCCGGGGGCCAGATCCGGCCCGCGAAGTGGTTTCATGCGGCCCGTGAAGCCATCCTGGAAACAATGAGGGAATGGCCCCCTGCCTTGTCCCTGGGCCAGAGACCCTCCTTCTGCCAGAGACCCTCAGATCTGTCCCACTCCTGCCCAGGCCCCCATAGGCACCCTTGATGCGAATGATGAAGAGCTGGCCATGCCCACCTAGTAGGCCATACGCACTCTAGCCACGCCCACCCAGTAGGCCACGCCCACCCAGACCATACCCACCCGGCCCCCTGAGGGCAACTGCAATGCTGATGCGGCCCTCAATGAAATTGAGTTTGACACCCCTGTGCTAAACAAACCACATTATTTTGTTTGATATATTTTAAATGTTGCAGGACACTCATAATCTTTAAGTAATTTACCCAGACTATGACTCAGTCAAACATACATACAACATCAATCAGAATAGAGCTGGAAGAGACTTGGAGGTCTTCTAGTCCACACACCCCCTGCTCAAGCAGGAGACCCTATATCATTTCAGATAGGTGGTTTCCAGTCTTTTCTTTAAAACCTTGAGTGATGAAGCACCTACAACTTCTGAAGGCAAGCTGTTCCACTGGTTAACCGTCCACACTCTTAGGAAGTTTCTCCTAACATCTTTTTTTGTAATGTGGTAGCCAAAACAGTATTCCAGGTGTGGTCTTACTAAAGATTTATAAAGATTTATAAGGATTTATAAAGGGGTACTAATATTTCACATGACTTTGATTCTATGCCTCTGTTTATACAACCAAGGACTGTATTGGCTTTTTTGGCTGCAGCCGCACACAGCTAGCTTATGTTTAAGTGATTGTCCACTGGAACTCCAAGGTCTCTCCTAATCTGTACTCGTACCTTTGGTTTTTCCTGCCTTTCCTGCTTTTCTCCCAAAGGTGCTTTTTCAGGAGACAACTGGACTTTCTTGTTTTTCTTTGAAGACATTTCACTTCTTATCCAAGAAGCTTCTTCAGCTCTGAACAAATGGTGGGGAATGGAAGGATTTATATTCCTTGCAGACAGCTGGTCATTTGCATTCTTTTAGAGAGTCGTTGGGGACATTTGGAGGTTTTCTGTGTCCTCAGGGTCACCTGAGTAGTGCAAATTGTGTGGAGCCTTCTGGCTGCAGGATGTTTTCTGCGCTATTCCTGTAGTCTACAATGTTTCCTGGAAATCCAATCATACTCCTGCACCATTCGAAGGGTGTTCATCCCAAACTGCATAGCTAAATGTCTATGGAGATTCTCAGTCATCCAGGTCATGGTTGTCCCAAAGCTACTTTTTCAGGAGGCAACTGGACTTTTTTTGTTTTTCTTTGAAGAAGTTTCACTTCTCATCCAAGAAGGAACAACATCCTGCAGCCAGAAGGCTCCACACACATTTGCACTACTCAGGTGACCCTGAGGACACAGAAAACCTCCAAATGTCCCAACGACTCTCTAAAAGAATGCAAATGACCAGCTGTCTTCAAGGAATATAAATCCTTCCATTCCCCACCATCCATTCACAGCTGAAAAAGCTTCTTGGATGAGAAGCGAAACCTCTACAAATCTAACGAGTTCCCCATCTAGTCCCTTATCCAAGTCATTTATGAAGTTATTGAAGAATACTGGGCCTAAGATGGAACCTTGAGGTACCCCACTGCTAGAACTGAGCTGAACTTGAACTCTGGGGAAAAAACAACAGGATCTGAAGAATTCCAATTTGAATTGACTCAAGCTTAGGGACTGAAAGTGAAAGAATGTGTTTGACTGTTCAAATGGAAATGGGCTAGAAGAAGGGGCAATAATAAAAGGCAAAGAGATCAAAGAAGAAGTCCTGCCAGAAAAACTTAGAGAGGGATGTTGAGTATGGGTGGCTAGAACTTCTAAGCCAAGGGGAGATATCTTAAGTGCTTGGTTTCAAAGGAGAACCAGTGGTTTTCTTTTATGAAATTAATGAACGTTTCATTTTAAAGATGGAAACAAATTTTCCCAACTATCAAAAAATTGTAAATTCTTAGATATTGGCGCATTCCTTAAGGACCTATAAAGCCTGCATACACATTTCTAACCTTTGGTATATGTTTATAATTGTTGTTCAATTCAATTGAAAAAATCATTTTCACATAATTGCAAAATCATTTCCAACTTTATAAGAACTCATGACGTATGTCTTTCAGTTTTACCCTTTCTTATTTTTTTCAAAACCTATTTTCCTCAGTGGTTTAAAAGTTTCTACATTCTGATTCACGAATATGAGTTGACCTAGATGTATTACTATTTATAGCCTGCAGTTCTCACCTATTAATATGAACTTGTGAAAGCTTCCCTCATTAGAGGGTTAAGTATTTTTTTAAGACCAGTTATTCAATTGCTACAAATATACTTCCAACAGAATTTCGTCATTTTAGCCATCACCAAAGAAAGTGTTTTTAATGCTTTCCTTTTTGATTTCTTTGAATTGGGTTGGTCTTGTTTTGATCTAGAAGATTCATGTACTTTTCTCTGATAATAAATAGCTGCTCTTTTTTTCTCCCTTAGAACTCTTTAATCAATTGCATTCCTAAAATAATACACAGAGGTTCCCAAATATATATTAATCATATTTTTCATTAGTGGCCACATGAAATATGGGAATGTAAATTATCCTTTCGATAGTACAGTAATCAACAACTTTAGCCAAGTATTGTGGGTTTCTTTCTTTTTTCTTTTTTGGAAAATAGGTGATTGTGGTGGGATGATAAATGAATATTGTCCTATTTCGAGACTGCAGACTTTTAAACAGGAAAGGGTGGTCATTTTTTGTTTGAAAAAACAATGAAACTGAAGAATTACTGAAAATACAATAATATTAAAGTCTTCTACCAGCCCTGAATAATGTTTTACCCTAAAGAACACATTCTGTCCCCAAAATAGCCTTGAAAAATCTGCAGAAAACAACCAAGCTCAGAGAGCACCAAGGAGCACTCATTGTATATAGTATGTTATATGTTGTATATAGTATGTTTAGGTGTGTGTCATGTATGTGTTTCACTTTGAGAGCGGGCAATTAAATTTCATTTTTGATGTGTGCCGTTGTGCCCACGGTAAAAAAAAGACAATAAACGTTATCTTATCTTATCTTATTTCAACCCTGAGCTACAAATATTCTCTTCTATCAAGTTATCTTTGCCCAACAAATCAACTTTCCTATTTTATTCTTTTTCCCCCCTCTGGTCTATCTACAACTGCCATTGACCTACATCACCCATACACTTCTATATAATGTGAACAAGCCCAAATGGGTTTGTTGGATTTTAAGTGGAGAGGCTTAATGTTCACACAGCAAAGGAGCTGTAGAATGTTGGTCTTTATATAAGTCTATCCCAGAGACCAGCACTTCCTGGTTAGAGCCTAATGGTTTTGGGACCATAACCCCCATGGCAGTGTGAGAAAGGAAGTGAGCCTGTAGAGATTTTCCACTTGGTATCTTCCATCATGTCTTTTTCACTTGGTATCTTCCATCGTATCTTTTAGGCTAGTTGACTGAATTTGATTGCTTCTACTAAGTAATGAAGGCAGCTTGTTGCTTTTGTTAACATGATGCAGTTCTGCTAACATCCTTTTCCAAAATGACTATCTTCATGTGATGTGGAAACCGCATAGGTAGAATTGCCAGCCAATCGATGTCCCTTGGTTCTGTAGCAACTGGTCATTCTGAAACAGAGCAATCTTGGGGCACCTTTATTTGTTTTAGCTGACAGTATTCACCTAATCATTAGATAGAAGGAGTGTATCATTGTTGGTTAGACAGCAAAGTGTTTGGTGTAGTGGATAAGGTGCTGGCCTAGAAACCAAAAGATTGTGAGTTCTAGTCCTGCCTTAGGTATGAAAGTCAGCTGGGTGATTTCGGGCCAGTCCCTCTCTCTCGGCCCAACTCACCTCAAGGATCGTTGTGGTGGGGGAGGAAGGAGTAAGTTATATTATTTATGTTCATGGCCTTGAGTTACTTATAAGGTAATAAAGATAGAATAAAAATAGGTACCCCTTCATGGATTACTGCCTTGTCGTGGCGAAGGGGCTTGCGTAATTCAATGAAGCTATGAGCTATGCCGTGCAGGGCCACCCAAGACGGACAGGTCATAGCAGAGAGTTCTGACAAAACGTGATCCACTGGAGAAGGAAATGGCAACCCACTCCAGTATCTTTGCCATGAAAACCCTATGGACAGTACCAAAAGGCAAAACGATATGACGCTGGAAGATGAGCCCCTCAGGTCGGAAGGCGTCCAATATGCTACTGGGGAAGAGCAGAGGGCTAGTACTAGTAGCGCCAGAAAGAATGAAGCGACTGGGCCAAAGCCGAAAGGACGCTCAGCTGTGGATGTGTCTGGTGGTGAAAGGAAAGTCCAATGCTGTAAAGATTTTTTCTCCATAGGAACCTGGAATGTAAGATCCATGAATCAAGGAAAGCTGGACGTGGTCAAACAAGAGATGACAAGACTGAACATTGACATCTTAGGTATCAGCGAACTAAAATGGACAGGAATGGGTGAATTTAATTCAGATGACCATCAGGTATACTACTGCGGGCAAGAATCCTTCAGAAGAAATGGAGTAGCCTTCATAGTCAATAAAAGAGTAGGAAAATCAATACTGGGATACAATCCTCAAAATGACAGAATGATCTCAGTTCGAATCCAAGGGAAACCATTCAATATCACAGTAGTCCAAGTCTATGCCCCAACCACCAGTGCTGAAGAGGATGAAATTGACCAGTTCTATGAAGCACTACAGCACCTTATAGAACTAACACCAAAAAATGATGTTCTTATCATCATGGGGGATTGGAATGCTAAAGTAGGAAGCCAAAAGATAACTGGAATAACAGGCAAGTTTGGCCTTGGAGTACAAAATGAAGCAGGGCACAGGCTGATAGAATTCTGTCAAGAGAATGCGATGGTCATAGCAAACACTCTTTTCCAACAACCCAAGAGACGGCTCTACACATGAACATCACCAGATGGTCAACACAGAAATCAGATTGACTATATGCTCTGCAGCCAAAGATGGAGAAGCTCTATACAGTCAGTAAAAACAAGACCAGGAGCTGACTGTGGCTCAGACCATGAGCTTCTCCTTGCAAAGTTTAGGCTTAAACTGAAGAAAGTATGGAAAAGCACTAGGCCACTCAGGTATGAATTAAATCATATCCCTGTTGAATATACAGTAGAGGTGACAAATAGATTTAAGGAATTAGATCTGATAGACAGAGTGCCTGAAGAACTATGGACAGAGGTTCGCGACATTGTACAAGAGGTAGCAACCAAAACCATCCCAAAGAAAAAGAAATGCAAGAAAGCAAAATGGCTGTCTGAGGAAGCTTTGCAAATAGCTGAGGAAAGGAGGGAAGCGAAAGGCAAGGGAGAAAAAGAAAGATACGCCCAATTGAATGCAGAATTCCAGAGAATAGCTAGAAGAGATAAGAATGCCTTCTTAAATGAACAGTGCAAAGAAATAGAAGAAAACAATAGAATAGGGAGGACCAGAGATCTTTTCAAGAAAATTGGAGAAATGAAGGGAACGTTTAATGCAAAAATGGGCATGATAAAGGACCAAAATGGCAGGGACCTAACAGAGGCAGAAGAGATTAAGAAGAGGTGGCAAAATTACACAGAAGAACTATACAAGAATGAGCTTAACATCCCTGATAATCACAATGAGGTGGTCACTGACCTCGAGCCAGACATCCTAGAATGTGAAGTGAAGTGGGCCTTAGAAAAACTGAGCAACAACAAAGCTAGTGGAAGTGACAGTATTCCAGCTGAGCTATTCAAAATCTTAAAAGACAATGCAGTAAAAGTGCTACACTCAATTTGCCAGCAAATTTGGAAAACTCAACAGTGGCCACAGGATTGGAAAAGATCAGTCTACATTCCAATTCCAAAGAAAGGCAGTGCCAAAGAATGTTCAAACTATCGCACCATTGCACTCATTTCTCATGCTAGTAAAGTCATGCTTAAAATCCTACAAGCTAGACTTCAGCAGTATGTGGATCGAGAACTACCAGAAGTACAGGCAGGATTTCGAAGAGGCAGAGGAACTAGAGATCAAATTGCCAACATACGCTGGATCATGGAGAAAGCTAGGGAGTTCCAGAAAAACATCTACTTCTGCTTCATTGACTATGCTAAAGCCTTTGATTGTGTGGATCACAACAAACTGTGGCAAGTTCTTAAAGAGATGGGAGTACCAGACCATCTTATTTGTCTCTTGAGAAACCTATATGCGGGTCAAGAAGCAACAGTGAGAACTGGACACGGAACCACTGATTGGTTCAAAATTGGGAAAGGAGTCCGGCAAGGCTGTATACTGTCGCCCTGCCTATTTAACTTATATGCAGAGCACATCATGAGAAAGGCAGGGCTAGATGAATCAAAAGTTGGAATTAAGATTGCCAGAAGAAATATCAACAACCTAAGATACGCAGATGATACCACTCTAATGGCAGAAAGTGAAGAAGAACTAAAGAGCCTCTTGTTGCAGGTGAAGAAGGAGAGTGCAAAACTTGGGTTGAAACTTAACATTAAGAAAACCAAGATCATGGCATCTGGCCCTCTCAATTCCTGGCAAATAGATGGGGAAGAAATGGAGGTAGTGACAGATTTTATTTTCCTGGGCTCCAAGATCACTGCAGACGGGGACTGTAGCCAAGAAATTAAAAGACGCTTGCTCCTGGGGAGGAAAGCCATGGCAAATCTAGACAGCACACTAAAAAGCAGAGACATCACCCTGTCAACAAAAGTGCGTATAGTCAAGGCTATGGTCTTCCCAGTTGCAATGTATGGCAGTGAAAGTTGGACCATAAGAAAGGCTGAGCGCCAAAGAATTGAGGCCTTTGAACTGTGGTGATGGAGAAGACTCCTGCGAGTCCCTTGGACTGCAAGGCAATCAAACCGGTCAGTCCTAGAGGAGATCAACCCTGACTGCTCTTTATAAGGCCAGATCCTGAAGCTAAAACTCAAGTACTTTGGCCACCTAATGAGAAGGAAGGACTCACTGGAGAAGAGCCTAATGCTGGGAAAGATCGAGGGCAATAGAAGAAGGGGATGACAGAGAATGAGGTGGCTGGATGGAGTCACTGAAGCAGTAGGCACGAGCTTAAATGGACTCCAGAAGATGGTAGAGGACAGGAAGGCCTGGAGGAATGTTGTCCATAGGGTCGCGATGGGTCGGACACGACTTCGCAGCTAACAACAACAACAAAAATAGGGAAAAAAGTAAATAGCGATAGCACTTAGACATATATACCTCTTCATAGTGCTTTACAGCCCTCTCTAAACAGTTTACGGAGTCAGCATATTGCCCCCAACAATCTGAGTCCTCATTTTACCGAGGTGATTTTGTCAATTCAAATAAATTGCGTTTGGTGAGATATGGCTACACAGGAATGAAATTGGCATACATCTGGCAATGAAAGCAAGTTGAAACAGAACATTATTTTTATTGATCTTTAATAAGAAAACATCCAAAGAGGAGAGCAGACTATCTTCCACTTCAGCTTAGAACCTCTGAATTAAAAGTAAAAACTGCATTGTTTCATGTGTATCCTGTCCCCTCCATCTGAAAAGAATTCTCAATATTTTGAAAACTGTACACTGCATCATGGGGAAGCCTGATTTTTCCCCCCTTGATCCTCTTGTATCTCTCCTCTCATTTCTGTTTGGCTATTCTAATGCTTCTAGATGAAAATATAAATAAAATAATATTTCTAAGATTGCCATTAAAAAAAACTGAGAGCCTCAAGGCTGCATTTATTGATTTACTGCTTACGTGATATTATGTAGATTCTATTCTTTGTTTAAAAGAGTCCTCAACCCTTAGATCTGCTTCACATCTGCATACAAATAAAACAATTATTCTGGAAATAATAATTGGTTATAGATGATGCAGAAGGCACAGCTGGATAAGCATCAAATCATCCTTGAAAAAGGAAAAGTGGAAATTGTATGTGTGTTTGTGTGTGTATAATATTTCAAGATATTGCTTTATTAAGCCATCTGCTTCATTAATTTTTAAAACTTCCTAAAAATCTTTCCTAAACATTTGATTCATCCAAGAAACTTCATTTCTTACAGGGGAAACAAAAGGCAGATATAATAATAATAATTGTATTTTAAAAGAGGTTCCATTCATTCATCTATTTAATGAATCAAAAATATTTTTAATCTAACTAATTACATAGGTAGCGCAGCCTTGTTTTGATTAAAAAAATCATTTCTAAAGCGAAAATGCCTGAAGATTGATGCAGGTCTGGGCAAGTATTCTGTCTCACTCTCAACAGGAAATTAAACTTCAGATTAATTTTTGACTCTGTAGTATCTCGAGTAGTCCTGGTGCATTTATTCTACTTTGTAAACAGCTGAGTCAACTTCTTTTTCCCCCAAAAGGCATGTTAGCTTATTAATTTAACTTTCTGACTGTGTAATGCTAGTGTACATTGGAATTATTTAAGTAAATTGGTAGTGTAAATTATGGTCCAAAGTGACATTCGTTATCAATGCACAAGTCTGCATATTTCTATGGGTAAGAACCAAAAGAAAAAGAACAAGCAGAAAAATGTGATGGGAATTCATTCTTTCTCAGCAGTGCCTCACCACGATAAAGTTACAGGATATTTGTAACAGTGGGAAACATAACCTTTAGGTGACATTTTATTTTAGGTAATAGTTGTTGATGTTGTCTCTGTGACCTACTTGCCAAAGCTTTGTAGAGCAATAGGAAGCCAACAATTCATGTGAAGGCCCAAGGTATGTCCATGGCCCATCCTGTATCCTAAAAATATAGCCAGATTCCTGCTATGGTTATTTTAGTCACAGACGATGAACTACTTCCTTCAGATGAAAAGGCTCCACAGCCGGTACCCAGAGCACAAACAGGATCTTGGCATATAGAGATTAATCAGACAATTTAGGCAGCTCGGAACTCATGTAGACATAAACCCAACCATGTATAAGGACCAAGAGACAAACAGCACAAAATAAGACTGAGTAAAAACAGAGAAGAAAAATTGCTTTTGCCTTTTGCCAGCATCTTCTAAACTTCTATCTTTGTTTTACTATTGCCAGTTAGAATGGGATCCACTTTAATTTTGACCTTCAAATTTATGGGATTTGTGAGATTACATGAAAACAATAACTATATATTCACAATAGCTCAACGTAAAGTTCAGATAATAAAAACAATAGAACACAATTATTGAAATAATATATGGAATGTTATTCAGTCGTGACCCCACTGAACTCATTGCTCATTAACTAAGAGTAAGCTCAATATTAAATTCTAGTCGATCCATGGACAGGTTTCCAAATCGCTAAATATCTTATACACTTTAAACTTATGAAAAATCAATAGCATTTTTTAATGTTAATAGGGAGGAACTCATGCAAACCTTACAGGGCTACATGAAGATTTAACCCCTTAATTTCTAAAGCATCTGCAGCATACACTTTTATCTGGCCTACACTGGACCAGCAAGTTCTACTAGATACATGATCCTAATATAATCAGAACCTATTAGAAATAATATTTATTTAACAATTATCGATAAGAAAGACAAAATGTTTGGATAATGTACATGGCAGTGCCTGGAGAGAGAAGAAGAGAAGAGAAAGAACTGGAGAAGATCACAAAATACAAATAGAAATAGAAATAGTACGACTGTGGCAAAGGCAAGTAAGAGTAGTACCAATAGTAATAGGTGCCTTGGGTGCAGTCCCAAATTTTCTGTATTTACAATTCATAAGTGCCTAGTAAACAACGTGTTGTTTGGGTCCAATTTGCTCAATAGTACACATTAAAATCCTAATCTGTACCCTGTTTTTCCAGCCATTGATATAATACATCCCATATTTGAAAATATTCTGAGTCTTCTTTTTCTTCAATGTCAGTCTGTTCATTTCTGCACAGTCCAGTATTTTCTTGACTATCTCTTCTTCAGATGGTGTTTCTTCATTTTTCCAGTGCTGGGCAAATACAATTCTTGCTGCTGTTAATACATGCAACATCAAATATATCTTTATCATATTTTTCCAATATTATGCCTAATAAAAATAATTCTGGTTTAAAATCTACATGTTTCTTAACATCTTTTCTAGCCAAATATGTATTTTTGTCCAAAATTTTGTTGCTTTAGGGCACGTCCACCAAATATGTACGTGCCAGGTTTTTGCTTACATTTCCAACAGTTACTAAAGATGTTTTTAAACATTTTTGCTAACCTCACAGGTGTTAGATGCCATCTATAAAACATTTTATATAAGTTTTCTTTATAAGCAGTTGCCATTCTCAATTTATAGTTTCTTTCCCATAATTTTTGCCATTTCTCTAATTCTATATTGTGCCAAAAAATTGTCCATATTATCATTGTTTTTTTCACTTGTTCATCTTCCATTTTTAGGTTTAATTAAAAAAATTATACAATTTCTTAATCAATTTTTCATCTGATGTCAACAATACCTGATCAAATATTGTCTGGCTCTTATAGAAACCATGTATTTTAGCATCTTTCTCATATCTCAGTTGCATTTGCAATAAAGGCCACCATGATAAGTCAATACCCTGATCTTCCAACTCTTGTTTGGATTTTAATTTTCCTTCCATATTGAAAATATCTTTACAATTTTTTCAATGTTAATTAGGTCTGAGTGAACAAAAGCTTCCATTGTTAAAAGCCATCCTTGTATTTACATGTAGGTTTTAGCTTTCATCTTTCCCATACTAAAAATAATGCATTTCTTACATAATGATTTTGGAAGTATCTATGAATTTTATTCTTTCCATACCATAAAAAGGCATGCCATCCAAGTTGTAGGTCATGCCTTTCTAAGTATAATAATCTTTTATGCCTAAGAGTTTTCCATTCTTTTAGCCATGTTAAGGCACATGCTTGGTAATATAAAACCCAATCCGGTAGTCCAAATCATCCATTTTCTTTAGATTCTTGTAACATTTTCACTCTGACTCTAGCTTTTTTCCTTTGCCAAATAAATTTCAAGATCAATATATTTAACTTGTCAAAAAAAATCTCTATTTTTATAGGTACTGTTTGAAATAGGGAAAGTAGTTTTGGTAAAATATTCATTTTCACAGTAGCTATTCTTCCTAGCATTGATAATTGTAAGTTTTTCCATTTTCTCAGGTCCAGTTTTATTTGCTTTAATAATTTTGTATAGTTGTCTTCTTTTATTTTTGCTCATCTTGCTGTTAGATATATACCCAAGTATTTAACTTTCTTCACTATCTGGAGACCTATTTTTTTCTGACAGTTGATTTTTTTTGTTCATTGATGAGATTCTTCATTATAACTTTAGTTTTTTTCTCTTTTTATCTTCAATCCTGCTACTTCTCCAAATTCTTATATCCTTTTCAATAGTTTGGGACTTGTCTCCAATGGTTCCTCTAGTATAAATACCAAATCGTCCACAAACGCCTGCAGTTTATATTTTTCATCTTTTACCTCCAATCCTTTTATTTCTGGATCCTGTTTAATGTTTCTATTCAGCACTTCCAAGATAAATATAAATAACAAAGGGGATAGTGGACACCCTTGTTTGTGCCTTTTCTTATATTAAAATTCTCTGTAAAGCCCCCGTTTACAATTACTTTTGCTGTTTTTCTATAGTAAATTGACTTAATTATATTTATAAATTTTTCTCTAAAGTCCATACAATTTAATTGTTGTGTCATGAATTGCCAATTTATGCTATCAAAAGCTTTCTGGGCATCTAAGAAAATTAGTGCCATTTGTTTTCCTGGATGCATTTCATAATAATACTCCAGTGTATCCGAAATAATTCTTAAATTATTTTTTATTTGTCTTTTAGATAAAAATCCATTTTGATCTGAATAAATAGATTCAATCAAAAATCTTTTCACTCTCTCTGCTATTATTGAGGCAAAAAAAATATAATCTGCATTTAATAATGATATTGGTCTGTAGTTCTTTATTTGTGTCAAATCTGAGTCCTCTTCAGGTATTCAGGAGTTATATTAGCTTCTGTCCAGGTGTTTGGTAATTTAGCCTTTGATAATAACTCATTGCAAACTTCTTTCAACGGTAAACTTAATATATTTTGTAAAGATTTATAAAACTCTGCAGGTAACCCATCTGGTCCCAAAGTCTTATCATTTTTTGTCTTTTAATAGCCTCTATCAATTCCATTGTTGTTATTTTTTAATCTTACATTTTGTTTAAGTTCTCTGAGATTTTTGGTAGTTTAGCTTTTTCCATTTATTGCATTATTTTTCCCAGGAAATTTATGTATTGTATAACAGCGTTCCGTGCACCTTTGGCGTCCAGTCATGCCGGCCACATGACCACGGAGACGTCCTCGGACAAGCGCTGGCTCTTCGGCTTTGAAACAGAGATGAGCACCGGCCCCTATAGTCAGAAACGACTTGCACGCATGTGCGGGGGAACCTTTACCTTTACCTTACCTATAGTTTTTCACAAAATTCGTTAACCCCCAGTCCATGGACCGGTACCAGGCCATGGCATGCCAACAACTGGGCTGCAGAAAAACAAACAAAGCCTCATCCATGGGATGCAGGCAGCACATAAAACCATGCGCTCTCCGGTCCGTGGAAAAATCTTTCTCCACGGAACCATTTCCTGGTTGGGGACCTCTGCCCTAGACTATCCTACAGTTGGCACAGGGAACAGTGCCAAATTGAGCCCATCCAGATAGAATAGAACAGGAATGTCAAACTGGCGGCACATGGGCCGGATGCATCATGTACAGGCCATGCCCACTCCGGCTCCACAAAGGCAAAAAATGTCATGATACATCACGTGATGGGATTGAGTTTGACACCTGTGGAATAGAACAACTCTAGATCCAATGGATCCAAATCTGGTTCCTTTATATCCCATTCATGGAATGCTCCATCCAGGGCTTTCCCTCAGCAGGAGAACTGCTGCTGACTGCCCATTTGAATGTTATTATGGTCATCATCTGAATGGAACTGTGTCTCCTACCTGAGGTACCAAGGCACCATCCTTATCCCTCCAGCCATACACTGAGGATGGGGGAAGAAAATAAGATTGCATAATTTCTCTTTTAGAAATAAGAAACCCTGAGGGAGAAAACCTGGCTCTCTGACTTACACAATTAGAACAAATGGGACTTTTTTCCTGGTATGCTCCAAGATCTAGTTTATCAGGCTGCTCTGCCAGAGAGTTGTGGGTTCTTTCTCAGAAACCAGAAAGAAGCCCAAATAAGGGGAAAACAGGACTGCGTTTGCAGGAGATAATTAATGGGATCCCCTATTTTTTGCCAGTTTAGAAAATGTGGGATTTAGGAAACTGCCAACATAATATTCTCTGAAAAAACAGCATTCCTTCAGATGAGCAATATATCATTCTCTGTCCGAATATGACTTGACTTGCAAAACTATTGCCTTATTTAACACAATACCTGCAGACAAAATACTGGTCGGGTCAGCATGCTACACAACATCCTTCATTTTTTACAACCAATCTATTTTGTCTCATCTGTCAGGAGCAGCCAACACATAAAAAATGTTTTTAAATTTCCCTAGGCACAACTGTTTCACCTTCTGACTTGAACAAGCCTGGTCTAGCAACTTCTGCACCTCCTGTTTCTGCCCTGAAAATATCTGACAAACAAGTCCCGCACACATGTACAGCTGCTCCAACTTTGATGACTTACAGATGCAGAACATGATTGGGGAAAAAACAAATAAGACTGATAAGCTACTTGCCAAAGGAAATAGTATGATGAGATGAAGAATTTAGCAGCTGTGACACATGTTTTTTGGTGACCTGACATGGCTGCAGTTATGGAGTGAGGAAAAGGGAGGAAGAACTCAATTTTGGCCTTGAAGAGAAGTTGTGCTGTCAAGAAGGCTGATGAACTGACCTGGCTATATAGTCAAGGCTTTTGTGGTGAGATTTTGGAGAAACAGTCCCATTGGTTTCATGGTGAGATTGGCAGCAAACAAATTTAATAAATAATAATAATAGCCTGGTATGTAGATATTGGAGACTAGAGCTCTCTCCAAATAAAGGTAAAGGTTCCCCTGCACAGGTGTGCTAGTCGTTTCCAACTCTAGGGGCCGGTGCTCATCTCCATTTCAAAGCTGAAGAGCCAGCACTTGTCCGAGGACGTCTCTGTGGTCATGTGGCCGGCATGACTAGACACCAAAGGCGCATGGAACGCTGTTACCTTCCCACCGTAGTGGTCCCTATTTTTCTACTTGCATTTTTACGTGCTTTCGAGCTGCTAGGTTGGCAGAAGCTGGGACGAGTAACAGGCGCTCACTCTGTTACGCGGCACTCGGGATTCGACCTGCCAAACTGCTGACCTTTCTGATCGACAAGCTCAGCGTCCTAACCCACTGAGCCACCACGTCCCTTTTCTCTCCAAATAGGAGATCACAAAAGGAGAGAAAAGAAGGGAGAATCTGGAGAGAAGAGCAGGAAAGTGAAGTCACACGCAGAGCAAATGGTGGTCAGGAAGGGAGAAGAAAGACCTGGATGGCTTCCCTGGGAGAAAGGAAATGAAGACCCAGATAGAGGATATCTTTACCCAGGATATCTTCACCCTAACCCAAGAGGGGAAGGGCGGACCCATCTGGCTTTGATGACATCTTCACATAGGTCCCAAGAGAGCCTTGTTAGTCATTGGTGAAGCTCTGGTTTCTGGATAAGGAAGGGGCAGAAAACCCTGAAAAAGATTCTTCCTCCAACAGAGAAGCAATAGTTGTTTGAGTAGATCCAGGAGAAAGTTAAATTGTGTTGAGCATGCTACAGTAAATAGCATGCTCCATTCCTTTCTTTTCATTCTCTCTTGATAAGTTAGAAAAGGGGGAGGAAGCAGGAGGAGGATACCCACTGGGAGGAAGACCTAGGAGGAAATCTGACACTAGATGAACAACTGGATTGTGTCATATATACCTCTTGTAAATATTTGTTGGGAATAGTAAAAAGCATTTTTAAAAAAAAAAACTTCCCACTGGCTTGTCACCTTTGCAAAGCACAATACACCTCCAGTTCAAAAACAGCCCCATCACATTGTGACAGCATGAACATTTTTGTCCGCTGATGTCCACTTCTGCTACTGAATCTCACATCAGCACTCTTCACCATTACGCTGTCTGGAAAAGTTATGAGTTAACTTCTAATGTGCCAGGTTGAAAAAAGCTGTAGGGTGTAGTGAATCTCTTGAGATCGCTTTCCATTATCTTTGCTTGCTGAGGTTACCCAAATCAGCCCTGCTTCAGCCCTGAGGTTCTTCAACCTTTGAAACTTGAAATAGATATTCACTTGATCCCATCAGCTGAAGTTGTCTCTCTGAACATGTGCACGGATAAAAGTGGTGGTCATGTAGTTTTGCTGCAACAATGTTTTTCCAGGTTTGTGATAAATGTACTGATTGGGATAAGGATATATGAGGAGATGGCTTCTAATCTTATCCAAACCAGTTATTTCATGCCTACGTTTAATATTTGTAATTATATAATTTCAATAGTATGTATTTTTAAAACTTTTTAATAAGGAGGCAGCTAACCAGAATGCCTCCAAGCTGAAACAGCCATGAGCTATGACTTGTCTTTTTGTTTTGTTTTGTTTTCTCAATCAGTCAAGGATGATCATGCTTCTACATTTTCTCTGTCTTGTTGCAGACCTAAATCAAAGCAAAGAAAGAATTGTAGGCCTTAATTCAGTCCATAGATTACAGTCTGTCTATTGAAAAAAGCAGCGTAGTAATGTTTCTAGATTCTACCCCAAAGTTTCCTAAATTATTTTTAAAAGCGATCTATTAATCGCATCATTTTAACACTTAGCAATAGCAGTAGTTTTTATATACCACCCCACTGTGCTTTACAGCCCTCTCTAAGTGGTTTATGGAGTCAGCATATTGCCCTTAACAATCTGGGTCCCCATTTTACCAAGCTTGGAAGGACGGAAGACTAAGCTGGTCAGGATTGAACTTCTGGCAATGGGCAGAGTCAGCCTGTATAGTAATACTGCATTCTTAACCACTGCATCACTACAGCTCCTAAGCTGCAAAAATGGTAGGGTCTCCACAAAACATTTTTACTGGGCAAAAGTAGCCTTTTGCTTTTTTATTTGTGGGAGAGCTTCATATTTTCAGAAACTCTTAATCATCTCAGTCTGAACCTCTTGGACATATTAACAGTTATAAACACATAAATTAATTTGTACTGGTTATGAGAGCAATTGCAACTTGAAAAAACAATGTTTGGAGAGTCAGATACCAAGCTCCTGCAAGCTGGTAGATGGGGAAGGTGGTGGTAATCGTATCTTTTATGCCTTTTGATGATTGCTGGGGAAGAAATATTTGTATTCTCTTTGTCATTTTTTTAATCTGTATTAATTTATTACGGGCATTGCTGTTTAATTATTTTTTAATTTTTGTTTCTTGTTTTTTATTATGTATTGCCCTGTTCACCGCCCTGAGTCCTTCGGGAGAAGGGCGGTATACAAATTAAATTAATAATAATAATAATAATAATAATAATAATAATAATAATAATAATAATAATAATAATAATAATCTAAACCTGAAAGACTGTGAAAAGAAGCATGTCTACTTTAATGTTTATGCCAGTAATAATCTTCCCTAAAACAATGCCTTTTCCTCTTTTCCCTATTTCATTCACATAGCTTGCCTGAAGCAAATGCTTGCTAAAACATGATGCAAAAATCTAAGACTTTTGGGGAAAGAAATAGAAATGCTTATTAGGGCTTTTGCCCCCCCCCCAAGCGGCATTATTACAAAGTCAGCTTATTGCCCCCAACAATCTGGGTCCTCATTTTACCTACCTCGGAAGGATGGAAGGCTGAGTCAACCTTGGGCCGGTAAGAATACGGCAGTCAGCAGTATTGTTTATTTATTTAGCAAATTTATATAGCTACTCATCTCAGCAAAAATGGCTCCAGGTGGCTTACGAGCAAAATAACAAAACCATATATCAATGTAAGAGGTATGTAAGACATACTGTAAGTAACAACAAATATAAAAACATAGAAACATAAAGGAATAAAATGACAAGATAGTGGGAGGACAATCTTCGTGGCTCCTGCTAGGCACTCAAAGCAAAATAGACAACCATATAATAGGAGCAGAAAAGTCTTCTTTGGGGAATTGCCTTTCCCACACCCCAAGCTATAGTGAAAGTATCACAAATATTTCTAATATTATTTGTGTTCTTCCAAATAGAAGATCTAAAGTCAAAATAAAATGGACAACAAAATTATTACCACAGGCTAGCACCTTTTTGGGAGATTTTTGCTGTCTCATCCTTTATTTCCTCTTTGGCTCAACAACCACAACTTCATTTATCACGCTCCTTTTATTACAAAGGTTTATAAACTTTCATTTTCATACACATTTTTTCTCTTTCTATATTTAAACAATGTTTATCACCAAAGGTGTCAGCTGGCAGACTATTTAGAAACTTGGCTGTCACATGACATATTATTTAATGTTCAAGGTCAGGAAACAGATACTATAAGAACAACTGGAACTCTGTTTGTTATTATAACTTATATAACTTATGAAAGTGAAAGATAAAATTCTTTTAACAGAATCTTGAAAGCCTGAGAGAGTTTTCCCCTCTCTCTTTCTTATAAAAAAGAGTCAAAATGGGACAATGTTCACTTCCTTCCTCATCCCTTTCAATCTTTCTGGCTAAATTGATGTTTTTGTAACAACTGCAATACCTACTTAAAGGCCATCTCTATATTTCTCTACATTTTCATTTCCCTTTTTTCTTTTTGTTAATTGAGTTAAAGGTGAATGGTTTCATTAGCTAACATGGTATTATTATATGTGTAATATTAGTTTTTATTAGTATATAAAAGAGGTATATGCATACAATAAATGTGCAAAATAAACAGTCCCAGCAGATAAAGCAAAGTTTTCATTAATTAAAAAAAACACCTAGGAAAGATTTTTTTTTAAAAAATCTCCACACAATGACAGAGAGCAGAGAAATAGTCAATCAATCTTTGGGGGTTAAAGCCTTCTAAAATATCATTGTGGTTTCTGAGATTCTCTTAAGTGCTTCCACCTTGGATGAGTCTGAGGTAAAAACAAATTAAAAGACTAATTAACTAATTAATACTTTTATTTGGAGGTATACACCCAAGGCTCTTAAAGTAACTTAAGGGTGGGGGTAGACCACTGCTTCCATAAGAGCCAAAGAAACCGTCTCAGCTCTCAAGAACACATGTCCCACCATACGGATCCAAACACATGACTTCTCCCTGGTGGATTGATCTACCAGGAAGTGTGTGGATCTAAAATACAAGTGGCCCCACCAACAGCCCCAAGGACCCATCCTCTTATTCAGGACTAACAGGTTCAGAGACATCCAAGATAACTAGAGAAGTTCATTTCTCAGTCAACTTTGTAGGGTTAGATCAGATCTTTATCTGCCAGATGCTAAGCCTAAACCTCACAGTAGTCCAGCAAATGTTTCTCTGATCCCTCATTCCCCAGGAAGAACTCAGATGGCTTGAACAAGGCTTCTGGCCAGCAGTAAGCAGATGCAAAAAGAGCAGAGAAATAATTATTTGATCTCCAGTGCTTCAATATATAGATTCTCTTGATGTTACATATGCATGAAATTAATTTAATGCCCTATATTCCCTGTGTTTCTATATTTACATTTTTACTTGCTTGGGGCTATTGAAGATGGTCAGGATTTTAAGATCAATTGTCTGGCCAAAGAAGAAGAATATTCTGCAGAATTTGAAGACTAACCAGTGGTAACAGACATCTTGACTTTTCCAAGAATATGCATTATCTATTTTGTGTATTGCAATTTTTTTCCCTAAGCTATTTTGACTGCCAAAAATGCATTGAACATTTCTGTTAGAAAAGAGCCATAACATTTCTTTGAAGAATCTTTTTGGCAAAATTTTCAATGACAATTTTAGACAAAGTACAAATGTAACCACAACAACCCCTGGACATTTCTAATATGAAAATAAAAATGCACACAGATATTATGCTGGCTGGCATAGTTCTAAACTCTTATATTTATTGGGAAATTATTTAGAGTGTCATTGCTACTAAAAATATATGAGCAGGTTTCTTTTTGAAGAAAATCGGAATGATATTGCAGATATAAAATCTATGAGGCGTTCTATGATTTGAGCAATGACAGCAGCTACCTTTTGAAGTTAGTAACCCAGCAGAATAGATCTAAACGCTCAACACCCGTTCTTAACTATGAGAGTAGCATAACATCCATTATGTAATTAAGCAGGCAAGTTTTGACTCTATCACAAATTATATTTGGGCTGTTCAGAAAACATATTCATGGCTCATTTTCATTTGCAAATTTCTTTCAATTTCTTTCTTTCACCATAAAGGTTATGAGGCACAATCTTGTGATAACATTAAAGAACGAGGGCTCACTCAGATCATCTACCGTCATATTTTTCTTTCTCGAAAATTTGGTCTTTGCTTCTTAACCAGTATGATCATATAACAACCAGATGTGCCTGTCTTTTGTACCAAAACATTACTCTTGTCTAAGCGTGGTTTGCTAAGTCATCCAGAGTCACTCAAGAAAAGTTTTGCAATATTGTATTGGCCTTATGGGGCCATTGAGTCAACCTAATTCCTGGTGACCGTAAGAACAAGTCCAGGGAGTTTTGGGGGGAAAACATTTTCAAAAGTGGCTAACAAGTAAGTTTTTTCCTAGGACCGAAAGGAAAACTCTTTCATTCTGTCTGTTTGTCTATCTATCATCTCTATTTCTACCAGGTACCTTCTTGATGTGATGGATTTTGGCCCCCATAATCCCATAATGCCTTTGGCTTTTGGAAAGTACCAGTACGAGAAAGGCTGATATATTCAATAGTTTAAGATTTTTTCCCTGAATTGCATCTAGGATTAGCTTTCTTGAAATGTAAATAAGAAAGTAACACAAAGTGAAGTGTGGCATCTTTACCACCAAGGTGCTTTTTGTAGTAAATTGACAAATGCAATGAAATCAGCATTATCAAAAGATTGCCGGCGGATAACACCCAGGGGGAGGGCCTTCTCTGTGGGTGCGCCTGCCCTCTGGAACCAGCTGCCCGTGGAGCTTAGGACCGCCCCTGACCTTCGTTCATTCCACCGGGACCTGAAGACCTGGCTCTTTGAGCTCTCCGGCCCAGGCTGAGAATTTTTAACTGAGGTTTTTAGTTAAGGGATAATTTCATCTTTTTTAATTGTCTTTTTAACTTTTGTATTTTGTACTGTTTGATTTTAAATACCCTGTAAACCGCCCTGAGTCCTTCGGGAAAGGGCGGTATATAAATTTAATAAAATTAAATTAAATTAATTTATCTGTATCTTTCATTGTATTTCTTGGAAGTAGCATTATTTTAATTCAAGAGGCAACTTGAATTAAATTAATTGATTGATCAATTGATGTACTAATGCTGGAAACTGGGTAGTACTGTATATACCTTTTTATAATTAATTATATGGTAGAATCAGAATGGTATGGTATGGTATTTAATAATAATAATAATAATAATAATAATAATAATAATAATAATAATAATAATAATAATAATAATAATAATAATAATAATAATAATAATAATAATAATAATTGGAACACAACATGCCAGATATCATAGTTGTAGAGAACCAAAGCGTACAGTTGATTGATATCGCTGTACCAGGAGATGCCAGAGTTGAAGAAAAAGAACTGGAAATTATTGGGAAATTATTTAGAGTGTCATTGCTACTAAAAATATATGAGCAGGTTTCTTTTTGAAGAAAATCGGAATGATATTGCAGATATAAAATCTATGAGGCGTTCTATGATTTGAGCAATGACAGCAGCTACCTTTTGAAGTTAGTAACCCAGCAGAATAGATCTAAACGCTCAACACCCGTTCTTAACTATGAGAGTAGCATAACATCCATTATGTAATTAAGCAGGCAAGTTTTGACTCTATCACAAATTATATTTGGGCTGTTCAGAAAACATATTCATGGCTCATTTTCATTTGCAAATTTCTTTCAATTTCTTTCTTTCACCATAAAGGTTATGAGGCACAATCTTGTGATAACATTAAAGAACGAGGGCTCACTCAGATCATCTACCGTCATATTTTTCTTTCTCGAAAATTTGGTCTTTGCTTCTTAACCAGTATGATCATATAACAACCAGATGTGCCTGTCTTTTGTACCAAAACATTACTCTTGTCTAAGCGTGGTTTGCTAAGTCATCCAGAGTCACTCAAGAAAAGTTTTGCAATATTGTATTGGCCTTATGGGGCCATTGAGTCAACCTAATTCCTGGTGACCGTAAGAACAAGTCCAGGGAGTTTTGGGGGGAAAACATTTTCAAAAGTGGCTAACAAGTAAGTTTTTTCCTAGGACCGAAAGGAAAACTAGGCAAAGTCACCTAGTTAGCTTGCATGCCTCAGACAGGACTAGAATTCATGGTCTCTCAGCTTCTAATCCAGTTCCTTTGACAGCAACACAAAACTGGCTCTCTAACACTATATGAAAATAACTAATTTTTGTGTTTGCCCTATGTCCCGTGGCTACCCTTTGCGACAATGCCACTAGCACAAGGAATAGTGAGATCTGCCTGATTTAATGGTGGCAGCCCAGAACATTCTTCACCCTTATGAAACCTGATTAAAATTTGTGGCCTTTTACATTCTGAGCTTTTTCTGAATGACTGCTTTAGCAGCATGAGGTGAAATTATAGTGAAAATGCGAGGTACAACTGCCTGGTGTTATTGATTCTAGTCAACAAACTGGGCAGTGTAATCTGTCTGCTTTTGTTCTGTTCACTTGAGGGGGGTGTTCTCATTAGCCCCCCATGGACAGTCAACCTGTCAGCAGGTCTGCACTCCAACTGCCTGACCTCTGGCTTCAGCTCATTCTTCCAAAAATTAATTTCCCAAATTGACAAATTAAAGTCCACAGTATGTCCAAGGTCACCAAATCACACTGGGTTCTGGTAAATGTCAACCAGCTTTGGGCAGGAGAAAGGAAGAATGAAAGCAGAAGACTGGAAGAAAAGTTTATAGTCAAGCAAAGGAAATGCATGAACTTCACCATCATGACATCTTAAAATATGATTGCATAACACATATCCTATCAAAATGACCAACTTTTGGTTTGCTCTTAGATTCTTCTGGTTTCATTATTTTATTATTAACTCATATACTATATTTGAATGCAGGTGCATCCTCCATAAGCCACATTTGTAAGCCATTTTGAATGCTTCACAGAAAAGTATCCTGCAAACATATCGTAGGCCAAGCATTCTTTCCAAGGAATTGTTGTATTGTAAATCAGAGTGAAAGGGTAAGCGAAGATCTCAGAAGACTCAACAAACTGGGATTGTTTAAAGGTTACAATCACAATCCCAAAGTTTGAAGTCTTTTTCATAAATCTACTTACAGTAGCCCTTGACTTACGACCACAACTACTAAACAAGACATTTGTTAAGTGAGTTTTGCCCCATTTTATGACCTTTCTTGCCACAGTTGTTAAGTGAATCACTGCAGTTATTAAATTAGCAACACGACTTTAAAGTGAAACTGGCTTCCCCATTGACTTTGCTTGTCAGAATGTTTTAAAAAGTGATCACATGATCTTGGGACACTGCAACCATCATAAATATGAGTCAGCTGCCAAGCGTCTGAATTTTGGTCACATCACCAGGTGGATAAGCATAAAAAAATAGTCATAAAACACTATTTTTTCATTATTATTGTAACTTTTAGTGGTCACTAAATGAGCTGTTGTAAGTGGAGGACTGCCTGTATGTCTGTTTGCCTGTCTAATTATCTGTCATTCTGTCTGTTTGTCTATCTATCATCTCTATTTCTACCAGGTACCTTCTTGATGTGATGGATTTTGGCCCCCATAATCCCATAATGCCTTTGGCTTTTGGAAAGTACCAGTACGAGAAAGGCTGATATATTCAATAGTTTAAGATTTTTTCCCTGAATTGCATCTAGGATTAGCTTTCTTGAAATGTAAATAAGAAAGTAACACAAAGTGAAGTGTGGCATCTTTACCACCAAGGTGCTTTTTGTAGTAAATTGACAAATGCAATGAAATCAGCATTATCAAAAGATTGCCGGCGGATAACACCCAGGGGGAGGGCCTTCTCTGTGGGTGCGCCTGCCCTCTGGAACCAGCTGCCCGTGGAGCTTAGGACCGCCCCTGACCTTCGTTCATTCCACCGGGACCTGAAGACCTGGCTCTTTGAGCTCTCCGGCCCAGGCTGAGAATTTTTAACTGAGGTTTTTAGTTAAGGGATAATTTCATCTTTTTTAATTGTCTTTTTAACTTTTGTATTTTGTACTGTTTGATTTTAAATACCCTGTAAACCGCCCTGAGTCCTTCGGGAAAGGGCGGTATATAAATTTAATAAAATTAAATTAAATTAATTTATCTGTATCTTTCATTGTATTTCTTGGAAGTAGCATTATTTTAATTCAAGAGGCAACTTGAATTAAATTAATTGATTGATCAATTGATGTACTAATGCTGGAAACTGGGTAGTACTGTATATACCTTTTTATAATTAATTATATGGTAGAATCAGAATGGTATGGTATGGTATTATAATAATAATAATAATAATAATAATAATAATAATAATAATAATAATAATAATAATAATAATAATAATAATAATAATAATAATAATAATAATAATTGGAACACAACATGCCAGATATCATAGTTGTAGAGAACCAAAGCGTACAGTTGATTGATATCGCTGTACCAGGAGATGCCAGAGTTGAAGAAAAAGAACTGGAAAAAATAACAAAATACCGCGACCTGGCCATCAAAACTGCTTTCCAAAATGTTCCCCGGATTGTCGGCTGATTGTTGGAAGTGTGGTAAAGGGATTGGCACATACTATCACTTATGGTGGACATGTCCGGAAGTGGTTAGATATTGGATGAGTATCCAAAAATGGATAGAGGAAATCATAGGGTGTTTAGTTGATCTTAAACCAGAGACGTATCTGCTTGGCTCCAGGCCTGGAAATATTAAGAAGGAAATATGGTATTTGGTTTTACATATCTTAATGGCGGCAAGGATGGGGTATGCTCAATTTTGGAAGGTAAATCATACCCCGCCGGATGAAGTTATAATTAAGAGAATACTTGATTGTGCAGAAGCAGACACATTGACCAAGAGGTTGAAGGGTAAGAAGAGACACCAGCATTTCTATCATGGAATAAATGGTATATTTGGATGGATAAAAGATTAAAGAAATGAGGGTGGCTTGGAGGTTGGTCAAAAATGAAGTGATATAGTCTTTGTTAATGAATAAGCTTTGGAGTTGAATGGTTATAAGAGACTTAATGAGTGGAATATAATTGTTAGTTTAGAAGTAGATATAATGTGAAATTTTTGAAATGGTTTTCAATTTTTTGATTTCTTTGTTTTTTGTATATTGTAAATGTTTTTTTTTTTTGTCTTTGTTGGTGTATGGTGTGTTTTTAACACGAAATGTAAATAAAGATTCATTTATAAAAAAAACTGCACGATTATGGATGAAACATGTAACAGTGATACCCATTGTCATCGGGGCACTGGGAACTATGTCCAAAAACTTTGCAAAACACATCAAGAAATTGCAGCTTCCTGCAATAACTCCAGCAAAGCTACAAAAAACTTTGCTACTCAGAACATCTTACATTTTAAGGAGATACCTGGTTGATACCTAGGATGCTGGCAGCAACCCGTGTCAACCATTAGTGCCAGACAATTTGAGTGTTCCGTTGACTGAGTTTCATATTTTATGAATAAAAGTTAATAATAATAATAATAATAATAATAATAATAATAATAATAATAATAATAATAATAATAATAATAATAATAATAATAATAATAATAATATTGATTCCCTCTTCTTTGTAGCAGACCTGAGATATTGGAACACTGCTATCATGTCCCCCTTTGTCCTTCTTTTCATTAAACTAGGCATACCCAATTCCAGCAATTGTCCCTTATATGTTTTAGCCTCCTGTCCCCTAATCATCTTTGTTGCTCTTCTCTGTACTCTTTCTAAAGTCTCAACATCTTTTTTACATTGTGGTGACCAAAACTAGATGCAGTATTCCAAGTGTGGCCTTACCAAGGCATTGTAAAGTGGTATTAATACTAAATGTAGAACCTTACTTTTTTCACCATTGAATTTCATTTTGTTAGATAGCACCCAGTGTTCAAGTCTGTCCAGATCCTCCTGTATCTTAAGCCTATCTTCTGGAGTGTTGACTATTCCTGCCAGCTTGTTGTCATCTGCAAATTTGATGAGTTCCCCATCTATCCCCTTGTCCAAATAGTTGATGAAGATGTTGAAGAGCACTGGGCCCAGAACAGAGCTCTGGGGCACCCCACTACATACTTCCCTCCATGTAGATGCAGTTTCATTGAGGACCACATGCTGAGTACAGCCGGTCAACAAATCCATCTGGTGGTGATGCTGTCTAACCCATATTTTTCTATCTTATCAAGTAGTAGGTTGTGATCTACTTTATCAAATGCCTTACTGAAGTCCAAGTAAATTATATCCACAGCATTCCTCTGATCCACTAATTTTGTCACTTAGTCAAAGAATGCAATAAGATTTGTCTGGCATGATCTGTTTTTGATAAACCCATGTTGGCTTTTAGTAATGATTTTGTTTGCCTCTAGGTGTTTGCTGATTCATTGTTTGATTATCTTTTCCAGAATCTTCTCAGGTATTGAGGTCAGGCTGATAGGTCTGTAGTTTCCTGGATCTATTTTTTTCCCTTTTTTGAAGATGGGAACTACATCAGCTCTCTTCCAGTCCCCTGGTAGTTTCCCACTGCTCCAGGATCTTTGAAAGATATAGTTCAGTGGTTCTGAGATCACATCTGCCAGTTCCTTGAGAACCTTGGGGTGTAATCCATCTGGTCCTAGTGATTTGAACTCGTCTAGGCTGGATAGGTGCTCACTTACCATTTTCTTGCCTATCTTAACTTGTGTTTCCAATCTGTTTTAATGGTACTTTTTTGATAGGTTGGACTGTTTTTTTTCCCTTTGTGTAAAGACAGATGCAAAAGATGAGTTAAATAGTTCTGCTTTCTCCCTGTTGCTTGTCACCTTCTTGCCACTAATGGACCAATCATTTCCTTAACTTTTTTCTTGTTTTTTACATGTTGAAAGAATATTATATTATATTATATTATATTTATTATATTATATTATATTATATTATATTATATTATATTATATTATATTATATTATATTATATTATATTATATTATATTATATTATATTATATTATATTATATTATATTATATTATATTATATTATATTATATTATATTATATTATATTATATTATATTATATTATATTATATTATATTATATTATATTATATTATATTATATTATATTATATTATATTATATTATATTATATTATATTATATTATATTATATTATATTATATTATATTATATTATTATATTATATTATATTATTATATTATATTTATATTATTATATCCCAGGGGAAGAGCGTTCTCTGTGGGTGCGCCGGCCCTATGGAACCAGCTCCCCATGGAACTTAGGACTGCCCCCGACTTTCGCTCATTCCGCAGGGACCTGAAAACTTGGCTCTTTGAGCTGTCTGGCCCAGGCTGAGGGGTTTTAATTTTTATTAGGCTTTAGTTTTAAATTTCGGGGACTTTATTTAATTAATTGTTTTAATCTGATTTTAATTTTTGTATGTTTGTTTTAATCTTCCCTGTACACCACCCTGAGTCCTCCGGGAATAATAATAATAATAATAATAATAATAATAATAATAATAATAATAATAATAATAATAATAATAATAATAATCCTTTATTGTCAAAGTACAACATGTGTACATTGAGATTAGCTGAGCCTCCCCCCGTGCTCTCTCCCCCCAACACACAGTGACAACAAACCCTCCATCCTACCACACCATGTGAACCAACTACACCACACACCAGCCTCCCAAGTCAATTCTGCATAAGATTATGTCTCATTTAAAAGCCTAATAGCCCACGGATAAAAGCTATTTTTCAGCCTGTTGGTACGGCTGGCTATATTCCTATATCTCCTACCGGATGGTAGGAGAGTAAAGAGATACCGTCCAGGGTGTGAGTCATCCCTGAGAATCTTCCTCACTCTTCCAAGGCAACGAGCCCTGGCGATGTCATCCAGTGGTGTCAGGGAACAGCCCACAATGTCTTGTGCTGTGCTCACTACCCTCTGTAATACTTTCCTGTCCGCGGCTGTCAGACCAGCATACCAAACCACAATACCATACGAGAGGACGCTCTCTATAGTAGACCGGTAAAAGAGGGTCATTAGCTGTTGTTCTACCCTGTTCTTCCACAAGACCCTAAGAAAGTGAAGTCTCTGTTGGGCCTTTCTAGCCACCTGGGTTGTGTTAACTTTCCAGGTCAGATCTTCACAGAGGTAGACTCCCAGAAATTTAAAGGAGGAAACTCTCTCTACACAGTCCTCCCCGATGTAAAGTGGGGCAGGTTCCTCCTTTTTTCTCCGGAAGTCTAACACCATCTCTTTCGTCTTGCCGATGTTTAGGTGCAAGTTGTTGTTACTACACCATATGGATAGTTTTTGTACCTCCGCCCTATATGCTGTCTCATCCCCACCTGTAATAAGACCCACCACAGTTGTATCATCTGCGAACTTGATTATCGCAGTGGATGGGTTAGATGATATACAATCATAAGTGTATAAAGAGTACAGGTAGGGGCTAAGCACACAGCCCTGTGGCGTGCCGGTGCAAAGCTTCAGGGGGGTGGACAAAGCAGACCCGACCCTCACTGTTTGTAACCGATCCCTAAGAAAGTCTTGAATCCAATCGCAGATGGCAGGAGAGAATTTCAAGTCAGTCAGCTTCTTCTTTATATAGGGCGGTATATAAATTTAATAAAATAAAATAAATTTATATTATATTATATTATATTATATTATATTATATTATATTATATTATATTATATTATATTATATTATATTATATTATATTATATTATATTATATTATATTATATTATATTATATTATATTATATTATATATTATATATATTATATTATTATATTATTATATTATTATTATATTATTTGTGCTATATAACAAACAAGATTTTAATCTATAAACCATGCATATTGAAGGACTTTCCCTGATATGACAGCCTCAAAGAGGACTATGCTTCAGACATCTATGGATCAAAATCATGCTTTGAGGCCTATCACAGAAAAATCTGGGATGACTGAAATTTGAAATGTTGGTGCAATGCATCCTTGGGTTCTTTAAGACAGACGGAACCCAAGGATGCATTGTAACAAAATGGAGAGCAAATTTCAAACATCCCAGATTTTTCTGTGATGGGCCACAAAGCGTGATTATCATTTGTGATAAAGTTTGAAAGAAGATTTGCACTAGTGCACATTGTACAATTCTATAGTATCTGAAAGTTATCAGATTCTGATTTAGAATTACATAAAACAATAAATCATCTACTTCACTTCCTTCCACACACATACTTTGGCTTTTTCTTTTATAGGCCTTCACACCCTTCTGAAAATATTACCTAATCCTTAAATATGCAATGTGGGTTTGCTTTTATTGCTTTTCATTCTCCTTTGCTTCTTTTTTTTGGTGGCAATTAACTTTGCAACATCTTGCTATATCAAACATATAATATTGCCCTGTATAAAAATTTCTCCCATCAAGTGATCACACTGAAAATGCCTTATTGTTGTTCTTTAAATTACTAATTGATTCTCCTGGCCCAGAATCTACTTGCAAGGCATTCCAGGGTCTTGGGAACATTAACAAGCACATGCTCTGGCACCAGCTGTCTTTAAGCCTAAATCTAGCCTTGACCAGAAGGCTGGCATTAGATGGCTTCTCATTTTACATGTTATCATTTTTACATCAACATTCCAAGCCTCTGAAGCTACTGTTGGCTTCTCAGGAGCAGATCTGAGGAATTAAAAACTAAATCTTACTTTAGCCTCATCTTTTTTTCATTTTCATTTTCTTTTTTTAAAAAATAAAATGGTGGCATAAGCTAATCACTTAATGTAAATGTGTTTGCCTAATTTTTTACATGATAGGGCAATATCATGGGTTTATTTTGAAAGCTACAGATATGAATATATTGCTTGATTAAGAATGTATTGATTTCTTTCTAGTTAAAGTCTTTAAGATGATACTATGATTTTGGTCAGCATGTTTATAGTAATTATCTACCAAGAGAAGAGAATATATTAGCCCAGGGTTGAACTGTGGAGGCCTTGGTATTCTCTGAAGTTGGCTGTTTACTTGCAGATTTTTCATTAGGTGCACAAGGTGCACAAGGGCAGGTAGTTTCAACTGGGAAATTGTTAGCATTCTAGGCCAAATGAAATCCAAAAACACTAGGGAATCAGTCATCAATAAATACATAAAGATACACACCATTCAAACTAGATAATAAAACAGGTAAGAAGAGAACAAAAAGACCAGGACACATCTTCAGCAGCCCATAAATAGATAAGCAGGGATTAACATGAGACAAACAATCAAGAAAAAACCAATACTTTAAACAAGTGACAACCAAAGAGAAACCACACTTCCATCAACACTTACAGGACAAGCTACCATATAAAAACAGGTAGCAAATCCCCACACTCACTAGCACTAAAGATGTTACCTAGTCAGATAATCAAATCAAGGACTCCCCAGTAGTTATCTAATTAATGAAATGGCAATGCTAGTGAAGCTGAGAGAAGGGGAAGAGGAAGAAAAAGGACATAACGGATAGAGTTGATAAATAGGATCCAAGAAATTCTAAGAAAGTCCTTGGACGAACTAGAAGTTATTACTAGAGATGTGTTGAAATGGGGAACATTCATCCTTCTACTCAACAGAAGCTGAACTCAGTTTGATGATATTCATATTAATTAATAATACAGAAATTTATTCATTTATTTATATTTTATATTTCTTAACCGCCCATCTCCCTCAGAATCCATAAAATCCCTGCCAACTGCAAAATTAATGTTTCCAGATCTAAATCATCTGCTCTCCCAAATCTATTAGTGCTACACTGGAAAAAAGAAATATATATTATTTTGAATAATAAAAAGAACATTATTTTGATTTCCAAGTAAGGAAATGGTAAAATAGAGTTTAATACATTTATACTGAGAGAGAAAGAGTAACTTTAATTCAGAAGTAATACAAATTAGCAGAATTTTACTGTGAATTTGTAGGAGATAATTTAATAAAACACTCCTGAAAGATGTTTAAGATCCTCATTGAGCACTGAATCAGAGTTTTTAGATGATATTACTTTTGTAACAGATACCACTTCTTTTTATATTAAAGCATGCCTTAAAATATATATATAATGGAGGTAAAAGCTCTTTTCAGGCATTTACTAGAACATCTGGACGGGTGACTGAGACAAATGCTCTAGTCGTACTCTCCCCACTCCAAAAATGACTGAAGAGGATTAAAGTATTACAAAAATGTATTTAAACAAGTGAACATTAGTCTTTATTCTATATAAGAACTTTACCAGTCACTGCTACCCAAATGCCATACATACGTACATACATACGTACATAGATAATTTTATTAAGAATTTCAAAAGCCAAGATAAAAACTAATCCAGACTAATATAAAGGAGAGAAGGAAAAATCAAACAAAAAGATAAAAGCTTAAGAATGGGGAAAAGGAATAGAAAAATAGAAAAGAAACAAAAGAGCTTCAGAGAAATGATTTCCAATTTATAAGTACAATTATAAATTTACCTCTTTTTCTAAAGTTACGTCTCTGTTCTTTCTATAATCTATCAGTCTAAACATGAAATTTTTTTGGTTTCACACAAAAAGTCCATAAGACTAGTCAGCTATTTAAAAAGATAAATATTATATTTTCTCTAATCAAATAAGTCTATTTGGCTGTCTCAGGATGTTCTATCATTTCCAGCAACCATTCCTCCACTGGAGTTATTCCTGAATCTTTCCTTTTTTGTGCATACAGTAATTTTGCTGAGTCATCACGTATGAATACAAAATGCCATTAGTTGTTACCAATTGTTTTTCCCATCAATCCCAAAAAACAGACCTTGGTCTTAATTGTATATTAATCTTTAAAATCGGCTAAATCAATGTATGTATTTGAATACAAAGTTTTCCAGCTTTTTTTTACACGTCCATCAATCTTAATAAAATGTCCCTTTCTTGTTCACATGAATTTGAAGAGCCTTTATACATTCTAGACAATTTCTCTGATGACAAATACCAACAATACATCATTTTTAAAAATTATATTTAAGATGATAATAGTATAAATTTTGATCCTTTCAATTACATTTTTTTTAAAATTCCATTTATATCCCGCCCTTCTCCGAAGACTCAGGGCGGCTTACAAGCTTAGCAGTAGCCTTCATTCTATGTATATGCCTGCTTATTAGGGCTTTCACACACACCCCAAGCGGCATTATTACAAAGTCAGCTTATTGCCCCCAACAATCTGGGTCCTCATTTTACCTACCTCGGAAGGATGGAAGGCTGAGTCAACCTTGAGCCTGGTGGGATGCGAACCTGCACTAATTGCAGGCAGCTGGTGTTACTTAAGGAGGCATTAGCCCACTGCTCCACCAAGGCTCTAATAATTTTCCCATTATTCTATCTCAAGGAAGCAGCAAAATACAGTTTCAAGTTAGTTAAACCCCATTCCTCTCTTTCCTTTGGATTTTGTAACACCTTGTATTTAATTTGTATTTTCCCCTCTGCTGCACAAATTTAGATATATACTTCTACCACCCCAGGTCCCAATTCTTCCCTTGATTTTATCTTACATCCCACTTATAAAATGCTTCTTGGGCTGGAGCTTACCTCAGTTGTCACAACAGGTATGGTCTGAAAGAAAAACATCACTCTGGACAAAATACTCATTTTTATCACAAAAATCCCCCCCCCCAACAATGACAGTTGTAGTTTCTCCCATTTTAACTTCTTGTTTTTTTGCTTTGAAATAACATGCAGTTCATATTTGTAATAGGGATACTGAAATATTTTACCTTCTCTTCAATCTTACAGCCTTTTATTCCTCAGTTATATTTGATCTTCTGTATTCATACCTTTTATTAAGATCTTCATCTTCTGTTTATTAATACTGAAAGTTGTTCGTACACCAAATCTGTTTAATTTGCCTATATTAATGTTGTTGCTAACATGTTTCAGTTTCATGCAGATGTTCTTGAGCATTAGACAACAATTCTACAACTGTTAAGAAAATATAACGCTGCAGAGTTTAATAGTAATAATCTTTAAGAAGATACCTGGCAAAGGAGACATTATCATAAAATAATAGATCATTATGTTGAAGATTTACAAATAACAAAGACTACACACAATACATAAAACAGAAACTATAAATTAAACAGAGACATGTACACCTTTTCCCTAACAATGCTTTTTCGGCCTGAATTTCAGAGAAAAAAAACATTAGAACTGGCCTTGATCCTGGAGGTCTTGGGAAACACTAAGGATTTAACATTAAAATGGGTATTTTCCATGTTGAATTGATTTTCTGACTTTTTTATTACTAATAAGCCAGATGATAATATGTAGATTTTTTTAAAAAAAATCTATCTGTACCTTAGAAGACAACAGTGCAATTTATTCCACACTGACAAAAGATTTCAAAGTGTTCACATCAGCCAGTGAAAGGTTTCTGCATTATTACTCAATTTACCTGTCTGATAAAGGATCAAGCAGCATGTATTCACTTATTTACATAGAAATTGCTCACTCTGATTTTGAAGTTCTGATTTAACAGAATATGATCAGGAAAGCATTTCTAATCAGGGTGTGTGCAAGGAGAGGGCACATAAAAATATGAAGATGGCAGATGCCAACATGCAACCAAAGCCCTGGAGCTTTGATCACATGGTGAAAACCACCATCCTTAGTTTTTTATTGACATCAATCTCCTGGTGGGCACCTTTGCTCCAATGGGCTACAGGTTGCCACCTGCTAGTGGTAGGGGTAGCAGGGAATCATGGGCAGGAATTCTCAGTTGCAATCCTCTCACTTGGGCCGTAGCCAGTTTGCTGTAGTGATTAAGGCATCATGCTAGAAACCAGGAAACAGTGAGTTCTAATCCCATCTTAAGCACAAAGCCAGCTGGGTGATCTGGGTGACAGTCACTCTCTGTCAGTCTTAGGAAGCAGGCAAGGGGAAACCACTTTTGAAAAACCTTGCCAAGAAAACTGCAGGACTAGGCTAATGTTAGATCTTCGGTTCTTGAGGCATTAAGCGAGATGAAGTGTTGAAACAGCAAATATGTTTATTAACTCAGAACAGAAGCAGAAGCTAATAGCTGCTGCGCAGCTATTTATATGGTTGGCCTCTAGGTGGTGACCAATAGGTTTAAAGTAGCAATTTCCCGCCCCAAACCTCATTATCAGCCTGGAGACAGCAAGTCTGGCTCAGTACAGCAACCTTACATAACACAGTGATCAGACATTAAGCAAGTGATTTTACACAGAAAAAATGGCCAATACATTACAGCTAGGCCATTGCCAAGAATGAAAACTGACTTGAAGATGTATACAGACACACACACACACACACACACAGAGAGAGAGAGAGAGAGAGAGAGAGAGAGAGAGAGAGAGAGAGAGAGAGAGAGAGAGAGAGAGAGAGAGAGAGAGAGAGAGAGAGAAAGGTATAGCCTGATGTCAGAATGGCTGCTTTCTTGTAATCATTAGGAATGAATAAATTGTGTTTTTCTGAAGAATCCTCAGATAATTTAATGCTATATAAGCCTAATAGTGCATAAGTTAACTTTCACTTAGTGAAAAAAAATAAACCTGAAAGTAGATCAAACCATTACCTAAATATTGAAGAAGTAGAAAACATATTTCTTCCCCAAAAGACAGGGCAGGTTCTTATTGAGGGATGGATGTCCAATATGATGCTGTGTAACTACCATCTATTTTATGGTGCTATATATGTTTTATTATTTCGTGGGTATCAACTACCTAAAATCTATGGAATGGACAATATATAGCAACATGCATAAATAAATAAATAAATAAATAAATAAATAAATAAATAAATAAATAAATAAATAACAATAAACCACCGATAAATCATAATTATTTGTTTATCATGCTTTGGAAACTGCCCTGATTCACATCCTGCATTCAGTGGGTCTATGCATTTCCTAAGCATTCCACATTTTGCTTATCAAACAGATAGATCTAATGTGAGTATATTGCATTCACATAGGAGTTTGTATGATCAGGAATCAGCCATATGGATGTGGTTGTCTAGGGGCACATATTCACATAAATGTGAAGACTGGGGCATTGGGATTCTGTTCCCCCTTCCACACGTTTGATGACTGTTTTGCACTGTGTGCCCCAAAACATGCTCCATGCATTTCAATGGAAATAGCCAGTCATGTTTGTTCTGGACATAGGACGATCTAAGTAATTACACAAAGGAGCAAATGTTCAGATGATGGAATTCAATACCTAATTCTAATATCTAACTGATATTTCAGTATCAATTTCTCCAATCATGTAAAAAGAGAGTCTGATTTCACAGAACAAAATGGGAGAACTCACTCTCCCATCTCATGTAGGTAACCAATCTTCAGAATATTATCACTTTTTCCCCCAATGTTGCAGAATTATGCATTAGAACTTTAGCCTTGTTGGGGGAGGGGGTGTAAACAAAATAAGCTCACAAATCCAGTTGATTTTATTATGTTTATTTTCAAATTGGCTCATGAGTTACATGTTTATAAAAGTCATGGCGATTGCTACATAGCAAAGAGAATCATTGGCTAAAATTCTACCGGTTCTGGATAGAAGTAGTCTGTTTTGGTTCAAATGGAAAGAAATGATTCTTCAAGCATTTCTTTTCTCATTTTCTTTTCTGTTTCTTTTCTGTTCCTGAAAAGTCTCATGTTTTTGCAATGTTATTTAGAGACATGTATGAATTCATATGCTTTTGCAAACCCCAACAGAAATAAAACAAATGTATGATTTTGGACTGACAAATTCAATTGTCAGTACAGTTTAAACACAGCGTCTGCATCAGGTGAGTTTTATGGATGAACCCTTATTAACAGGACAGGAAATATGACACGTACTTCACAGCAGGTGAGTAGTTCTCCTTTATTAGAGAACAACAGAAAGATGGGGAATTCAGAGATTGACATTGTAGACTGGTTTAGTTCAGAGCTTCACTTATTTTGCTGCTGAAGAAGGTGCCTGGTGTGAAAATGTCATAACTGAATTATCATTAGTTTCAGCTTGCTGATAGCATGAGTTATGGCTGACACAACTAATGGAATTTCACACAAAAAAATGCATAGAGGAGCTATGGGGAACACACTGCCACAGAAAGAGCCTGGAACAATTCAAATTCAAAACAGGGCTTCTTACTTCAAGTACTAAACTTCCCAGGCTTTTGTAAACTTTTTTTTCCAAAACAAAGGCATTATGTAAAATGTTTGTTTCTCTTAACCAGCTGGCACTTGTTCCAATGAGCTCTAATGTCATTAAGACTCACGAAAATCACCTTCTTTATTTCCTATTTATATCTTCTTAGTATGTGGTTGCATTTTCCAATAATATTTCTGGTTTAAGTATGAATCGCTCCATCAACATGTGTCCTGCCCCACACAAACTAGCCCCCCCACACACATATACATACACCAAATCTGCTCGCTGGCATTGATTCACTTTTATGAAATAGTATTTCAGGAACCCATTAAGTAATTACAGAAAAGCTCTGCTGTTCAACTCAGCAAATAGCTGTTATCTGTTTTTCATTGTGGTTTCTTTTAGGTTGTTTTTTTTTAAGAGTAAGCAAAATAGACACTGTGAAACAATTGCAGGAAGCCCGAAAACAGAAATATGTTTGTTATCCTTCACTATGGGGTAGGTGCTCTAAGAGCAAAGGGAAAGCTTTTGCTTTCTCATTTCTCAAATGTGTTCTCCAGAGCACCAAGGGATTATTTATTTATTGGTTATTACAATATTTTATTTATTAATTTGATTTCAGCCCATCTCTCTACTGATTATACTCTGAAATAAGGCAAAGCAAGGTCCTTGTTGTCTTCGTCTAAGAACCTTCATCTAAGAACTGTCCCAGAGTGTCCTTTGAACAGACTGGTGCCTTTAAAAAGCAGCAGGCATCTGCTGATCGTTTATGGACCTATATTATTGGGGATTTCATATGAATTGCCTTATGGTTGCCCAAGAATCAAGTGCTATAAGCATTCACATGGCTTTCAATCACAACTTGGTGATTGGTGAGCCTTGGTGGAGCAGTGGGCTAATGCCTCCTTAAGTAACACCAGCTGCCTGCAATTAGTGCAGGTTCGCATCCCACCAGGCTCAAGGTCGACTCAGCCTTCCATCCTTCCGAGGTAGGTAAAATGAGGACCCAGATTGTTGGGGGCAATTAAGCTGACTTTGTAATAATGCCGCTTGGGGGTGTGTGTGAAAGCCCTAACAAGCAGGCATATACATAGAATGAAGGCTACTGCTAAGCTTGTAAGCCGCCCTGAGTCTTTGGAGAAGGGCGGGATATAAATGTAATAAAAAAAAAACTGCTCCAGCAGGACTTATCACTTGGTAGAAAGAGGGTAATGCGTTGATTTGAAGAGCCATAGGAATCTGGAGAGCCTGCTGGTGGGAAGCATCCCCAGTTTGAAAAAGAATGTCCTCCATAGTAGAGCTGGTAGAAAGATGAAGAAGCATAAGAACTTGGAAGAGTTGGGATCTTAAGAGCTGCTCACCCATTGGGAGCACCTTGATCAGAAATGGTCACCTGGTCAGTCTTCACCACTCTAGTGAGAAGAATTGTCATTTCTATTTATTTTACACTAAAGCCATAATGTATTGCTATACAATTGAATGACAGCTTGCACATGTTACGCATATGTGTGTGTCCTGTCTGACAATATCTAAGTCACCATACTATGGTTTCAAAAGCCAGTTGATGTCTTTGTAACCATAAATCTCTCAGGATTACCTTAATGTTGTCCTGATATGCCTACAATTACTTGGAATAAATAAAGATAGCTGTATAAAAGCCAGCTTGCTGCAATGGTTAGGTACAAGGCTAGAAACTGAGAGATTGTGATTTCTAGTTCCACCTTAGGTACAAAGCCAACTAGGTGCCCTTGTTTTAAATGCCCTCTCCTGCCCCCCACCCCAGCTCTGTTTGCAACTTCCTAAAGCAGCCTAGAGTCAGAAACGACTAGCACGCATGTGCGGGGGAAACTTTACCTTTACTAAAGCAGCCATGCTGGGGTTAATTTTGTATAATCCATATAATAACCTTGTAATATAGGTAAGAATAAGCTATAGCCATTGTACTAAGCTTAATCTAGTTTACAGCTGAGGATTTGAAGCCTTTCTGGTCCAAATCTGGCACAGAAAGCTGGTTTGCCTTATTTTAAATACTATTTGGCATGCAATTCTATTACAAAATATAATCTCAGGAATGTTTTGCTTTGACGATTACCCCCCCCCCCACACACACACACATACACAAAAAGCCCTTTGTTGATTGAAATCTTTCATATAATTTTGGCTTGGGTTATGCAGAGAAATCCTGACTGCAGGAGTCCTAGCTGTATTCTCAAAAGAGAAGGCTCTGCACATTATCTACTCAGCCTATTGTGAGATCTTTTCTAAATTAATATAAAAAGAAAATAAAGCTAAGCTATTCTGAGTCAAGGTCAATGCCACAGACAATCCACAAAGAGAAATGTGTAGCTTTGCCATACAAGGTACTAGTAACCATCTAGTGCAGGGGTGTCAAACTCAATTTTATTGAGGGCCGCATCAGCATTGCAGTTGCCCTCAGGGGGCCGGGTGGGTGTGGCCAGGGTGGGTGCAGCCTACTGGGTGGGCGTGGCTGGAGTGCATGTGGCCTACAGGGTGGGCTTGGCCAGCTCTACATCAAGAGCCTTGGTGGAGCAGTGGGCTAATGCCTCCTTAAGTAACACCAGCTGCCTGCAATTAGTGCAGGTTCGCATCCTACCAGGCTCAAGGTTGACTCAGCCTTCCATCCTTCCGAGGTAGGTAAAATGAGGACCCAGATTGTTGGGGGCAATTAAGCTGACTTTGTAATAATGCCGCCTGGGGGGTGTATGAAAGCCCTAATAAGCAGGCATATACATAGAATGAAGGCTACTGCTAAGCTTGTAAGCCGCCCTGAGTCTTCGGAGAAGGGCGGGATATAAATGGAATTAAAATAAAAAAATAAAATAAAAAATTCGCGTCAAGGGTACCTATGGGGGCCTGGGCAGGAGTGGGACAGATCTGAAGGTCTCTGGCAGAAGGAGATGGGACCAGGGCAAGTGCCAAGGCATGGTCCACTGGAGGAGCCTCACTGTTCCTCTCAGGCCATTGGCGGGGTGGGACTGGCCAGTGGCATGGTGAAATGCCCAGCCCAGCCCTCAAGCACCCGTGGCACTAAGCCCAGCCCCAATTCCCCAAGGGGGCACCCATCTGCACTTACCTCAAGGCTGCTGCTGCTGTGCTTGCTCTCCTTAGCCAGGTTGCTTATGATAGGTACGAGGGCAAAGTCAAGAGGGAGGCCAACTCCCTCTCCATGTGAGAAGACCTGGCTTTGTATCCAAAGCTTCCTTAGCAATAGGATGGGAGACCCCCCAGGGTAGGCCAGGAGGAGGGAGCAAGGGGATGATGAAAGGGCAGCAGCAAAGAACTAAAGCAGGAGTTTCCTCAGACCCTCCCTCTCCTTCCTTCCTTCCTTCCTTCCTTCCTTCCTTCCTTCCTTCCTTCCTTCCTTCCTTCCTTCCTCCGCATTAGGGTCTAATTTGAATGAAATAGGTGGCCCTGTGTAAGTCCCCAACTTAGAATCGAATACGTCTGCAAATTTCCAGGATGGGTTCATGGGCCACATGAAACCACTTCGCGGGCCACATCCGGCCCCCGGGCCTTGTGTTTGACATGTCTGATCTAGTGAAAAGGAAGCTTAGAAATGAAGAACAGTCTTAATACTTATGATGATCTGAGCTGGAGGAAACATGTCTAAAAACGGTATGGTCAATAGTATTGCATTACTTGTTCTATAATAAAAATATCTCCATCACTACAGCCATTTTGATTTTCATCTGAGAAAGCATAACTGTTTGGAGCCATAGTTGTACTTGAATTTTGAACAGGGAGCATACTTTAAAATAATGTTGAGGTCAGAATAAGGAAATAGATTGAATGAAGACAAAAACTACATTTGCTTTAATTTAGTCCAAATAGTTAATGTAATTATTTTTCCCACCCCACATCTCCATAAAAAACACTGGAAAATTTGGAGGATCAGCCCACACCTTGGAGATCATATATGGCTCTGAGGATGCAGATTGCATATTTCTGACCATCACATGCAACTCCTTGCCTACATTTGTAAATAGTCATGTAGATGAATTGCAGTTGTCATCTGATTGCAAGTAACTATAATGAGGTTTCCTAGACATGGACTGTGAATCAAATTACTATTATATTCCAGTAAAAGAATGCACTCTTTAAGTCTCACAATTAATAGGACCTAAATCAAACCATGATTATTTTCTCTTATGATCTGAATGACATATATTCAAATATGCTTAATCTGGATCTAGCTCAAATGCAAATACAGTATTTTGGATTTCATCTTTGAATCCCTTGTCTTTTGGGCTATTGCTCAAATTAATTTGTTATTTATTAGGAGTATAATTAGTATCTTAAGAATGAGAAAAACTATAAATTTGCTTTTTGACATGTCTGCAAATCAATACGCCCTCTCATTCTCTCCTTTTGGTATCTTCAGTATGCTTTAGATCTTGGAGCAAAATTGTAGATAGTCAATAGGATCATTTCATTTGAAATGTCATCTCAGCAGGCATTCTCCCAGCCTGCCCAGTAGTAATGATGGCATAAGATGGCATAAGAAAACTAAGAACACTTGAAAAGGGTTTTTTAAAGAAGATGCTAGCTGCCAAGCAGAATATATAAGATGAGGTATGATTAGTTTGATTTATTTCCAAATGCCAGTATTGAGTGATTTAATATGATTAAAATTGAAAGTTCCACTGTTATTACATTGGCTCCTCAATTATTCATTCCATGTGATAATCCAAAAAACCACTGTTGCATAATTTTCTTTTCCTCTCCCCTTTCATTTGAGACTAATATACTTGCTCTCACTCTCTCTCTGTCAAAAAGACCTCCATCATTTATTAGGCAGTGCTCCAACTGAAGCCAATAAGTCTACAGTTTTAATGAGAAATGTCTCCACTGAGTGATAATATGTGCAAATAGTAATTTTTCACATGCTCTTCACTTTTGAGGGCAGCAGTCTACGACTGATCGATTCTTCAGAGTTCAGCACATGGTCATGCATGAGCTGACCTTGCAGAAGCCTTATCCTCATCCAATAATAGAATCACAGACCTAGTAGAAATCTCTGGGGTGATTGACCATCCCCAGCAGTGCGAAAAGAATCATGAAAGTTTAACCCTAACAGATGTTTATCTAAAACAGAGGAGGGCATATTTTATCCATTGCTAGTACCCCCAACATAAATAATTTGTTGACAAGTTATTTTTATTGTTGTTTTTTTTAAATGAAATTTCTGTCCCTCACAGAGAAGTTTGTGAGTGTGATGTCTTGAAGTCTCTGAACCTTTGAGATTCTTTTACAAATTACAGCCTGCAACTGCAGTTTGGTAGGAAGTTAGGCACTCTGAAGACAATAAAATGGTGGCCTTGAGATTTAGTGTTTCCATCACAAAGTAGAACTAGGGAACGTGTAAGACCTCAGCTATTTTATTCTTGGTTTCCTGTATTTCTTATCCAGTGCTTAAAAAAACACATAATGAAAATTCATGCTAACATCACTGTTATAATTTCCATCTAACTGTTCTGCTCTGTCAGACAACAAGACTGAATATTATCTAAGCAAACACATGGTAAAGAGAGGGAAAAAGAGGAGACATGAAAAGCAACAAAAAGTGATAGGAGCAAATTAATGGATTACTTAATCCTTCTTGTACATATAATGTCTCCTTATAAACCATGCATTAGCATTACATATCTGGACTTCTTTTTAATAACATAGAGCTTGGTCATATAATACTTACTTAAGGACACATTCAGACAACCAGATTAATATAGTCTGCTCCAATGTGTAAAGTGGCACAACCTAAATTTGCTCTATTTGTATAGCTAGTCTCTATTCTGCCTCAATAACGAGGCTAGCAAGTGGCACTGTCCTAACACTTTACTGCAGAGCTAAGCTAAGTTGCAGCAATTGGTAGACTTCTCAGCTGCCAGGAAAAATAGCCATCAGTTGCTCCACCTATAAAGAAATGGTGCTAGAACTGAGGGAGAAGATGAGATTTGACAAGTGGATAGAATGGTAGGTTTAGCTATTTGTCAGAACCTTTACAATTTGCTCTAGAAAGGCCCAGATATACAGAGATCCCACTCTACTCTTTTTTCCACCACTAGAGAAGGCAATAAATTAGGAACCCTGAATTTCTTTCTTTAGTCCTTGGTGAATGTGTTTGTATTGGCTTTTGTGTTGGATCTTCCTCCTCACCCCCCAGTGTGTCCTCTGCCCCCCTTTCAGAAGTCTTTTTCCTCAGTTGATCCAGATGCCTTTTCCACAGGAGTCCCCCCTCCACCCTTACTCTGTAGGAAAGGGGCCCTGTTTGCTCTATAATTTCCCCTGGCACCCATGGATAACCCGTACTGTAGTTCCTGGCCCAAATGAGGTCCCCTGAGGTAAAATGTGTCTTGATGTTGGGGTTCCCCATGTCTGCGGCTACTCTGTCTGGATGGAGCCTGTCTAAAGTTGTAATGAGGCGTCTCCCCCATCTGAGTTCCGCTGGGCTTTTGCCTGTGGCAGTGCAAGGTGTTGCGTGTTGGTGAAGGAGGAATGTGGCTAGTCTTTGCTTCCAATCTCCCTGTACTATGCGCTTGAGTGCATCTTTTGTTGTTCTCACGAATCGTTCTGCCAATCCATTACTGGCAGGGTGGAAGGGGGCCGAGGTGATGTGTCTAATCCCCAAGGTCCTCAGGAACACCTGGAAATCCGAGGAAGTAAATTGCGTTCCATTATCTGACACGATTACATCAGGCAACCCATGTGTAGCAAATATCCCCCTCAATGCTTGGATGGTCCCTGCTGATGTCATGCTGCTTACAGGTACCACCTCAAGCCATTTAGAATGACTATCCACAACTACCAGAAATGTGTGACCTTGGAATGGGCCAGCGTAGTCTATGTGCACCCTGGACCAGGGTGAGTGTGTTTCCTCCCACTTATGGACTGGTGCATGTGGTTGTTCTGGCCGTGTCCTTTGGCATGTGTAACACCCCGCTACCTGTGCTTCTATCTCCTTGTCCAACCCTGGCCACCACAGGTAACTCCTTGCTAGAGCCTTCATTCTTACTATCCCTGGGTGTCCTTCATGTAGTGATTGGAGAACTCTTTCCCTGAGCCTTGTGGGAATTATGACTCTGTTTCCCCACAAAAGGCACCCTTTGTGTGTGGACAGTTCAAACCTTCTTGAGAAGTAAGCAGTGAACTCTTGCCCTGGTGATTTGTCTTGCCACCCACTACTCACCCACGTATGAACCCTGCTCAGAACCTTGTCTTTTGGTGTCTCTGTGGCTATGTCCTTCGCGTTGAGGGGGCATTCTGGCAGTTCTTGGATTGCCAGGATTTGGGCAGCCGGTGCTGGGTCCGGCTCCCTGTCCATTAGGGGCAGTCTGCTGAGACCATCAGCATGCCCCATCTCCTTCCCTGGTCTGTGTATCAATTTACAAGAATATGCAGAGAGAAATATTGACCATCTTAGCATTCTAGGTGACAAAATCTGTGGTGTTTGTTTCTCTGTTGTGAATAGTCCTAATAAAGGTTTATGGTCTGTGAAGATTATGAAATCTCTGCCATACAGGTAATCATGAAATTTCTTTACTCCAGCAACCACTGCCAGTGCCTCCTTGTCTATCTGGGCGTAGTTCCGCTCTGCAGCTGACAGGGTTCTGGAGTAGTAGGCGATGGGAGCCTGAGTTCCATCCTCCTTGAGATGGCTGAGCACTGCTCCAATCCCATAAGGGGATGCATCGCACGCAAGACAGATTGGCTGATCTTCCCTGAAATGGGTGACAGTGGCATCGCTTGCTAACATGTTTTTTAGTGTTTGGAATGCTTTTGCATGTTTGTCAGTCCATTCCCAAGGCGCTTGCTTGTCAAGTAGCCTATGTAGGGGTTCTGCAATTGAGGCTTTGTGAGGCAGGAATGTGTGGTAGAAATTGAGGAGCCCCAAGAATGCCTGCAATTCAGGCTTGTTTTTGGGAGCAGGGGCTTCTTTGATTGACCTCACCTTTGATGCAGATGGGTGGATGCCTTGAGCATCTATCCTGAACCCCAGGAATTCTGTCTCTGGGACCCCAATCCTGCACTTCTCCCTTTTGAGTTTGAGACCTGCCCCCCTGAACCTCTCAAGGACCGTCCTTAAACGGGTCACCAGCACGTCCGGGGAGCTGGCTGCGATCAGGACGTCATCAAAATAAGGGCAAACCCCTGGTATTCCCTTAAGCGTCCTTTCCATCACCTCCTGAAATATCCCCGGCGCTACACTAACCCCAAACTGCAACCAGTCTACCCGGAACGCTCCCTTGTGAGTGATGATCATTTGTGCTCTAGCAGCCCCTGGGTCTACCGGCAATTGCTGATAAGCTTGGGCAAGGTCCAATTTAGCGAACACCGACCCGCCTTGTAGGGACGCTAAGATGCTGCTGACTGCAGGGACCGGATAGGAATGGGCACTTAAAGCTCGATTTATAGTCCCTTTATAATCAGCACAGATACGAATTTCCCCATTTGCTTTAATTGGAGTTACGATGGGAGTTTCCCAATCTGCTCCATCAACTGGTGTTAACACCCCCTGGTCTACCAGCTTATCCAATTCCCGCTCTATCTTTTGCTTTAACGCGAATGGAACACGCCTCGCCTTCATCCTTATGGGTTGTACCTGGGGATCTAGTCTAAATGAGATTGGGGGACCCGTGTACTTTCCCAACTGCCCATCGAACACGTCCGCGAATTCCTCGCAGACTGCTTCTAGGGAAAAATGGCTCCGTGTCTGATTAATCCCTGTGATTTTGATGCCCAAGGCGTTAAACCACCCTAACCCCACAAGGCTAGTCCGCTGGCCCTCAACGACCAACACACTTAATTTACCCTTGAATCCCTTGTACTGCACCCACAATAACGCCTCCCCCCGGATTTTGATCGGTGAATTTTGAAAGTCAGAGAGGGTCAGTCTGGATGTCCTCAAGGGAACCCGTTGGCCGCTCCGCTTGCAAATGTCTAAAAACGTTCTGGCGGAGATGATGGATACGGCTGACCCTGAGTCCAGCTCCATCAAGCAGGGGACCCCTTGCAGCCTCACCCTCAGTTTTATTTTTCGGGCTAGCGCCGCAGGAGCCCCTGTTTTGAAAACGCCCGGCCGTCCCGACGTGTGACTCACAGTCAGCCCCAGCGACCGCTTCCCAGTACCTGTGGCATACTGGAACTCGGCTTCCACCTCGTGTAGGCTGTCCCGCTGCTTGCTTCTGCAGACCGCCGCAATGTGCCCCGTCTTTCCGCACGACCGACACTTCGCCGACTTGAAACGGCAGGTAGATCGGGGATGCTGTCCTCCGCAGCTTGCACAACAGGTAGACCGGGAGCCGCTCGCGCCGCAGCCGGAGCACTGGGTAGACCGGGGCTGTCCGTAGCTGCTGTTCTGGGTAGACCGGGAGTTGCAGCCGCATTGCTGGGTAGACCGAGGGCGATTCGCGCTGTGGCCATGAGGCTGGGTAGACCGGGGTCCGCTCGTTCCGCATCTGCACTCCTGGTCTCTCTCGCCTGCCGTGGCTGGTCTCGGTTCTTTTCTGTTGTCTCGGTCGGGGTTGAAGGATCGCTGAGGTCGGTTGATGGCATCCACCTCCAGCTCTGCCCCGTCTGCGTCGGTGCCTCTTCTCACCTGGTGGATGGATCCGCCTTCCCTCGTCTCTGGCTCCTCGGCTGCATCCCAGGCTAGGAGTTCGTCTTGGACATCCCTCAGGGTCAGTTTCTGCTTAGCAAAAAGTTTCTGGCACAGCTTCCTGTCCCTCACCCCACAAACGAGCCGATCCCGCAGCCTAATTTCTAGATTTTCGAAATTGCAGAGGCAAGCTGCCAGCCTCAGAGCTGCCATATACTGTTTGGCAGACTCACCTGGTCGCTGATCCCGTTTTTCAAAACGATACCACCAGGCGATCTCGGACGTCTCGGGCTTGAAATGTTCAGACAGCTTCGCCAGCAATTCGTTGTAGCCGACAGAGTGGATGTCATCAGGTGCGCAGAGACCGACCGCCAGCTGGTAGGTTTCTGTGCCGCCGCTGCAGAGCAGTACCGCCGCTCTCTGCCGGTCCTCCTTCACCCCGTTCGCCCTCAGGTAGCATTCTATCTGCCCCACGAAGGCTTCCCACTCCTCGGGGCGGCCGCTATTGAAAAGGGGATACTGACCCAGTTGTGTCATCCCGTCGTCTCGGTTGTCCTGCGTCTGGATCCGGGGCTGCCGATTGGATTCCGTCCGCGGCTAGCGTTGTCCGATGCAGAATCCCACCTTCGTCGCCAGTGCAAAGTCGCGTGGTCGCACAGAGAGACGGACACTTGAGCTGGGTAGTATTTCTTTTATTCAGATCAGGAATGAATCTGAGACAAAGGGGTTTACCTGGTGTTTCTTATACCTGCCCAGGTGAATGATGGCCAATAGAATTGAACCTGGGCTTCCCGCCAGTGCATGTGGCCAATAGGTTTAAACCCTGGCTTCCCGCCAGAGCTGACCATGCCGGGGGCTGTCAAACTTGTTCCGTCCGGCTTTTCCCGCCTCAGCGGTTATCGCCTGGAGCTGTCCAGCCCCCTGCTGCGCTGGCATTTCCTGTGTATGCTAGCAGCATACACTACACTTAAGGACACATTCAGACAACCAGATTAATATAGTCTGCTCCAATGTGTAAAGTGGCACAACCTAAATTTGCTCTATTTGTATAGCTAGTCTCTATTCTGCCTCAATAACGAGGCTAGCAAGTGGCACTGTCCTAACACTTTACTGCAGAGCTAAGCTAAGTTGCAGCAATTGGTAGACTTCTCAGCTGCCAGGAAAAATAGCCATCAGTTGCTCCACCTATAAAGAAATGGTGCTAGAACTGAGGGAGAAGATGAGATTTGACAAGTGGATAGAATGGTAGGTTTAGCTATTTGTCAGAACCTTTACAATTTGCTCTAGAAAGGCCCAGATATACAGAGATCCCACTCTACTCTTTTTTCCACCACTAGAAAAGGCAATAAATTAGGAACCCTGAATTTCTTTCTTTAGTGATCTTGGTACTGCTAATAAAACAGTAAACACTAGGAATGCTCTTGGTTTAGATATAGCAATACTAAGATCCCTACAAATAGTAGTAGACCAGGTCACTTCTATTCCATTAGAGAAAGTCATAGACTTGGATGTCTGCTTAGAGAGAATCTGTGGAAGAGCAGCACCAAGTACCTATGAGCAGTGCTTGGTCAAGCACTGTCCCTAGTGAACTTAGTGTTGCTCTTTCTCTTCTAGTATCATAGCAGACCAGCAGACCAAACCTAAATAACCATGAAAGGTAGTAGCCACAACTAGAAAGAGGAGGTATGCTCACAGTAGTCAAAAACAGTCAATGGAAGATGCTCCTACATCATCACCACAAAGTGTCGAAGTGTCCCAAACCATACCTATAGCAAAATGTCCATCAAGTGAAGATGGAAAATATCACTTCCTTGGAAGATCAGGAAAAAAATGAAGTTAACTTCACTGAGGATCAGAGGAAGGCTGCATCATGCATACATGATTTTAAAGAATACTTAGGAACATAATTTTGATTTGTAATAAAAGGGGCATGTAGAGGTATCCTCTGAAAGCCTTTAGAAACATTAATATGGATAAGAGACACACAAGGACCCATCAACTATATCCAGTTCAACTTATCAAGCTACATCCCTTTTATCTCCATCTAACACCCTTTCACATAACACTCTTATTGCCTCTGACTTTTCCTTCCTACACTGGTTTATTATTCATGAATGTAATATACTTACACTGTGTTTTTCTACTTGAAAGGCTTGTGGAATGGCTTTCAAAGGAAAAATCAGACAGTTCTTGCTGTTAGACACAGTATAGAAAGAATGGGGAGAAAAAGCAAGAAAAAAATTACACCTACAGATGTTCAGGGAAGCCTAGAGGTCTTTCCCAGCCTAGAGGAGATGGTCCTAAAGCTCTTCTTCACAGAACAGTTAGCTCAAGTGGGCTCTGTGAGGAGGACAACTATTAAGTGAAGATGGAAGTTACTTGTTCTATGTTTCTTATCTGCTCTTCCTTGTGGGGTATTTGACTCTAATGGGTGCCTTGAAAGGAAAAGGACCTTCACAGATCACTGCCTTGTCATGGCAAAGGGGCTTGCCATGCAGGGCTACCCAGTATGGACAGGTCATAGTGGAGAGTTCTGTTAAAATGTGGTCCACTGGACAATGAAATGTCAAACCATTTCAGTATGCTGCCAAGAAAACCTCACGAACAGTACTAAAAGGCTAAAAAATACAGTATGGTGCCAGAAGATGAGCCCCTTAGGTCGGGGAAAATTAACCCTGACTGTCTTTTGGAATGACAGATATTGAAGCTGAAGGTCCAATACTTTGGCCACCAAATGAGAAGAGGACTCATTGGAAAAGACCCTGATGTTGGGAAAGATTGAAGGCAAAAGGAGAAGGGGATGGCAGAGGATGAGATGATTAGATAGTGTCATGAATTTAGGCAATCTCTGGGAGACAGTGGAGGACACAAGGGCTGGTGTGCTATGGTTAATAGGGTTGCAAAGAGTCGGACATGACTTAATGACTGAACAACTCTCCAGCATACTTAAGGACTGTCATCATCATCATCATCATCATCATCATCATTCTGAATGAACCTACTACAGGATGAAAGTTTCTTCACTAAAAGTCGTGGTCTGTTATCTACCGCACTGGTTCCATGTGGGATGATAGGTAACTTTTTATGAATATATTCTTATTTAGGGTTGAGAAGGAATGACTAGCCTAACGAACTTATAAACTGTCTTAACCCAAATACCTTCCCCCCAGAACTCCACAGAAATGTAGTGCAGGAAAAGTATCAATTTACAGTGACCAAACTACTGTTTTCACTGAATTACAATGCTTATGTTTCTTTCAGGAGAAAATCCCACTGAACGTCTGTAGATGATTTCTTAGACACTGGTCATTTTTGTATGGTTTCTTTTGATTCTTTCTCTTCAGAGTGGATTTTTAATTTAATATAACTTTATAGCATGATTCCATTTCTTTTTGAAAGGTCCAAATACGTTTTGGTCTTTCATTTTGGTTTTCTCATGCTAGGTTCCCTGTTCATTTGGCTCTTCCTGGGAGGTATGGTCCTTCTCAAGAGAGACAGACACGTGGCCATGGACATCCATATCCTTTGAAGTACAAGCTGAAGAAGTCTGCCTTTGATATTTGGCTCAGCTTACCCTTTGGTAGTTTTAGTGCCTAATTTGGGTTTCTCCTTTTCTTGCAAACTTTCAGAGAAACCCCTTCTGAATCCAGTAACTATCTAGGAATATGGCATATTCCTTTAGTAGTCTGAAATTGGAGTGGACCTGGAAAAAAGCACAAAACAAAAGAATAATAAAAATTTAGACTAAAGCGAAAGCTGCAAAAATAATTGCCCTTCAAGCTGAGCTAAAATTTGGCAAATGTCAGTTCCAGCTGGCTATGCTTTGTCTTCACTTAAGATCTCCATTAAGGTCTGATTTGCAACTTCCTAAGTCCCTTTGCCTCATAATTTATTATGACATGCTGAGGAGCTAAACTGAACAAACAAGCTATGCTGAATTACTTTTTCATCCTTCATCCCCTCGTTGAAGAAAATGGAGACTAATTGGAGTTCTCCTGCACTTCATCTAGGAACATTTAGCGATCTAAATGCAGAAAAATCCACCATTCTGTTTTTGTGAAGGTCAAATAGCAGAACTTTAGCATGGCCTGTTTTTCAGCAGTTGGATGGATGTCTAGCTGCTACATGTATAGAATTTAGGCAATTATACCATGAGTGAAGTTGTAACATGACATTTTAAAAGGAGGAGAAATGGTTTATTGTTGTTGTTGTTAGCTGCGAAGTCGTGTCCGACCCATCGCGACCCTATGGACAACATTCCTCCAGGCCTTCCTGTCCTCTACCATCTTCTGGAGTCCATTTAAGCTCACGCCTACTGCTTCAGTGACTCCATCCAGCCACCTCATTCTCTGTCGTCCCCTACTTCTACTGTATTGCCCTTGATCTTTCCCAGCATTAGGCTCTTCTCCAGTGAGTCCTTCCTTCTCATTAGGTGGCCAAAGTATTTGAGTTTTAGCTTCAGGATCTGGCCTTCTAAAGAGCAGTCAGGGTTGATCTCCTCTAGGACTGACCGGTTTGATCACCTTGCAGTCCAAGGGACTCGCAGGAGTCTTCTCCAGCACCATAGTTCAAAGGCCTCAATTCTTTGGCGCTCAGCCTTTCTTATGGTCCAACTTTCACTGCCATACATTGCAACTGGGAAGACCATAGCCTTGACTATACGCACTTTTGTTGACAGGGTGATGTCTCTGCTTTTTAGTGTGCTGTCTAGATTTGCCATGGCTTTCCTCCCCAGGAGCAAGCGTCTTTTAATTTCTTGGCTACAGTCCCCATCTGCAGTGATCTTGGAGCCCAGGAAAATAAAATCTGTCACTACCTCCATTTCTTCCCCATCTATTTGCAAGGAATTGAGAGGGCCAGATGCCATGATCTTGGCTTTCTTAATGTTAAGTTTCAACCCAACTTTTGCACCCTCCTTCTTCACCCGCAACAAGAGGCTCTTTAGTTCTTCTTCACTTTCTGCCATTAGAGTGGTATCATCTGCGTATCTTAGGTTGTTGATATTTCTTCCGGCAATCTTAATTCCAACTTTTGATTCATCTAGCCCTGCCTTTCTCATGATGTGCTCTGCATATAAGTTAAATAGGCAGGGCGACAGTATACAGCCTTGCCGGACTCCTTTCCCAATTTTGAACCAATCAGTGGTTCCGTGTCCAGTTCTCACTGTTGCTTCTTGACCCGCATATAGGTTTCTCAAGAGACAAATAAGATGGTCTGGTACTCCCATCTCTTTAAGAACTTGCCACAGTTTGTTATGATCCACACAATCAAAGGCTTTAGCATAGTCAATGAAGCAGAAGTAGATGTTTTTCTGGAACTCCCTAGCTTTCTCCATGATCCAGCGTATGTTGGCAATTTGATCTCTAGTTCCTCTGCCTCTTCGAAATCCTGCCTGTACTTCTGGTAGTTCTCGATCCACATACTGCTGAAGTCTAGCTTGTAGGATTTTAAGCATGACTTTACTAGCATGAGAAATGAGTGCAATGGTGCGATAGTTTGAACATTCTTTGGCACTGCCTTTCTTTGGAATTGGAATGTAAACTCATCTTTTCCAATCCTGTGGCCACTGTTGACTTTTCCAAATTTGCTGGCAAATTGAGTGTAGCACTTTTACTGCACTGTCTTTTAAGATTTTGAATAGCTCAGCTGGAATACTGTCACCTCCACTAGCTTTGTTGTTGCTCAGCTTTTCTAAGGCCCACTTCACTTCACATTCTAGGATGTCTGGCTCGAGGTCAGTGACCACCTCATTGTGATTATCTGGGACATTAAGCTCATTCTTGTATAGTTCTTCTGTGTAATTTTGCCACCTCTTCTTAATCTCTTCTGCCTCTGTTAGGTCCCTGCCATTTTGGTCCTTTATCATGCCCATTTTTGCATTAAACGTTCCCTTCATCTCTCCAATTTTCTTGAAAAGATCTCTGGTCCTCCCTATTCTATTGTTTTCTTCTATTTCTTTGCACTGTTCATTTAAGAAGGCATTCTTATCTCTTCTAGCTATTCTCTGGAATTCTGCATTCAATTGGGCATATCTATGTTTTTCTCCCTTGCCTTTCGCTTCCCTCCTTTCCTCAGCTATTTGCAAAGCTTCCTCAGACAGCCATTTTGCTTTCTTGCATTTCTTTTTCTTTGGGATGGTTTTGGTTGCTACCTCTTGTACAATGTCGCGAACCTCTGTCCATAGTTCTTCAGGCACTCTGTCTATCAGATCTAATTCCTTAAATCTATTTGTCACCTCTACTGTATATTCAACAGGGATATGATTTAATTCATACCTGACTGGCCTAGTGCTTTTCCCTACTTTCTTCAGTTTAAGCTTAAACTTTGCAAGGAGAAGCTCATGGTCTGAGCCACAGTCAGCTCCTGGTCTTGTTTTTACTGACTGTATAGAGCTTCTCCATCTTTGGCTGGTTTATTAGGGGCTTCCATTTTCTATGAAGTTGGAGCCAAAACCCTTTTTAGGTATATTTTTTGTTGCAGGGATTCCCAAGCAATATAAGCTCTGACATCTAAAAGGAACTAAAGAAATTGCATAGAACCTGATGCCCACCAGATGCCTGGTCTAGTCCTTGTGGCAGTTTTGTAAAGCATTTTGTGACAAGGTTGCTAAGTTCTGCTGAAGCCTTGGTTCTTTCTAGGTTGAATATGATCTAGAAGTAGATAGGGTGACACAAATTTAACCGAAAGTGCTCAGTGTCTTAGGAAAGAAATTCACTTTCTGTAGACAAAACAAAAAATATCAATCTATTCTACTGAAGAAGAATGGCTACTGTTCAGATTAGATTAGCATTTTAAAAACAGATGATTAATGCATGTGGAATTTGCATTTATATCCTGAATACATAGTATATTATGTTTTCATAACTTAAATCTGAAGGCTAATAATATATCAGAGTTCTCTTTCTTCTCCCAATATCACTACCTTGTACAATGTATTATACTTATTTGTTTAGGAAGAACAGAGTTTGTTAATTTCATTTAATTTCATAACCGAGACCTACTATAATCAACAATTTACTATAGCTTTTTTTCTCTTGTAGCCTACTGTTTTTTTAATTCAAAAAAAATAAAATTTTATTTAGAGTAAATGCTTTGTGTTATGTATCAAAGAGGTGTCCCTATTAATACTCCAATGTCTGCTATATCCCACTCATTATTCTTAATAAAATATTCATGATTCAGCAAAGGTACATTCAAGAGTCAAATAAAAGTATCAGAGAATACAAGAATATTCCCATTGGGAATTTTTTATAGACTATCAAATATACATTAAATTACAGATGTAGTAAACAGAAGATGAAAAGAAATGATTCTGGTTGAAGTCTATAAATTCAGAAATGCTAGATGTTGGCACTCAGTCTGACAATGATCATTACAAAATGACCGTGTCCATTTGGTGTTTTTATTTCAACGATCACCTCAGAAAATCTATTAATTAAAATTGCAACACATCTTGCATGTTAGGAATTAAATCTCCCCACCCAAGTTTTCTGTAAAAACTATTTACAGTAAGAATGTGTGTCTCCCTCAAAAACAGTTTCACATAATCTCTTTTAATACATATCACCACTGAGTTGGATACACAGCCATTTAGGATTTCATGTTGCAAAGTAGATTGCCATTAAATATTGTTATTATAAAACAGTGAGGAAGAACAAAGGCACATACTATGTCGATCCATACCATAGTCAAACTCTATCAAAAGTGGCAATAATGATTAAAATGAATTGATACAAATAATGAAGTAATAAATTATGGTTAAAATCTAGAAACTCTTATCAGCAATCAAACATTATACAGTACATCTCTTTTACATGATACATAGATTAATAAATTAACTGGGTAACTATTATAGTAATATTATGTAAACCACTGGGAAGGGAAAAGGAAGAAGGAGTAGGGATGAAAAAGCGGGAAAAGAGAATGTAGGGGAAGAGAACATAAGTATGGAAGAAAATGCACTTTGTAATGTTTACCTGCACCAAAGACATGTGAATAAAACAAGCAAATATCCATTTTGAAACCAGACATAAAAAGTTTTAACAGCCTGAGTACTGTATACTTAACTATAATAGCAAACCATTAAAAATGGATCCCCCATTTCAATGAGTGTAATGAAAGCAGATTATTTTCAGCTTCCACATTCTCATGAAATGTTTTCTGAATATCATTTGATCATTTCAAGAATCTCGACAGACAAACCAGACTCAGCATCAGACCTCCCCCAGCATTCCAAATTAGATGTTCTGTTCTCAACTGCATCAATTCAGGAACTGAGGTAATAGCAGTATCTTATTAGCTTTTATATTCTCCTTTTCTACAATAGAGGGGCCATCACATCTTTCTCAGATATTGCCAAATCCATCACTTTAATGGCGGAAGATACATTTCTTGAATGGTATCCAGGCTGATAATGAACATGCCCTCTCCGCTCATCAAAACACACATTAATCAACTCATTCTGTTTCCAGTAATAGCAATTAGCATATAAAATAAATGATTTTTAGGATGAAAAGTGTAATGGATTATGACAAATGCCAATGCCTGTCCAACGACATCAATAACTTGGCCAGAAAAACCTTTGTTTTTATTGGCAATAAACTTACAACAAAAAGCTGTACTAATAAAGTTGGCCAACTGAGTATTTTGTTGGAGATGAGGTTAAAGAGTGTATTAAACCATTAAAATCCATTCTTACTGCTTGTTGTTGATTTTGATGAAAGAGTGGGTGTTGTTAGGAAATAGGTTATTACATTTAGAAGGTCATGATTTGAGATTCCAGTGGCATGGATATTTAAGGTAGAATAAACTTAAGGTAAATGTACATGTTAAAAATCATTATGTCAGGTGGGTTACTCTCAGAATATTGAATAAATATAAATTTAGATTTTGCCCAAAAACATTTTTGTGGCTTTCAACATTTTATAGATGAGAGATGATAAGTAAACATAAATGGTTAACTTATCATGCTATGTTAGAATTCTCTCAAGGAGATTGTAAGATGAACTCAAGAGAAGATTTAATGACAGAAGGATACTCTTGTCAATGGTTCACTTATGTCCAGTTTAACGGAAAAGTTTAAAGCAGACAAAAGACTTTATGGTTTGAACAAAGGCTGAGTTTGAAACAGAAATATGTATTACTGATGAACACAATATTGCTAAAACACATTAACTTTTGCTAAAATATGAGACAAGTGAAAGAATGTATAATAAAATGGGCTAAAATTTTTGGCTATAATGATGGACCAGTAGGAAAATATGTGGTTTAAAATATTATAATTTTCATTATGTTCTAGCCTTAAAGAGTCATGGAACTTTGTTTTTATATATGACAGTTGCAGTGAGACTATTATATGCTCAAAACCGGAATTACCCACAATGGAAGAACAGTTGGTGAAGATAAGGGAATTTGTGGAGATCAACTTCTTTGATTAGAGGGGGGGGAAATCTACATTTATGGCTGACTGGAACTATCTTATAGATTTTTTGCATAAAATTGAGAAAAATGCACTTATGGTTTAGGATTCCAATGATTTAAAAAGCAGGATAATGGAAAAGAGTCAGCTTTCTTTTATAATCATAAAGAATAATTTGTAATTATATACCTGCATTTTTTGCAAAGGAAATCGGAAGTTTCTATTTCTTTTTATTCTTTCTGTGTTTCTGAGTTTTTTCTTTCTTTTTCTTTTCTGTTGTCTGCCTTCACTTGGTATTAGTTTGTGTTAATTTTTATGCTCTTGGTAAAGCTTTCAATCAATATCTATTGAAATAAAATATTTAGATCCATTCTAAAAAGATGGAACAAACAGAGGCCAGAAAAAATTATCATCATCTGAGATATCATCTTTACCCCAAGAGAAGTTAATTTAGCTAACTATTATTTTCTTACAATCCTCTTAGTAATGCACATACGAGACAGCTCTACGTAGAATTAACTTGTAGTTCTGGGACAATTTTCACAATTTTTAAACAAGATATTATTTTGTAACATCTAGGCAAAAAATATGTCTCTCACAAAAGATCTTCTGTAGTACTTTTATTGACCTGAACAGAGCTTTTGATATAATCCCCCAGGAAAGACTATGGTAGATATTAGGCCTTTCTTTCTTTTTATTGATCAGTGGCTTCTGCGGCTAATTATAATGTTATGTGAGGACACGACCCGCCAAGATAAAGGCGACAGCACCAGCATCATTTGGTACTCTAACAGCACCAATCATCACACAAAGGCGTGTCAAGCCAGAGTGCATCCAGGCCCCTTTGTAGATTAATTTAATCACTCAGATCTTCTCCAAATGTGAATTTCACTCTTCCCCCAACTAAATTACAAACTAATTTCCATATTCCTCTATGCTGATGACAGACTGTTTCAAGAATCACTTCTGCTATGCACAGAAGAGGGCTAATGTTAGCAAGGTTCAGTTTCATACTTCCAGTGCTGACCTAGGGGAGATGTAATAACACATACCTTATGCAGAGTGCTTCTACATCTCTTCCGACTTCGCTATTGAATCGATAAGTCATATTTCACTTTGTCGCCTACTGTATCGCTCTTGATAGGCAAAATCCACTTATTATTCATATGCAGGCTGGTTTTATGGTGTACTTATTTGACTTCTACTTGCTGACTTCACTAAAATTTAGGAAGATGTGAATGCTATTGATATTAGAAAGCTCTTGGTTTGACACTAACACTGGGTGCACTGAATGCCTATGGATACATATTTTATTGTAGTTTAATGATCTTCATTTCTATTTTAACTAGTACTACTAACACTTTGCTATCAGTCTTCTTCTCTAACTTATTTCCTCTGATGCTCTGTAAGTTTTTATTTATTTATGTCTCCAGAAATAAACTCATCGACATTTAACATGTCAGTACTAAAATGGCTCAGAAATTTCATCCAGTCCATATCTTGGCTACTTATATATTGCTATATTTAAATATAGATACTGGCTGACTATTCATAACATATTAAACCAAAACAAACAAGCCACTTAGCTTAGGATGCTGTGAAATCCCATTTTGTTGTTTCTAAATCATGATTCTATGAACCCAGTTAGCTTTAGTTTGTTCAATAAATAATACTTCATAGTTAATAGTTGAAATATATTCAACTATTTCACACTAGTCTGTGTGTAGGATAGATACCTTGCAAAGAGGTTCATTTAACAGCCTTAGGACTTCAGTACTGGATGTACACTTCATAATTTTTTTAGAAATTTTTTGAATTACAGCTTTTCTCTGGATGTGGCAATCATATATAGCTTCCCTTGATTTGCCAGGCTGGAGTGGAAAATGTGACCTTTCTGTTTCTATTATGAAATACATTCATGTAGTCTTTTTAAAGTGAGGTATATTTTCCCAGAAAAGTAAGCTATTCATGAGGCTTTTATCACAGCCACGTTAATGTGCACTTCTCCCATCCTTGACTGGCAGAAAAATATTGCTGGCATTACTTGCATTGTTCTGATGGTTAAGCCTTAATTTGCTCCTATAATAAGGCCAGTGAATGGTACTGTCCTTACAGGTTTGATATAGGACTATTTAAGGACAGCAATCAATGGATTCCATGGCTTCATATCTGCTTTCTCTGAGAAGTAAAAAAAACATGTATTTTGAAATCCCTTGTCAATGGAAGAAGGAATAATGAAACAAATAGATAGGAAAAGAGTAGAGAGCCAGTTTGGAGTACAGTTAATGAAAAGAAGGACTGGGGCGTTCCAGTATCTCAGGGGTTGCCACAAAGTAGAAGGAGTCAAGCTATTCTCCAAAGCACCTGAAGGCAAGACAAGAAGCAACGGATGGAAACTAAGGAAGGAAAGAAGCAACTGAGAATAGAATGACAGAGGTCTACATGATTAGGGAAAGAATTAGAAGTAATTTGATTATGCTAATTGAAATGCTAATGTTTTCTCATATACTTCTTCCCTCATCCTCCCAAACCCATGTCCCTATTCTTTTCAAAGTATGGGGAGATTAACAACCTACACTACAGCTCCTATCATTTATTTGTGATGAATATGCTCATTTTATCTCCTTGCTCTATCAGATTATTTAGATTTAGATTTAGATTTTATTAGATTTATATACCGCCCTTTCCCGAAGGACTCAGGGCGGTTTACAGGGCATTTTAAAATCATACCAATACAAAATACAAAGTTAAAAGACAAATAAAAGATTGAATTATCCCTGAAAATAAAACCCAGTTAAAATTCTCAGCCTGGGTCAGAGAGCTCAAAGAGCCAAGTCTTCAGGTCTCGGTGGAATGAACGTAGGTCAGGGGCAGTCCTGAGCTCCACGGGCAGCTGGTTCCAGAGGGCAGGCGCACCCACAGAAAAGGCCCTCCCCCTGGGTGTTATCCGCCAGCAATCTTTTACCGCCGGCACCCTGAGAAGACCCTCCCTGTGGGAGCGCACTGGACGAAGGGAGCTTGATACTGGCAGCATCAAATATGCAGCCGCTTTGCATACTATTTCTTTTAGCTAATGAAATGGACACCATGATATTTTACTGGCTAGCAATTTGCATGAAAAGTAGTAGCAACTGCAGTAGCTAGTATCACTGTCATTCTTAAAAAGAGATGTCCAGCCAATCAGGTTTGATAATATTTGAACTCAGTATTGAACCTTGTATGAAGTGCTTCTGCAAGTGAAAGAAATCATTGTGCAACATTCACCAGTCTAGCTGGGGGACTGAAGGGACAGGAAAGAGAATGATGACTAATGTGGGCTTCTTTTTAACCCTATTAATAACCCAACTGAAGCTGAAGATTTCCCTTGAGGTTCTAGATTAACGACCATCTTGGTGGAGCTGACAGCATGAGGCACAGATGATAGCCATCATCCATTTCAAATAGTATGCATGGAGGGCATTTGAAGCAAATAAATGCCCTTTGCCTTAACCAATTGGGTTGCTGGCTTCAGCTTGCAACATTCCATCTATCTTACAGCCTCTTTCACGATCCAAGCTGACGGATGGACATGTAATTAAAATGAATTAATGATCTGAAGCAGAAACTGTGTTTAATGAAGCTCTGCTCAGATGTGAGATGTGAGATTCAAAGCTGTTTGCTTACAAATGTTTACCAATCCTCCATGGATAAATGGCTTTGCCACCTGCTCTTTCCTGCCATCACAGTCAGTTGTTCAGCAGTTGTTAATTTCCTCAGTATAAACTTCTCACAAGAGCTGAATGTTTTCAAGCCCAAATGTGCAATCATTTAAACCAACTATCAAGCATTTGCTTTTCACAGTGAGGTTCTGGAGGAGCTTTAGGAAATGCAGGAAGATGCAGTAACAGTCTGATTATTTAATAATTAAACAGGGCTACAGCTTGATCGACGTCTTTTTCAACCAATGGCACATGGTCAGTCTATCATTCATTCCTGTTTCTTCTTATTCATCTCTGCTCCTGAGATTGACCTTTGCCCTCATAGCTTTTGAGTTCTTTTCCTCATCTAGCTTCCTTTCGGCCCATAGTCTTTTTTCCTCACTTGTCCCCACTGAAGATTTTCATTATTTCTAGCATAGCTATGCTCTCACTCAGCTCTGTGTGACCCATCTTTCTTCAGCATTATACAAGTATGACTGTAAAGCACGAGCATAGCAGCTTCATCCCAACATATCGATCAAATCACACAGACTGATTCTCTTTGTTTCCTTCATGACCCAAGGTCTTTACATTTTGTAATGGCACAGGCATCACTTGAAAGCTTGCCTGCAATATATCATTACCACATTGGCTCATCTCACCTCTGCAATTTTCATGCTGCAGAATTGTTTGCTGATTCTTACAGAAGAGCCCCTTTTGGGAGACTGCTCAAGGTTCTGAGTCTTTGCAATGTCCAAATTCACCAAATGCATTAACGTTTACCTTGTCTGCCAGTAGAATTTCCTGATGAGTATGGGTATGGCAAAGTAGTCCACAGGTAATGACTGAACAGAACACCGAACTTACAGTACCAATCAAACACTTTCTTCATCCATGTTGAATTAGGATATGTGGTCTTCCTGTTAAATTTAAAGCAGGTTCAGGAGGGGAGAGGTGGTTAAAAGGAGAGGAACATACTATTCATCTAAAATATTCATAGACTGCTTACACTGAAAATTCTACAGCTATTTGTGGCAGGAATAAAGTAGACCATAAAAATGATATAAATTGAATCAAATATTCAATAAAATGGAATGAAAACAGATAAAGAATAGAAACAATCTATGGAAAGCAACAAACAAATATGTGAGATGGGAAGTAGACCTTGATTGAGAAAGGCTTATAAAAAGTTATGTTTTTAAAAATGTCTAAAGCATTCAGTTTGATATCTGGCATATTGCATTCCCTGGCATGTGCCCACTCACATTGATTTTCCCCAGTGAGGCTCTGAAGCAAAAATCCAATCAGATGCAAATGCAGATGAAGTGAACCATTTTCTGGGATGTTAGTTCTTACTCCTTCCTACTCCTTCACACCTCTGTATGAAATGCTTTCTACTCTGTTACTTGAACAACCACAAACATGGTAAAATACATTTGCAGAGGTCTAGCCTCAGGAACCCACCATTAGGAAATGGATGGCAGTGGCCAATACTCATGTTGTGGCATGGGCTCCATGTTGAAATTTCAGGAGTAGGTGGTCTACATATGTGGGTAAATAAATATAAATAAATAGCAATAGCATGTAGACTTTTATACTGTTACATAGTGCTTTACAGCACTGTCTAAGTGGTTTACATTGTCAGCCTATTGCCCCCAACAATCTGGATCCTCATTTTACTGACCTCAGAAGGATGGAAGGCTGAGTGAACCTTGAGCCGGTCAGGATCAAACTCCTAGCTATGGGCAGAGTTAGCCTGCAATACTACATTCTAATCACTGTACTGCCACAGCTTAGGCCAGATCAAGCATGTGATCAATATGGATTAATTTGCAATGTTGTCTAGAACTACGGTACTTGGGATATTGGATTAGTATAAAACTGTAGTTTCCTATCTTATATGTCAATTATATGATGACATGGTTCACACATATTACTAAGCCGTGGTGTGATTTGTTCTTTCTGACATAATGTGCTTTGTACATTTCTAGGGTTATGATGCTGGCTTTATAAAAACATTCTAATTTGGATTAAAATAGGAAGAGAGCAAAATATTAAATTTAAAGACTATTTTAATGTTAAGAATATTAATATGAATCTTACATAAGCTGTTTTCACTCAGAGTTTAAAATTAATTCAGGTTATGTAAAGCGAACATAATAGTAGTATCAATTGAAAATCTAGGATAGTCCTGGAAGGGAGGGAGGCAAAGGAGGGTAGTAACAGACAGTATGTCCATCATGACATTGTAATGGAAACTTGTACTGCAGGGCAAATACAAAAGAATAGAGTTTGGGCTGAGATATCACAACACACATTTTGTCATGTTGGCATCCCTATGGTTAGGAACACATGGTTAATAAGCATGTGAATCTCTTGTAGCAACCATAACAATGCCCTGTGGGGCTTTTTTGTGGATTACAACAAACTTGTGCAAACAAAGCTCCAGGCAGACATGTGCCTCTTTGTAGATAGGCAAAAAAATTAACAGAAAGCTTGGATTTAAGATGACATTACAGAAGGAGCATTAATGCTGTCAGACTGTTTCTCCCCCCACACATCTCTCCAATCATGCCAATTCCAAGAAGAAACCTATTACCTAAGGTCACCCTCAGTGCTTCTTCCATTCCTGCAAGGGTCAATCAATAAAAGAGTAGAGATACCAGCATACATGTATGCCACATAATAATAATAATAATAGTAATAATAATTAATAATAATAATAATAATAATGATGATGATGATGATGAAGAAGAAGAAGAAGAAGAAGAAGAAGAAGAAGAAGAAGAAGAAGAAGAAGAAGAAGAAGAAGAAGAAGAAGAAGAAGAAGAAGAAGAAGAAGAAGAAGTTGTTGTTGTTGTTGGAAGGGACCTTGGAGATCATCTAGTTCAACCCCCCTGTTCAGGCAGGAAACCCTATACCATTTCAGACAAATGGCTGTCCAGTCTCTTCTTAAAAACACAGCTTCTGGAGATAGATTGTTCCACTGGTTAATTGTTCTAACTGTCAGGAAGTTTCTCCTTAGTTCTAGGTTGCTTCTCTCCTTGACTAGTTTCCATCCGTTGCTTCTTGTCCTGCCTTCAGGCCCTTTGGAGAATAGCTTAACTCTCTCTTCTTTGTGGCAACCCCTGAGATATTGGAACACTGCTATCATGTCACCCCTCACCCTTCAAGCATACCTCGTACAAATATTACCATGCAGCTGAATATTTTCTCAGAATGGTTCTAAAGGTGTAGAAAAATATAAATTTAGAAGATGTAACCCTTATTTGAAACTTACTTGCTTTTTCCTTCTGTGATAAGAGAGGTCTACATGTATACTGTTTTCAGCTGATTTTCCAAAGAGTTGGGGCTGGCATTATGGCAAGCAGTGTGGGAGAAGATGCCAGAACAGGCCAGCAGTTGCTAAGGCAAGGCTGCAGCAATGCATGACATTGTGTTAATGATGATGCTGGCCATCTGGCTATTCAGAGTAAGCTTCTGCCAGGGTGTCTCTTTCCATCTCCTCTGAGGACTCCTGGAACCTGGGACAGAGATCCCAAGGGATAGCCTTTCTAAAGAACATTTTTAGCATCCCCCTAAGTGTTGCAAAAAGAGAGAGAGAAAGGAATTGATTAAAACTGGAAACCTGTTGCTCCACTGGAGCCACCACCACCCCAAAAAAAACAATAGTCATAGAAAAAATAATAAACAGAAAAAAAGAATAAGAAACTGCTGTGAGGAAAAAAGTGGGAGAGTGTGAATAGAAAAACAGCAAAAAGAAGTATGCGTAACATAATGCTCACACAACTAAAGGAAAATAAAAGGGGAAAGGGAGCAGAGAAAAAATAAAATTAACAAAGGGGGGGGCAAGGAAATTAACAAACGGCAAGGAATTGTTTGAGGGAATGTAAATACATAGCTGATGAGGCTTAGAAGTGAGTAGTTTGGCCAAGAAACTGAATGCAAGGCTGAAATGGATCTGAACTTCAAAACCAAGTTCCTCATAATACAAATATCCATTACCCCAAATGAAAACTGATTCTGATGATGATGATGAACATGTAAACAAACAAGCAAAAGATTAACACACACACCCCACAAGTACTGAGGGGGCAATAAGCTGACTTTGTAATAATGCCGCTTGGGGGGTGTATGAAAGCCCTAATAAGCAGGCATATACATAGAATGAAGGCTACTGCTAAGCTTGTAAGCCGCCCTGAGTCTTCGGAGAAGGGCGGGATATAAATGGAATAAAAATAAATAAATAAATAAATATAGGAAAAGCTGTTACTTCTTCCCAGTGGTGGGATTCAAATTTGTGAACAACTGGTTCTCTGTGTAGATGCCGCTTCTGGAAGTCCTTCCTGGGCCTGGGCAACAAAAAATTAGCTACCGGTTTTACCGAACTGGTGCAAACAGGCTGAATCCCACCACTGCTTCTTCCCAACAATATCCTATCTATCTATCTATCTATCTATCTATCTATCTATCTATCTATCTATCTATCTATCTATCTATCTATCATCTCTATCTCTATCTCTATATCTATATAATCTATCTCTCATCTGTCTATCTATCTTCTATCATCTATCTATCTAGATCCATCTAGATCTTTCTATCTGTATCTAGCTATCTATCTAGATCTATCTATCATTTATCCCATTTATATAGCTGCCCATCTCAAATATATGATTCTGGGTGACTTACAAATAGTTTTAAAAAACAATATAAAAACATCCAAACAATACAATGATTTAAGAACAACAATACCAACAAATTTTACAGATTAGTTGTCTGGCTCTATTAAAAAAACCTATAAAACGAATATAGAGAAAGCAATAGGATGCATTCATAATAAATCACCATCCCTGCAGTCAATCCTAATCTGTTCTAGGTAATCCAATCTCTTCAAAATGATTTTTGATACTGGTTTAAGAGCAGTTAAAACAACATAAAACCCATACAACAAAATTCATAATTGAGATAGTCAACATCATCATTAACAATGAATACAACCACTGCAGGTGGATCTCTACTTACGACCATAATTGGTCGTAAGCCATGCCAATTGTTCAAACGACCAAATTTTACAATATTTTTTGTGGCAATTGTTAAGTGAATGTTGTGACCATTGTTCACAATGAGTGTTGGTTTTTTGCCAGAAACAGAAGTAAATGCTGGTTTCTGGGGGGGTGGGGGTGGAATCATAAATTGTGGACACTGCAAATATCCACAAATGTAGGCCAGTTGCCAAGTGTCCAAAATGTGATCATGAAGGGGATCCAGACATCAGAACTTCAAATCCAGAAAAAAGTACCTTTTTTAAAGCTTTGTTGTAACTTCAAACAGTGACTAAGGTACTGGTCATTAAGCAAAAATGACCAGCACATTCCTGGCTTCTCCTGCCCATTGGCAAAACTACGTAGTCAGGGCCTTGTGAAAAGCCAGCAGGGTCAGGGCCAATCTGTTCACTGGGGGATAATGTTCCATCAGCCACTACAGAAAAAGCTCTCCTTCTGGGCCCTGCCAGAGGTCACTCTCTGACTGATGGGAACATGTCCCTCTTATACGAAACCTGATGAGATGGGTTGGTGTGATTGGAGAGACAGAGATGTTACCTCAAATAATACCATGAAGGGCTTTATCACCAGGATCATGATATAGCATGTTTTTCCAGTATGATTTTTGTTAATGAGATGTTGAAATGCATACCTCCTCCCAGAAAAAACCCCCATGTGACTGAGTTCTAGTGCTGCCTTAGGAATGAGAGACAGCTGGGTGACTTTAGACCAGGGGTAGGCAACCTCGGCTCTTTTATGACTCATGGACTTCAACTCCCAGAATTCCTGAGCCAAGCTAGCTCAGGAATTCTGGGAGTTGATGTCCATGAGTCATAAAAGAGCCGAGGTTGCCTACCCCTGCTTTAGGCCAACCACGCTCTGTCAGCCCAGAATGTCAAAATTGGGCAGTCAATTTCTGTTGCAACCATTGGAACAACATTCAGTTGATTCAAAAAAAAGCAGACCTTACACCTGTAGGAAAATGCTAGGAAGAAAAAAAGCCAACCCAATATATAATGGAGATTTATGTTCAATTTCCACTAAGGAAGTTGCTTTGTATCAACAAAGAAGAAAAATGGACTGCTATCTTTTTGTGCAAACAATATTAAATTTATTTAGAAAAAGAAAAACCCAGAGTTATTCTGTGGTATATTATTTTCCTTTTTTTCTCTCTCTCTCTTTGTTTTTGTTATCATTTAGTGTTTCTTTGTTTCTGTCTTTTTAATTTCTCTATCCTAAAAGCAATAAACTCAAATACTGAAACTGAAAGTATTTGAAACTCAAATACTTTGGCCACCTAATGAGAAGGAAGGACTCACTGGAGAAGAGCCTCATGCTGGGAAAGATTGAGGGCAAGAGAAGAAGGGGACGACAGAGAATGAGGTGGCTGGATGGAGTCACTGAAGCAGTAGGTGTGAGCCTAAATGGACTCCAGAAGATGGTAGAGGACAGGAAGGCCTGGAGGAACATTGTCCATGGGGTCGCGATGGGTTGGACACGACTTCACAACTAACAACAACAAAAGCAATAAAATGTTTTTTAAAAAATAAAAAAATCCTTCTGCAACCAATAACTTTGATTTTGAAAGATATTTAAGTTCACTTATAGATTAAGACCAATTAAGAAAATAAAGAAACGATCATAATGAAAAATTATTAAAAAATACAAAATCTGGGCTGATCAAGGACCTTGCATTAGAATAATAAATTACATTAAATGCGGTGTAAATACATTGTTTTGATTTAATGTTGTGTCTAGGCAAAACATTAAACACAACTGAATAGTAGAGTATGCTCCATCTTCTATCTCTGGCACTTTTAGATGCAACTGAGATAGAATGTGGTCTTTGAAATATTACAGAACTGCTCCCAGTACTGTAAGTTCAGCTGTATAAACCAAAACTACCACTTGTGCATGCCACACAATGAAATTTTAAGGAATACTAATACATTTGCAAGGCTTTGCTTTGTGGTCAAAAGAGACTTCTTTTTGAAGTACACCGTGTTTTAAAAGGAACATTCTGTGTAAGCAGTTTGGCTACACTTTAAATTTGCTTCTGGATAGAACTGTTTTAGAAACATTTCCAGTTCCTTAGAGGAGGGCTTGACAAGCCATAGATCTTTGTGCCTTCCTCGCCTTCTGTCTGGAATCACAGTGCATCAAGAAACAATGTGCTTTAGGGAAAGAAGATCCACTTGTTATAAACTATGTGTCACCATGCTGTTGAGATTTCTTGCCAAGCAGAGAGTGGAAGAAATGTGCTGCCATTATTTTTGAGATTATTCAGTGAATCAAATATATATTTAATCCCATTTATATCCTGCCCTTCTCCGAAGACTCAGGGCAGCTTACAATTTAAGCACAAACCAATGTGCTTAGCAATAGCCTTCATTCTATGTATATGCCTGCTTATTAGGGCTTTCAGCCCCCGCCAAGCGGCATTATTACAAAGTCAGCTTATTGCCCCCAACAATCTGGGTCCTCATTTTACCTACCTCGGAAGGATGGAAGGCTGAGTCAACCTTGAGCCTGGTGGGATGCGAACCTGCACTAATTGCAGGCAGCTGGTGTTACTTAAGGAGGCATTAGCCCACTGCTCCACCAAGGCTGATAGGTGTTAGCTGTCAAGCTTGGGAGACATCCCAAGGAAAACAGTGGTAGTTACTTGATCTTCCAAGGGACTATTATAAAGGTAAGATGCATGGGTACTTCAAAAAAAATAGTGCATATTGTTATGTCCTTAAACAAAGACTGACAAAGAGGAAGGATCTGGAAAGATACATATTCTCACTGAGATGGATGATTACTGTATGTCCGAACTTTTTCCCCTGAGCATCTCACTTTATCCAGGAACAAGGGCTGCAGCCTAACTATGATTTCTTACCCCTCACTGGATCAGGAAGATTCTTCCACAATTTTGCTTCAAGATCAACATTTTAATTTCATGGGCAACTCGTGAGATTGTTTCTTTCTGCCATGAAGACAAAACATGAACATGGTGTGCCATTATAAGGCATAGAACAATGCCTGATGCTGCCATTCACAGAGGACAGCTAATATCTTCTTAGTATTTGATGGCACAGATAGTTTCTTCCTATTTTGACTCTCAAAATGTCATTTTGCTCGAGGGTGAACCCTGTTATTTTATCCATGTAGAAATTCTAAAGTAAGAACAGAATTACATTCTCAACAAATCTTTTCATTTTACAATACCCTGTTTTATTTCACTCACTTTTATGCTGTTCTGTGCACTTAAAAAGAAAAATGTTGAATAAGCATGACACTATTTCCATACAAATTGCACTGTAAATTAATGGTGAGAGAAAAGATGCTATGCTGATGTGGTTTAGCTAAAAGCTGAGAATTTGGTGCAATTGAACCGCAATTCAAATTCTGAGCTTCGCTTCTCGTTTTGCTCACAAGGGGTAGTTCTGATACTGCAAAATTTGAGGAGCCCTGTAATACACAAATTAAAATGTGGGGTGCTGGCAGTATACATTATAAAGTGGCAGCATACGTTATAAAGAGCTCTGACATTTCCTTTACTGTAGATATCTCTGTTTAACCCACGGCAGAAGATAAGCCTCTGTTAATTACTGTTCAGATCCAAACCTTCCCACCAGCAGATGGGAAACAGCTCTGGTAAAAAGAAGGCAGGAACACAACCTCTTCCCCCAAAATACATTCTGAAGTAAAAACGATGAAAACACTCTGAGTAAAAAAGGACACTGATCCACAGCAACTTACACTTGAAAACTTCCTACCTATCAATACCTCTGTAGGTGGCTCAGATTCTTATGTTTTGTCATCCAACACCTTGTTAGATTAGGAAAGTGAAGAACTTACACTCCTTAAGGAAAGAGAGCAATCTGAAACTGGATGGAGAAAAAGGTCTGAAATCTCAATCACTGAAATTGATATGGAGCTGCTAGCTAAGAATTGGTTGTTAACAGCTCAGGCTGTAATCTCAGTCTATGACCAGCTGAGACAATTAATAACAAGACTGATGAGCTGAAACATCTCTGTTATGTATGGGGTTTAAGCAGCAGCTCAGCAAATACCACCAGGGGGCGCTGTACCGTTACCGGATTGGCTGGTGAGCTTTCGGCGGGAGATTCAGATGAAGGGATTGGCCGGGAGCGTACCTGGCAAGGTATATAAGGGGTACAGGTAACCCCCTTTGTTCAGCACAGTCCTACCCACAATAAAGAGCTGTTGCTGTACTCATCTGCCTGCTGTCTTCCATGCGGTCCAGAACCCACTACATAGTATCTTGGATCAGAGAAGTTGGACAAATAAAGGCCTGCTGTCTGTCTGACAGCACTAAGATCCAGCTACCTACAGATATGACAGGGAAGCAGAAAACCACTATATCTGTGGATTGATCCTCTGACATTAAGACTTCCACTTTTACTAGTTCAAATAACCGATGTTTCTTACAACTGCAAAAACTCATACTTTTTCATTGCCATTAACCAATGAATTAAAGTAAACAAAGAGAGCTGGAATACTCTCCCTCTCATAGATCGAAGAATGCCCCAATGCTCCTTCATGATTTGGACTGGCTTCTCTCCCTAGCCAAATATATTAGATCGGTGTGTGCCTTTAAATTTACACTCCATGCCTTCACCTTCATCAGAATGAAGCCCTTTCTGAACAAATTTGAAATAATCCCTATTAGACTTTATTGTTGTTGAAATAGTCCACTATTACCACAAAGATTCAACCTCCATCTTGGGAAGTTAGAATTCAGTCGACAACACTGGACAGTGCTGAATTTTTGCAACTGATAAGGAGGATGATCAGTCAATGGCTATCTGTTGAGACTTTGGCAGTATCATATGCGGGGGGAAAGTCTCAAGACCAGCTGCAATCAGACCCTCTTCTCTGATTCAAAAGACCGATGAGTTAGCCCCTCCCTCCATATCGAAGAATGGACTTGTTTCCATCTTAAATAAAATCCAGAGCTTTTAAACATCTGCCAGATCCTCAGCAGAGACACGGTAAAACTGTTGCCCTGGCCTCTGGTAGGGAGACTCAACCAAATGATTTATTCATCTCTGTGCCTCAGTCTCACACAAAGTGCCAGTTGTTTCTATTAGAAAAAAGAGGAGGTATAATAGTAGACCAGTAACTTCTGATATTACTGATCAAACTGATTCTGCAACATCCTATGCTGTGGGTTACTTTATTCCTTCATTTATGGAAGTGAAGAGAACTTCTATTTCTTCCTAGACTTGTCACCCCAAGAGCCAGATCCAGGCAGGAAGGTCTTCTTAGACCTTCCTGCTCCGTTCAACACTTCTTTGCTATCATACTTTTGCTCCACAGATGATACTGCCAAAGTCTCAACAGGTCGCCATTTGGGATCTTTCCTAAAACTATCCCCCTTGTACTATGTCCCATTTAAATCTCCATTGATCTTAGATGTGCCTTCAGTTTCATCTCTAGATCTAAATTATGGGAGAAACTCTTCCTTAATGGAGAGATTACTTGTCCTTATCTTCAAACTCCTTGAAAATTCCCAGAGGAAGGTATAATATAATGTGTGTGGACATTGCATGAAGGAAATCCCAGGCAAAAGAGATATGAGACAAGAGTGCATTCTATTTCCCCTCCTTCTTAATCTATTCATCAATTCCCTCACAGACCAATTGAACAGCCCATCTCTCCAGCCACCAAAACTGGGAAACAGACACATCTCTGTTCTTCTACACACAGATGATGCTGTGCTCTTCTCTCAGAAATAGATTGGTCTGAAACGCTACTTTATACACTAGCTGACACTGTCAAGAAAAACTATTAGAAATTAACTATTCAAAAACCAAGGTATTTGCCAAGCACCCTAAGGCACATGGCTGGTAGCTAAACAACGATCTAATAGAACAAGTTAAAACTTTAAAAGACCTATGGATTGTTTTTCATGCCACAGGCAACTCCAGATCCCACACTTACTTTGTCATGTTAAATGTGTAGAAAACAGCTTCAGCTCTATATCTTTATATTTGTCCAAAATAGTCCAGCATGCACCTGCAATGCTTAAAGTCTTCTAGGCCAAGATCCAAGCTCAGCTTCCCCTTGGAGTCTAGTTGAGCCTTTAGAGGTCATTTCTTCCCCTTGAAAGACTTCAATCTAAGTTTTTGAGATCTATCTCCCAAGTGCTCTGCTGCTTTCCAAACATGGTACATCACGATAAAGTCAACCTACTCAAAATAAATACTTCTGCTGGGATTCACATACTCTTCTATTGGCTTAAACTTTTTTCTTTCAGCTGCTTGCCCCCCTTTAATTATGACTCTCAACTTCCAGTTTCTCTGGGGTCGGGCAATACATGAAAACTTAAAATCTTATGGCTTCTCATGGGCAGCCATCACCCTGATGGACTGTAAATGTGAATTAGCCAATATTAAACAAATGCCATTGACTTAGAGCTGCAATCAGATTTGTCAGTCTTCTCCAGAAACATCTTTCTGAGCCACTCTGCATATTTATTTCATCCAGCCAAATGCCTCCAGTTGCATAACAACCCAGAAATCCAGAAGGGTTTTGTCCTTAACTAGATTCAATGCCCCACCAGCAGCAGTTATTGAAGGGAAATATCAAAACATGCCTTTTGAACAGAGATTGTGCCCATGTGGTAAAGGAACAATTGAAACACTGGAACATGTTAAATTGTATTGTTGATGTTTGCCAGGAATTACTATTTCCATTCATCACCAAATATTCTGGCTGTACCTATCCTTTCTATCTCAAATTGCTACTATTAGACCAAGCCAATTGTAATTTGATGATTACAGCCAAATACTGTTACATAGTTTGTACAAAACACCATAATTTCTCTTCAAACAACTCTTAGATATTTTCTATTTGGAAACATTTCAAATGCAGCTGTCTGTTTGTTTCTACTTTTTATCAATATTTTATATCCTTGCCGTCGATTGAATCTTATTTCTGTCCTAATTTCATTAACTGCCAGAGTTACTGTAACAATATAGAAAGCTGTCTGGGTGAGTTTGGACCACTTAGCCCAACTCACTTCACTGGGTTGTTGTGGGGGAAAATAGACGGAAGGAGTATTAAGTATGTTCGCTGCCTTGATTTATTTGTAAAGTAATAAAGGTAGAACTTTAAAAATATAATAAATAATAATGAAGTATAGATACAGTAGAGTCACTGTAATGGGACTCTATTTTTTTAATTTTGAAGCCATAACCACTCTTCATATATTATTCCTCATGCATTACATCACTACATTTTTAGGTGAAATAAAAATAATCAAATCTTGTCTACAAATTTTAGTATTATAATTGGTTCTGTATATTTCAGGTCTGTTATTTTACTATTTTGCTTTAATATTTAACCATTATTTTAATTGTTTGGGACCCTTTTGTTTTACTGTGCTGGTCAATGACTGAAATAAAATGTAAAAAAAATTCAAACGAGGGATTTTTGTTTTTATTATTAGTGTTGATTAAAATTTCTAGAAAGCAAAACATCATGCAATAAACACAATAAAGGATGCAATAGTTTCTTCGCTGTCATCTTGTTGGGTTGCCTTTAAAGAAGGCAAGGGCATTTCATTCTGTTACCATGTTCTGTTACTTTAAAAAAATGCATGGAATGCCTTCATAGAAACTGTTTGTTATCATTTTGTACAGAATTTAATTTAATGTGCAGGTTACTATTATGAGTTTAATTTATGTTAAAGTCTAATAAAGGTTTTGCTTTCTAAAAGAACAAAGTAACCTTCATTAATTAAGATTTTAATTTGTATTAATATGATTGCTTTTAAAAAGAAAGATAAAAATCAAAGGTCTTTCTATTTTTAACCAGGGGCCAATTAGTCCATTTAAAAAAAAAAGACTAAGGCACATTTTGTTCAAATGAGACATTTTTACTGCCTTGAAGTATAGTGGTTTTTAAACCGAGATTCTCTCCTGCTGTGCATTGATCAGCTATTGATTGGAGAGAGTTTGAACTACATTATCCCTGCTAAATAAAAGACCTTGAGGATGAAGGGATGGAGGGCTGCAAAGGCCTATATATATTTTAAAAAAGCAAGCCATCCCTTTGTGGTTGGGTTGCAAAAGCCCTGGTCACTCTTGAGGGGAAAAAATGTTAATTGAAAAATTCCTTAAATAGGTAACAGCTTTGCAGGCTGCTTTACATAAAAGGTATGAAATCACAATCAGGCAAAAGTGGAGAAAAAGATCCTGCAATTGAAGTGGGAGTTTTCTCTCTAATGATGCTGATTAATTTCTCATTCATGGATGACAAGGAACGATGGAAATGAGTCCCTTTCAGAAGAAAGGACTAATGACAACTGGACCTGTGGGTGCTTACACCAGGGGAGAGGCCATCTCAAGGGAGGTTGAATTAATTGGCTCATTGACACAGAACATTAAAACAAAAGAGTTTCCTATTGGGTGGAAAGATGAAATCCCAACCAGGAAAGGAAAGGAATACGTGGGCTTGATCAAAAGGCCTGTACACGATGAATTCTATTTTACAGGGAGGAAAAATGCCAGAGACTTGGAAAGAGGCTAATATAACGTTAATCCCTAAAGAGAAGCAAGATTTAGCAAGACGTTACAAACCAACATCATTAGTGAATCACTGCAGCACGTTTACAATTTTAGCTGAAGGACTGGAAATAATTTGGCAAGAATGTATTCGTGAGGATCAATTCAGCTTTTTAGCTAAAAGACAGTGAAAAGGTAATATTAGAAGTGTGTTGGACAATTTGGAATATTGATGACAACATAATGAAAAAACAAGCTGCATTGATCTTTTTAGATTCAGAGAAGGCTTTTGACAATTTAAATTGGTCTGTCTTGTTTAAGTTAAAGTGCTTGCCACCCACAATGGAGAAAGGGTTGGTGAAGATGACGGAACTTACAAAGTCGGATAAATTAACTTTTTTATTAGAGAACAGACAGTATCTACATTTGTGGTTGTCTGAAAACCCCACTATAGACTTGTTGCATGAGACAGAATGTCCATATGATTTGAGGTTTTGATGATTAGGGGGGAAAATGGGTAACAGAAAAAAAGTGAGTTGTTTTTGTCATCGTAGAGTAAGACAGAACTTTGTCATTTTACTTGTATTTCCTGCAAAGAAAAGCAGAAACTTCTTTCTTTCTGCACTTTTAATTTTAATTCTCTTGTCTCTTTCTCTGTTCTCTTTTTTCTGTTAGTTTTTATGTTCTCTTTGTTTCTGTTAGCTTTTATGTTCTCTTTAACATTTTTAATAAAAGATCTATAAAATATATATGATTGCACATGTTTACTGTCCTAGAAAATCATGCAATTTAAGATGAATTAATACAAAGAATGCCCATGGAAGAAGTGTTTCCTTCCCATCCTCTAGTCTTTCACTTGCCTTTCTCCCTCATAGAATCTTTTTTTAACCTTCAAATCAAAACCAAAGTAGCCATTAATTCACAAGAAATGTATGCATCTTTGTCTAGAGTTAAGGACACATTCTGAACATTCAGGCTACATCTTTTCTGCCTAACATCTGGAAGGAACATCTTAGGAAGACTGCTCTAATCAGGCTTCTCAATGGTTCTTTTACTAGGGCAAAAAAAGCAATTTTTCATTGTTTCCAAAGACCTAGAGTGGCCTAAAAGAGCTGAATAAATATTTTAATGCCATTCAATGGGATTCATGTCTGGCAATTACTAACATCATTACTATCTTATAGTAATAGTGTGTCAACCCTTGTGGTATTATTCATTGAATATTCCTTATAGCAATTCTGTAATGACAGGTCATTGTTATTATTTATTCGGAACAGTGCTAGAATGGATCTTTAGGTGCAGTGTTCTATCCAGAAATAGAACAATAAGAAAATTGCTTTTTGCAAATTTGGACATATTGGAAATTGCTCAATAGAGCAATTGGAAATTGTTTTTATATACATACATATATGTTAAATTTCTACAGCCATCCACTTACACATGACTTACTTTAATATTAAATATCATATTTTTTCTGTTAATAACAAAATACTCATTAATGGAAACTATAATTATTAAGATTAGTTTACAGAAGTATGTATGTAGGGAGTTTCTATGCCTATACATGCATCACTAGTGGTTTCACACAAACTGTAAAGGTCTACAATCACATTTTGACAGAAGAAGGAAGGAAGGAAGGGTTCACGACAGTAATATAAGCTACTAAATGGTGCAAAAATGTGCTTTGGAAAATGTGACTGTATTAGCATCAGACTATAGAAGTTCCCCATTTAGGATGGGCTAAATATATAAACACAAAATGAATTAACCAAATAATTTAATATACCTTCTCTTAAACTCTTATGAATACGTGCACATAGAAGATCTTTCAGATTGTATGGTATGTGTGTGTTTTCACATGAGGAGGACAAAAGGGGAGGGGTTAAATAGAACATAAAAATGAAGGTGGCTGATTTAATGCTGCATTCATAGTCTGAAGTCTCAATTCCCAGGAGGAAAGAAGGATTAATGCCAGTACCACACGTATACCCATATCTGACCCTGATTTCATCAAATCCTCCTGCCACCATCTGCTGGTTTTAATTCCTCTGCAATATCTGTATTTGCAACCATCTCCCTCCCACAAAGAGAAGGGGAAATGGGAGGGGGAAATGCTTCCCTGCTTATGAATAGTGTGATCTGGTTGTAATAGCTGAACACTGGCCAGGAGGCATCTGTTGCTTATAGTCCTGACAGCATCTGCTACTATTTTGGACTTTTCCCAGCGTACCATGAGATATGGTTTCTCCCAAAGGTGGCCTTTGTATGCCCTATTGTCAATTCCATCATTGTCTCTCTCAGCCCGTTCCCACGATGCAGCAGTTTGCCACACAGCGCAAAGTCTTTCTGCCTAGCCCTTCCTATCCCAAAACAGTAAGAGTTCTGCAATTAACCTTTCTTTTAAAAAAATATTAAGCCACTGCCTTTTCTTAGACAGTTTAATGGAAATGTGTTCATTTTCCCCCCCTTGTTGGTACGTTTGCTTAGTTTAAACTTAATATAGGTTGGCCTTAGCAAAAAAAGGGGTCTCTGCCATTACAAAGATACATGTACATGAAAACATAACAGAAAGTTTGCTGGGGGACAGACCTATTTAAGAACTGACTCCAAAATAACAATAAAACAATTATTGTGTTCTCTCTCTCTCCTCTCTCTCTCTCTCTCTCTCTCTCTCTCTCTCTCTCTCTCTCTCTCTCTCTCTCTCTCTCTCTCTCTCTCTCTCTCTCTCTCTCTCTCTCTCTCTCTCTGTGTGTGTGTCCTGTGCTATGGCTATTAAGCACTGTAGCAAAATGTGTGTGAATGCTATTATTTATGGCTCTGTTCTTTAAATACCCTTGGGTAGTGGGATGCAGGCTGATATTTTTGATGGACACAAGCATCCCAGGCTGTCATCTGGCTGCCTCCCTCTGTCAAAGGGAGAATGTGCCAGGCGCTTCTCCTGGGAACTTTTTGATAGGAAGGCATTCTCTGTGCTCACAACCCCCTTCTCTAGAGAGTTACTTATAACTCCTGACAATATCCTTGATGTCAGCTCATAATAGCCCACTGTGAGTCAGGGAGGGGAGGGGGAAAGTACAACAGATGTTCCTAGTAAAACACATATTGCATTCTGTAAAGTTATCGCCCTTACACGCCGCATTGTTTAAAACTGACTTAAAAGATGACCAGGTCAACTACTCAGTGCATTGAGTTCCCCTGCTCCTATCCCAGTTTTATTTGGCTTACGTTCATTTTGCTGAATGAGATCAGTACTCTAATAAAATAACAAATGTGTCTATAAATAGGATTTTAGAGTGCCTATTGGACCTTTTTCCTTTAAATGCATAAGATCAACTACGGTATCATTTAAATAATAAACACACGATGGTGTCTTTCAAAATGACTTTAAAGGAGTGTGCAAACCATTGGCAAACTCACATAAAAATCTAGAAAATGATTTCTTAAACCAGCTTCATTTCCAACTATTTTAACCAAGGAAGGCAAGTTATTGAAGACTACAAGGTGAAAAAGCCTTTAGAAAGGTATAACAGTAAGAGTAGAATGCAAAACATTCTATTCTTCATAAAATAGACTAGGCCTTTTTTTTCATTTGGACATGATTAAGAGTTACGTTTTTTTCTCTTAATATCATTGCTCACAGCAGGTCCAAGTCTTGATTAAAAATAAAACATAGTTAACTTGAAATGGGGAGTAGAAACTGATTTTGATGAAGCACTGAAGTGGAAAAAAAATTTAAAAGCCCTTTAGCGAAACTGTCAAGGAGACAAAATTAAAAAAAACTGAAGATTAACATAAAATTTAACAAAGACACACATGGTATTTATTTATCCCCACATGCTTCAAAATAACAAACAGGAAAAACATATGGAGAACCAGCATACTGTAGTGTTATAGTTACAATGTCAGACGACAAGTGGAAAGACCCAGATTTTATTCCAGCCCAAATCTCAAAAAACGACTGGGTAACTTTGTTTGGTCACTTAGCATAGACTGCCTCATAGAATTGTAGTGGAGGAGGGCGAGTCTTCTAGATGTAGTCCTCGGCCTACAATCATTTGGTCACAATCAGTCCAGGTTACAACTAAGTTGAACAAATGGAGGTTACAACTGGTCGTCAGAGTCCTGGCCAATCTCAGTGCCTCATTGGTCATGTGATCACAATCTGGGTGACTGGCAAAACATTTACTCTTTTGACTGATTACCAAGCACCCAACAAATGCATATTTGCAATTTACAATCTTCCCTGCCAGCTTGCCCAGAAAGTCAAAGGGGAAGCCAGCAGGGAGGATTGCAAGTTGCTGGAGTAAGTCTCTCTCTCTCTCTCTCTCTCTCTCTCTCTCTCTCTCTCTCTCTCTCTCTCTCTCTCTCTCTCTCTCTCTCTCTCTCTCTCTCTCTCTCTCTCTCTCTCTCTCTCTCACACACACACACACACACACACACACACACACACACACACACACACACACATACACCCTCAGGCAGCCCCTCTGCACTTGCACCATGCTGGCCACTCATGCATCACTGAACAGAGATGTTTTTTTAACTTTGCAGGAGATCATCAGTGCCAAATCAGATGCTCTTCCTTTTCTCTCACTCAAAAAGATGACTATGGGACAGCGGGAGATGTCATCCATTCAGTACTGCATTACTGTTTTAAGTGTGACTTTTGGGTGGATTTTAAGACATTCTTACCACCTCCCTTGTCTTCCATTTTGGGTTGCCTGCAAAGGAGGCCACAGGAAGCTGAGAAACTCACCAAGAGGGACCTCCCTTTTTTTCACTACCCCCCTCGCATTTTTAATGGGGTGGATTTTCTCTCCCTTCCTGAAACACACACACATTTATATATGCATGCATGTGAGAGGGGGAGTGCACGTGCACGCACACGCATGCACACAGGCTGCTCTTTTGAAAAGAGAAGAGGAAAGCCCTGAAAAGGAAGGTCTTCCCCAGCCTGGTTGGTCCATTGCGCTCTTTGGCAGGTGACCACTATCTGAGAACAAAGAGTGGGTCAGGGATGGAGCCAGATCTTCTTTCTCAGACCCATGTTCTCCACTCCTCGCAATCTGTTTAATAAATTTAACTTGCCATTGAGGGTCCTGGCTGTAGAAAACAGCTTTATGTCGACCAACCCATGCAGAAGGAAGGACAGACCCAAAGACAGGCTGGAAGGCAGAGGTGCTGGCACCCTGTTCTCCTACCTCACCTCACCTCCCCTCGGCCTCCAGTGAAAAGCTTTTGAAAGGAAAAAAAGTAGTGACAAGATTAATCAACCTGTGGAGCTGAAACACATGCTTCACTTAAACGACTCTTTTGCTTTGGTTAACAATTGCTTTACTATAGCTCTTGTTATGTTAAGAGAACAGATTAGAGTAGAAACCCATAAGGAAATAGATGATGCTTGAGACATAAAAATGGAGAGAACATTTCCCCCAGTGCTGCCAACAATGCTAAAAGGTTATTTTACACGATTCGGAAACTAAACATGAGATTTGTAGCAACTAGTGAAGCTTTACCCAATTATTTTCTTCCCCAAGATGTTACACATTGCAGCATGTTATCTTACATCTCACAGATATTTTAACTTAACAGTAACATTGGGTTCGTTCATATACTATGCTAAACTATGAATTTTAACTGTCATTTAATAAGCCAAAAACAAAGGAGAACCTTTTTGTAGATGAGAAAAGCATTCCTTTTACTCTCATTTTCCCTGCAATACCGAAGTTTGGGCAGGTCGTTCACAAACCAGTAATAAACTGGGATAGCACAAGTGGATCTAGGACAACTCAGTGCAGCCAAATCGGCATGGCCAACTCACCATGGTCAACTTGCCACAGGCAATTACTCGCTGCAGGACAAAAGTTACACTAATATCAAAGAATTGGTGGAATAATATCATTTAAAAAGGATGTAAATGGAGGGACAAAATGAAATCTGAACGACAGAAATGACAATATTTTTTTACATTATTTTAAATACTTAAATTGAATTGTTGAATTCTTTTACAGTGAATTGTCCCATGGTGAGTTGGCCATGGCGAGTGGTCTGGCACAAAGCAAGCTCTCCATGAGGATGATTTTGTCAGGAACTCTGATATCCAAAGCCGAAGTTCCATATCTGGCTGGGGGTCTGAAAGCCTGTCGCACTGTTTGCATTCTTCCCATCCTAGTTCAATACACTAGCTACAGAATCACATTATTTCCATGTATCCCTTTATGATACATCTGCATTACTGCATTTTCATTCCACACTTTTAGCTAAACAACACTTAAAACCATGCTGTGTGTAATGCAACCCGCATATTTACCGAAATAAACATACCGAGAAGAAATTGCTTTAACATTACTAGCACAAGGGAAAGATTAAAATCACAGAAGGCATTAAGGCTTGTAATTAACAATTATAATTAACAAATTAATTATTCAAAGGGCCAAGTGACCATTTTAAGTGTGTACATATTTCACATTACTATATGAATATAATAACAAAGTATTCAAAGATCTTCCCAACTGAGGCAAATAAACAAGCCTGTGAATTGTATGCATATATCTATGAATATAATAAGCTCTGCCTCTCTTTCAACAGAGTTTTTTTTAAAAAAAGAAAACTATAGACCACACTCTAAGTGTACAAATGTGGTTCCTGGTCTTTGCCTGTTTTGTGATGGACTGGCCAGCAGTCTTACAAAGAGGCAGTCACCCCAAAGGAATCACTTATTATGGTGGATTCATATGATAATGAATGACAGAGGTGAAGGTACAGCTGCTGATGAGACCAAGTAGCTTATTGTTCCCATCAGAGTCATCGTGATTATAATCAATTGTTAATGGAAGGATTACAAATTTGGTCTTAAAACTAGATAATTAGCTAGAAGGAACTTCCAAAATTGCTTGATAGCACACCTTGAGTACACCCTTCAAATGCAAGAGGAACTTTTATTTGGTGACCCTTGAATATAATGTTAAATAAAGTATAGAGGAGAAGGCAGAGTCAAATGCAATCTCCCCTTAAAAATTCACTGCCATTAAGTCCCACTGGCATCAAATTGCATGGCCCTGAATCAATCCATTGATTAATTGGAGGAAACAATTTGTCTGAAATGACAAATATAAACGTTCCAGGTTCTGTTCCAGTGCCTGGATATTGAATGGATCTGGATGGAGAAAAAATGTTTCTGTCTCAGTCCAACTAAGGCCATGCAGACATGAAGATATTCCTTTCCATTTCCATTTCCACATTCAAGAGTGGTGTACTGTATAAAGTGGGAGTCTTCCTAGTCTTGCAGCTTGAAGTGCACCTTCTTTGTTGTGGCACATACCTTCTGAAATGAGATTTCTACTGAGATCTGGATGGGCCCACACTCTACTGGTGTTTTGAAGTGGTTTAAAGATCTGGCTGTTTACCTATGCCTTTGGGAAAGGTGAGTGAAGGCCCCTTAGATTGGGGGGGGGTTCTTTTTTTATCCCTAACTGCTTCTTGTCATCTTTGCAATTTTTACAGTTTTATTTTTGTAATTTTCTAAAATGTTTTTACTCGTGAGTCATTGAAGTCAGACAGAATCATCAGTCTCATAATCATCATCTAAATAAAACATTAAAAATAATAAACTACATGGTGGAAATATCAACACCTGGCAGTCCCTGTTACACAAAATACAGCAAGACCAGTTGACTGAACCCAGATGGAACTTGGTAATTAAGATCAGAAAACAAGAAATTTAGTGCCAATGCACCCTGCTCCATACCCAAAAAACGATATTGATCAGCTGTATTTGCAAAGTGCTAAAAGGGGCAGAGGACTCCTGTAGGTGAAACAAATGGGGAGAAAGAAAAACATGGGTTGAATGACTATATTAGAAAAAGTGAATAATCCTTATTGAAGGAAGTCAATCAAGGAAAGATTTTGAACACAACGAAAGTGATGGATGACTATAGAAAAGAACCAATCAAAAACTCACTTGTTAATTGTAAGAACAAACCAATATGTGGTCAATATTTGAAAAATAGAGAAGAAAGTGATTTTAAAATCCCACACAGAGCTCCTTAAGATCAGAAATGTTAAAGAAACTGTTTTATTTTAGCAGCTCAAGAACAAGCTTTGCCAGCTAATTGAATGAAAGGGAAAGTAACAAACAATGGTAAATGTCACCTCTGGAGTGAAAAAGATGAAACAATTGACAATTTGATCAATGGCTGCAGCATAATTTTAAAGTGACCATAAGTAGCATCAATACTGAGATGCCAAAATTATTTATTGGAAATTTTGCCAGAGTTTGGATTTGAATGTAGGAAGAACTACTGGGACCATCAAGCTGAGATGGTTTTGAAAAATGAGTGAGTTAAGATATTGTAGATAAGATCTTTAAGATAAAACAGATAGGCATCTTGTTCATAACATGCCTGGTGTAAAAGTTATTGAAAAGACAAAAATCTGGTTCATTGATATTGCCATACTGCGTGATGCTAGGGTTGAGAAAAAGCAATTGGAAAAAATTACGAAATATCTTTCAAGGTGCCAACTTGCAGATCAAAACTGAAGATTTATGGGGGAAAGTCTGTTGTTATGCCAATGATGATTAGAGCCCTTGAAGCAATACCTAAACAATTCCCTTAATATTTGGAAATTTTGAATTGGTCAGACCTGAACACCCTAATTTTACAAAAGAGTACTGTGCTTGGAACTGCTTATTTTCTCAGACACTACCTTAATAATTCTTAAAACAGACAAGTCTTAGACTGAATATAATTGTAGATTGATGATGATGATGATGATGATGATGATGATGATGATGATGATGATGATTCTGTTTGGTGCAGAATCCAAACTAAAGTATCCCAGAAACAGATGGTTGTCAAAGAGCTGTAATGAAGGGTAATCTACCATCTCTGTGGGGAATTGGTTCCACTGTCAATCTACTCTTATTGTTAGGAATGAATATACACAACCAATCAATCAATCAGAATTTGTTTTTGATAAATAACATCCATTATTAAATCAAATTGTACTGAATTAAAATGGCTTGTCTTTACAACTGACTTATTTTTCTCTCTTATTAATTAATTGTTCTTTTCTAACTGAAGTAGAAGAAGAGAGGTACTGAGATGCAAAAAATGCAGAATTCTCTTAAAGAGAATTTCACAATGCAATTTCACAACCAGAAAGCAAACAAACCCCTTCTGTTTAGGTGCAGAATCCAGCTGAGCATTGTTGTGAAACTTTGAATATCTCACATCACCCCCCATTCATTACAGAATGTGCAGGAAATTTGCATCTGTTTCTGTATAGCATAACATCACCTTCCGACAAGAGGTTAAAAAATGATTTCTGAAGCACTAAGTTCTAGTAATAGCTGTGTTACTTGTTTAGCTACTTTTCGTGGTAAAGATATAATACTAAAAACTCCTCCATTCTCATTGGAGGAGAAGAGATGATAATGCTTTTTTTCCTCCTTAAAATACAGGAGGCTTTAATCAATTTGAATTCTCATTTACTGCTCCATGTAATAGCTGGCCAAATCAGAGAAGTCTTGAAATGTGGTTTCTCCTTTGATGGTCTGACCTGGTAGAAGCTGTTGTTGAATTCACAAGGATTAACCTGAATTACATGGCATGGTCCAACAAGATGGGGAACATCTCCCTGTTTTACTGCTATCGAAGCCAAGTGAGGTCTGCCATAAGCCTCTAGTTGCTGCAGCAAATAATCAGGGCAAAACTGATCACATGGGAATCCACATTATTTTTTAGATGTCCGGATACACTCAGAAAAATAATTGTCCAACAGATTCAACCAGTCATCTAAGGAACACTTATTCCTTAGACTTGTCAAGTTACCAGCTCAGTTTAAGCTGCGCAGTTGCAGTGGCATTAATATTAGTGCAAAGTTGACATTTCTTGAAAGGGATTAGACAAATCTATGATGGATAAGGCTAGCAATGATCATTAATAATGATGGTGGTGTATTATCTCAGTATCAAAGACAGTATGCAGCTCTTAATATAATTGCACTCAATTCTCAATTGTCACTTTATCCAGATATTCAGCATCTGGTTGGCTGCTAATCCAAAACGCAATGATGGATTAGTTAATCTTTTGACCTGATACAGCAAAATTCTTATTGCATTCTTTAGGGGTTTTTTTAGGTTTTCATAGTGATATGAGTAATATAAAGAGTATTTTTCTATGGGTTCAAGAAACTAGAAAATGTCAAATGATTCAATAATTTTGGAAAACTCAGCTAACAATATCTCTTTTTTTTCCTACTTTCTCTCAGAAGCACTTAAATTCCACAAGACTTGCATAATTTTCTGGTATGTCAAAAAAAAGATGACAGTTTTCAGAATTTCAGAATTTAGTAGCTAGGAACATAGCCAAGATTTGAGCAAGTTCGCATAATTCTTTTTTTCTTGCACTTCAAGCAGCAGATTCCTACATGCAATATCACCAGCTGCTTTGGAGTGTCTGTATTGCATTTGGAGAAATGAATTGCCAGCAGGCCTGGGAAGATGCTCAAGAAACAAGTCTGTCATGTGTGAAACAAATATGGTACTTTGGATCACAGACAGTTCTCTGGTCAACCCCCCCCCCTTAAGTGAACATGCTACAACATTCTGCTTATCTGGATTTCTGAAACCATGAAATATCTGTCAATGAAACAAGATGTGAATACCCAATGCCCATTCTCGTTCAGAGGACAATTAATTCATCAGTCAAAGCCAGTTAAAGTATTTCCTGGGGCTCTTCCCCACTGCTGACTTAAAATGCTATTCACATGTCCTTGAGCCAGCAGAAAAAATATGCTGAAACGGGCACAACATTAATAAATGGTGCTGCCATTATGGCAGCAAGACTTTTAATAGGGCAATACTGGAAGAAGGAAGAACTGCCGACTATAGAGGAATGGACTTTAGAAGTTTCTAACCTGGCAGAAATGGCGAAGATTTCGGCGTATTTGAAAGACCATTCGCAACAACGATATATCGTGGAGTGGAAAAAATGGATTGATTACATCCAGAATAAATATGGAACTAAAAAGTTTCATTTAGCATTTGAATAAGTATTGATGTGACATTTATATTGCTTATAATCATTTTATAAGAGCTAAAGTGCGATAGACCTAATAGTTTATTGTTGTTAGCATATGGTAGTTTATGATTGTTTTTTACTTTTATACCTTGTATTTAGCTCTGGGAAGTAGGGGAGGGGGGAAGGGGAGGGGGGAGGGTTGGGTTGGGTAGGGGGGTGGGGGTGGGGGTGGGTTGTTTTGTTAAAGATAAAATGTATTGAAAAACTTTTCAATAAAAAAATAAATAAATAAATGGTGCTGCCTTTATTTACCATTTATAAAGTGCCTTACAATCAGGGACTTATGAATTCCCCTGGCCATGCTATCCTTTTCCCACAAAACACCACTAGCCAAATGAAAAATATTCACAATTATTCTTCTAAATGGGAGGTGGGGCTGGGGAAAGAAACCAGTTTGAAAGGATAATTACTGGTAGATGTTCAGATGTTTAGCCATCTGTCAAAACTCACTTCAGTTTGGCTCAAGTATTTTGAACAGGTATGTTCAAAGGGCAGAAGTACAGCTGATATTTGTCATCTTTTTTTCAACTTGGCAATCAACCATTAACAGGGCTTCCTTTGGGTGCACACACGAGAAAAAAAATGTGCTAAAACACTTGTGCTAGAACCAGATCAAGTTCTGACCAATAATTAAGTTGTTGGAGTCCTTTGGTTACATGTTTAGCAGTAAACATGAAAAGTGATAACTTATGTTTGACAACAGCTGAATGTTGTTTTGCTTTGTTGCTTTGCTGGCTGAGGAATTCTGGGGGTTGAAGTCCACAAGTCTTAAAGTTGCCACGGTTGAGGACCCCTGCTTTAGATGGTATTCCTCAGTATGAAGATCATTTGGGGAGAGGACCCCATTGTGTGTGTGACGTGGTCTAGCAAGTCCTGCCTTGGCTTGGGAGGATTGAGTTAAATGACCCCTGTGCTCTGTCACATGACTGTGATTTCTAACGATCCCTGGATTTCCTTATGGGGACAGTTGTCAACCGAAAAGGTGGCTGACTTGACCATTTCATTTCACATAGGTCAGCAAGCAGCCATCAGAGGAAAATGATTTTTGTTCCCCATCGACCTGGGTTAGATTGCAACCGGTGACCCAGAAATGAAAGACTGAAAGGGAAAGGGTTCCACTTTGTGTATGGCCAACCACCACTTCTTTCTCCACCTCACTCATTATCTTGCCACAGCCCACACCTCCCCTTTTTTCCCTCACTACCTCTCTCAAAAAAATATTAATCCACCCAGTGCCTTCTTTTTTAATTGCAAAGCACCATATGGAGATCTGTTGTGGTTTTGTTAGAGCCTCAGTACTAACCGCCTCTCCCACCCACCCCCACCCCTCCTTTGTGTGCCGATAGATTCATCCTTCAAGAGGGATGCATTGACTTCTGTAGTTCAGCAGCCTGATAGATTTCGGAGTGGACGTTTGAAGCAAAGCCAGGCTTAGGCAGAAAATCAATACTAACAGCCTGCCATCATCTGAAGGAGAATGATCAAAGAGGTTTTTTTAAACAAAAAAACTGTGGGGGGAGAGAGAGAGATATGGATTTTGTTAGCCTCAGCCTCTGTTCATTGCTGTTGGTACATTGCAGGCTGTTATTGCACTGGGGTAGAAGATCTGCAGGGATCTCCTTTTTGCATGGAGATCTTCTGCTCATCTACTCTAATTTAGGAGCTTTACTCACCTAAGATATGACCAGATCTCATATCTTTATGGAAATGAAGGTAATAGGTGTAGAATAGCAGTTAGTACAGTCTTACTGGAATTTTGTTTTACTTTTAAAACAATAGTGCAATATTGTGATACCATACAAATGTTCAGCAAGAAAACATGCCATGTTTTGGGGTAAGAAACTCCACGGTTTAACAATGTTTAGTGCAAAGAAATGTTTCATTTTACCTGTCCTGAACTCTCATTGCTCTGCCTCATACCAAAGCAAAGATTAGTGTTTTATGAGAGAGAAAGGAAAGTGTACCTATTTTTCCCAATGTGTACATAATTTTGTGTAATGTCTACTCTTGGTCATCATTTTCTAAATTAGAAGGTGTCAAACCTTATAACCTTTTCGTGAAATGATGCTATTCCAATACTTCATTGTTCTTCAGGTTTATAGCCAAACCAGATGTGCCCCACGCATCATAAATTTTAATATGGTATCTTGATCTTGGCAATTTTATTTTCATTGCCTTTCTAAAAAATCTCCAGCATGGAATTTGTTTTGGAAGAGGGAAAGGGGCAATAGCAGATTTCTGTGAAGTTAAATTTGGAATGGGAGAATGAGAGTGCACATCATCATCTTAATTACACTGAACCTCACTAGACTATTTATGTTCTCACGAATAAAGGCAAATTTATGTCCTTACCCTAGAGAGACAATTTCATGTTTGAAATTGGCTGCTCCAGCATCCAAGGAAGTTGCTTGATACTGTTTTGATCTTACTGGGAAAAGGACATGTTGATCTCTAGGTCAGAGGACTTCCAATAAGTTCAGGACAGAACATGTCCTCTTGACTTGAAATAACTGGTTTCAAATTCAAAATGACTGTTTTGAGCTTGAAGGCTCTTCCATACAGTAGCACAAAAGTGCCATTATCCACACCAGGAGTTGGCCCCAAATTTTCCAATTCAAAGAACTGCTGACCACAGTGCAGATTGCTGTTCTGTCCCAGCAGAGAAGCAAAATAAGTGTTCTGCCTGCACTTAGATCTTAGGCAAAGAGAGAGGCTAGATAAGAAATGTTTCCTTTTAGTGTCTGAGAGCAGAAGATTCATCAGCACCAAAGAAGCCATTTTCCAGCACTTCTGTTCCCACACAGGAATATTAGCAGGGAGAGAGAAGAGAACCAGTTCCCCCTTTCATCTCCTTTGCTTAGGATTACCAGACATCTGAAAAGAAAGACTTGTCCTCTTTCCAGCAGGCATAGACCTAAAACAAAATATTGTCCAGCTTTTTGAGTATTGTTTTAATTTTAGACAGTCTGTTTTCTGAACTCACCTATCTTGAAGAGCTAACAATCCTTGATATACATGACAGTGGTCACCCAGTACATCACTGTCACATGTGAACCAGAAACATGTATAAAACAACTCCCATTCCTTTAGGCACTTTAGCACCTAAGCCATGGTGTGGGGGGGGGGAGTGGAGAGAAATGTCTACCTTGAGAGTAGCATCTTTGTGGTGGTGCCCTTGGCATTAAGTGGACCTTCAAAGGGAAAGGAGATCTTTTTGGTACCAGGGAAAGTGCAGCAGATCCCTCCCCCAGTTCATGGAGAACAGGAGAAAGAATGAGAGTGTCTCTTGCTGTCAATTTTTTTCATTACACAGAGATCAGAGAAGTAACAGCAAAACTCCTGCTTCCCCCCACCCACATCCCATTTTTGGAATGTTGAGAAAACTGGGTACCCAAAACGCTCAGTTCCCACTCCTCTCCTGCTTTTCCAGCCACTATACTTCAGCAAGATAAGTAGAAATGATGGGGTTTTGGTGATAGGAGAATTCTGACTCTCCCACTACTAAAAGAAAAACTATTCTGCTGTGCCAGAATGGGGAATCTATGGCCTTCCAATGGTTAAACTGGGAGGAACTGCTAAGAGTTGCATTTCATGAGTACACTCAGTCACAACCAGAAGACTCTGTCATAATCAAGCTTGTGGGTAGGAATGAGATCTATCATTCTGAAGATTACAACACACAACTCAGCAGAGGGAAGAATGGAAAACATCTTCAGGTTCATGGCATGATGAATATCAGATATAAAAGACATGGCTCTTGATGATGATGATGATGATGATGATGATGATGATGATGATGATGATATCTATTCAGTCGTGTCTGATCTTTGGCGATTCTATGGGCCAGGTTTCTTCATATCTTCTGATTTCACACTACTTGTTTGAGTTGTTCTATGCTCTGGGTAGTGTCAGCTTTGATGGTGTCCACCACTGTGTTCTTTGGCAGCCTGGTTTCCTTTTACTGCTAACTCTTCCAAACATACTCTTGTATAGCTCTTATACGGCTCTTATAGAAGGCAATTATGAGGCCTGAAATCAAGAAAAAGTTCACATAGTTGAGTGTTGAGAGTTTAGAGGGAGGGGATAGTACAAAAAGTACAACAGGATATCAGGAAATTGTTTCAGCACTGATTGACAACAAACTCGTATTTAAAATAGCACATATCTAAGAATATAGCATGGCCCAATCCATGATATATTCTTAGATATAAGAATAAGGAGATCAAAGCTCTTGCTTCCAAGTGTATTTTAAAAGGTAGGAAGAGATTTAGGGTGTTTAGTGTAATGGGAATCCTCAGTGTGGCTTTCCTAACCCCTAGTTGATCTTTTTACCACATCCAGGTGTTAAGGGGTCTGTTGCAAGTATCATTGTTCTGATTCTCACACAGCTGCTTTTGCTATGATTCAGACAGATTAACTCCATGGATGGATTCATAGAGATTATTTAATTTATCAGGCATTCTAAACATTAACTCACAGTTATTGCAGAGATTCTTCTGAAATACGTTTCATAATCTATCCCATCATGTACGTAAAAAGAGGTTAATTTCCCCATGTTAGATGGAGCGGAAAACCCTGTGGTCCTTGTGGCTGGAATTCATTACAAGACATGTAGCCCCACATGTATGCAGGAAACCAGGTATCCCCAAACGGAAGTCCCTCCCAGTGGCCAATTTAAAACACAGATGTGACCAAGTAACTACAAACTACATTTCCCAGAAGGCTATCCCTTAAGAGGACAGTTCTTAATCCTAGAATAGGTACCTGATTTACCAGCACAATCATGATACCCATCTTTGTGTCATGTGATTGAGACTGACCCCACCCATCCATAGCCTGGATTTCTGCAGAGGTGAACCATGTGTGTTCCACTTATAATAAAATGGCCCTGTTACCAAGGCACAGAAAAATCTTGATCTGAGCACCTCATACAATTTTATATTTGAAACTGAAATATCCTGGGCATTATGAGGGGGGTGGGGGGAAATATTCACTTCTTATATCTTGAAGATGCAAGAAGGGAGATTTCGCTGGGTAGGTTCAAACACAAGAATAAGAGGAAATAAAGATCCAGATTCAGAGAAGTTTATAAAAGAGAAATGCCCTGGGAACTATAGTTTTAAATATGAATATTATTGGTGGGTTTTTTTAGAGCAGTTGATATCTTTTTATTATTATTATTATTATTATTATTATTATTATTATTATTATTATTATTATTATTATTATTATTATTTATTTGGATTTATATACCGCCCCTCTCCGAAGGGACTCGGGGCGGTGTACAGGGCAATTAAAACACTATAAATAACACATGATGTATAAAAGTTAAAATAGAATTAAATTAAATAGCGCTAAACAATAAACACATTCTAAAATTTAAAACTTTTTTTAAAATTTAAAAATCTAAAATCCCAGTCCCTCAGTCCAGCCGGCAAGTTCAAATAGCCAAGTCTTCAGGTCGCGGCGAAACGAGCGAAGGTCGGGAGCCATCCGGAGCTCAACCGGAAGCTGATTCCAGAGGGCAGGCGCGCCCACAGACAATGCTTTCCCCCTGGGGGCTGCCAGTCGACATTCCCTGACCGACGGCACCCTGAGGAGGCCCTCTCTGTGGGAGCGCACAGGGCGATGGGAAGTTGACGCCAGCAAAAGCTGCTCCCGTAAATAACCCGGACCCATGCCATTTAGGGCTTTATAGGTCATCACCAGCACCTTGAATCTCACCTGGAAGACAACTGGAAGCCAATGCAGCTTGCAGAGCAGAGGTGTTACATGGGAGTAACGGGAGACCCCCATCACAACTTGCACGGCCGCATTCTGCACCAGCTGGAGCCTCCGAGTGGTCCTCAAGGGCAGCCCCATGTAGAGAGCGTTGCAGTAGTCTATCTGAGAGGTCACGAGCGCATGAGTGACTGTGTGCAGGGCATCCCGGTCCAAATAGGGCCGCAGCTGGCGCACCAGGTGAACCTGTGCAAAAGCCCCCCTGGTCACAGCTCCTATATGATCTTCAAAATTGAGCTGTGAATCAAGGAGGACGCCCAAGTTGCAAGCCCTATCTACGGGGGGTAACACCTCACCCCCTATAGATAAAGATGGAATAGAATGGACAACCCAAGATGCCGGTACGCACAGCCACTCGGTCTTGTCGTGATTTAGATGAAGCCTGTTCCTCCCCATCCAGACCCTCACCGCCTCCAGGCAATGGGACATCACAGAGAGGGCATCACTGAGTTGATCTGGGGTGGAAATAAAAAGCTGGGTATCATCAGTGTACTGATGATACCCCACCCCAAAACCACGAATGATCTCACCCAGCGGCTTCATATAGATGTTGAACAGGAGAGGCGAGAGGACCGACCCCTGAGGAACTCCACAAATGAGAGGCCTCGAGGTCGACCTCTGTCCCCCTGCCAACACCGACTGCGAACGACCCAGAAGGTGTTCTGTACCAGCCTGCTACCGGCCCTGCAGAAAAGGCAGGGACAACCCCTTTACAAACGGCAAGAGGCTGGAACCAAGCCTGCCAAATTTATTAACATAAAACAGAGCAAAACAAGACATGAACCATGAAACAGGAGCTATGAAACAGGAACTATTCAAGCGGTTGCCTTCAGCAAACCAGCCCTCCCACGCATTCCCCTTTTATATAGTTCAGGGCGTGGCTTCTCTCTGCCTCCTTCCGAGGTGCCCCATTGCCTTCCTCTGTTTACTCCTGATTGACTGCCTCCTGCGTCGGGCGTCCTTGAACAGGGCCAGCTGTGGGTCATCTTCATCCACTCTGTCAGGCTCACACAGCTGGGTCTCCATCATGACCAGGTGGCAGGGGCCTGGCTGGGGGCTCTCATCAGCAAGCACTCCAACCCCCTCAGCAAGCTCTCCAACCCCCTCAGCAAGCTCTTCAACACCCCCCTCCTCCTCTGAGTCGTCCGACCCAACTGCCGAACCCACAGGCTGACCCTGAATCACAACAGAAGGTAGGAGGAGAACCACTGTAAGACAGTGCCACCCACTCCCAACCCCCTGAGGCGCCGCAGTAAGATACCATGGTCGATGGTATCAAAAGCCGCTGAGAGGTCTAATAGGACTAGGACATAGGAGCAACCCCTGTCCTGAGCCCACCAGAGATCATTCACCAGTGCGACCAATGCCGTCTCCGTGCTGTACCCGGGCCTAAAGCCCAATTGGTAGGGGTCCAGATAATCCGCTTCCTCCAGGAACAGAGGAAGCTGATGAGCCACCACACTCTCAACAACCTTGACTAAAAAGTGAAGGTTGGAGACTGGACGGTAGTTATTCAAAATGGCCGGGTCCAGAGCAGGCTTCTTGAGGAGGGGCCTCACCACCGCCTCCTTCAAGGCGGCGGGGAAGCTACCCTCTCTCAAAGAAGCAGTTATTACTGCCTGGAGCCAGCCTCGTGTCCCCTCCCGAGCTGCAAAAACCAGCCAGGAGGGGCACAGGTCCAGTAAACAAGTGGTGGAACTCAGCTTCCCCATGATCCTGTCCACTTCTTCCGGAGTCACAGGATCGAATTCTTCCCAAGTAATATTCCCAAGACCGCTCGATTCCCTTTCCTATTAATACCTGTAAATTATTCCTCAGAGACAAGGCTCTGTTCCTTGCACCAATTGACATAGGAACATCAGTGTTTTGGCATCAAATGGAGATACTTGGCCAGATAATAATAACCTACTAGGTATGACTGTGACTACTGTATACTGTATGTATATAGTACACAGTTGAAAACTGGAAAGCCATGAAGCATTATTAAAGATCCATGACCCAGTCCAGTTGTCTTTTGGGACATGGATATGCTCAATGCACGCAGAGTGTCAAAAATGAATTATTTAACTGACAACAAAAGGCATTTCACTGTAAAATGTTTTAATGATCTGATCTCTCAGGTAAACTATTAAATTTTTGACAAGCCACAGGACATTCAAGTAACCTGATGAAAACAGAACTTTTCTTTAAAAGCATTGCTTTGTCAATTTAGCTGATTTTTTGTTAGGTTTGACATTCAGATCTAAGAATTTGCTTAGATATACAGTATTGTCTGAATTTAAAGTAAAACGACAGCAGGTTCCCTGACCATGTACATAGTGATTTCCTTAATCACAGTTTATTGAGCAAGCCATTTTTTGTTAGATTCAGACCATATGCTAAGTTATAAACATGCTTCCCAAAGCACAATGGTTGGGGTCATATGCTAAACAAAACCGCAAATCAGATTATGACAATAATGCACATGTGCAACCAACTAACAGACTGTTTTATCTAAAATTACCTATTTAAATATTAAATATGTACTATAATAGTTTTCTGGTTGCAAGAACAAGTGTAATAAAATAGTAGGAGCAATAATGTGGTACTTCAACATGTGGAACTGTGTAAAGTAGCAACAATGGTGCACTGGAATATCTACAAGAAATATACTTGCCTGTAAGCAAGAACTGGTAGAATTAAAAAGTAATAGAAAATGAAGAAGCCTAAAGGGCTCTGAGACTTTAGAATTCAAACAGACAAACACCTGCCACGTAACACCCCAGCGTAACAACTGTCAGTAAGAAAGACAAAATAATATGGACAGTGAATGTGGCAGCACATGGAGACAGCAAAACAGAAGAGAAAGAACTGGGGGGAAAAATAACAAAACACAAAGACCTGCAAACAGAGGTAGAATGACTGTAGCAAAAGAAAACAAAAATAGTACCAAGAATGGGTACAATCCCAAAACATCTGGAGCACCACTTGAACACTTTGGACATTGACAAAACCGCCATCAGTCAACTTTACTTTACTTTACTTGGAATAGTTTACATCATGTGATGATAACTTTAATATTGTTAAACAACATCAGCCTATTCCAGGTTCTTGGGAAGGACTCAAGAGTGGACAAAAATGCCAAATCCAGCCTAAACAACTGGTTGACTATATGGTCAATTGTAAAAAAATTCCCCACTTTTGCAGGGTCTGTCTGAAATTTCCCAGCATGGACATCTTCTGAAGTGAATAGTTTGCATGACAGGAGATGATGGAAGTTGTTTGGGGGCTAGGTCTAATTATTTCTGAGTTAAATAGCAAAGCTGATTAACTTGATTTTGGAGCTTGGTCAACACACTTAAACCATCGTGAGCAGTAGAGTATCAAGCAAACTGGGCCACAGTGTCAGCTTATTCTGGACGAAGCCACCGCCAGGACCATACGAGCCATGCAGCCCGCCAAAACAGCACAGCACGAGGAAGCCATCCACCACGAGGATGCTGAACATGCAGAAGACCCCAAAGACAACACAGAAGTTGACAAGCTACAAAGACACAACGACCAACAGCGTCACAGCGACAAGCAACAAGGGGCGACTTACAAGGCAGATCCCTTCCTTAGGTGCCCAGGGTGTGGCAGCCGCCACCAATGCATGGACTGTAGGTTCCAGACAGCCACATGCCAGGCCTGCGGAAAGACTGGCCACATTGCGTCTGTCTGCAGAGGTCACCAAAGGGACCAGCCATCAAATCGCCAGTCAGACACTCCGACTAGGAGAGGTACCAGGGCCCTGGGACAGTATAGCATAGGGTTTTGCTCCAGCCACAGAAGCATTTGCTGAATGGGAGCTCGCTGCCCTATTAAGCCAAAGTTTAGACTTCAGGTGGAGTTGCAAGGGGTCCCCTGCAAGATGGAGCTGAATATCCTATATATTCTGAAATATCATTCACTCCTCCATGATATACAGGTAGTACTCACCTAATGAGAATTCAAAGTTATGACCAACCCTCAAAAGTTACTTGTGACTAATCCTTGAAGTTACAACCCACATACACACCCCTTAGTTACATAATTACTTTTCAGACACTTGGCAACTAGGTAGTGCTTACAACGGGGGAGGGGGAAAGCCATCCTGCAGGCACATGACTGCGATTTGCGACATTTTTTGCCAGTTTCTGGTGTTTTTTGCAGGTTTCTGACAAAAAGTGCCCCTTTGGGAGAGTGGATCTGCTAAATGACCATGTGGTTCACTTAGTAAACATGTGATTTGCTTAACGACTGCAGTGACCATCATAAAACAGTCATAAACTCGAGTCAGATCACGTGGTAACCTGCTTAAAACCATAATGGATTACGGCAGATTCAATTGTGGTCACTAAATGAGGATTACTTTTAATATTAGATTTCCAATCTTTATAATGATTATTCTTTGGCTGTTAAAAAAATTAAGATAAAAGAGTCAGAGGCAACCATTCTAGACTTGTGCCTGAATAATCCTAAAATTAAGCTGATTAAAGCATTGTAGATGTCAGTGAAATATAACATTTGAATCTGTTTAAACCCTATTCCCACCATATTAGGGAAGAGATGGAACGTATGCAGCAGGGAAGTGTTATTTCTCTGTTGCAGATATTCACGCTTCAAAGTAATCTGCCCCAAACTTGGCATTTTCCAAATATGTGGCCATGCTGGTCAGGGAATTCTGAAGTTTGCCCACAAATCTGGAGAGCCCTAGTTTAGACAAGACAGCTCTAATAGATGAAAAATAGCAGGGCTGAGCATAGGATCATGAGATAAACAACAAGGTTAGACAATAGATCCCATGATTCTCTTTGTCATTCTAATCAAGTGTAGGAATACCCAGACAGAAATTCTATGTGTAGAAACTCCTGGAATTGCTGTGATATCTCTGTTTCTGACAACTTATCACTGCAATTACTGAAAGTCACCCTAGCAGCTTTACTGCATTCTATTGACTGCATAGCAACAGTCTGTATGTATGTTGGGAAGATCTGGAGAAACAGGGAGCAACAGACAAGCCGGCCACTCATGAATGTGCTTCCAATTTATATATGTCTGAACAATATGATCAGCAATAAAATGCTTTAGGTCGGATGGCTCCCATCTGGAGTTCCTGCCAGCTACCTCAGGTTAGCAATTTTATTTCCCTAATCCAAGTTTTCAGGCTCTTCCTAGCATTCAAAAATGTGCGGTCACTCAACAGGTTGAATGGTGAAGAGTTAATTTTATTTATTGATTTAGTTGCTAACTTATTTTCCTAAACACTTTTAGGATGACTATTATTATTATTATTATTATTATTATTATTATTATTATTATTATTATTATTATTATTATTATTATTATTTTGACAAAACGTAGGGCTTCCCAGACTGTGGTGCTGTCACCAACTTGATTCTCATGAAAGCTCCAAAAGACTATTTTGTTTTAATAGCTCCATTAGGGAGTTAGTTGGTCAATACTCATCCCCTCCAATCTTTGTATAGTAGAACTAATTTTCCAAATATTGTCCTTAACTCAGAGTGATGATCACCGAATGATACACACATGTGCATACTACCATTGTTATGATGTTAAAAGCAAGAGGAAATAATGGTATTGAATAACCATTGACTTCTTACACAAATAGGTAAAGTAAAGGTAAAGGTTCCCCTGCACATGCATGCTAGTTGTTTCCAACTCTAGGGGCCAGTGCTCATCTCCGTTTCAAAGTCGAAGAGCCAGTGTTTGTCCGAGGACGTCTCCGTGGTCATGTGGCCGGCAGATGCCAAAGGCACACAGAACGCTGTTACCTTCCCACCGTAGTGGTCCCTATTTTTCTACTTGCATTTTTACGTGCTTTCGAACTGCTAGGTTGGCAGAAGCTGGGACGAGTAACAGGTGCTCACTCTGTTATGTGGCATTCAGGATTCGACCCGCCAAACTGCCAACCTTCTGATTGACAAGCTCAGCGTCCTAACCCACTGAGCCACCGCATCCCTCTCTTACACAAATACCAATGTATAAATTAGGGAACGAGATTCAATGGGCTTCACCAGAATACTGGTTTAATTCAAGAACAAAATGATCCTATGACTATTCTCAACAACTACATTTTGAGCTTTCACATTTTGAGCTCATGGAATTTAAATTATCTTTAAAAAAATATGTTCACAGGTTTGGCGAATGTGGGGGGTACAGAAGGGGCCTGCCATAAGGAGTTATCAAGATCTGAAAAATATGGCTTTGTTTGCCAAAGACATCAGAGCTCTCCCCAGCTTGACTGCCTCAAACATATGGGAAGTAAAATGCCCCAAATCCAGAATTAGCCGGAAGCTACCAAGTTTGAGAAAGAATCTACATAAATTCTTCCTTTGAGGAATTACTTTCCTGTCATGCAAAGCCAGAATAAACTATTTGGTCTCTTCCTGGTCCTTCAGTTATTGCAGAACAGGACAAAGATAGACACTTTGGCTTGTATCAAAACAGCCATTTCAGTCCAAATGTTATATGACAAATGTCATCCTTATGGATTTCTCTATTACCAAGCAAAGATTGTTTTCAAGCTGTTTTTGTTTTTCTCTCAGATCTGTGTGCTTTTCCATGTGTCATGAGTCACATAACTTGCTTTTATTGCTTGAAGTAATTTAAAATAGTTGAGGCAAAGGGTAAATCTATTAAGTCTTTAAACTTACTGGTATTAATAAACAGTAATGGTGGGCCATACTTTCTTGGGAGTATTAAATAAAGTCTGAGATTCGTTTGGAGATCATTAATCCGAAATTGGTCTTTAATCCAGAGGAATCCCCTTTGTCTGATTGGTATTACTATTATCTTGAAAAATATTTTCAAGGAGTTGTGTTTTATTAGTAGTAACAGAAGTAGTAATGCTAGGAATACTATTGCTGCAGGAATAAAAAAAAGAAGCATAGCATTCTTTCAAATAGAAGATATTCCTTGAAGCCATTTGGCTAAAAATAACAACATTCTAATAGACTGAAGAATAATTTTTTTGTTGCTGGCTTCACAGTTTGGTGGCTTTGTGATTTTATTTGCATGTTGATTTTTGTTTCTCTGAGTTCTGTTTATTTAAGTAATTGTCATCTCCTTTCCTGTCCTTTGTTGACCTCAGGAAACAACTTTATTGGAAAAATAAATCTTGTTTCCATTTTGGGATTTTCATTATCTGCTGATTTGAGCTGCTTAGACTTCCGTGAAACAGCCAGAAAGAGAAAGGCAGGCTAAGTTGAATTTAGTCTTGAGCAAAAGTCAACACACGTTCTACTTGAAGAGCTGAGGAGGAAAATCAGGGAATGAAAATACGGCCTTTCATCTTTTCCTTTGAAAATCCTAGGCCCTTGTACCAAGAGTGGTCAAACTAAACTGTAGTTTAAAAAACAACAAGCAAGATGTTAATGCTTAAAAAGAAAGGTGTGTTTATAGACATTTTTTCAGACATGATCAGTAAAATTGGAAAGAAGGTGAAAAAGAAAATGGGAAGCCGAGACAGAGCAAAAGAGTTGTGGTGAAAATCTTTGTGGTTAACTGCTGAGCAGAAAAGAAAGAGAAGATAAAAGAAGGATGGAGGAACAAAACAATTCACTCTCTGCCTGTCTTCCCATATTTTCCATCCCAGCACAAAAAAAAATAAGGGGTGTATCCATGGAGTAGTATGATGGGGGGAGAGAGCTAAACTTGAAAGTTTACAGTATGAAATACAAATGCTTGTATTATTTAATATGAGCTAATGCAATGTCACAATTTATTTGCTATCAGGTTCCTATTAATGTTACTGGGATTTTGATTCTATGTCGTCACTTTCAGTTTTCAAAAAGGGAAATGCAGATTGAGTAGTTGGTAGCATCTCTTATTACCTTGAGGGTTTTTTTTCCAGATCTCTAAACAAATACTTCTATTTGGAAACATCATTGTTAACCAGATGTCATTGACCTTACTTCCCCCTTGGGGGTTTTTTTTTAAAAAAAACATGTCCCCTAACAGCTGGCAAGAATATCAGCTCCAGTTATTCACTACAAACATATCTTTTTGTTTGTCTCCATATGAAAGGATTAAAAGGGAAACACTATGGGATAGATTTATTGCAGACGAAAGGAATGCATCTTTAAGATCATTAGCCAATGGCCACTAATTTCCATAGGGATCAACAAACCATCCCAATGACCTTTCTTACCTTTAAATTTAACATCTGTTCTTCCTGAAGTAGAAATCTTTTTAACAGAGCATTATTTTCTCCAACCATTTTAGATACTACAAATGTATTCCTAAGGTAGCCCAAACTGAGGAATTCAGAGTTGATTTGGGGATAAATGTTTTGGTAAAGACAAAAGACCAAATGGTGAATATTATAGCCATCTTCTGCATAGACATCAAAAATGTCTGTGCAATTTATTATTTTTCCACTATTCTGAATTAAACATTGGTTTAAATGACTTTGTCAGGTTTCCAGGAGTTGTAATCTTAGCATATTTCAAAGACACTGGATTGAGGAAAAAAGGCGTATATGTTTGTTATTTTATTCTTCACTTTGAAAATGCTGCTTCCAATGAAGCATACATCTAACAACAGGCAGAAATGCAAGAATTGAGGCTGAATAAAATTTAACTTCTAAAGTCAGATTCATAATCATTCTAAATATGGTAAATCCTTAGCCACTACAGTATAGGATCTCAACCATTTAATTACAGATAGTTCTCAAAATTTCTGTTGCTAAGCGAGCAATTTGTTGAGTGCCCTGTTTTACGACCTTTACGATCTTTCTTGCCACAAGGTTGAATTGCTAAGATGCCTGCTAACTTCTATCACTACTCAACTTGCCATAGAAACCATAGAACCATAGAAACAAGGGGAGGGAGTAGAAAGCATTGTTAAGTGAATCTGGTTTCCCCATTGACTTTGTTTGTCAGAAGGTCACAAAAGGTGATAACATGACCTCGAGACACTGTATCCATCATAAATAGAAGTCAATTGCCAAGCATCTGAATTTTGATCACATGACTATGGGGATGTGTCAATGCTGTAAACATTGGATGTTCCCGCTCTGACAACTGATGAAAATTGCAGCCATTTTCTCTTTGCTTTTAACATGCTTTTTCTGGTATTTAGGTTGGGATAAATGCTCAAGCTCAGCTAGCCATAATAATAACGCTGCTTTGTGGGAACCCAAGAACAAACTGATAACCTTTTGGCGGGCTGAGGAGCTGGAGTGAAAGCCCACGTTTTAGGCTAATTGAAGAATCTGATTTATGACAACTTATTGGGGGTGGGAATTGCACTTTGTTACTTTGTATTCGGGGGAAGGGAATTTAGTTTTGGGGTTCAACTGTGTAGTGGCGATACTTTGTTTCCTGAATAAAATGTTCTTTAAGGAAGAATTTTTGCCTTGAAGTTCTTTCGATGGGTTTCATCTATCGGAACCATGGCAACAGTCATAAGTGTGAAAAAGATCATAACTCGCTTTTTCCAGTGCTGTTGCAACTTTGAACGGTCACTATATGTACTGTTGTAAGTTGAGGACTACCTGTAGTTGGTAAATCTTTCTGTATGTGGTTGTTGAAATACACTTCTTTTTTTCCTCCACAGTTTGTATAACAGGGAACTAAGGATGGTGCTTCCAGAAACAACCATTTAAGTTTGGTTTTTTTATTACATTTATATCCCGCCCTTCTCCGAAGACTCAGGGCGGCTTACAAGCTTAGCAGTAGCCTTCATTCTATGTATATGCCTGCTTGTTAGGGCTTTCACACACACACACCAAGCGGCATTATTACAAAATCAGCTTATTGCCCCCAACAATCTGGGTCCTCATTTTACCTACCTCGGAAGGATGGAAGGCTGAGTCAACCTTGAGCCTGGTGGGACTCGAACCTGCACTAATTGCAGGCAGCTGGTGTTACTTAAGGAGGCATCAGCCCACTGCTCCACCAAGGCTCTTTTTGCAAGAGTCTTCCCAGTGCAAATGACTATGGTCATATCAATGCTCATCGGATTCATTGTGGCTCCATCCTGTTTTAATTACATTAAAGGCACACATTACAGGAACATGGGGATCCACAATTATGTTGTGAACCAGAATCCTGTAAATGTGCATATTCATATAAAGACTGAAAATGTTAAAAGTTTTAATTCATAAAACGGATCATACTGTTCTTCAGGTCAATAATATGGCAGATCCACCCAATACACCTGGATGGTCTCCTAGCCATGGCAATGGTATGACAGAGAAGAAAAGAATAGAAAGAGTTGGAGTTTTCTTTCTCAAAAAAATGTGTTTTTTCTTTGCATTTTGTAGCAACCTTCCTTGTCTGGTCCCTTCCATTGTTGGATTTTAGATCCCATAATTCTTTCAGTTCCCATAATGGTTGGGAATTATGGAAGCTGAAGCCCCATATATATATAGTGGAATATAACCCAGAGGAAACTATTCTATAGCTTTATAACATTTTCCCATCCTGAAAAAGAAGAGAAGTACGAACTGTTCTAAAGCCAAACAAGATTTCCTTACAATTGACAAGTGTTGACACCAGGCTGTTCAAGTAACTTCATATTTGAATATATACAGTTTGTTTTTTAAGGGGAAAAAAAGAATTTACCCCGCCAAGTATAGTGTAAACTGGCATAAATTGTATGCATTCTGATTTTTAAAGTAGGGTTCATTTACATTTTCTTAATTATAAAGTCACTTATTCTGAGTTTATACTATCTTATAGCACATCTTTATAATAATGTAGAAGAAATTCATGATAAAATGACAAGAAGAAGTGACACTGGATTCCCCCCCCCCTCAAAAAAAATATAACCAAACCCCTTACTGCTCTTACTTAGTTAACCTTGGCATACATTTTCTGGCAAAGAATGGTAATGTGTTTCATCACTTCCAGCATTGTTAGAAGCCATGGCACGTTTCCATAGCCTGCATTTTACATTTTAGATTCATGATATTTGGTCTAATAAGTCCTTGCAAATTTAATTACACTAACTGTTATTCTCAGCTTCCCCACCTTAAAATGTTTGCATGAAATTGCTGGCATTGGCCAATACTTGACTTCTTTTAAGCCATTGTTAGTGATTTCTAACTGAGTGGCATTAACTCAGTAGAATTTAACTTGCCAAAAATGCACTCTTGATAACACACATTTTTTCTCAAATCTTCTCTAACTCAGCATGGATTGAATTGAATACATTGGTAGCCAGAAAATGTTGAGTATCAACTAGTAGCAAATAAATAAAATGGATGGGTGGGTGGAGTGATAGAATTGTATGAAGTATACCAGAAATGGAGATGGTAGTTAACTAGTTATAACCCTGAGCAGGAACAAAATAACAAGGAGGCAAATGATATACTGCAAAATTTTGTGTCTGATCAAACTTGTATAAAGCAATTGAGAAGTAATATTGAGAAGAGATCCTGGGCAGTGTAATGGTTAAAGGATGGTGTAAAACTGAAGCTTTATTGAGACTTCCTAAGTCACTTAAAATTAATCACTATACTTTGGCACAATCTCCTTCACAGAGTTTGGAAGAACAGTTATGTATGCTCCCTTGACGTAGTGGAAGAATGACAAGATATCTATCTAACAAATTAGGAAATGTATTTATATTAATTTCCTCTTTTGCCACTTCTACTGTGATTCAGGTGGAAGGTAAGATAATATAACCAACTAAGCTATTATCCATTTGCAAATTTGGTTGTGTTATACTGTACTTATATCAATGTTGTGTTTATAATAATTCTAAAGCCTTTTTACTGCAAGGCATTCATCAGAAATCTTCTTTGGGTTTCCAAAAGATGTGTTTATATGGCTCACATGCAGAAAGCAATAAGCTAAGTTATTAATATTGCTGAAAGGTTATTAATTTGAAGGCCACATGTTGACCAAATGAAGAATGGCACTTTTTCCTTTTTCTTTAATTTTAAAAGCCAAAAAAAGAAAAGAAAAGAAAAGAAAAGAAAGGAAAAGAAAAGAAAAGAAAAGAAGAAACATTCTTTGAATATTTGATGAAATATCTGGAAAAAACAGATCTTGATCACTTATCAAAAAACCAATTGAAAAAAAAGGCAACTTGTGGTGCATTAACAGCTGTTGAAAGCACCTGTTATTTATCCTCATCGTTACACTTCCTGTAACATTTCTGGAAAGCACTAAGAAAATCTCTGTCTCCTGCAAAAGCAATGGCTTCTTTATAATGGCATTTCCATGGTAATTGATTGGCATATTTCAGCTGTGAAAGATATCTTATTTTTTTAAAAAAATGCTCAAAGAAAACCTTTCTTGCAACAAAAGAAGCAACTCAATTCTCCCTGCATGGTGATAAGACCATTTCTTTTTTGCTATAGTTTCCATGCAGAAGTGGCTAGGAATCTGTCAATGGGTTTAATGGTTTCATATGTACCAGCTAGTTTTTAGCTCAGCTCTGATCACTTAATTCACACTTTGAAAAACCTTTAGCCCTACAGTGGTTTCTAAACTCCAAATGCCAGCATTTTTCACCTTTCTCCATGCAAGGGAGGCCTCTAGGAATTGGAGTTCAGCAACATTTGAATTACATATTTCCCTGCCCAAGCTTGACTGCTGTTCGGAATGTTTAGCGGGATGATGGTGGCCCTGTCATCAGGGTATGTGAAGTAGACAAATAAAGCTGCCATTAAGCTAAACAGTCAGTCCCCCATGGGTTCCCAATACAGTTTATCCTGTGTTCTAATCTGCAATTAACGGTTGTTATTTATACTCATAATAAGCAAGATAAACCACAACATTGTTATTCCATTTTCCTTCTTGAAAAGCACTCAAAGACAAGCTATGGATGGACAGAACAGGATTGCATTTCTGGGAATTGAGTGCTGCAGCTCAATTATCAGTGAGCAAAAGTCCTTAATGAGGTCTCCTTTAAACTGTTGTGTTATTATATTGATTATCCTCCACTCCTCTGGTTCTTCCAGGTGGTTGACACCTTCCAGAAAGCTATGATGATAACCACATCTAATAGCCCTACACTTAAAGATTAATGGGCCTATATAGCATGCATGGATTCTGAGTTGCAAACAATCCAGATGATCTTTAGATGGCAGCATCTAGTGACTGTCCTGATTTTTGAGATTAGGTAGCCCTAATCTTAAAGATTAATAACTCTGTAGAATACAGGAAATCTAGTCATGAACATGTGATGCGTTTCTTGGAGGATACAAGATTAGACTGGCCTGAAATCATTATTTATTAGGTACCTCTCAATTCTTGGGTGGAACAGTGGCTCAGTGGTTAAGACACTGGCTTATAATAATAGTAATAAAGTTGAAAGGTACCTTGGAGGTCATCTAGTCCAGCCCCCTGCTCAGGCAGGAAACCCTATACCATTTCAGACAAATGGTTGCCCAGTCTCTTCTTAAAAACTTCCAGTGTTGGAGCATTCACAGCTTCTGGAGGCAGGTTGTTCCACTGGTTAATTGTTCTAACTGTCAAGAAGTTTCTCCTTAGTTCTAGGTTGCTTCTCTCCTTCCTTAGTTTCCATCCGTTGCTTCTTGTCCCGCCTTCAGGTGCTTTGGAGAACAGCTTTGCTCCCTCTTCTTTGTGGCAACCCCTGAGACATTGGAATACTGCTATCATGTCACCCCCTCGTCCTTCTCTCCATTAAACTAGACATACCCAATTCCTGCAACCGTTCCTTATATATTTTAGCCTCCAGTCCCATAATCATCTTTGCTGCTTGTTGGCTGGAAAGCTGATAACCTGGGTACGAGACTCGAGCGCCGCACATTGGGGTGAGCTCCAGTTTTTGCCTCAGCTCCTGCCAAAGTAGCAGTTCAAAAACATGCAAATGTGAGAAGATAAATAAGTACCACTTTTGTGACAAGATAACAGGGCTCCGTGACATCATACTGGCCACATAACTGTAGAAATGTCTTTGGACAGTGCTGGTTATAATTCAAACTGATAAAAAATGGTTTCCATTTACTTCATAAAAGTGACCAGTTAAGCATTTAGATTTTTAATGGCTAGTGGAGTAAAATCCGCAGGGACTCCTCCCCTCCCTACCTTTGAATCCTAAGAACATGGGATGTAAGCATGAAAATATGTCCCACATGTGTAAACCCAAATGGATAGCCATAATTCCATTTTTGTCACAAAGCTTTTTTAGAATGATCATATTTTTCTAAGTCAGGAGCTGAGAGCTCCCTTTCCACTTTATAGTTATATTTTTAGATATTATCAAGAGGGAAGACCTCGTATTTGAAGACTGCAGGTAAAAATAAAATAAAATAAAATAAGAGAATGCCTAAAAGAATTCCTTCTGTTTAGCTCTAACAGCATTTTTAAAAATCTAAATGCTTAACTGGTCACTTTTATGAAGTAAATGGAAACCATTTTTATCAGTTTGAATTATAACCTTATTAGTTAAATACTAACTGTATGTCGAAAATAAAAGTGCATTTTTGTTAAGGTAAGTAAGCCAATGGGTTTTGTTCTACAAACTTGTGAAAACACTTCTGTTCATTTGAACTTTGTGAAAACATGTTGTTACAAAATTATGCCACAAGACAAATGTAAGTGGACAACAATCCTTCAACAGCAAATTTGAACAAAGCATGGCATTGTCTTTCTCAAGAGGAAATGTCAAAAGAACTCTTGCATTTGACAGATAGACAACCTAGATAAACCTGCTCAACTTCTGGGTGCTCACAGCTGCTGTTCAAATAGATAACACTTCCTGGAATTAATTCAAAGCCAACCTAGGCAGCAACCTACGGTACACAAATAGCCTGTCAGTATCTAAGATTATATTGCTTTCCCCTTCATTAAAACTAGAAAGCAAGATGAAGTGTAAAACAACATCATCAGATGAAATGGACCAAATCTAACACTAAAGGAGACAGGGAGGAACCCACTTAAGCCAATGGACTTGAGCAAGATTCATCCTGGATTAGATTCTAAGCATTTCTCAAAGCACCTCTTGTCATAACAGTGATGGAATTGACATTAATGATTATCCTCAGAATGTAGCATGAGCTGGTGAGTTATGGGTACTTGAGAGTTTTAGCTCCATATCAACTGGTATAATTTTGGTCTTTTGGCTGATACAATTTAGGGGATGTTGTGTGTAAACTACAATAACCTGATCAATTACACAATGCTTTAAAACAGGGGTCTTCAAACTTGACCCTTTTATGAGTTGTGGACTTCAACTCCCAGAATTCCTCAGTCAACAATCCCTGAACCACTGCCATAGGCTTGGAAATTGCATTTGGGTGTTCTCTTTCTTATTAAAGCGGCCAGTGGAAAAGCAGACGATTATGATGACAGATCGATAAATGACCTAAGATTAAAGGAAAGTATTTATTTCCAGAGCTTTGAAGTTAGCTCGTCTTTAACCGTGTTACTATTATTAGTTGTGCATTGATATTTTTTAGTCCAACTATTCTTGCTTTTGCTGTTGGGTCTCTTAATCATTGTATAAAGTAAAGCTCATATTATCAGCATTGTTTGATCCATTGGTTACAGCTACAAAACAAGGAAACTAAAATTCTATAAAATTACATGTTGCAGTATCCCTTGAGGAATATGTGATTTACCTGTAATGATCCTGGACCTGTGATCAGGAATTAGAATGTTAAAGTTGCGGCTATCCTGTCACAACATGCTGCTGTTCCTACATTGATGAATTGGGTTGATTCTTAGTTGCATGTGAAATATGGGCTTTCTGGATAAATATGTACTATGCAGATTGTCCTGATTTAGTGACTGCCTCATACAGCAACTGTTCAGCTACAATAATGATGAAAAAGCAACTTTGTTGGTCTGTAAAGCAAAGGACAGTTGAAGTAAGATCATACGCGCAGTCATGGCTTCATTTAGCAACTCATTCATTTAACAACCAAATTACGGGTCCCATGTGTGGTTGCTAAAAGAGGACTACTTGTATGATGCTGCCTTATACTGAATTGGGCCCTTGAACTATGCAGCTAGATTGTTTATGCTATTTACTTTGGCAACAGTTCCGTTAATAATCAGCAAATGTTTTTTCCCTGTTCCAATGAGAACCCAATTGATTTGGAAGATCACTGATTCTACATGGAAGGCCTGTTCTCCATGTCCACTTTCATTTTGAAAAGAAGTCTCCTCCTTTGGCCAGATTAGGGCTTATTATACTGTGTCACTAAGATAGCCAATGTCAGTCTTTCAAAGTTTTTAATTTTCTCTGGATTAAAATAAAGAAATAGTGCGGGTTTCAACTCTATTGAAGGAATTTTCTAACATACAGATCTTCACATCTACACAAACTTTGCAACACAGAGTTGAAAATTCCAGAGCTTTCACAGAAGGACTAGCAGTGTTGTGCAATTGCGGTTGTAAGATTCAGATTCCTTATATCTGGCTATTTTTTTGTTACAGATTACTAAATTTTATGTCGCACATCTTAATGACATTCCTTTGTGCAGCTATGACATCAGCAGCAATAATAAAGGTAAAATATTCATCTTTCTCATTTCCCTTTCTTCCTCTTTTAATATTCTTCCTCTTTTGGTTTCTTTCATGTGGAATTGTCTTCATAATCTGTTCAGAGTAGTATTCACTAAATCAAGTTCAACACATCTTGGTGTTTCAAGAAATTTGAAGTCACTTTAAGTCACCTATTTTAGTCATGTTCTTCGTTATACTCCATTTTGGAGAAAAATCATATAATGTGTTGACAGAATTATCGAGAAAACTGAGTTTAAAGACATGTGTATTGTACTAAATTATACTAGAATTTAGTAGAATTTAAATTGGAATTTAAAATTTTTACAACCAATGTGGGTTATGAACAGCAAAAATATTTTTGTGTATGTTTGTTTTATCTTCCATTATATGTTTGTTTGGATATGGGTTAATAAAAACTATCTGGTTAAAAATATATATAAAGGATTCTTTCAAAAGACAAGATTAGGATTTCTTAAAAGTTTTTTCTTTAAGAAACAAGATTATGCACGCACCATATCAAAAAATAAGGCTACAGGCATCCATTTATAATCCATATTTATTCAAAAATAAACTGTTTCACTGCTATGTACTGCATTCTGATACACTGGAACTGGGAATCAATGTTGAAGGATCCATTGTATGAAAGGATTGTTTAGTATTGTTTAGTATGTCAGCTATGCTGACACAGGAATTCTGGGAGTTGACGTCCACGAGTCATAAAAGAGCCAAGGTTGCCTACCCCCGATCTAGTGTTAGGTCTTTCATAAAGTTTCCAGAAAGTGTCTACTCATTACGTATTAGCAAGAAATTGAAAGCCATAAAAAATTTCCAATATGTTAAGTCTACTAATTTATTCCAGTGCAAGTCTTGTGACTTTCTAATAAACTAGGCACTCAAAAGAGTTTTTTTGCAGGTAAAACCCCAAAGCCCAAGTTTTTTTAAAAAAAAAATCTACACAGTAAATAAATAAAATAAAATAGCTATATTCGGTGAACGGGCAAGTCTTCATGTTCTACCACCAAACCTGGACAAACTCGTAACTGAATACAATTAGTAATAGTAATTAAATCATAAAATTTGGAAGGAGCCATAGATTATTTAACCTAACCTCCCGCTCAGTGGCCAATAACACTCATTGATTTGTGAGAAACTATATTCGTATCATTTATAAAACTGATCTAACCAGCCCAGTGTTGAATCTCAGCTTGCTCTTTCTCAATGACACAATAGTTCTATTATAGCCCTGCCCTTTCATATGCCCCTTGTTTTGCTTTTCTGTTGATTGCTGTCCTATGGAAACATAAAGGGATAAGGCTTTGATTACACTGCATAGCTACCATCTTGCCTTCCTTGACCTCTCCAGGACCCCTACTGTTAAGGCTTTTTAATTTCTAAGATTAATTAGTAACGAAACATGAAATTTCAAACTGTAGAAGGAATGGCAGAATCTGCGGGGCGTATTTAAAAGAGGGATCAGCCTAGAATCCCTACATAGTCATAAACAAATTAAGCCCAAGCTCCCTTGAATTCTGTTGATATTTATCCAGCCCCAAACACATGCTATTAGTTGAGAAGATTCCTGTGCATAGACATGATTAGCAATAAATCAATTTAATCAGACCTTCACATATGGACCTGATCACATACACTGCCAACATTATTTTCCGTGTTGTTGCTCCCGTACCAATAGCAGCTTCTCAACTGTGAATGTGCAGAAGTGTTTTGCAAAAAAAAGCATATGCCTTGTATATCATTAATAATATTTATTTTGGAAAAATATTTTAAAAATGAATTTCTTTATTAACAAAAACAGTAAAAAAAAACTCAAATAACATTTTGCACAATGTTTCATAAATACATTATATACAAACAAAAAGTCACATAGACCTGAAGTGCCTTTGTACATATTTACCAAAAAATTAAATTATTAAAAAAAAAATCACAAAATACCCCAGCTTTACAAATATCCTGAAAATAATTTTTACAGTTTAAAAAAAATAACACACTTTCTTTCCCCACCTAATAAAAACACATTTTAGTATAAAAAAGGGCAGGAAAGGCAGTGTCTGTATCTCAAGAATCAACTGGCTCATAGAATCCAAAATACACACTCCAGGCAGTGCACATTTCTTGTGTAGGAATTCAGTCCGTTCATTTAAATACATAAGGGGGGGGGAAATCAACTGGCCATAGTGCAATGATAAATCTTCATAAAAGGCAGTGCAACAGGTATCTTTGAACACAGAGCCTGACCTAGCGTCCATCGTGTATTATTTGCAGTCCCTTTTGCTAACTTCAGTAGAGAACCAGCTCAGTCTGAATTTAGTTTTCTCAGCAGCAGTCAGTGAAGGAATCTTTCTCCCTTTCCTTATTCAGCAGCATTGACTGGGGCATATAACCTTTGAAAATTGTTTCAAAACAACAATTTTGCCATGTCATCTTTCTTTTTACACCTGCAAAAGTTCAGAAGAGAGGCAAGGTGAAAAAAAAATAATCCACGGATACCCATTAAGACAATAAAAAGGTGTTCACTCGATCATTAGGAGAATCAAATGCCTGCTCCTGGTGAGACATTTTAAGTGGTTTTATTCCCCACCCACCCACCTTCCTACACGGACAGGGTGACTTAATACATCTAATTGAGCCTTGGTGGAGCAGTGGGCTAATGCCTCCTTAAGTAACACCAGCTGCCTGCAATTAGTGCAGGTTCGCATCCCACCAGGCTCAAGGTTGACTCAGCCTTCCATCCTTCCGAGGTAGGTAAAATGAGGACCCAGATTGTTGGGGGCAATTAAGCTGACTTTGTAATAATGCCGCTTGGGGGGATGTGTGTGTGAAAGCCCTAATAAGCAGGCATATACATAGAATGAAGGCTACTGCTAAGCTTGTAAGCCGCCCTGAGTCTTCGGAGAAGGGCGGGATATAAATGGAATAAAAATAAATAAATAAAAAATAATTGGACTGAACTGAAAGATTGGAATCTATCTGCCCATGGGTATTGATGGGATGACAAAACCACATACTACGGGAAATATTCATCGTCTTACGGGCCATAATTTTGCAACTGCCCTACTAACTCAATCCTACAAAGCAAACAAACCATCATTAGGGCTTCCATTAAGAACTGAGCTGCATTAGAGGAAGTGATCAATTAGTGCAACGGGGTGGGTTTTGAGCCTGGGAGAGAATATACCTACCTCCGTTGCTATGATGCATTCATCTTTCTCTTCTGATATGACATACACTGACTGGTACTTTGTGTCTTTTGAAGTGGAATATACCGATTCTGGTCGTTTCCTTTCAGATGTTTCACTGCAAAGAGAAAATTTCAGACGAGGTTGGTTTCGTGACCAATTTCAATACACCCCCCCCCACACACACACACACACTTTTGGCAAATTAAAGACCATGCCCCTCTGCTACCACCATACCTTTTGGGCTGTACTGTGTTTTTCTCTTCTGCTTCCAAATCGTATGTTTCACCCTTAGCTTCGCATCTGCCATGATCCTCTTTAACAGTGTCCTCCTGTTTGAGGTCATGGACCAAATTGTAATCCACTGATGGGTATCTGACTTTGTAGCCATTTTTGTCAGCATTTTCACTGTGGAAGTCTATTTTCTTATTAGTATTCTTAATCTGGGTGGCACCAATGACACTTATGGAGATGTCCTTCTCTCGCTGACAGTTCGCCAGGTTGTTCATGGTCTCAACTTCACTACTCCTGCAGGCATCTTGCTGAGGCTGCCGCTTTTGTGTTTTGAGACGAAAACAGACCACAATGGCAGCACAGCCCAGCAATAGCATAAGGACCAGGATAATTCCGGCACACACTGCAATCCAGGGGAATTGGGAGCTCTGACCTTCTGTGTACTTCTCGGTGATGTCAACAATGACTGCCCCTTGAGGGGGTTCAGGAAGCAAGAACTGGCAGTTGGGGCCCCCATAACCACGTGCACATTCACACACGTAACGGTTGTTTCTTTCGTGGCAAGTAGCCCCATTGTGGCAAGGATCATGCTCACATTTGCTGACAGGAGTGCTGCAGTTCTTTCCATTGTATCCAGGAGGGCAGGTGCAGGAATAGTCATTGACTCCATCTTGACAGGTCCCTCCGTTTAAGCAAGGAAAGGAGGCGCAGTCATCCACATTATCATCACAGTGTCTTCCCGTGAAGCCAGTTTGACATTGGCATATGTAGGAATTCGTAAGATCCACACACTGAGCTCCTGCAAAGGTTTGGATAGGAGAATGATAAATAGGAGGAAATAGTCACAGGGACTGACAGGGCTGTTGATGTATTATCTATTATCTTTGCATCCTATCCAGGCTGCTGCCTATTTCATCTTTCCAACAAGCCTACAAAGAATAAGAGACAGTGTCCATTCAAGATCACCAACATAGTTTTATGGATTCAAGAGGACCAAGATTTACAAAATCAGTACCTCAGAGCGTACTGCTATAGAGCTTTTCACTCTAGTTAAACTTCATAACAGACCAGTCAGGAATGAATAAATAGATGGCACATTCTTCTAGGCAACCATATTATTTGTATGACAATCAGTCTAGATATTTTTTATTACTATTTTAAAAGTAAGCTTCGATTATTCTAATGCAGAGTTGGGGAACTATTAGAACTATTATTCTAATGCAGAGGTGGGGAACTTTATGACATGGCTGGCTCAGGAATTCTGGGAGTTGAAGTCCACAAGTCATAGAGGACACAGTTCCCTTCACCTTAAAAATCAGGTCACTTATCTAGCTGTTTTTAAATGTTGTAGGTGTTTCTCCTTGATTAACATAATAATGTCCAAGCAACTAAGAGCAAAATAAGTGAACAACAGCCTTAAAACAGAATAAAAGCCTACACAACAGAACCATGTGGCAGCACATATTCTGAGATGGCCACCTCAGGCTAAATTTTGTACACAACAGAAACAATGTTTTTTCATACATGAACAAATGAAATCTCCCAAAACATATTAAAAATAAGATTATATGTCTCACCCCAATTTCTTGTTTTCTACAACCTGTTCCCACATCTTTCTTAATTAAAGTGGGGCTTAATGTAGTCTGGGAACATTAAAAAGAGGTTAATTCAGTCAGTTAACTAACTCCAAGACTATGTTTAGCCTAAATCAGATCCAGTGTTGAATATAAACTACTTCCTCACAGCTGCCTTGCTGTGGAATACCAAATCCTAGTCAAATGCCCTATTTTGCATAACTACCCCATGAAGGGTGGGAGAGCATGTGCCCCTGAAAAAGCTAACCTCTCCCTCATAGAAGGCACCATAAATGTTATCAGCCCACAGTATTCCTTCCAAACACTCTGACTGAAATGTTCCCTCTTTGCTGCATCTCTAGGCAAAGAGAAGAGAATACAGCTTTGCCAGTAGCCTTTGGGTTCAGGTCTCAAAGTCCCAAGCACTTCCTAAAGGGCACAGGGTGGGATTCTGCTCTTCCCAGATACTGTATGACTATTTGCTATGAGAATCCACCAGCAAACATGTGGGGAAAGGATCAACTGTCTATGGAGATTTTTAATCATCCAGATCATAGTTATCCTAAAGGTGCTTTTTCCGAGAGGCAACTGGACTTGGGTGTTTTTTTTTCCTTTGAAAACATTTCACTTCTCATCCAAGAAGCTTCTTTGGTTTTCAAAGGAAAAAAAACCCAAGAAAGTCCAGTTGCCTTTCGGAAGAAGCACCTTTGGGAAAGACCAATGCGTAAGAAACTTCCAAATATGAATTTTTCACCCAAAGATTAAAGTGGAGCATTCAAGAAAACATTGGTATTGGCTGCTTTAACTGAAAAGGATAAACTGACTCATCAAGTCAGTATCATTAAGCCTGGTATTTCAAGAACAGCTGACAGCCACTCTCATCACCAATCAGATGGACTGAGACCCCCAACACCCCTATTAGGCATCCTGTGGGGATTGGGTGGCATTAGGCATCCCATTTATAAGGACTGTATTTTTTACCAGAGTATGGTATGCCCTGCCATCCTACAAGGGCTCACTTAAATGGAAATTCCCACATATACTTTTGCAATCTTACAAATAGGATTTCAGGCTTTGGGGGCATTATTTCACATGTAGATTGATAAATCAAAGGTTACAAGCTTTCAATGTTAGGTTAAAGAACAGACAAACCTTGTGGACTAATTCAGACAAAAGTGAGAGACAAATTATAGTCTGGATGCAGACTATTACACAACGGCTGTATCATTTCAGCTGGCAATTGTACTGATTTAAATTTCCAGATTGACATTTTTATATCTATGTTTCTTTTTGGATTCTGCCTTTAACCCAGTTTGCAAAGAAGAAACGAAACTGACACGTAACTCAGCTTTTCTGAATCTGATGCCCTCTCGCTATATTGAACTTTATCTCCCACAATCCGTCAACTAGCATGGCTCAACGGGGGATAAATTGGAGAATTATAAGAATTGAAATCCAACATGATTAGAAGAAGCTGGGCAAGGCAGATAAAACTTCTCAGAAACGTTATCACAGCAATGCCATTCCTGTTAAATGCACCCTTCTCCTTACGAAAGGCCAAAGTAAAATTTCTCCAAACAGGGAAAAATTGAGCTGCTGTCTTCTGTCTTCTTATCAGTTTCACAGTTTTTTTTAAAAAAAAGCTGCATTAACAGTTTCAGAATTGTTTAAGAAGCACTGAAGAGTGTCAGGTTTACTCCGAAGGCCACACCCACAAACTGTTGCTTCTCTCCCACAGAAACCAGTGTGGCTTAGCAAGCTTCAGCGCTGCTTGCATCTCTCTCTTCCTCCATTAAATCCAAGACCTCCCATTATAGCATATCGAGTGAACTGCAGTGAGAAGTTTACTCACTTCCCCTTAGAAGTTAAGTGAACTGCAGCAGGAAGGTCATTCATTTCCCATGGATGTTTATGGCAAAATGGCCATTAACTTGAATGGGTGATCAAATACAGGTACCGATTTGGCTTACCATTAGCACAAGGACTGGAGCTGCAATAGTCAATTTTCTTTTCGCAGTTAAATCCAGAGTAACCCACGGGGCAACGACAACTATATCCACCTTCGGGATTGTCTGTACATCGTCCTCCATTGAAGCAAGGCCCATCGGCACAGGTCATTGCGCCCAGTTCACAGTTTTTACCATAAAAGCCAGGTGGACAGGTACAGGAATAGCTGTTCTCAAGGTCCTGTTGGAAGAAAGACCCACCCTATTTAGCAATCTTTACTATGTATCTTAACAATTTGGACACAACCCTCTTTTCAGACTCACTGTAGCAGCGGCATTAACTTACAGTGCAGCTTCCTCCATTCTTGCAAGGACTGACATCACATTCATTGATTTCAATCTCACAATTGGAACCGGTGTAACCAGGACGGCAAGAGCAGGTGTAGCTCCCTTGGCCCGTATTGGTACAAGTGGCGCCATTTTTGCAAGGCTTATGGTGTGTACAGTAATTTAGATCTGTAGGAGAAGTTACAGACAAAAAGGTTACATCCATAGAATTGCCTGTGACTCTGAAAGGATGTTGTTGTGTAAGTTTAGTTTAAGAGAGATCCAAGCCTAGAAAACTGGACTGTGTAAGTTACAAATGAAGAACTTACCCTGATTACAAAAAAGACCACCCCATCCTTCCTGACAATTACACTGCCAAGGTTGTTGGCAGGTACCATGGAGACAACCTGGGTATCGGATGCATTCATCACAGTAACGTCCTTGCCAACCAACACGGCATCTGTGAAAACAAATTTTAAGCAATTTTAGTACAGGCGGTCCTGCCACAAACTGAAAATTATTTAAATTAAAACTAAACAAGTCAAACTTCTTAAGTATATTGCACTTCTTACAATGTTATTGACTTATTAAACTCAGAAGCTTTTTCACTACCTGAAATACTTTTTAGGTAGGTTTAAAAATTAATGTCTTTAATTTTTGTTGTCCCTATTCCTGAGTTCAAGTTCCTTCTGCCAGTAGCCTTGATTTTATTAACCGTCACTTTTATAAATCACCCTTCTTCCAAGACGTTAAGGATGCTAATCCCATTTAATCTCCACATTAACTCTAAGGACGATTATGCTGACAGAGAAATTGATTTCCCAAGGGCCACATATTTTTATAGTTCATCAGAGACAGACTTCCCTGCTCTGAACTAAAACACACCCATTCTCCCCTTGATTGAGTTATTCCAGTAATCACACCCATAAACCGCCATCTAATTATTCTATCAAATTAATTATAATTCTTCTATGATTTCAAAAGGGTAGTTACAAAGCACAGTGCATCCATTATGTTTGAAAGCTAATGTGCTCCTACTAGACACTAAGCCCCATTCAACGTCTTCTAAATATCCATAAATTCTGGAGTGGTGCTTTGGGGGGCTCCCTCTTATTTGACTTACATGGATATTAGGTAAGAAGTAAAGCAGGCCTGAAAATAATCAAATCTGGGATTCTCAAATCAAGTTTGCTGGCAGAAGGATGGGGTGGGAGCAGGAGAAGGAGAGATCTGGAAACTTACTTGCATTCTCCAGGCTTGTCACAGAATCCATGCTGGTCATCACAGCCTGGCAAGCAAATTGCTGCAAAACACAAAAGAAACCCCAAATATATCCATAAGCCTTCTGGAGCCTTATGAGCTTAGGTCAAACTCTTTTCATGACAGTCGAGTTAGTGACAGCAGCTAAATGAATCTTCGGAGCTTGCTAAGAGTAGTGGATCGTGCTTTTGTAACAGGGGGCTTTACTTATCACTAGGAATGAACATTCCCTTTAATGCAGTTGCACACAAACAAAAGAGAGCACACAATAACTCCCTTCCGCACAAAATCCCCGCACAAAATCCCATTCGCCTTTTCTTCCCAGAAAGGGTCAAAAGTCCTATTTCCCCCCCCCCACCCCCATTCAATACCAGAGTTCCTCCTCTTGGTATCCTCAGCATCCTCTGCAAGTTTGAGAGAGAGAGAAATAGAGAGAGCAAGAGAGAGCATGCACAGATAAGGATAGACAGCTGGTGTGCAGGGTGCCAGCCGGGACAGCTGCTCCATTGTCTATGCTCTCCCAGCAGCTGCCCCACTGCAACAATACCCCAACTCCTTACAGCCAATCAGAGCCAAGACGTGCTTTCTCATCAGCCTATCCCTGCCCAGATCTAATCTATGGCACGCGCATGATTCCTGGGCAAAGGGGAAGGGTTTTTCTTATTCAAATAATTAAGTCTAAAGTTCTTTCACACACACCCCCAAAAGGAAGGAGGGGGAGTGGAGCCTGAAGAACACAGACGTAGGAAGGAGGTAAGCAGGCCAGCAGGAGGGAGGTTGGGAGCAGGGCGGGGAGGGAAGACTTCTGCTCATTACTTTGCCTGGTTATGGAACTCATTAAGCAGGCACTGTGAGTTTTAACCCCACAAAGCAAGCCAGAGACAATGACAAGCCCAGAAGGAGAAACAGAAGACGAAGAAGAAGAACGGGACTGATCATCAGATTGTTAAAGGGGGAGGTGGGGAGAGGAGAAGGAATGAATGGGGGCAAGCGTGCGGACGAGACAAGCCTGCCAATTTGGGGACAGGCTTTTGGGTTGACATCGTTTCCCTCTCCCCGAAGCCCACCAAGTAAATGCACCGTGCATTCTAACAAGGTTCAGAATTTTGGAAAGAAAAGCAGGGTGGGTTTTTTTTTTCTTCAGACACTTCCAACAATATCTTATTTCTCATCTCCTCCCCTAAATCTAATTAAAGGGGGCAGCATGCATTGGATCATGTTACATGGGGGGGGTTGGTTTCTTACTAACTTGACCCATAAGCAAATGAGAATCATGGTGGCCCTCCGGCCAAAGACAAGAGTTAGGGCCTGTAAAAAGCAGCTTCTCTGCATCCTGTGGCAACCCCTTTATCTGGACCATTGAAGCATTCATTAAGGCAGCATCCTGATTGGAAAAATCAAATGACTCCACTTGGACAGACCAAATGGAAGCATCCAGGCCAACTCAGTTCAGCTGGCTGCTTCCATCCATTGGAAAAGGGCCTCTACGTTAACAGAAGAGGCCTATTTAGAGCCTAGACTAAAATGGCCAACTGTTCTGATTCATCACTTTGACGAGAGACAATTCCATTCACTGCTTTGCCAAAGTACTTCGATCAAAGCTTCATGTAGCTGAAACTCCCCTTCCAATATCTGCACAAACCCAGTAGATGTTGGGCCTATAAAGTCGTAACAGTGTTTTATTTGTTCTATTTCCTCTAGGAGCACAAGGCCAACATACAATTCCTAGACCAGTAATTAAATCAGTATGCTGTGCTAGTTCTCAGTGGTGATAATCACCCTGGCTATGGCTTATCATAATAGCCAGAATCTAGAGTTACTTGAGCCATACAGTAAAAATTTTAAATTTCCAGTGACATTATTTTTCCTGCCCTCACTTCAACCACTACTTTTAAACACTGTCCCACCAGGCAAAGTATCAAGCAACTTTAAACCCAAGGGACTTCCGGAACGAAATAGACTTATTTCTCCTGAATGAACGGAGGTTTTCATGCTAAATCATAATCTATTTAGGAAAGTCTGTGAATTCAAATGGTTGACATCCAATGTGAAGGAATTTTTTTTAAGAAGCAAAAGTACATTAAGGATAGCTCCAAACTGGCTGGACACATCTGAAAATTAATGAAACAATAAAGAACTGAGAAGAGGGGCAAATTCCATTAAGTCCAGATACCAACATTACTTAACTCTGTTAAGAGGCACAAACCTAAAACCTCTTGAGTATAAGAATTAATCATGCAATTTCTTGGATTCTCGCCAATATTGCCCCTGGCTGTTTTCAATGTTATTTATGATCCACTCTGGCTAGTTAAGTATATGAGTGCTTACTTGTTCTGTTTCCTGGATATTTGTATTTGCAGTTATGTCCCTGTAATGCAGCCAATGTGTGACTTTGAACGAAGAGTCTAGTTCAAGGTTAGGCCACCTGATGCCCTCCAGATGTTTTGAGCTATGACCCTTATAAACTGCAGCTGGCATAGAAAATAGCCAGAAATTCTGGAAAATGTAATCCAAGTTACTTGGAAGTAGAATCTGGGTTTAATTGGATGCGACTGTAACTTTGCTTTTCCGAGTTTTGCTATCAATATTGGGATTTAATAAAACTGCTTAGAGAACAAACTGATTTCAGACTTTTTTTTTTTTTTGCTTTTATGGATGGCATGACTGACAACCCATTGAAATCAAGGGCCAAACATCTATTTGGGGGATCTTCCCTTTTATAAACATCCCCTATCAGGCCTTCCCTCTGCCACCCTATGCCAGCCAGGCCTTCCCTAAGCCAGTCTATATGTTAGTTTCTTCTTACTAAGCTTTCAGAAAGGATAGTTTTGAATTATATTAAAATGCCAAATGCAGAAAATAGGGGAGTTAAGTTTTCGTTGTTGTTTTTTTAATAGCTTTTCCAAATACCAGACTGCAACAATATATTTACTAAGCCACCAGGATTTCACAGAACTACATGCTAAACAGTAAGTGAAGGACACAGGTGGGAAAGGGGAGATAAAATTAAGAAAAAAGGAAAATGTTGTCACTTTTTTCTGTTCCTCTCCCCACCACTACCTTACCCATATCTTGGATCATTTACTATCCAACAATGAATAATTCTACAGCATCTGAAAGTTGGAACAGTCATCTGGTCTAATTTGATGGTCTAACAGCCCAATAAACATGCCATCTAATAGAAACATTGGAACGCACGTAAAAGAAATAAGAACTGCCTTCTTTGCTCATAACAAAACGCTTGCAAAGTGCATTTACTGGACAGCTACATTACGATAACCATTTCAATGCATGTCAGTTTGTTGGACGTAATAAATAATAGAGGGAAATAGGTGGATCCATTTGGCTTACATTACTAATTAATTAATGAACAATACAGCCCTTTGAGGGATTTGTAAGCTTTAATGTCACATTTGGCCACCTGAGATGAATGACAAGATGACATTATCTTCCTTTCCCATATAAAGAAGCCAACAAGGTACCTCTTTCCTTTGATTTTGGCATTAATATTTGACTCAGTTTAGTCTAGCATCCAGGGTCTTCTCCCACAGCAGAAAAGAGCAGCTGAGGAGACTAAGAATTGCAACAGGGACACTGGCACTCCTACTCATCCCCCCCCCCGCCGGTTCCCCACTTGAGCAATCTCTTCATCATGTTTATGGTATGGTTAACTTCATTTAATGTCCATTAAATGTAATCATATTTATTCAAGAGAAAAATTATGATCTTCAAGAAGCATTATTCTATAGCAAATTAGTTCAAATTGTCACTGAATATGTACGCGAGTTTCTTTAACTTTGCTTCATTCACTAATAAAAGAACAGCGAGGCCTCCAAGTAAAATAATTTGACTCCCTGATGGCCACTTTTTTACTGATCAAGAAAGAGTATGAAATGCTTCACTTTTTGAAAGATGGAATAAGAATTCTAAAACACTATCAACTTTTTCCAAAGCTTTTATATCAGCCTTTCCCAGTGTAATGCCCTCCAGCTGTGTTGGACTATTATGGAAGCCGAGGACTAAAATTGCTAGAGGCTAGTAGGTTGAGGAAGCTGCTGTACATAACTTGGCTGATGTGCATGAAGGAAATTTTGAATCTAGGACAGGATCCTACATTTTGCAGAGATATTGTTTCACTTGCAATTTCAAAGAATAGAATCCAGCTAGCATTGATGTTAAGCACTTGCAATTCTCAGATTTTGGTGGGAGAACACAAGTCTCCCAGGAAGAACCATGGGGATTAAAACTGATTAATACTTAATGGATCTGTGCATTCAAAATTACAAAGAATTGTTTTGGAACTTGCAGCATATCTCTGCTATTCATTACAGCAGCTTGATTTTTTCAGGATTCTCTGAAAATTTGAAAACAGATGTTTGTTTTAAGGAATCAACTCAATGAAATTAAGGCAATTCTTAAAACAATGAGTCAGTTTTTTTTCTTCCAAATCACTCTTAAAAACAAAACAGTCTTAAGACATAATGTTAGCTGGACTGTGATCATAATTTTGTAAATAACAAAAGATCTGTACAGGCTTTCATTCTTTTGTCCCAGTAAGTGAAGTCATCATATATAATGATAATTATATGTTTAATAATTATATATGATATAATTAATATAATATAGTGATATAACTGTTATCATTGCTGTGCGTTGATTTACCTCATTTCAGGATCAAATGCTATTCATGTTGTATTTGATCCTTGCCCCATATCTTAATGAGTAGATTCATAGTTTTATGTTTATGTACGTACATAAACACATACTATCTATCTAGTTATCTATACACACACACACATGCATATGTATATATGTACGGTATGTGTTTATGTACATAATTTATTTGCATTGATTTACTTCTTAGCATTTGGACATGGAAATGGGCTATACCAACAATCTCCCAAGGGAAACCACCATCATTTTGTCCAAAAGGGAAGAGAGGTAATTTCCTTTATTATTCGTTGAGTTGGGGTATGTTTGGATTTATGCAGAGTAATCAGAATCAACAGAAGTTTAGAAAGAAAAGTGACGTTTTCATCTGTGGATACTCACGGTCAGTGCAGTATTGTCCCTTCCAGCCTGGGTTGCAGACCTTCTCCCCACGTTCTCCACAAGTGAAGTGGCCAAAGGCATCATCCCGAGGGCGACAAAAGACAGAACAGCCTTCTCCGTAGTAATGCTCATCGCATACAAATCGGTATGAGTACTTGAGGTCAGTGCGACCACTGGTATGCAGGTCACTGGACCATTCTTCCCCAACAGTCAAATGTCTCTGTGTAGCCAGGCGGCTAATGAGACGTTCTGGATTCTCTGAAGAGGGAAGGGGTAGGGTGGAATAAAAAAATGGAATAGCAAAACAGTTCCATTAAATAACAAAGGTGATGGTACTCCTGGAGACCTAGATAATCTATGGGAAGGACTGGGTATTTTGAAGAATGCTATTGGGTTTGACCTCTAGCCAAGTGGCTGAAGATCACAACGGAAAACAAGTCCATTGAACAGGCAGTTAGATCAGAAGGAATGTGTAAAATTGTCTTCCCAACCGTTGCCCTCCAGGTGTGCCACTGTTTTCCCCAAAGGTAACATAGAGGCCATGATTTAGGAAGGCCTCCAGGTTAAGAAAGACTCCTAAATATACCACTTGGGAAAACATTATTTACCTGTGCTGAGGTCATCAGGAGAGTCAGTGTGCAGAGCTTCAATGATGAGAGAGAAAGTGCCCTGCACAATACAGAAAAGGGAGAAACAATGAATGTGAAGGCCTGCAGTCAGCAGAATAATATAATCACAGGAGACTACAGCCACAACAGCCAGCATGACTCTCTGATCTCCTGACTCAGGCCTCTTTTTTCCCCCTCAAGGAAATGGCAGTACTTTTTCAAAACTTGCTTCCTGGCCTGTTTTTTCAGCCTGTTCATACAGGATATGGTATTAAAATGGAGCAGCAAGGGGAAATGGGGAGGGGCTGGGAAGAGCCATGCCTGCCAATCCTCCCCCTCTGCTTATTCTTATTCTGAGAACTGAGAATAATGAAGAGAGATGCCAAGGGGAGGAGGGGAGAAAATATGCTAGAAGAGTGGTGGGCCAAACTGGCAACAACTTTTGGTATTTCCACAGTAGACAGACAAGGGGAGTGGGGTTATGTTCAGGTAATCTGTCAATCCTGCCTTTAACATTCCCTTCAATGGATCGGCTGTGGCTCCTAGTGATGATCAACTGTCAACTTGCCACTGCCAAATTGCAGTCTGCAAAAAGTTTTGCATTTCCAGTGGCAGAATTTCAGCACACCACACAATCTTGAGAAAGATGTTAGAACTGTAGAATAATGATATTCCCTGATAGAAAACCACCACTTGGTCCAAGTCAACAGCATTGGTAACCTGAGTGTTCAGCTGCACTGAATACTCCCGGGAACACCAGGAAAGCAGCCACTTAACTGAAGGTCTTGAGAAAGGGTTAGATGCTTTTTGCAGGATGAAGAAAAGGTTCTATGCTTACAAAACAGGCACCCATTTTGATTACATCACCGAAGGACAACCTGGTACCATCCAGGATTTTGAGATTTCAACTCCCATCAGCTATAGCCAGAAAAGCCAATGGCAGCGGACTGCAGGAAATGTATCCCGAAACATTTAGATCAGTGTTTCTCCAGCTTGGCAACTGTCAGATGAGTAGACTTTAACTCCCAGAATTCCCAGGCAGCCATGCAATCCACACATCTTAAAAGTTGCTTGGCTGGAGAACCGTTGATCAGAGGATAACCTGTTGCCTGCTCCTACAGCATGCAAACACAAGTGGCTTCTAGCATTTTAAATGGGTGCAGAGCTGTTCCTTTCCTTTGGCATGAAGAAAATCATGAGGAAAGAGGGGGGGGGGAAAGGCACAGGTGGCAGAGGCAAATAATATCTGAGCCCATATAATATTCTGTGAACAAGAATAACTGCACAATAAAAGCCGCCCATAAAAACTTCCTTCTGTATAACTTGTCTTGAAATAAATTGAATCCCTTGGTTCTGAACTCAGAATCCCTCTATTTAAGTGCCTTCAAGAGTACCATTAAGTGTTCCAACTTCTGGAAAGACTAAAAATAACCCGTCCTCTCTGGACCATGCATTTTCCATTGTGAACATCCATTTCCTAAACTAGATAGAATGGCATTCCAAGGTCATTTCCTCACTAGTGATTTATAGCGTGTGTGTGTGTGTGTTTATAAAATGTACACATTGTATATATTATATTGGTGTTATTCCAATACAGATCACCAAAGTAAGACTTTTTACCATTGGCAAGACAATCCTAACTCCCTAATTACAAGATGGCTCTCAACTGTATCTGTGACCAAATGAACAGAGTGGCATTGTCATTTCCAAATAACGTGACACCTTCTTCCACTGCATTCAAAACGCTATCCGATTACAAATTTGCAATATAATTTAAACCTCTTCGATACGGCCTTTTAAGTCTACCCTCTTGCACACAACCCTCCGCCTCTCAAAACCCAGGACCCTCCCCTAAGAGATTCCGGCGACGTTACCGGCCAGGTGAAGCCGAAGGGGAACCGGATGGGGTTGTTGAAAGACGGTTCGCTGCCGCCGGTGGCGGTGCTGTCGGGGACGCTGAACGAGTTAGCTCCAAGAACCGGAGTGACGGTACTGCCGTAGGTACAAGGCGGCTCTGGCGACACGCTCGCTTGGTAGTGCTTAAGGCAGACGCGGAAGAAAGTTTTGCAGTCGCACTGTTGCAAGCCAGCCGGAGCGCCGGCATTGGCGGAGCCCAGGCCCTCTCGGCAGCAGTTGCGGTTGCCCAGAAGCCCCTTCTTATTGACAAACTCCTGTAGCTTCAGCTCGAAGACGCCGGAGGTCCAAACCTGCGGAGAAGGGCCGGAGGGGTGGAGAGAGGTAATGGCATACGGTTAGAGGCTGGAGCAGCGAGGGTTGTTCGGGGGCAGCGCCGCGGTTGGGCCGGGATCAGCTCGAAGGGGCGGGGCCAATGGATCAATGAAAGTTCTGCCGCCGCGGCGCTGCAGGCGGACGGCGGCGCTCGTCCGATGCGCCCCCCCCTCCCCGCATAATGGACAACCTCCCGCCGAGGCCGAATTGGCCATGGCCAGGGGTCGGCAACCTTGGCTCTTTTATGACTCGCGGACTTCAACTTCCAGAATTCCTGAGCCAGCTATGCTGGCTCAGGAATTCTGGGAGTTGAAGTCCACGAGTCATAAAAGAGCCAAGGTTGCCGACCCCTGGCCATGGCGATGCGCCCAGTTGATGCACACCCAGCACCTCGCAAAAACGCTCCGACCGGGGGGAGTGGAAAGGAGAGAGAAACGCGCGGAGGAGAGCACGTGTCCCGAGTGTATCACAGTCCCGGGAATGCTTTAAGGCAGGGCTCTTCAAACTTGGCCCTTTTATGACTTGTGGACTTCAACTCCCAGAATTCCTCAGCCAGGCACACTGGCTGAGGAATTCTGGGAGTTGAAGTCCACAAGTCATAAAAGGGCCAAGTTTGAAGACCCCCCTGGCTTAAGGAATCGCTCGAGCCGCGCTTTCCTTCACGAGAAGGCGGGAGCTTCTCGTGGGAACGCGCGAGGAAAGCGGTTCTGGGCTCTCTTTTCACCAGGGAGGAGGACAGACGCTTCTCCTCGCGCGTTCCCCACCCATCCACCCACCCCAACCTTCGCTAGAGTTGGAAGGGTGAGCGTCGCTGCGCTCCCGGAGAGGGACCGCCAACTTTTTGGGTGGTGGAATGCCAGAGCCCCGTCGGCACGCACCCCCCCCCCTCATCACCCTGAGGCTTACCTGGTAGGGAAGCTGAAGCACGCAAAAGACAACTAAAGCCAGCGCGGACCGTCCTCCCATTTTGTCAGGGCTGGTGAAACGGGGGAATAAGGGAAGAGGTCTGGGCTTCTTCCCTTCTTGTGCCCGGCTTTCCTTTCCAAAGGGGAAAAAAACGGCAAACCAAGACGAGCTTCTGCCAAGCCGAGGGTCGGTTCTCCGCTCCGAGACTGGCCGGAGGGGGGATTAGAATGAAGATTTATTTGTTTGGAGTCTTTCTTTCTCTCTTTCTCCCCACGACCCCCCTCGTCGATGCGTTTCAGATACGCCCTTTAGTTGACTGACAGATCTTGTTTTAAAGATGAATTAGGCGCAAGGAAAGGACTACCCTCCTCTTGGATTCCCCCTTCCAGATACAGTTCTTGGCGCTTTGGTTTCTCTAGCTCCAACCAAAGCAAAGGAGGGAAGAGCCACTTAATTCCCAGGGACGAAGAAAAGACTTTTCCCAAAGCAGCTTAAAATAATCAACGATCTGGAAATCCCTCAGGGGACGAGAAGATAATTCCCGGTGGCTTCAGGCGAAGAGTGGCGGGTTTTTTGTTTTGGAGTGCATGTGTTTGCAGAGGGGTTGGCGATTACGCACAAGCAGCCGTTTGCAAATCCCCCAAGCTTTGCTGGTCGCCACTTTCTGGCTATGAATTCCGATCGGTGTGTTGCTTTTTTTTTAAACAAAGAAATCCAAGCCTTCCCCACCCCACCCGACCCCCGCCGCAAAAAAAAAAAAAAAACCAGCAAAATGTTGTCGCTTCGTGGGTTTCCAAAATCGATGGCTAGCGGTGCCCGAGTTAATGTCTGCTCTCCGCTTTAGGTCATGGGTGAGCTTTGCTTTCGCCTTGAAACCGCCTGCCGGATTGGAGTAAAATTATTCCCTTTTTTTTTCCTTTTTCTTTTTTTTTCCGGTTTTTTTTCTTTTTTAAAAAATTTTTTGCTCGCTGGCTTGCTCTGTAGCGCTAAGGATCTGCCTGCGTTCGGGCGCCTGCCTGCCTTATATCTCGCCGGCCGCCTGCATGGCTAATGAGATGCAAATGAGCAGCCCCCCAATCTGGCTAGAGCGGCCACAAAGGAACCACTTTTCCGAGCCTCCCGCTCAATGGATCACCAAATGGTCAGTGAGCTGTAAAATGGGCAACCCTCGTCCTCTTCCCCTCCCCGCCAGCTCCCACCAAAATCTAAAGGGGGAAGGGGGAGCAGATTTACATGCCTGCAAATTTGGTAACCGCAAGAAGCGACCTTCCCTGCCAGACGCACGCCCTTGTTCTTCTTTCCCAACAAGAACGCCTCGAGATATATATATAGGCAGTCCTCGACCCTTTTTCGTTTGTCGGATTACAATTCCCATCACCTTGACCCAAAGTGATGAGAACTGTAGTACAACGCATTTATCTAGAGCAGAGGAGTCTCTTCCGCTGGGAATCGGCATCCCTTGAACTCTGTATGTCTGGGAGAAACAGGACAAGGGAAGGAAACGCGAAGTCGGGAGGCGTAGACCCAGAGAGACTCCCAAAAGTGTCTTGTACAGCTTGTTGGTTTTTTCAGAGGCTATGGAGTTGGGGGATCCTAAAGCCAGAGATGGGGGGGGGGAATGAGTTGGATAGGAAGGTTTCAAAAAGTCCCTGCACGCCTTTCCTTGATCCTTACGCGCAATAAACCCCGAAGACTTTCAGTTGCAAACAATCCGGAAAAGACTCTTGCCTTGTGTTAAGTTCCAAGAGGGGGGAGGAGGGGGAGGGCCGGCGAGGGAAGTTTGGCTGGGTAAACAGTTTTGCTTTTTAAAGACCCCAAAAGAAGCTCTTTCAGTCCCTCGCTCCACTCTTTCCCCCCCCACCACCACCCTTTCCCCTGAATTCTTGGCGAACTTGCAACGATCGAGGGCCCAACTTCGTTTCTTCTCCTCCTCTTCTTTCCCCGTGCCTTTAGCTGTCTCTTTCTGCCTTTTTTTCCCCCTTCTCTGAGCGTACTTTTTGTGTTGTGTGCATGTGTGTGTTTAACGTGAGCGGTGTGGGTCGTTCGCGTGGCTGTCATTAAGGCAGTTTGTTATTATGGGAGGCCTGCATCAGTTGGCGCTTTGTGCCCTCAGCTGTATGGTAATGTGGACAAGCACCTGCTCTCCGCACAATGCAACCGAGAGAAAGAGCTCCCCTCAGCGCACGCTAGTGACTCTACAACAATGTGCGCCCATTTTAAAAAAGAAATCCCTTTCCACGGCCTTCTTTCCCCTCCCTACCTTATCCGAAATGAGGGGGGGGGGTGGAACCTACTCTGTGTCAATCTTTACCTTTTTTTTTCCTACCCTCCCCCTTTTTCCTTTTAACGCATTTATCAACGCGGAAGCTTTTATACTGGTTAAAAAAACGCGTATAGAGAAAGGAACGCTCTGCTATCAGAGCAAAATTTAGTAAGTCTGCCTTCCTGGAAGCAAGAACTTAGAAATAATTAAGCAACAGCAACGCCAGGAAGTTGGCACTGATAGGAAAAGGAAGAAGGGCCTCATTGCAAACCCCCCTCCATAAACAGGCAGTTTTAGGGCAGCCTTAACTTATCTGCGCAAACGTCATTTGAAGCGCTAGAGATTCCGGGACAGCTTAAGATGGTGAAAGAGAGATTTGGCCATGAAGAGGTAGCTTCCCCGTATGTATGGCCCGCTGGAAATCTTTATGGTCGCATTATAGGATTTGAACGGCCTTTCCAATGATAAAATGCGACTTTCATTGAAGCAGATGGCTTGATCACAAATTGCCTTACAATGTGCGTGTTGGGCGTGCGGAGCGGGGAGGGGGGGAGTGAGGAACGCAAGAGGGGGGAAAAACAATCTAAACCACTTCATCAAATCCAATTGCTGTTGAAGGTCAATTAAAAGAAAATCACTAATTGGATATGCATTGGAGAAGACAAGTCTACTTTTCCTGGTGGCCTATGAGACATTTAACATTGAATATAATAGCTGGGTTTACCCAGCGTGGTATGCCATAAAATAATTATGTGTTTGATTATGTACATTTAGCCAATTAAGGGGGTAGTTTTTGGAGGGAGGAGAGAAGACTGTTGTTAAACAAACCGTAGTTTAATGCAAGGTGTCAAACATGGCATGAGGAGTGCACTTTTTGCAAAATGTTGGCTCATTCTGATCAAATATCTCTGTTTTTTCTGCTGAGGTTTGAACTGGAGGGAATAGGAAAGTATATGGTGGTTTATAAGCATAGACAACATCTCAGCCATGTGGCTTGGTCTCTGATAGGTCTGAATGGGTTTTTGCCTCAGTGCACATACAGTAAGTCTGTTAGTTGGAACGGACACTGACTAGAAGCCCAGTGATCTGATTTTGGAAATGATGGACTCATCTTGCACCAAGCAGCCTGTGTTCATTAAAGGCAAACTCAGAAAGCCAACCAAGTCAAAATTATAAAATGGCCTTCACATCTTCACCTGAAAATAACCTCATAGTGGCACAGACAGTGATTTTCACTCTAGCCACAGTATGAATGCCTGCTTTTAACAGGTCCAATATTAAGGAATGCAGGCTGCTCCAGTTCCTCCAGGAAAATAAATGATTCAAATATACCACAGAACCAGAGTGAAGAAATATTGCTGTTTATTGAAGTTTGCATGTCAATTGCAGGGACATTGGGGTTTGTAAATATAGCTTTGTATTTGCAGGCAGTGATCTTTTTTTAAAAAAAAAACCAATAACTGGGAAATAAATTAGTCTGAGAATAATCCTGGTGTCTTCTGAAAGTTCATCTGGTTATACTCTGCTAACCTATACCTTATTGTAAACTTTCTGCATTTGGTACTTTTCATGTATGTTGGCCTATAAGATGATGGGGATTGTAGTCCAATGGCTAACGAGCATCTGGATGGGGAATGCTGATGGACAAAGTATGTGGCAGACAGACTGGTCTAAAATGAGAGAGGAGATGCCTGTGAAAAAACACAAGGAATGGGGTACAGAAGGAAATTTGAGCGTGGAATAAATTAAAGTATGCCTAGCCTAGATAAATGCATTTCCACAGAAGCATAAATGGATCTTTGCTGCTCACAATAGCAAAACAGCAGATATATTTGTAGTTGTATATTGCAAATGTAAATGTCTTCTGAAGAAAATAATTGTGGCTGCATTATATTCTTGGCCTGATGCAGCCTGTTTAGAAGGAAAGGGCATTATTTTAACTATTTTAAGTAAGTTAAAATAGGCAGCACTTCCTCTTGAACCTATTGGGTGAAATCCTGTACTGTCATATTTAAGTTTTTCAAGTTTGGACACATATTTTAATTTTATACCACTAATTCATATATTTATTTAAATGGGGAGTATCATCTATTCATCTGTAATTCTATACACTGAAGTAAAATTATTTTTCTGTTACTCTCAATTATTCGTAATTTTTGTAAAAGCTCAGAGATTTCATTGTAGCGGTTGTCAGGGATTGTAAACAGAAAGGGTAAGTAAGACTCATTCCTCAATCATTTTAGGTTCCCTAAAATGGTCTTTGAGGCAATGTTCAGAGATAAGTGTACCATCTACAACAACTAAGAAATATATTGGAAATGCCCCAGAAAACTGAGCCAGAAACATTTCTATCACCAGCTACTATCAAAAGGAAGTGGAGTTGGAACACAAAAGATAAAAAAACACCCTTCTGGATCTCATTAATACCAAAGGCCCTTGTGCAAAACATGCCCTCTTATGCAAGAGAATCCCTCTTTATCTGTTTTTCATAGACAATTGCCAGGCTGCAGGGTGAAGAGAAATGCAAAGAGAAATTTGTTGTGGTGGCATTTTTTCCTAAGTCGGTTAAGTCAGGGGGTGTCGTAGAATAAAGGAGTAGTACATTGAGGATGCACGGTGATTTGATCTTAGAAGCCAGACTTTCTGGAGATTCATTTGACATTCCTGTTACGGGAAGGAGTGTGAATCAAAGTTAACGCGTGCAAGGGCTTAAAAGCCTGCTTCCCCTGGATCAACCCCTGCCCCCCCAATAAAAAAAAGTCTCCAAACCTTTTTGACTAACCTGCCTTCGCTCTCAAGGATTTGTTAAATTGACGCAGCACAGATTTCTCGATTAGGTCTGCAAAGCGGAACTGAAAGGCATCATAAAATCCATCAGAATCCTGCCCAAAGCACTTATTCTCTTCCAACTTAATTTATGCCACGCGATTCTGTACTGGGGAAATCAAGCAGAAAGCTCTTTTTTTCTTGACTCTCCCCTTCCTCTTTGCTTTGCTCCCCCCCCCTTCTTTTCAGATGCTTCTGGGCTAACGGGGAGACTGTTTAACTTAAGTGTTTCTATAGGAGGCTGTTGTAGTTTAACTCCTGCCCACCAGTAGCTGGGCTGAACAAAGAAGAGACTCAGGTCTCTCCATTCATCCTTTCTCTGTGCTTTAATTTTCATTGATTTTGAAGACAAGGGGAGCCCTCTGGGATTTGAGCTGAAGGGGGATGACACGCCTTTAGATGCAATCCACCCCCCTGGCCAGCCATCTGCTCCTAACCAAATGGCGTTTTTTCATCCTAGCTGCTGTGTGTCTCTAGATTCCACTCTCACACTTCCAGCTTCAGTCTCTCTAGCTGGCTCTTCTCTGCCCCCGCCCCCCCCAAAAAAACTCAATGCAAAGGCAGCTTAAGTTAAAGTTTTATGTTGAATAAGGGGGGGGGGGGAAAGTGAGAGAGAAAGGAGGGGGATTGGAAGGAAAACCCAGGCAGAAAAAAAGTGATAAATCCTTACCTTTTTCATTAAGGCAGTACCATAACCCCCTTTTAAATACTTTTTGATTCCTCAGCAAATTTACTGTACTACGTTGAACTCATTAAGCAGCACGGACAAAATGTTAGTAGCAGAAGACAAGGTGAATTTGTTGCTATTTAAAGGGGGGGAAGAGGGGGAGAAGCAAGATCGGAGAGGGTGGGGGGCTGGAGCTCTTTCTGTGGAGGGGGAGCAGAGAGAAAAGCATCCCTGTCCTTTGAGCAGCCTGAGAATTTGCCCAGTTGGCTCCAAAAGGCTCTGAAATAATTTCAGATAGGAGAGACTAGCCATCTGAGAAATGGGAGGTTTGCAACTTCCTTCTGGAGAGGATGCAAAAACCTTTGTAGTTACCCTTCTCTCCAGGAAGACTGTGAGCAGCCTTTCTGAGGCAGGAAATAGCCAAGACAAACTACCGGTATAAGAGCAGATCAAGAATGTACCTTGCTGGAGCATTTCCTCTGCCACGCAACAGTCATATCTAAGGGGCAGAGAACTTGTTTGGTCTGGAGAAAGTTCAGCCCAAGTCAACTCCAAGTAAGAAGCTTTACGGAACCCTTGGTCAAGTGGTACCTGTTCTGAATATAAATGATAAGGGGATTATACCTGGATTCAACTTAATATATAAATTTCTATATTCTTAAATCATGAGGCAATGTGAATCCAATCAACCGAGGCTTATGCAAGGAACAAAAGATAGTTCCACACAATATGCAAAACCATGCTTACGTTTATAAGCATGAAGGAAACATATCTTCCCCATTTAGTTCCTTGAACATAGAGGGTTCAATTTAACTATCATATTCATATTGAATTTGTATGGGTCTGTACAATACATAACCAGAAATAAGAAAGCTATGGACATAATACAAAAAGGAAGCATTTGTTTAAAAAAGGAAATGGCAAAATGTGCATATATTTTTTAAAAAAAACTATAAAAAAACTGAGTTAAGGAGCACAGGATGCAGATTGTTGAAGGGAAATGGAAAAGAGGATGGAATGGAGCCTTCTAGAGAAGGGTATGGATATGGGTGGCCAGCAGGCACCCTACAAGCAAGATTGCATCACATTGCAAAAGGTCTCATTTTTCCTGGCTAGTGGAAACTGAAGCCCCCAACTTCAAGAACTGCCCATTTGCCTGCCAGTTTGGGAGAAGTAAAATCAGGTGATTATTTATTTTTATTTTTATTTTTTTTTGCAGGATACAATCAGAAGTGTGATGTGGGCATGTGCTCAGCCACTACCACTAGGTTAATAACCAGTAGACTATACATAGCTTGAATGAATCGTGAGGGCTATATGTTTTGGAGTTCAATTCTGCTGAGGTGAACAGCGGTATATAGATCATCATAATAATTCCAAATCATTGAAAAATGGACACCAGTTACGTGCAGAAACGTAGAAATGAAGTAGATGCTCCCCAATATTGTCTTAAACATGTTTGTGATAGGTCCGCAAATTTCATATGGGTTGAGCACAGTGTGGAATATTTAGCTGCTATTAAGATGAAAGTTTCTATACCCACCTTAGGCACAAAGCCAACTGGGTGATCTTCTCTAACCCTAGGAAAGAGGCAATGGCAAACCACTTCAGTGGCAAAACTTGACAAAAAAAAAGCAGAGATTTGTCCAGGCAGTCTACAAGAATCTGACACAATTGAATGGAATAAAAAAATGAAAACAGGAGGAGGGTTACCTACAGTGATGGTCTTCCACTTTGGCAAAAATTGTGAAGGCATAACTAATGCCTGCAAGACTAGCTTGAATGAACCTTTATTGTCAAAGTACAACCATGTATACATTGAGATTGGCTGAGCCTCCCTTCTTGCCCCCTCCCCCAACTCACAGAGACAAACCCTCCATCTTATTACACCATGTGAGCTAATTGCACAACACACCGGCCTCGCAAGTCAATCATACATAAAATTTATAAAATTATTTCCCGTTCAAGAGCCTGACAGCCCATGGATAGAAGCTGTTCTTCAGCCTGTTGGTACGGCTGGCTATACTCCTATATCTCCTACCCGATGGTAGGAGAGTAAAGAGATACCGACCAGGGTGTGAGTCATCCCTGAGAATTTTCCTCACTTCCAAGGCAGCGAGCCCTGATGATGTCATCCAGTGGTGTCGGGACAGCCCACAATTGAAGGTGAATGAGACATTTATTTCTTCATGAGGAATGCAAGTTCTGAGAAGTGTTGATCTTCCAACAAGTCTCCTTTCTTTCTATGAATCCAGAATATCCATCTGGCATAGTCAGAATTCAGAGCAGAGAAAGCCCACTCTTGCCAATCTGGAAGTTCTAAACAGCTATTAACTATGGGAGAGGGATTTCATACTAAGCAGTATTGGTTGCCTTGTAGATATAATAATCTTTAAGGCAGGGATCTTCAAACTTGGCCCTTTTATGACTTGTGGACTTCAACTCCCAGAATTCCTCAGCCAGTGTGCCTGGCTGAGGAATTCTGGGAGTTGAAGTCCACAAGTCATAAAAGGGCCAAGTTTGAAGACTTCTGTTTTAAGGTCAGCTCTGCCGTTAGGCCAAAAAAAAAGGCTCAGAGGGATGAGCTTGGGTGTTTCTTTGAAAACAGTTTTTGGTTATTCCACATCTGTTTTTAACGACAACTACCAAGGGAATGGCATTTGTATAATTTCTTTTTCTGCTCTAGATACTGACATTAACTGGAAGAAAAGGCTCCTGCACGTTTATCTTCCTGCATCAGCAGATTTTGTGCCAGCTCTAACAATCACAGTGATTGACAAGATTTACAGGAAACTAAGGATACATTTTTGATAAAGATCTTAGTTTCACCACAAAAATGGATTTTAAGCAGCCACACCTAGCTAGTTGGGTGTCTTTTTAGCTGCTCGGTCAAAAAAACAAAAATTGTTACCAAGATTATGTTTGTTTTGATAGTGTCTCACATTAAATCATCTCCAGGGATCAAATTTATTCCTCAATGTGCTCACTTGAAGCCACTGCCTCAGTTGCCCATCTGTTTCAGGGACGTTCTGAAACTTGAGCTGGCCACGAACAGCGTATATTGGAGGTGATGGTCCTTTGAGAGCTGTATGCCATGAAATTTCATTTTGAAGTATGCCGATTGGTGTACATTCAAAGTGACAATAAAATTATTATTGTTGTTTTTGTTGTTATTTAGAATGGGGTGCCTATGATAAGATGGCTGCAAAGACAAGCCCAATGAACAGAAACAGTCGACATTCAGATGTGATGATCCCGGTGATCTCTGGGAGGAAACAAGTCCAAAGGGGAGTTAACAGGTGTTGTTCACAGCAGACTTCACTTGAGAGTAATCCCAATTAAATGTAATGGCAATTAAACTTCCCCGATTTGCACAGGATCTGGCTTTGAATATGTAATATCATTATTAAACGTGGTTTCTTGGCTTCAGGTAACCTATTTGTCCTTTTCTGCAACAATCCTCAATCCTCCTCCCTCCTTTCCCCCTTCACATGTGCAGGTCACTGAGAATTAACGTGGGAAAGGAATCCTCAACCCAGACTTGGTACACCAGCCACTCAGGACTTTCACACGCTGCAAAAATGAAACGGGTGTGTGTGTGAGAGAGAGAGTTGGGGAAGGGAGAAAATGGGGATCACAGTGAGCCGGCACCCACCGAATTAGGGTTTCCCTTCCACATATACCCACGTTGGTAAAAGCTGGAGCCCACGCATTGATTTTGAGAGAGCCGGGTGAATAAGTTTCGCCTGCTCTGCAGGTTTGTCGAAAGTTGTAAAGGCATGTGCTGATTAGAATAAGAAAGGGCGGTCGCGTGGCTCAGCTGGCACACAGAGAAGCCAGATGACAGATAAGCACCAGCTCCCTGCGACCGACCGCCCCCCCCCCCGCTTCCCCCTCCCCGGCTCCACTTCTCCCTCTCTCCGCCTCTCCCTCCCCGTTTTCCAATCGCAAATCATCTGCTCCTGTCCTCTCCGTAATAAAGCAGGCGTGTTTACCTGGGATCCCAGAACCGGCGCGGCATCCCTTTGTTTCTTCATCAGATTGCTGCCGCCAGCTGCTCTTTCCAGCCCTTGCTTCAGTAAAATTGATCGGGGTGGCCAGCCTAGGCTGTGGCCCTGACAAGCGCGTCCAGGGAGAAGTCTTTGAACTGGGAAGGAAGGAGCATTTGGCTAGGAAGTCTCGCTCTCTTTCTCCTTCCGATTTCTTTAGTTTCTGACAAACTTGCGCCATTGGAGAGAGCCAGCTTGGGGCTACTAATAATAATAAACCTTTATTGTCAAAGTACAACATGTGTACATCGAGATTAGCTGAGCCTCCCCCCCCTGCTCTCTCCCCCCAACACACAGTGACAACAAACCCTCCATCCCACCACACTATGTGAACCAACTACACCACACACCGGCCTCCCAAGTCAATTCTGCATAAGATTATGTCCCATTTAAAAGCCTAACAGCCCAGGGATAAAAGCTATTTTTCAGCCTGTTGGTACGGCTGGCTATATTCCTATATCTCCTACCGGATGGTAGGAGAGTAAAGAGATACTACTCCCCCCCCCCTAAAAAATATATTCTCCATCTCAGAAAGGACTTTGGGTTGGGGTTTTCTTTTTCCCAACCTGAGGTCAGTCGCGTGCCTGGACATCGACCCAGGGAGCATCTGGCAGGGGGGGGGCTGCTGAGCAAATCAAAAACTACTTGCCAGGGCCGCGAGAAGAGACCTCTCTGAGGCTTAGTAAACATTGCAGGTCTACCTACCAAGGCAGGATGCTATTTCCCCGCTCAGGATCCTGTATCAACTTCTCCCCAGATTTCTTGTAGGGCTCCCCAGTGGATGATGGAAGTGTAGATTTCTTGGTGGGTAGAGGGCAGGGGGATACTTGGAGTTTGAACCATACATATAACTGACCAAAGTTATAGAGCTGATTCCTAGACATCCTTGCCTTCATTATCTATCTAGTATTTGAGTTGATCTGAGTTGATTCCCTGGACTTAACGCACTTTAACCGCTCAACAGGTTAATGGAAGAAAAGGAGGAAAGAAATCAAGTAAAATTAATAATTGGAAAGAACTGGATGCAAATAATGGTATGAATGCTTCCTCTTAGAATGTTTATTTCAGCACATTATGCCCATGGTGGGCAGAAATGTGGTCCTAAAATCTGCACTGTAGATGGTTTTTCCAAGTCCAAATTTTTCACATTAAACAATACTTTTCTCAGACCATTTCAAAATGTATCAAATAGGAGAGCCAGGTTTTCTCTAATGGTTAAAGTACCAGGCTAGAAGCCAGGAGAGTGGTTGAATTCTAATCCCACTTTAGAGTCACTTAAGACAGCTGGTTGACCTTGGGTCATTCATTCTCTCTCAGTCCATGATGCCTGACAATAAGCTGGTCAGTCAATTCCTATAACATTTGGCTGATCTGAAAAAAGTGGGCTCTACACTTGCAGGAAAACACTAAGAAGAAAAAATAGTATCACAATTTATCAAATATGTTTTCAAAATTTAACATATATACACTTGCAATCTACTATCTTCATAAACTAAAATATTACCTGTACAAAACCTATGTAAAATTAGAGCTCTCCTCTCATTTTTCCTTTGTACTGTAGAGGGCCTATAATTTTAGGCCTTCAAGTATAACCTAAAACAGACTCTGACCTGAAGCTAAATAAAAATTAAACATATTTTAGAAATACGTTTTCCTTTGTCACATAAACAATAACTTGGCAGCAATTTTTGCTTATAAAACTCTTCTCTAGAACATCTGTGATGTCATCGGATGATGTGAGCTCATTCAGGCTTGATTTTTATACCCATTCTCATTAGATATATTATATGGCTGCAATAGGAACAAAAGCACTGGTTTGTTAGAATATTTCACTAGCAGATGAGCTTGTTGACTTATCATTATTATTGAAAAGAGAGATGGGCTCTAGACTGCTAAATCTAGAGTCCACAATTTCTTAAGAAATCAACAGAAGCCACAGCCAGAACTTACGCATACATTAGTATAATCATTAGTATCAACTTTTTCCTCCTCTAAGAACCCAGAGCAAGATACAATCCCCCTTCCCCATTAAAACCAGAAAAAGCAATTAACAATATCTGTTATAAACCAAAATAAAAACAGAATACAACAAAATAAAGTTCACTATATAAGGGCATGTGAAGTGCAATCTGTTCATGGAACTCACATAAGAAGCTGTATTGGAATCCTATCTTCCCACACTGGACTTGCTTTAAACGAAACATGTGCAGAGGAAATATATTTAGAATCATGCAGCAATATTTAAGCCCCAATATAACATGTTTAGATTGTGACTCCTGGAGTAAGCAAGACATTAGGCACACTGTGGGTGGAAAAGTTCTAGTGATTGTAGACAATAGGGGATGTAAACCATGGCTTGGCATAACTTGTGAACACAATAACTTTGGAGATAAGCAATAAGCATGTGCAGGACTCAAACTTATGTAAAATGTAGCTTTGAATTTTTAAATTGTGTTCATTATCCCTCTGAACATGTGCTAGTATATTGCTTTTAAAAAATAACAAAAACCAGGTCTTAGAATGAATATCTTTATAAGATTCAGTGATACTCATCACAAAAAATAAAATGAAGATGGGATTGCATGTTTTTTGAAAAACCTCCCCTTGTGATTTGGGGTTTTTTTATCACCTGTGGTAGAAATGTGAATTTTCCTTAATATCTGGAAGACTTGTTTTAACATAAAGATGTTTCCATTTTATGTTATATGCCCGACCCATGTCACCCTGAAAAGTTATCAAGAATGTTTAGTGTATTGTATTATTGATATTTATTTGTTAAAATCATTTGCAGCCCATCTTATGGAAGGAATATTCTGTGTGGCTTACAACAATATTAACAAACGTATCACATATCACAATGTATATTATTTGTGTAACTTAATCATATTAGTTCTTTAATGTGTCTGTTTTGACTTAAACTTCAAAAATCTCATTTAGTTCTATTAAACATTGTTTAAATATTGGATTGTTATTGTAATAATGTGTTATTCTGCTTGTACAGACTTCATTGTGAAATACATGCAAAGGTCATCTCCAAGGAGATATTTTTATACAAGTTTTTTTCAACATGAAGCTTTTAATAGCAAATACAGAATATGATCCGCTAATGTATGTACAATTAAGCATGGGATGAATTGCATTGTTAAGGAGATATTTACTTATTCATTTTTTCTGTTAATGTAATTCAAATATTAAATTTTCTTCAGAATTCATTGAAACTATATTCAAACTAAATGCACTTAAAATGCACAGAAAACCACAATTTGTTTATAAATACTCTAGAATACCTCTTTTGCTTTTTTGTCATTGCAGAAAATCTGAATATACCACTTGCTTTTAATACTTTTCTCATAGTTCCGTTTTTCATCTAAAGCAGAAATTCTTTTCAGAAACTGATTTTCAGTCCTTTTCAGATGGGATTATGAAAGAAGAGTTTGGGAATGATATAGATCCTCCGCTTCTGGAATGGGAGGTGTCTTTTTTCTGTGAGCATCTGCCTGTAGAAGAACAGATGTGGGCACCTGCAGTGACAGGCTGCACATGGTCCACACTATTCATGGGCATTCAGATGCGGCTACAATGGTAAGCTTTTGTATATGCAAAGTCATTAAATATATTAATCTGTGTTCCCCTGAGCACTGCCCTATTTAATTTCTTCATTGGCAATAACATCTGATCTAATTCTCCCATTGGCTCCCTACTGTGCCCATTTTCCCCTGGAAAAATATGTGAAGTTATTCAAGTTTCCACCTGTTGCCTATTGGACTGAAGTCAGTTATGGGATTATCAGAAAATTTCAGAAAGACACTCATGGTTTTGCTATGGTAAGGAAACAGAAGGCATAGATAATATTTTAAAATTTAGTAAAAATTTATTTAACCACCAATAAAGAAACTTTCTGGAGAAATTCCTAATGCCCTTTTGTGCAAAATTCCTGTAACATTAGAAGGAGAATGGCGAAGGAACAAAACATCACTGTGAGTGTACCTTTTTGCCTTTTGCAAATGGTCAAAGTCCTGATATAAAGTTTTGTTCATTAAACTTTTAATACTGTAGCTAATAGAAACTTCAGTCAATATGCCAAGCAGCTAAAAAGTAACCATAATCTCAGGTGTAAGATTTCAATTTAGGAACAGTTTTGTTCTACTACTCTTCTCTGATCATCGCTTCCTCTGTTTTGATTTGTTTTCACCCACAATGCATCCTTTAGCTCCATTGTAGCCTGCACAATGCCCATGGATATCAGGCTGTGAATGAAGACAGAAGCAGTTTAAACAAACCAGCCTCTTTCTTTCCTCTCTGTCTATTGTTGTATGAATGGCCCTTCTGCATTCTGCTGCTAGGAAACCACCTTTTTAAAGCCTAGCTTCAAAAAAGGGACAGCCCCCAATAAAAAATAAAGCAAAAAATAGTTTTCCTGTTGCTACTTTGTTTAAACAAGTCTTTAAAAATAAATCCTGCAGCAGGAGAATATTTGAGGGCATGCATCTTTTTAGAAATATCCAATATTCCTCACCACTTGCATCAGCGACTAACATCAAAACAGTCAGCCTTTTCCCATTAAACATCTTATGCACTGAACTATTTCACTGGGAACCTTAACTACAATGTATAATTGAGATTAAAAGCAACATCTGTAAGCATTATTTTATTGCTTCAAATGGAAAGGTAGAGAAAGTTATACATGGATAACAAATTGTTTAAGAGAAATACAATATGAAAATATTATGTCCAAAGCAAAAACTATACAAAACTGTAGCAAGTTACGTATGGACATCACACGCAGAGCGCTCTTATTTATTTATTTTATTTATTTATTTGTTTTTATAAACCGCCCTTCTCCCGAGGGACTCGGGGCGGTGTACAGAATAAGGTGTGTTTCTATAAATTACTGTAGCTGTCAGAGATTTAACTTCCACGCTGTAGTGGCATGTAACGGAGACACACGTCCTTTTTCTAAACGCTACATTTTGTATTTGTCAACTGTCTTCTCGTCCGCCAGCTCTTTGTGTTCAGGGACAAGGAGAGCGTCTGGTAGAGGATCACGTGACCGCTGCCGATTCCCCTCTTCCCGGGGAAAGAACCATAGAGACCTTAAGTGTGCGCACGCTCCGTCAACAGCACTGTAAAGAGATACATTGAAAGGAAGCGTTCAGCGCAAACCCGGCATCTGGCTCTGAGTTGACGTCTTAGTATTCCGGCCTAGAGTCCCGAGAGTTAAGAGACATAAGGTAGAATCTTAAGGCTGCTCTCCTAAGAGTACTTCTTCCTCTCGAACAGATTATTAAATAAAGGGTCGTGAAATTGCTCTGAATATGCTGTAGGGTGGAATTAAAACTCTTTTGGGAGAAACATACACTCAAGAATTGCCCGGGAGGCTGGTAGGACGTTGCTGCCTCCGATAAGAGCTTTGCTTAGCATTCTGTCCAAGGGCAACACTGTCCTTTGCAGGGTGTTGTTCCCGTCTCTCCCGGCTCAGAACTAAGTCTGTTTCCTCCGGCTCGTGGAATGTGGGGCTGCTGAGAGAAAGAACCTAATTGCTGATGATAATAGGGAATGCAACATTGTACTTGATTGTGTTTTAAGGATCCAGTGAGTTGTGGGCAGCTAGAAAATGAACCCAGGTTCATTGAGTTAAGTATTTTTGGGTGAACCATGGAGGAGCCTCCAGCAAATGCAGTGATTTATTGAAGGCAATTAGAAACAATATGCATCTTGGGCATTGAGATATTTTTCAAGGTGGGGAAAATGGTGCAATGGGCAGAATGGAAGGCAGGACCTCAGATTTCGGGGATGTCCACAGGGTGTGGTTGAAAACATCAAGATGGTAGCCATAGGGTGTGATCAAAGTTTTGTGTGCTTTTATATATGATGCGTATGCAAGACAAGCCAAAATTGCCAATGGTTCGGTGGTACTGTAGTGGTCGTTATGCTGCATGTCTGAGTATTTACCTTTCTCTGCTGTTTGGTCATTCATGCTGTGGTGAGATGCAATCATAAATACATTTGCTCATCAGATGACATTTAAAACTTAAAATCCTACATACATTTTAAGTTTAATGAAGTCCGTTGGCTAGGCATCAATCAAAACCTGAAATCTTGTGTTGGCTTACTCAGTAGTAAGCACCCAGTTCTCCTTACTATTGACTAATATACATGAACTATTTTCTGGAATGCAGATATTACAGTAAGCTATAATGTGGTACATGAACACTATTATACGCGATAGCCAAGCCAGGCATTTATGCCCTGACATTTTCAAGAATTGTTCTGATTTAGTATCATGTGCCCTTGTGTCAAAAATGAAATAAAATGAAGATCAATGTTCACTAACAATGTAATGGTATATATGAAAAATATAGATTCATACTCCTGATTTCTTTATTGTATTTCCATTATGCACTGATTGAATTTTTGGTTGTCACACATTCCTGAATGTAGTGGGAAGTTATATCCTATTGACATTATTTTAATCTTATTTATCTAGTTTATTTATTTATTGGTAGAGAGGACATCATTTGTGCTTAGTAGCTAAATGTGCTGTATTACTGTGCCTTTACATTTGAAACCAGATATAGATATTCAACAAATGAACAAAACCCTTTTCATAAGTTACATTCCCACCTTTTACAATTTTTGCTTTGAGATTAAAAACCAGAAGAAAAGTAAATACTATTGAAATAAAATGTCCTTATAGAGAGCTGAAAGGAGTTGGTGTTTATTTTTAGTTTTGTTTCAAAATGCTATTTGCTTTATTTAAAGTTTTATATTTTAAATATAAAACACATGTATGAAAGACTATCAGGAACCAGAAGTCTCTGGAAATACATGCAGACTGGAGCCCTTCTCATCCTAGTAAAGGAAAGGAAGTCAAAGAGGCCATTACATCTGGTTAGTATTTTATCATGGTGTCATAGGGTGGAAATGAAATGGCATAATATTTTCTGGGACATCTTGTGTTCTTCAAGTAGACAGATGCTTTAGTGCAAGTGCAGAATTGTTTTTATGTGCTCCCATCTCCTGACTGGTTTGATGGTTCCAGTGGACTAGTAGCAATATATTTCTTCTCTTGGCTTGCTTTTATCTTAGCCCAGGTGCTTTCAACATTAATGCTACCATCAGCCAAGTAGCTTTCTGACAAGTGAGTTCATTGCAGCAGCCGTTATATTGCTGTTGCTCAAGCCTAATGTTCCACTGGCAGAATTTATCTTACCATGTTTCGGTAATTCCCCTTGTATTATATTTGCGCTTCAGGACTTTCAGCTAGCTTGTTATCCATACTTTGTGCATTAATGTAGATTAATGGGTTAAACTCCTTATGTTCAATCTCCCTTTCCCTTGCACTTGTATACCCTTTGTTTCTTTGTTAAATTAACAGAACAGCTTTGCTGTTGTATTTTATCTACTAGTTGCCAGTTCTTACTCACTAATGGTCTGTATAGTGCTCTTGATTCTGTAACCTCTAACGTGGTGAAATGGTGCATGATAGGCAACAATTTTTGAACCAAGATACCTCAAACTTGCAAAATACATCCAAAATATTGGATCCATGACACTCAAGTTAATGAAATTTGGGGAAATTGTGACTACTTCAGTGCTGCTAGGCTGTTTCTCTGTGGTCACGTAGTACTCATTTTGAACATCCCATGGTGCTTCCCGAGCCACACTCACAATCTCTGGCTCCCTTCCCCATCCAGCAGCAGATTTTAAGAAGGACCTCTTTGTGTGCCAAATGTGTGAAGCAATTATTTCACATTCAGAGCAAGTTGTGATGACTATTGTGGAAGAGCTTTGAGTTTAGAATGAGGGGGAAACCGCCATTTTGAGTACAGGTGGTCCTTGACTTACAACCATCCATTTAGCAACTGTTTGAATTTACAGCAGCACTGAAAAAGGTGACTTATGACTGGCCCTTGCATTTACAGCCATCACAGCCTCCCCACGGTCAGTTGATCAGATTTCAGCCACTTCGCAATTGTCATGTATTTATGATGGTTTTAAGTGCCCGGGTGTCTAGAGAGTATAAGAACATAAAAATTGCCACTGCCCTTATTGGTCTCCTGACCTACTTAATCCAGCAATCTGTTTCTCACAATGGTCAGGCAACTTCACAGGGAAAGTCTCCCAGCAAATGGCCTTCAAAAGCACTGTAGTCATGGTATCATCAAGGCTTAAGTAGTGATCCCCATTACTTTCATGAATTGGTTCATCCCCGTTTTGAAGACACCCAAGTTGGAAGCCAACACATTATCTCATAATACAATCCTGGTTATCAGAATTAAATCTGGTTGTCTATCTTGGACAGATTTTAAGAAAAACTCCTTATTCTGATATTTTCACCTTTGCACATAAAAAGAACCAGCTATAAATTAAGACTCTTGTGACACAGACTAAGTTCATAAATAGTGTTCAGATTAAAGAACAAAATATTGTGTTCCCAAGAATATAATAGAAAGCATCCATCAGTAGCTTCTAGACCAATTGAAACATTTATTTTTGCACTATAGTAAAAAGGAATGTGAAAGTGGCACATAAGGGGTAGAAATGATTAAAGAAAACCTAGAGGCATCTTTCAAAGTTGCAGGTTAAAAATCTGCAGTTACCTTCATGAATAGAAGATACTGAATATAACACTTCTGAGGTAGTTTGTACAGTAATGAAAATGTGAGAAATCAGCAGTGTGAAAGAATGATGTGGCACTAATTAAGTGCTGCTAATTTCTACTCTGTATTAGAAATGAGGAGACTTTATTTTCAGTAACATAAAAAGCAGAAGTTTTTTTTATACCAGAATTATAAGGCTTGCTTTTGGTTAAAAAAAAAGACTTAAATATATTTTTAATTTTTAATTTAATTTTTTCTCATTGTACATGCTATGAAAACTTTTCTGTTTTTTCATTGTCTGCGTTAACACTAGACCAACAATCGAGAAGTAAATAATACCCCAAGTAAGGAAATGCCAACATAAGTAAGCTAATAGTAAACAATAGCCTAATCAAGGAACCACCAAGACCGCTCCTACCAATATTGACAGGGCAAGCCACCAGTATATAAAATTAAGACCAAACCACACTTCTATCTGGCGCTGATGATGTTACCCAGTTTGGTAATGAAATGTCTTCAAGAAGACCACCAAGCTTAGAGAGCACCAAGAACCCCACAGTTCAACCTGAGCTAGAAATTTTGTCTTCTATCAATAATTCATTATATTTATATTTGTGCAAATGCAAATTGCCAGCAAGATCCAGTGCACTTCAACATCCTCATCTATGATTTGGATGAGGGGATAGATGGGGAACTCATCAAATTTGCAGATGACACCAAGCTGGCAGGAATAGCCAACACTCCAGAAGACAGGCTTAAGATACAGAAGGATCTGGACAGGCTTGAACATTGGGCTCTATCTAACAAATTGAAATTCAGTGATGAAAAAAGTAAGGTTCTACATTTAGGCAAGAAAAACCAAATGTACAGGTATAATATAAGGGGTGCCTTGCTCAATAGTAGTAACTGTGAGAGGGATCTTGGAGTATGCTTAGATTTTCAGAAAGACTTTGACAAAGTTTTGCCTCTGCAAAAGAGTGCTTGATTGTCCATGAAGAGAAACAAATTGCTGTAAATAAAATGAATCTTGATTCAATTCAATGTTTGGAAGATTACAAATTTCTAATCCTTATTGTATATAATAGGTTATTGTCCCAAATCGGTTCATAATTTTATGAACTAAATTAACTAAATATGAATAAAATATATCCTTGGCATTTACTAATGTAAAAAAAAATCTGTTTTGAGTTTCAAGATTTGATTCCATCCACCCTCAGTGCAAGCTAAGTCCTACCTTTTATCCTTTTTGATATATATTAACTAAGTTTTGAAGCAGAAAGACAGTTTGACTAGGAATAGTCACACTTTATCATTAATTTCTTCTTCAAAAATTCCACTGAATTGGAAAAAAAAACAGTTCTCATGAAGTCATTCTTTGGAAATTAACTACTTACTTGGCTTAGTTTTTTTCTTTGTTGTGTCTATATTCTGCAACAATATGTTTTAATAGCACACAACCCCAAACCCGCTGTTGTCCATTTGTGCTGGCAATAATAATGGCTGGGGAATTTTAGAAATTGTCCTGTTTATCTAGACAGCACCAGATTGGAGAAGGCTGCTTCAATAAATCCGAGGTGAATAAAAACATCCTTACAACAAGGTTATACGTGTGAGATTCCTCATTGCTAAATTGCTGAAAATATTTCTTTTTTAAAAAAATAATCCTGTAAAAGTTTATAAAAAAACAAAACAAAAGATAAACAGAAATAGAAAATTAGAAAAGTCATAAGGCTCAGAAAAGAATGAAAAGTGCAAAAGAAAAAGAGGAAAGTAAGGAAAATCAGAAAAGAATTACTTCCTACTTTTTTTTGGTACAGATATAGATATAAGAGTACATCAAACTCTTACTCTAAGGCAGGGATGTCAAACTCAATTTCATTGAGGGCCACATCAGCATTGTGGTTGCCCTTGGGGGGCCGGGTGGGTATGACCAGGGTGGGTGCAGCCTACTGGGTGGGCGCAGCTGGAGTGCGTATGGCCTACTGGGTGGGCATGGCCAGCTCTACATCATTGGCATCAAGGGTGCCTATGGGGGCCTGTACAGGAGTGGGACAGATCTGGGGGTCTCTGGCAGAAGGAGGGTCTCTGGGCCAGGGCCAAGGCAGCGGGGACCGTTCCCTCACTATTTCCAGGATGGCTTTGGGGGCAACATGAAACCACTTCGCGGGCCGGATCTGGCCCCCGGGCCTTGTGTTTGACATGTCTGCTCTAAGGTCAACATTTGTCTAAATTATTTAGACAAACGTTTATATTTCAGTAATCCCATATGTATATGTTACTAATCATCAAATCCCCAAATCAGCTTTTCATTTCTTTCAGTTTTTCACAAAAAAATCCAATAATGATTTCCATGTAGTCATAAAATTTGCCTAAGTCTTTTCTTTCATCAAGGTTGTCAATTTTGTCATCTCTGCCAATTCCACTGGGTTCACTATTCATTCCTCCTCCTTTGTAGGTATTTATAAGTCCTTCCATCTTTGACCATATTAAAGTCCCACTGCCATTATCATATATAAAAAACAAACTTCCCATGCTACTATTTATTTATCTATGAAGCCCCAAGGAAAAGCTTCTGGTTTGTATTTTGCATTCACTTTTAAAATCTTCTGCATCAAAATGCATATTTGAGCTTGTCATTTTCTAGCTTTGTTACAAGTCCACCAAAGGTGAAAAACTGTTCCCTCAGTTTGATTACATTTCCAGTAGCTATTTGAAATTCCCTTATGCATTCTTGATAATTTATACAGTACCAACGAACATCATTTTATAAACATTCTCTGTAAGATTATAGTTCAATCTAAATTTCAACCCATTCTTGCCCATACTGTCCCATTGATCCAACTGTATATTATATCTTAAAGATTTTTGCCTGTTTTATCATACAGTCTATTACTTGTTTATCTTCTGTATGATTTTCAATAACTTTGTACGTACTAACAATAATATGGTCATCATCTGTACAGAGCTCTACATCAAATTCAGTTTTACCATTTTCAAATTGTAATTCTTTTTATCTAACTTTCCATTAGCTGAACAGAGGGAAACCAATGGCAAATAGAACTTAACTCAAAGTTTTCTCTTATTTTTAAATTAAATTCTTCTTTACAAAGTTAGCAATTCAGCATAGGTTAACCAATTTTGCTTAACTATCATTAGGTAAAGGTAAAGGTTCCCCCGCACATGCGTGCTAGTCGTTTCCGACTCTAGGGGCCGGTGCTCATCTCCGTTTCAAAGCCGAAGAGCCAGCGCTTGTCCGAGGACGTCTCCGTGGTCATGTGGCCGGCATGACTAGACGCCAAAGGCGCACGGAACGCTGTTACCTTCCCACCGTAGTGGTCCCTATTTTTCTACTTGCATTTTTACGTGCTTTCGAACTGCTAGGTTGGCAGAAGCTGGGACGAGTAACAGGCGCTCACTCTGCTACGCGGCACTCGGGATTCGACCCGCCAAACTGCCGACCTTCTGATCGACAAGCTCTATAAAAAGCTTCTTGCGGTGACAACCATAAAGGTATTTTAGGAGACAATTTTGCCTTATATGACATGTCTAACATTATTTTTAAAGTTCACATTTACCTTGACTTTATCATACCCCTGAAAACATTCCTCAACATTTTTCAAAAATACTGTATAGTTCCCAAAATTAAACATATTTCTCAAAATGTAAAGACTCTGATCTTTTATGTGATACTGTGAATAAAAATATTATCTGAACATTTGTGAAAATCATTTGTATGGTAAAGATAGTGAAAAATAATAATGAGCCCATCATTTTCAGCTTAATAGAATACTTCTTTAAAATCCTATCATCTTATCTCTCCTTGGGATGAAACTGAAATGGATAGAAATTGCACTTAGTAAACAACTATGACAACTATTCTCTTCTTTCTCTTTTTTTTAGCTGGTGGAAGAAAAAGAGTTTTCCATGCAATACAAGTATGGGTGTCAAAGGCTTGTATTCCTTTGTGGTCACTGCCTGTCCGGATGGATTCCTAGTGATAAATCTGAAAGATGTGGCTGAAAACCATTGTAGGACTTATCCTGGATCTGTTCCTGTTCTTGTAGTTGATGCTATGTCTTGTCTTCGACAGTGGTATACACCAGAATCTTGGGTCTGTGGGGGCCAATGGCGTGAATATCTTTCCAATTTGGACAGTTTCATAAATCGTTTTACAACTGCTGGTATCAAGCTAGTATTCTGTTTTGATGGCCTTGTAGAGCAAAAAAAGCGAAATGAATGGGTCAAACGAAGATTGAGAAATAATAAAGAAATAGCTAAGATCTTTGAGTTCATCAAAGCTAATAAGCAACAACCTGGAAGAGAAATGTTCTTTATACCAGCTGGGCTGGCCACATTTACACGTTTTGCCTTGAAAATTCTTGGTCAAGAGACAATATGTTCATTGCAAGAAGCAGACTATGAAATAGCATCTTATGCACAAAAGAACAATTGCATGGGAATTCTTGCAGAAGACACTGATTACCTGATTTATGATACCGTTCCTTATTTTTCCATTAGTAAGCTACACTTGGATTCACTGGAAACAGTAATGTACTCAAGACAAAATCTCTGCCATTGGCTTGGTCTCAATGTCCCAGACCTTCCCCTTCTTGCTTGTCTCCTTGGCACAGACACTGTCCCAGAAAGAGCTATGGAAGCTTTTCGGAATCAATGTTTATCTTCTTATCAGGCAAAAAGGCAAAGCTTTAACAAGAAAACGGATATTATTCGTGCTGTGGCAAATTATATTTCAACTATTCCACATGTCTGTGAGAGTTTGATGGATCTGGAAAAAATGCTGCCTTTGGGATCAGACAAATTAATATTGCGCAAAGGAATAGAATCTTATCTGCTGCCTGGACAGCATTCTCCGTGGCTTCCTTGTGACTTCACATCCACATTACATTTAGCAGCAGAGCAGAAGAAAGATTTCCCCATTTGTTTAGATCAGGAGATCTTTCAGGTAACTCCTTACCTGGGTTATCTGAATTCAGCCAATTACAAAGAGCTGATTCTTTGTCTACACAAATGGATATTTTATCTACCACGTTGACTATTAATCCTTCTATATGTTGTGCAGGCTAATCTGTTCTCCTTTTGCATTAAATCCTCATTAGTCTCCCAATGTTACACAACTCATAGTCCACTCATGGCTCTTAGGTTCATATTTATGGCCTTTGTGGAACAGTTCAGTGGTGTTGAAGGTGACACAAGAGGCTATTTTGGGTGGTATACTTTTTTTTTTGGCAACGTCAGTGAAACAAACACACATAAATACAGAAAATAAATGCTAGGTTTAGTCCACCTACTTTATCTTAGTCTTCCATAACAAAAGGGCTGAAAGTTTCATTGCCTCCATATGTCACATCACTTCTAGGGTTTCTGTGGCCCTCATAAATGGAAAGAAAAAGAATCAAAAGCGTGTTCTGAAGTCCATCTCAGTCTTAAGCGTAAAATGACAACAGCAAAAGCAAATGTTTCTTTTTATTCTGCTTGTGACAGATAGCTAAAGAACAACACATGCGAGCCGAAAATCATATGGTATACAATATCCTAAGCCGTGCAGAAGTTGAGTGCAGTAACACGTTGGAAGATGAATATGATACTTCACTTCCTGGACAGGCACTTATCTACTGCCCTGCTCGCCGGCACATCTATTCTATCCTGCTGGAATCTGCGAAAGGTAAAAGGTGCAATAGAAATGTACTATTGAATCCTCGAAGCTGGGAGTAATGTAGTACAATTGGGTCACATCCTTACGTGCAAGTTTTGAAAAAGGGATTTGTGCAGTTTCTAAATTCAAGGCTCACATAAATAACACGATTTAGTCCTTGATACTGTAGGCAAGTCACATGTAATTAGAAGAAGACCATTGGAAATAATTGAAGGAAATGGTGTGCACTTGAAGGCTGGTGCATTTTTGAACCTTTTAAGGAGATTTTGTAAAACCCTCCATAATCAAATACTTGTGAAAGCTGTTAATAATCAGCAAGCAGAGCAAAACACTGTAGCCTAGTACAACAGAATTTTTTTTAATGTTACCTTAAGAAAAATGTGTACTTTCCTCCCAAGCGTTGAAGTAATAATCGTAGATTGGAAAGTTGTCCCTAAGATGTTAACTCTTTTTTTTTTTTCAAAATTATCTTTAGAATACCAATGAAGGAAAACAAATTTTAGTAGAAATTTAACAGAAAAAAATAGTACAATGTAAGGTGAAGCAATTCTGCAAATGGATCGCACAGTCATATTAGTTAGCACAAAACATGAGATGAAACAGAAACTGATTTTTTTTATTTTTGGAAACATACATTTTTATTCCAGGTATATGGAACACAGCTACACTGATCTTTGATAGATTAATTGTCAAAATAGATACCTCTCCTTGCATTATATAAGCTATCTAACATTCATGCAAATTACTCAGTTTGTCAGCTAACATGGTATTATCTGCTATAAAAGTACTTGTACTTTCATGCCCCCAACCTCCACAAATAATTCTTTGTGAATGTACTGTATTTATAAATGCATTAACGAGCCAAGAGAATACCCTTTGTCTTACTTCCAGCTGAGTACTGAACCATTCACTAATTATTCTATTCTCCGGCATACTTTACTTCCATCATATGGCATTCTCGCCACATTGATCAAGCAATCATCAACTCTGTAATCATGCCAAATGTTTCAGAATTTAGAACAGAATAAAGCTGGAAGGGACCTTGGAGTCTTCTAGTCCAAGGCTTTTCAACTTTTTCACCCATTGTACCACTTTTAGGATATGGCAACATCCGAGTACCACCAGTCTCCTAGCAAGGTGTCCAAAACTTGATGATCAAAAAAAAAAAGGGAAAAAGTGATGAAGTACAGGTAGTCCTCGACTTATAACAGTTTACTTACTGACTGTTTGAAGTTACAATGGCACTGAAAAAAGTCCCCCAAGCCACAGCCGAGCAAGACACCTGCCTGCCCGCCCGGTAGCGCTCTTCCTCCTGTCCAAGGTTTTCATTGTTGTGAGCATTTCTGTTGAGGATTGGCAGCGGGGGTGGGGGGTGTTTGGTTTTTATTCCCCCTGTCTGCTGGGTGGTTGCAGCAGGTTTTGCTCACTTCACTGGGACACTGTGACCGTCATAACTATGAATCAGTTGCCAAGCATCTGTAAATCACAAGACCCTGGAGATGCTGCAACATTCCAGCTGATTGGCACTTCTGGGCTCAGCAGAAGCACCAGGATCAGCGCCGAGCTCCAGCTGGAGCCTGGCACTGATCCTGGCGCTTCCGCTGAGCCCCGACAGCCCTGCAGCTCCAGCCATTTCTCGCTCAGGCTTGTGCGGTGCTACCACCGGTTCAGCTCATTCCCCTCCCCCGCTACCACTTTTCTAGGATGGTTGCATACCACCTGCCAGGTGTCAATGTACCACAGGTGGTACCCGTACCACTGGTTGAAAAGGCCTGATCTAGTCCAGCCCCCTGCTCAAGCAGGAGATCCTATATAATTCCAGACAAGTGGCTGTCCAGTCTCTTCTTAAAACCTTTAATTTAAATTTATTTTAAATTTAAATTTAATTTAAACCTATCTGTTTTATTACTTTCTCTAAACATATGTGCAATGCATTTTTCCCGTTACACATTTGTGTCCAAAAACGTGGCCTGCATACCCTTGCTGGGTGTAAGTTTTTTTGTTTTGTTTTTTGCACTTTACACATTTTGCTCACTTTATCTATTCTGTTACTCTTTCAATCAGATTTCTGCTCAATACATGCCCAGTTACAATTGACAAACTGACCCCCTTTACGTTTTGTATTACTTTCTCCTTGGTGTACAGCATTGTTCCCATCATGAGGTACAAATGCAGCTTTCCTGCACACGTTAAACAAGTTGCCGGCGTCAACTTCCCTCCGCCCTGTCCGTTCCCACAGAGAGGGCCTCCTCAGGGTGCCACCGGTCAGAGAATGTCGACTGGTGGCCCCCAGGGGGAGGGCATTCTCTGTGGGCGCCCCGGATTTATGGAATCAGCTGCCGGTTGAGCTCCGGATGGCACCTGACCTTCGCTCCTTCCGACGCGGTCTGAAGACCTACCTATTTGAACAAGCCGCCCTGGCCTGATGGGGGATGTGCTGGGGTTTTTATTGGGGATTTTTATATTATTGTACTGTTTTAGCTCGGGCTCTTATTTAATTCTTATTTAATGTGCCCTGTTCACCGCCCTGAGTCCTTCGGGAGAAGGGCGGTATACAAATATAATAAATGAAATGAAATTAAATGAAAGTTACCCAGCCACTCCGTTAGAAACCACATTCAGATTTTAACATTTTTCCAGCTGCATCTCTACTAACTTTTATGGTTTTTGTTTCAGTCCTGCATTTTTTGAGAAAAAGCTATAATTCTGTTTCTGTACAATACATCGTTCCTTCCTTCAGTTTCATATAATTTTATTTCATTTTTAATTCCTTTCATTCTGCAAATGTCTCAAGTGTAACACGAATGTTAGAAGGCTTATCATCTTCAGCTAAGAAGTGGTTTGTTACAAATGGTTTCCACATAGTTCACGTAGCCTTGATCATGAATGGAAGACCACTCGTGGGATATTAAAAAGGGAAGGAGGGGTTCTAAGGCCCTGGCATGCTCTGAAGTTAAACTTTGTTCGGGGGGAAAACCCCAATAGTCCCTCAGTTGGCAACAGTTTTGAAATGGTGCATGCGTGAATAATCATATCTTTGATACAAGCTGTAGACTTCGGCAGCTAATAACATCCATGTGAAGATTTGATTGCATCCTTCAAAAGCACATGGACCTTTTTCTTAAGGACAATTTCACAGTTCCTTTGTTCCTGATGTAGGACTAGGGTGAGCATTTTATACTCAGGACAGCGTGCTGCCCACTGAATCTTCTTTTCTGTCCATTCGGATCGTGACAGCTCAAAACCGGTGGTAATTTTGCACGATTTTGATGTGGGGTAACACAAAAACTCTTGACATGCTTAATTCAAATAGGGCACTGTGCAGAGTTTCCCTGTTTTGAGGAATATCTCTTTTGCAAGGGGCGCTACCTGAAATTTACTTGGCAGATGGGACCTGAAATCTGCACTCATACACCCTATTCCTGAACCTCCTGCATCAGGGGTAGGCAACCTTGGCTCTTTTATGACTCGTGGACTTCAACTCCCAGAATTCCTGAGCCAGCCTGGCTCAGGAATTCTGGGAGTTGAAGTCCACGAGTCATAAAAGAGCCAAGGTTGCCTACCCCTGTCCTGAATGATCAAGAGAGATACCGTATTCAGTGGTACTGAAAATTGCAGAACAATCAAAGAGATTTAGTTATAATCACTGGGAAATCCATGTTGATTAGGGCAATATGCAGTACTAATAATAAGCAATCTCAATACATCACCTACTGTATTTTGAAAAGCCAGAATACAGCTGTTTGCTTCCTTAAGGACTGCTTGGCTTCTTCCCAGGTTAACAGAACAATACTGGCTCCTGAAATATGGAATACTGTGTTCCCCCCTTGGATAGGTGCAGACAGAGTCCAGGGGAGGTGTGAAGGCCCTTTTAGTTATGTTGTTACAATAAAACGTTTCCAAAGTTTTCAGTACACTTTTTATTTATTTTTCTCCCTTTTGGTGTTTGGATTTTTAGGGGAAGCATGTACATTAAGATTACGATAAAGGAAGGTGTGATGGCAAAAGTTCTAGGAATCTCGGCTCTAAATGTTACTATTCTGGAAAAAAAATGTATCGGGTCCATTGGGGTTTAATCTATTCTAAGTTGATATGAGAATGAGTCTAAATCACCATACCCTTCTGTTCAAAGGTTTACAAATAGTACAATGTCTGTTCTCATCTAAACTCATTGAACCAATTCTTTATTCTTTAGATGCCAGGGGAGTTTACCCTGTGGTCAAGGAGTGGTTTGTCTATGCTGGAAATTCCCTGCGGCAGCCAGACCTAGTGCAACCCAAGCAACTTCCAGGTAGAACAAGATTTCCTTCTGCATTAAAATGTGAACTAAATATAAAATGCCTGTTGAGAAATATCCTATCAGACATTGTAGTTTTGAGAATCAGGCATTTCTGAGAAGTCAAGTTACACATTTTTTTTTAAATTGTAGTGTATGCTAAGAAGATGTTGTAAGTCTCAGAAAAGCTTGTGACCTTTAAACATAACAACAATAATACAAAAACATACAATAATACAACACTTAAACATCAGTAAAATTCCACATATCAAGAACCAAAAAGAACAACTCTACAGTAATGTTAAAAAATATATATGAAACAGCAGTGTTTCCAAGTAAAACATAGATGGAGGAAGCAAGAGTCAATTATCATGTGTAAATAGATTAAAATATTTATCGTTGTCCTATTTTAAAGTGAGAAGAGTCAGCTTTTTCTTTTTTTAGGGATGAACTTTTTAATTAAGATGCCATTTCTAATAAGGTCCTGTCATTTAGGAGGCCAGCCTACCCTAATTTAGTACTCAAGCACATTTGATAGAAACATTCACTGCAGGATCCTGAAAATTATCCATGTATGTTTATTTATCAAAAATGAACTCTGAATAATACATTGGAAGTCAGTACAGTTCTTCCAACATAACTATGCTATCTGCAAATCATTCTTCCTAAGTTACCTTGAGAGATACTGCTTCCAAGCATGAGACCCATCCACTTCTACATGTTTCGTACATGTATGAGGAAGGCTACCCTTTGCATCAGGTGGGCCACGGGATGAGACAAACGCTGTCTAAATACAGGCTAATTCAGTAAGACTATTCTTGTGTTCCTAAAAAGTTGTGTGCTCTGTGTGTGTGTGCACACAATCACACATTGCTAAAAGCAGCCATAATGATGTACACACCAAACTTAAGAACATATATTAAATACTCATGCTGGAATCCAAAAATATTCCAAGACTGTATTTCTATTCCTTTCAAGAATGCAACCCTAACAGTTAATAGTATTGAATGATAAGGAGAAATCAATTTTGATTTTAATGAGGAACAGCTTGTCTGTCTCTGGGTAGAGATCTTTATCCAGGAGAACCAGTACAATTTATGTTCTTAATCGAACCAGAAACTAGAGTGCTCAGGATCTAGATTAGTCTTTTCCTGTTGTCCTCCAGATACGTTAAAATCTTAGAGAAGGCTGATCTCAATAATCTCAACCACATAATCCTTATTACTTGCAGTAGATCTGCATATTTATTACATTTCCAACAAAGTCTTCATGTTAGAATAGGATTTGAAATAGTATACAATTCAAGAGATTTAGTCTGTATAAAGAGATATTTGTTTGATGTTCACTATTAACTAATCCCCTTCATGGATTACTGCCTTGTCGTGGCGAAGGGGCTTGCGTAATTCAATGAAGCTATGAGCTATGCCGTGCAGGGCCACCCAAGACAGACAGGTCATAGCGGAGAGTTCTGACAAAACGTGATCCACTGGAGAAGGAAATGGCAAACCACTCCAGTATCTTTGCCATGAAAACCCTATGGACAGTACCAAAAGGCAAAACGATATGACGCTGGAAGATGAGCCCCTCAGGTCGGAAGGCGTCCAATATGCTACTGGGGAAGAGCAGAGGGCTAGTACTAGTAGCGCCAGAAAGAATGAAGCGACTGGGCCAAAGCCGAAAGGACGCTCAGCTGTGGATGTGTCTGGTGGTGAAAGGAAAGTCCGATGCTGTAAAGATTTTTTCTCCATAGGAACCTGGAATGTAAGATCCATGAATCAAGGAAAGCTGGACGTGGTCAAACAAGAGATGATAAGACTAAACATCGACATCTTAGGTATCAGCGAACTAAAATGGACAGGAATGGGTGAATTTAATTCAGATGACCATCAGGTATACTACTGCGGGCAAGAATCCCTCAAAAGAAATGGAGTAGCCTTCATAGTCAATAAAAGAATAGGAAAAGCAATACTGGGATACAATCCTCAAAATGACAGAATGATCTCAGTTCGAATCCAAGGCAAACCATTCAATATCACAGTAGTCCAAGTCTATGCCCCAACCACCGGTGCTGAAGAGGATGAAATTGACCGGTTCTATGAAGCCCTACAGCACCTTATAGAACTAACACCCAAAAATGATGTCCTTATCATCATGGGGGATTGGAATGCTAAAGTAGGAAGCCAAAAGATAACTGGAATAACAGGCAAGTTTGGCCTTGGAGTACAAAATGAAGCAGGGCACAGGCTGATAGAATTTTGTCAAGAGAATACGATGGTCATAGCAAACACTCTTTTCCAACAACCCAAGAGACGGCTTTACACATGGACATCACCAGACGGTCAACACAGAAATCAGATTAACTATATGCTCTGCAGCCAAAGATGGAGAAGCTCTATACAGTCAGTAAAAACAAGACCAGGAGCTGACTGTGGCTCAGACCATGAGCTTCTTGTTGCAAAGTTTAGGCTTAAATTAAAGAAAGTAGGGAAAAGCGCTAGGCCAGTCAGGTATGAACTAAATCATATCCCTGTTGAATATACAGTAGAGGTGACAAATAGATTTAAGGAATTAGATCTGATAGACAGAGTGCCTGAAGAACTATGGACAGAGGTTCGCAACATTGTACAAGAGGTAGCAACCAAAACCATCCCAAAGAAAAAGAAATGCAAGAAAGCAAAATGGCTTTCTGAGGAAGCTTTGCAAATAGCTGAGGAAAGGAGGGAAGCGAAAGGCAAGGGAGAAAAAGAAAGATATGCCCAATTAAATGCAGAATTCCAAAGAATAGCTAGAAGAGATAAGAATGCCTTCTTAAATGAACAATGCAAAGAAATAGAAGAAAACAATAGAATAGGGAGGACCAGAGATCTTTTCAAGAAAATTGGAGAGATGAAAGGAACGTTTCATGCAAAAATGGGCATGATAAAGGACCAAAATGGCAGGGACCTAACAGAGGCAGAAGGGATTAAGAAGAGGTGGCAAAATTACACAGAAGAACTATACAAGAATGAGCTTAACGTCCCTGATAATCACAATGACGTGGTCACTGACCTCGAGCCAGACATCCTAGAATGTGAAGTGAAGTGGGCCTTAGAAAAGCTGAGCAACAACAAAGCTAGTGGAGGTGACAGTATTCCAGCTGAGCTATTCAAAATCTTAAAAGACGATGCAGTAAAAGTGCTACACTCAATTTGCCAGCAAATTTGGAAAACTCAACAGTGGCCACAGGATTGGAAAAGATCAGTTTACATTCCAATTCCAAAGAAAGGCAGTGCCAAAGAATGTTCAAACTATCGCACCATTGCACTCATTTCTCATGCTAGTAAAGTTATGCTTAAAATTCTACAAGCTAGACTCCAGCAGTATGTGGATCGAGAACTACCAGAAGTACAGGCAGGATTTTGAAGAGGCAGAGGAACTAGAGATCAAATTGCTAACATACGCTGGATCATGGAGAAAGCTAGAGAGTTCCAGAAAAACATCTACTTCTGCTTCATTGACTATGCTAAAGCCTTTGATTGTGTGGATCATAACAAACTCTGGCAAGTCCTTAAAGAGATGGGCATACCAGACCATCTTATTTGTCTCTTGAGAAATCTATATGCGGGCCAAGAAGCAACAGTGAGAACTGGACACGGAACCACTGATTGGTTCAAAATTGGGAAAGGAGTCCGGCAAGGCTGTATACTGTCGCCTTGCCTATTTAACTTATATGCAGAGCACATCATGAGAAAGGCAGGGCTAGATGAATCAAAAGTTGGAATTAAGATTGCCGGAAGAAACATCAACAACCTAAGATATGCAGATGATACCACTCTAATGGCAGAAAGTGAAGAAGAACTAAAGAGCCTCTTGTTGCGGGTGAAGAAGGAGAGTGCAAAAGTTGGGTTGAAACTAAACATTAAGAAAACCAAGATCATGGCATCTGGCCCTCTCAATTCCTGGCAAATAGATGGGGAAGAAATGGAGGTAGTGACAGATTTTATTTTCCTGGGCTCCAAGATCACTGCAGATGGGGACTGTAGCCAAGAAATTAAAAGACGCTTGCTCCTTGGGAGGAAAGCCATGGCAAATCTAGACAGCACACTAAAAAGCAGAGACATCACCCTGTCAACAAAAGTGCGTATAGTCAAAGCTATGGTCTTCCCAGTTGCAATGTATGGCAGTGAAAGTTGGACCATAAGAAAGGCTGAGCGCCAAAGAATTGAGGCCTTTGAACTATGGTGCTGGAGAAGACTCCTTCGAGTCCCTTGGACTGCAAGGCGATCAAACCGGTCAGTCCTAGAGGAGATCAACCCTGACTGCTCTTTAGAAGGCCAGATCCTGAAGCTAAAACTCAAATACTTTGGCCACCTAATGAGAAGGAAGGACTCACTGGAGAAGAGCCTCATGCTGGGAAAGATTGAGGGCAATAGAAGAAGGGGACGACAGAGAATGAGGTGGCTGGATGGAGTCACTGAAGCAGTAGGCGTGAGCCTAGATGGACTCCAGAAGATGGTAGAGGACAGGAAGGCCTGGAGGAACATTGTCCATAGGGTCGCGATGGGTCGGACACGACTTCGCAACTAACAACAACAACAGCAACAAAATTAACTAATATTAAAGGGATTGAAGGTTTCCCCTGTCAGTCATGACTGACTCTGAGACGTTTCTGTTATCATGTGGCCAGTATAAAAATACAGCATGCAGTAACCTTCCAGCCAAAGCGGTACCTATTTATCTATTCATATTGTGCATGCTTTCAAACTGCGAGATTGGCAGGAGCTGGAGCAAGTAATGGGAGCTCATCCTGTCATACAGCACTCAGGTCTCAAACCCTGGCTGTCTGCTTTCCAGACAGAGAAACGCTCAGCATCTTAACCGCTGAGCTATCGTGCCCCCTATTAGCAAATATAGCATGACATAAAGTTTCCCTAATAAGAAGCCAGTTTAGTTCAGATGCCAGAGGACTTAAGTTTAATTTAAGTGGCTAATTGAGCTTCAGTTTAAGGATATTCTGTCCAATAAATTTATCAGATAGGTCCCATTCTTCCCCAGAGAAACCAGTATAAACAAAGAAGTACACATTCTCTGAGACATGAAGTAAATCCTTCGTTTCTAAATGAAAAGAAAATAGTAATTAACATCATTGGGGAAGGACTGTATTTCAGTAGTAAAACATGCTATGCATGTCAAAGATTTCCTGCCCTGTTCCTGATATTTGCAGGTCGAGCTGGAAAAGTATGAAAGCCTGCTAGCAATTAGCACAGGTCACATAAAGTACCGTATTTTTCGGACCATAAGACGCACTTTTTCCCCAAAAGTGGGGGGGGAAACGAGGGTGCGTCTTATGGTCCGAAGGTGATCCGTATGGCCAGCCCCAACCTCCGCAAGTGGAAAGCAAGGGAGATTGCCAGGAGCATGAATCGGCACGTGCTGAGAAACGCCGATCTCACGCTCCTGCACTCTCCCTCGCTCGGTTTCAGCTTCCCTTGCTACAAGAGAAAGCAGGCTGAAACGGAGTGAGGGAGATTGCCAGGAATGCGAATCGGCTGATCTCGCGCTGCTGCAATCTCCCTCATTTCAGCCTGCTTTCTCTTGTAGCAAGGGAAGCTGAAACCGAGCAAGGGAGTTTGCAGGAGCGCGAGATCAGCCGATTCGCATTTCTGGCAATCTCCCTCACTCCGTTTCAGCCTGTTTTCTCTTGTAGCAAGGGAAGCTGAAACCGAGTGAAGGAGATTGCAGGAGCGTGATATCAGCCGATTCGCATTTCTGGCAATCTCCCTCACTCCGTTTCAGCTTGCTTTCTGCAAGAGAAAGCCAGGCTGCAGGGCCGCCTCCGCGGGTACTGCTCTAATGCAGAGAGGGAAGGACAAAGAGGGAAGGAAGGAAGGAAGGAAAGAAGGGACAATGGGAGAGGGAGGGAGAGAGAGAGAGAGAAAGAGAGGGAGAGAGAGAGAAGGAGAAAGAATTTTTTTTCTTGTTTGCCTGCTCTAAAAACTGGGTGCGTCTTATGGTCAGGTGCATCTTATGGTCCAAAAAATACGGTAGATGGCCACCTTCCCATTTCATATCTAGGACAGTCAAAAACATAACTAACTGTAGCGTAGCATCCTTAGGGCACTTTGTGCTGATCCAGTCATTCATCACATTGATAATGAGGATGACCATAAGGAGAAATTTTGCACATTCTATGGAGGAAACAGAAGCAAAACAACAACAGTAGAAATGTCTTGATTTAAAAAAAAAGTCAGGCTGAATGAACTCTTAATTCTAATCCTCATTTTTGTTCTCAATACTCTGCCTGAGTAATATGCCTTGAAATTAAGAAATCTTAAAAACTGAGCCTGTTTCTCTTGTTGGGCCAGCTACAAATACCCAGGCTGCTGAGGAACGGTCTGTTCTTTGGGTGGGAGTGAGTCAATTTCAGTTAGGGCAGAAAATATCTAGAGAGCGGATTGAACATGGTGAAAAACAGGATAGCTTGTTTTTAAAATGCTTTTTATTTGTAGGCAGCACGTAGCATTTGAAAAGAATTTTATACTCTGCTATTTTTTCCTTCTATGGATGCAACAACACCAAGCAATCTCTTGTGGAATTTGCTTGCAGAAAATCATATTTGGGCTGAATATAAGTATGAGAAATTTCAATAAAACATTCCCTCAAAAGGAGGATTTATAGTACGGGTTGCCTCTGAGCAGTGTTTGCTACTTCCGTGTTTTTTTTTCAGACTAGTCCAGAAGAGTTCCAGTTTATTTTTAGTACAATATGCCAAAGCAAGTATTTTTTTCTAAAAAGTGAGCCATCTAATTTTGTATGCCTGAAATTTTCTCATGCCCTTTTTTTTTCTTCAGGATGAAACTATAACTCACCAAATAAGGAGTTAAGCACTGGACACTTTAAATCATAAAATGCTTTACTACTGCATTTCAGTTGAAGTCAATGAAGGAAAACAAATTTAAGTTCACATTTGTTTAAACAGTATTTTTGGAATCTACACACATACATGTGCATACGTATAGTTGCACACATGACAAAACAAAACTAGTTCAAATCATGTTCCATTAAACTTTGTTGTTATTTAACAGTGATTAAGCTCACAAGCTCATGCTAATCATAGTTTGATTAATAAATGTCTATTTAATAAGACAACATTTTTGACTTCCAGAAAATAATAATCCATAGCAAGAAAACCATATTGTGACTGGTCCAATCCAATCCAGCCTTTACTAATTTACTGAGCTGTAATTAAATTGGTAGACCTAATGATTTTTTTCTGATTTTTTTTATTCAATTTAGTAGAAAAGAATCTTTTGTACTACATATATTTGCATGAGATATTGACAGATGCTAATTCTCAAGGGACATGTTTCTTCAGCCTGAGACCAATGTCAGCAGCAGCTTTCCATATCAACTGTATATTTATATCTTACATAATTCTTTGGTGAGAGAACATTAAGATGCTTGCAAGGAAGATTGCCAAGCAGCTGTGTGTTAGCCTACAAGGAAATGAGCATCATTTGAAGGTTCTACAATCTATTTTATTGTTTCGCTAAAATCCTGTGGCCTACTGGACAGAATCAGAGAGAAAATTGTGAGCCAAGACTCAAGGCAGTTATTAGCCTTCATGAAAAATCAATATGCTCTTTTCTCCTGCGCCTAAAGTTCACCTTCTAAAATTTGAACGTCTGATCTCGATCTCTCTGAATAAAAAGACAGATAAGCTTTATTTGGCTCTAAAAAGTAGAGACCCCAGGACTGTCTAGCACAGCATTCAAACATTAATGTGATACTCCTGAAAAGGCCCAGTTCTTAATAGCCACTTGCCTCATCAGATTTGTCAGCGGTATCTGGGAAAGGACGTCTGAAGAGTTTGTGTTGGTATATATGGGACAAAATCTTTGTTCAGATAATCAGACCTCAGGCTGTTCAGGGATTTAAAGATTTGAGATTTTATATAATATTTTAGTGGGACTTATTCTTAAATAGTCTAGATTGCAATATTAAATATATTTATTAGGAAGAAAGCCCAATGGAATTCAGTAAGGCTTTTGCACGAACACATTTAAGATTGCCTCCTAAAATATTTATGTTATTGCCACCATTATTAGTGTCAGAGGTTACCTGAAGACTGTCACATTAGCTCTTAATGATGAACTCCTTTTTCTGTTTTATTACTTTTTGCTCATGTATTATTTTGTTAATTAAAAGTATTCCTGAATTGCTTCTCAGTTCAAAGGCTCCTGCAGAAATTTGCCCATATGATATTTGTTCTTTTAGAAAAGAAAAAAATTGCTAGCAATATATATAAAGAGTGAAAGACAGAAAAACAGAAATGTCTTTAATTGTGGGATATTTAGATATTCTTGCAATAGTACTCCTGAACTCCATATAGCTTTGTGTGGGAAAGTACACATTTTCTTTAAACCTGGGGCCTTATACTTAAGAAAATTCACACTTGGAAAGAAACTAGTCTTAAAGGTGAAGAACAAAATATTTATTTTCTGTTTTGGGTCTTGGGAAAAAAGTACCATTTGGTTAAGTGAGTTTTGTTTGCTAAATAAACAAGCTCTTTTTCACTCAGTTATATCTCAACACTGCAATCATTTATAGCAGCCAAGTAGTTTATTCAGAGGAATGCAACTTCTGTTTGTAACAATAAAAAAAGGAAAAAAGATAAGCTACCAAATGTAGCTTGGACAATTGGGTCTTAAAATAGTACCTGGTTTATCTGAAATACAGAATTAAAATACTGTCTGGCAAAAAATTATTCACTTACTAGGTGTCAAATTTTAATTTCATATTCATCAGTATTTTGGTAGTTAAGTAAAAATGATAAACAGTAACATTTGAAACTTTGTTTTGGGGAGGCAGTATCTTGTTATGATATATAAAATGCAGTATAATATAAGGGACTTAAAAGTGTTCTTGTTAAATATATAATAGCTTCATGGAGGTATTCTGGTTTGGCATTCTCTAATTATCCCCTAGATAATAGGGTTAATAAGACATTGTGTCCTTATTTTAAGACTATTTCCAATATGCAGATTAAATCCACTTATAAAATAGATACTATTATAATATAAAGGAAATGCCCTGTCCAGCAATTTCTGACAAATGGTGCAATCCTAAAGCTAGATGGGTACACCTGTGAACGTGTGGTTTGCTATTTTATAAAAAAGCAGGTTGCCCTCTCCCGTTCTTTAATACTCCCTGATCTGCTGCTTTTGAAATGAATGAGAAAATATATGCATGGCAGAGTGCCCACATTCCTTTTGGCTGTATCAAAAAGCCATTGAGTAGGATGCAGCAGGAAACCTCAGTTACAGTTTACAAAATGCATGTTATGATCATCCTGTATCAGCAGAATGCCACATTTGACAGTTTATTTGCTTTTCTGACCCCTTCCTTGCTAGAGGAATAAAGGCACATTGGGGTGAGGCCGAGGGGTGGAGCCAGTTGGTAGATGCTATAAAGATCTGTAAGATTCTCTCTTTCAAGGAGGAAGACTTACCAAGTTGCTGCATGTTTGAAATTGTAGCTGTATGCAAAATACAAAGATGATTGTCATGGAGGGGACGTGTGCGGTGAAGAAAAATGAAAGGTTAAAATGGATCCTTCCAAGATCATTTCATAAATGATTGGGTTCCAGATCAAAATACTATGAGAAAAGGCAAAGTGTCTCCCCCTCTACCAAGTATCTGTTACATTTTCAGTGGAGTTATGTTCTTTACATATGCCAACAAATGTATTTGGGGAATTGTGCAAAATATTTCAGCTTTGTAATCCTCTGCCTCCAACATGCAAGCCTCCTAGCACCAGTGCAGCAATTCACAAAGAACCAGAGCAGGTGTTCTGATCTCAGTATAGGTAAGTCCTCAATTTACAGCCACAACTGAGCCCAAATTTTTTGTTGCTAAACGAGACATTTGCTAAGTGAATTTTGCCCCCTCTTACAACCTTTCTTGCCACAGTTGTTACGTGAATCACTGCAGTTGTTAAAGCGGTAACACGGTGGTTAAGTGAACCTGTCTTTCCCATTGACTTTGCTTGTCAGAAGGTTGCAAAAGGTGAACACGTGACACACACACACACCCCGGGGACACTGCAAGCATCATAAATGCAAGTCAGTTCCCAAGCGTTTGAATTTTGCTCATGTGAGCTTGGGGGAATGCTGCAATGGTCGTTAAGTGTGAAAACAGTCATAACTCACTTTTCCCAGTGCCGTTGCAACTTGGAATAGTCACTAAATGAACTGTTGTAAATTGAGGATTACCTGTAACAGCTCCCTTCTCTGATAGTCTTAGAAGCTCAGTACAGTTATTGCAAGCTTGAGGTTTCTCATTGAAATGCCATGGCCCACTTTCCATAGCTTGCTTCTGTGACACCTGTAATGGATTTTTTTCCTAGGTGACCCTCCTAATCTGAGAACACTCTGGCTCAACAGGAGTGCTGAGGCTGAGAAGCGACGTCTTTGGACCTTTCTGGCATGCCTTCAACTTCAAGATGCAGCAGAGGAACTCCAGGCTCTGGAAATTCCCTTCTTCGCTATCTGTTCCTTGTTACTCTACCTTGTTTTGCAAGTAAAGAAAATCCTAGCTCTTCCTTCCACATTCAGCCTATTTTTCTATGTACTCTAGAATAAGTAAATTGCAAACTAAATTACTTGATGTCTTGGATTGGGTCTTGCCTCTAACCATAAACTGAATTATGGAAGAGGACGTGTAATGGGATTTCCCTATCTTGAAATTATGGCTTGCACCCTTTACAGATGTGGAAGGTTGTGCTATACAAGATTATGGTCATGATAAGCGTTTTTCCTGAAAGATATCGCCACCCGTTTCTAATACTGCTTCTAGTTATGTAAAATCCACCTCACATCTGTGGAGCCCTGAATGGGGTTGGAATAATGGAGATGGTTTATAAAAAGAAAATCTATTGGGAAAAATAGGTTGTAAGGATTTTGCTAAGGGGTTCCATGATTATTTCAGCAACTAGAGCACTGCCAGACAAATACAAGTTTGAATACAAATAGTCCTTGGAGGTGACACACATGAAATCCATTGAAGGGATAGTGAAATAAATGTGGAAAATGTAGGCTCTGCCTGTTTTTCAGATTATTTGGTATTTATTTGCCATACTGCTAGGTCACAATGCTCACCATGTAATTGTATTTCATCATGTGTTTTTATTCAGAATAATAATAATTCATTAAATTTACATGCTGCCCAACTTTTCGTTGATAGTCCTCACTGGATGCTGTATTCACCTCAGAGCTGTGAATATCCCAGAATTCCTACCCATCCTGATCTTCGTACTTGCTAGTTGGGAATTCTGCAAACTGCAGTTCCAGCGCATCTGAAGAATACTAGACTGGGGAAAGCGAAATTATAGTTCAAGGCTCTTGCAATTCACATTCATATTACCAAACTGTAAATTCCTATTGCGTGCTGCGAGTGAGCTAACTAAAGGAAGTTGCCGTGACTTGGATCTTTGTTCTTGCCTTGGTAGCAAACATTCAGATCAGATTGCTTTCACTCCATCACCCTTCTATCATGTGTCTATTAATTAAGCCAAGACATTAAGGAAGTTATTTTTTTTAAGGTAACTTCCTGTTTTAATGTTGCATAAAATAACAAAAAAACAAACCAACCTTTTTTTTCAAAATAAAGTTAAAACTGAGCAAAAATAGCATTGCTAAAGTTCTTAATGTGGGATCGTATTTCTCCTGACTTATAGCCAAAGTGGTGTGTGTACAGGAATGGATGTGTGTCTATACATGTACTATATATCTTTAACGTTTACTATGACTGTAAGGAAAAATGAAAGCACGAATAGCAGAGTATAGCAACCATAGCTGTGAAGAATTCTGATGCAGATTCAGATATGGAAATCAGCATGCACCAATTGAGATAAGGTGTAAGACTGACATTCCCTTGAAAAGGAATGCAGATAATGAACAAAGCTTGAATCTTTCTGCTTATAAGCTAAGCTTCTATCTTAAAACTTGGTCTCTTGGGACAGGTGGACAGCCTCTCTTTAGAAGATCTGAATGCATTTATGGCTCAGGCCCTGTGCCTCCAGGAGAAATCAGCTGCTGAGCTAGCCGAATTGCAGGTATAGACGACACAACTCTTAATGTAATACTCGCAATATCCCTAAGGTGAACATTGATTGCATGGCATTCTCTTGACTTAACGCAGATATGCAGGAGATTAGATTTGGGGGGAGGGGGGTCTCTCTCCTGCTTTGTTTTGCTGATGAACTATTGATATCTGAAATCCTTACTTCATTTTGACCCAGCTAAAACTTTAGAAAGATCTGCCATATTGGAACCCTTGCTTCTCAATGACTGTGACCCAGATGGTTTAGTTGGAAAGTAATTCAGACTCTCATTTCTCCATTATCTGTCAGTACTTGTTTGTACCTATGATCACAATGGAGCCCAACATTTTTTGATGCTAAGTGAGACATTTCTTAGGTTTTGCCCCGTTTTACAACTTCTCTTGCCACCACGGTGGCTGCAGTTGTTAAGTCAGTAGTATGGTTGTTAAGTGAATCTGGCTTTCCCATTGACTTTGCTTGTTAGAAGGTCACAAAAGGGTGGGGTGTCACATGACCCTGGGATAAAAGTGCAATATTTCTTTTTAGCTATCTTAAAGTTCCAGATGCGCTGGAACTCTTAAGATAGGTTTCTTAATTCTTCTAAGTCAGGGCTAGGCAACCTTGGCTCTTTGATGACTCGTGGACTTCAACTCCCAGAATTCCTGAGCCTACCCCCATTCTAGGTATATTGGATCTTGGTTCCCCTTTACCTGCACAGGGTTCTCAAGTGGTGTGGCCATTGGTTGACAGTCATTAAGACTTCCTAGGGCATTTCAAACTCTTCATATACATACATCATCCCAATATTTTTACATTTTATTAAGGAGAAATTAAGTTTAAATAAGAATTATGAAAATAGGATATATATGGTGAACTAATAAGGTGATTTTTATAAAAACAACACAAGTTGATAAGAAAAAAAGATATATATGGATGCTATTATTTGTACAAACATGAAAAAAATGTTTAAGCATTTACGCACTCAAAATATTAACAATTATATTTAAGATTGAAGAAGGAGAATATTATTGGGAGAAGGGAAGATCAAAGAAATATACTATTAATATATTATGGGAGTATAAAAATTAATTATTATTTTGTTGTTAGCTGCGAAGTCGTGTCCGACTCATCGCGACCCTATGGAATTATTATTTACTGTTAATTAACCACCATTTTGTTTGTTTTTTTCAAAATTTATGAACCAAGACAACATGCTGTACACTAGGCACTAAGGATTGTTATTATAAAAAAAAATCAATAAATTTTTTTTTAAAAGTCTTCCTAGGGCAAATATTACTTATGTTGGTTTTAGCCCATAATTGAATTTTTAGACATTTCTATGGAAAAGCATGAACGGCACTTCTTGGTTGATAACCTGAATTCCCTACAACTGGGTTTGCATAACATGCTAAGCCCTGTAACTCTCATTGTGTTGCAGAAACCCAATTGACATATTATTTACATTGTTGTTCTAGTTCTGGCAATTCTGTAAACTGTGGTTTAGTTTACTAAGATAAGCATGCCTTTATGTACATAGCCTGTATCTACAGTATTGCCTACTCAACATATGCAAGTTCAGTTAACCTTTAGTTAATTGTATATGCCTGTATGAAAAATCATTTTGCAATCACAAGTTACGGTTTTTGTTGCAGTCAAGCAAACTACACAATATGCATTTAAAATATATTGTGGGCTTGTGATACACTTGTCTGGTAAACAGAGTGTGTGTGTATGTCTTTTTTTTTCTTTTTCTTTTAATGACTGCATGCTTAGTAGCTTTGGGCATGTGCCACTTCTTGGGGAAGGCACTGGGTGGGGCATCTTTACTAGCCAGCCCCACCTTTGGTATGTTGGCTGCTTTGAACTGATTCTTCATTCTCTTTTAACACTCCCTTGTTTGACTTCAAGGTAAATGAGCCTCCCACAAGTCGTGTGTCCACGGCATTTCCCATTGTTCTCTGCTATACTGTATTTACTCTGAAATTCCAAGCATCTTTTGCCTTCCTTCTATACCTTGTCAGTACTTGTCTTGTTCTGGACAGCTAAAAACATCATTGTTGGGATTTTTTATTTTTATTTTTTAATTTGGCAGTTCTATCTGCTCTGTCAAACAAAGAATTTGAGCGTCATGTATCTGCATCATGTAAGAAAAAGACCCAGGGTTGTAATTAAAACAATGTGGGCTTTTAATTTAATTGTGTTTTTTTTGGGGGGGTGGGGGGTAGAGAAGCATGTGTCATACAGCCAAAGACTTTACATTACAGAGCTGTTAACTGCCTGACTTTATGGCCTTAAGTGTAGGTAAAGCAAATAGAATGAGAACATGTAATGTTGACATATTTTATTGGTACATTTATGAGCACTTTTTAGATAGGCTTACAAATTGCTCGGAAGCAGCTGTTCCTGGATAACCGTTCCTAAAGTCTGTATACGTGATGCCTCCTACTGAAATCAGAAAGCTGCGAACAATTTTCTTCCCCTCACATTTCACATTTGCTATTGTGATTGTAAATGAAAAATCATCAAATAATGATGGCAATAAGTCAACAAAACATCATCAAGTATGCCTGTGCAATTTCTGTCTTATTCCGACAGGGAATTGGGGCTAAAATGCTTCTGTTTTCAGCTCAATAATTACATAATCAAGTATTGTGAATTTGTATTCCACAAGAGAAATTATAGAAATCATGTAAATATTTACAGAAATCAATATCTATGAAGTACCATGCTAAAACCAATATAAAAATGAATAGCTAAGATTAAAATTGCTTAATATGTTTCATTGAAAAGAGAATTATCCTAAATTTAAGATAGCTAAAAAGAAATATTGCACTTTTATCTGCCTTCATCACTACATTCTATACATTAACTAACTAAATAAGTAAAGAAATACATTCAAATAAATACTCATATTCTCAGTAAGTGTAAGGCAATCTTCCTTTTTTAAGTGCAGTATCATCATTCTTAGCTTAACTTTGGTTTTTCCTTCTACTGTCCCTAACAGAAGACCAAAGCATATTCAAATTTATTTAGACATCCTACTAAAACATGAGAATAATTCATTGTTTTGCCTTACTGTGGTGAGCAACTTTAGACATCGTGGTTTGTAAATCATGATTTTTGGAAGAGCATTTACATGTAAAACCAGTGTTACGGCATAAGGTTACATAACTAAATAATAACACGTCTTATAATTCTAATAATAATTATACTAATATTCATATGCTAAGTGAAACTTTTTAATCCCATATTTATTCTGTATATAATCAATCCATCTTCTCCACTCCAGTATATATCTCTGTTGCGATTGTTCTTTCAAATATGCTGAAATTTTTGCCATTTCTGCCAAGTTTGAAACTTTCAAAGTCCATTCTTCTATAGTAGGCAATTCCTCCTTCTTCCAATATTGCGATACCAAAAGACTTGCTGCCGTTATTAAATGCAACATCAACTTAGTCTCTATCACAGTACAATCTGTAATAATACCCAACAAAAATAACTGTGGAGAAAACCTTTATCTTTTTCTTAAATATCTTCTGCGTATTACACCAAATTTTAATCCAAAAAACTTTAACCTTTTTACAAGTCCATCATATATGATAATACGTTGCATCATCACAACCATACCTCCAACATTTAGGCTGATAATTTGGATACATACATGCTATTTTTTAGGATCTAAATGCCATCTATAAAACATTTTATAAAAGTTCTCTCTTAAGTTATGTGCCTGTGTAAATTTTACATTTCTGACCCAGATTTTTCCCCAAGTATCCATCGTAATTGGCTCTTGAATATTCTGGGCCCATTTTATCATACAATCTTTAACAAGTTCCGTTTCAGAATCTATTTCTATCAATGCATTATATATCCTTTTTATATGCGCTTGACTTTGATCTCTAATTTGTTTTACCAAATTTACATCTGATATCGAGATGCCAATTTTCTGATCTTCTTTCCATCTAGCTTGTATCTGGCCATACTGAAACCAAGTTTGTACTATTTTTTCCTCTTTTAAAATATTAAATGGCTTTAATTACCATACATTCCCTTCCAGTCTAAGGAGTTCTTTCTATGTAGTCACAGCATGTTTAAATCCCACATTTATATTTTCTATCGCATGTTTAGGTATTGCCCAATTGGTATTTTATAACTTAACTTATATCGATATTTTTTCCAAACTCGCAACAGGGCATACCTTAATATATGTGTCTTAAAAACATTATCCACCTTTTTATCATACAATAAATAAGCATGCCAGCCATATAACAAATCACACCCCTCAATATTCAATAATCTCCCTTCTGTTAAATTAAACCAATTACTAATTGATGGTAAAGCCTCATAATATAATTTAAGATTGGGCACTTTAAGACCACCTCTTTCACGTACTGTATATCTTGCATTATCTTAAATTTAACTCTCGGTCTTTTCCCTGCCCAAATAAATTTATTGATACTTCTCTGCCATTCCTCCAATTCCTGACTCAGGAATTCTGGAAGTTGAAGTCCATGAGTCATAAAAGAGCTGAGGTTGCCTACCCCTGGTACAGTGCATCCCTTATATTTGCTTTCTAGGGGAGCAGATACTATTTTGCATTCTATGCCTAGGCTCTGAAGTGTATTTCAACAAATGCAGAGGGATAAGTTTGCTCACTGGAGTAATTCATTTGCCAGGTAATGGTGGGCTTAGCTAATCAGAAGCAAGTTCCATTTTGTTTAGTTAGACTTACTCCCAGTTCAATGTATTATTGAACTAGGAAGAAAGTTCTGTTGAGCTACAAGGTTTATTATAAGTAAAGTTTACTATAAGATTTAAGATTACATTCACAAACCTGGCAGGACATATGTCAGCTTTTTCTATTTGTCAACTCCCATCAATTAAAAATATGGAGAAGGCTAGCTTCCAAAAACTAGTACTTAACTGATGGATACAATTAACAACTGCATATCAGTTGGCATTGCCTGTTAAATATTATACCAACTTCTGGTATATAGTGACTAGGTAGTTGAGAATCTGAAATACATTCTTTCTTTAGGCTAATCAGAAAAGGGTTGGATAAAGAGAGAAGATAGCATTTATTGGGCTAATATCTACTGCACCAGCAGTGACCTGTTCTTGGCAGGTGTGGTATGGGGGAAGGGAGCCAGTAGTAAGCAAGTCACAGCAGGCACACCTGCTTGACATCTGCTCTTGCATTCTTCTGCACCTGTCTTCCTATCTTTGTTACACAAGAGCAGGAATGCAAATCTTCACATCTGCCTATGCTTGAGGTGGAGTGATAGTGTAGAAGCCTAGCGGTGAAACTCAAGAATTTGAAGAATATTGCGTGGCACATTGTACATATTTACTGGCAGAGTTTCTGTGCTGACAGTCAAAAAACTCAAAGTGCATAACTTTGGATTTTACAACTTAAAACAATGATATAATCCTAGCAATAATTAAAATTAAAGTCAGAGAACACATTTGCTGAATATTCAGTGGGGACTGAAAACATTCCTATGACAACTATCCCCATTCCAGTTGCAGTTACTTGGACCATGACTTTATATTATAGGAAAGCATAGGAAAATACATAGGAAAGCATTCTTTCATGTACTGTTCCATATCAGTCATGGGCACAACATCTGAAGTTAGGCGTGTTGTCAGGTAAGACTGTGCTAGCCTAACCACAAGGTTTTGTGAATTGGGTTGAGCTGAAATCAGAAGATTAATTAGCTGTCTCTAAGGGCAATATTGCTGCTATTACATCTACACTCAGACTATCCCTATACGATATTCCTGTACTATCAAGCCTCTATTGTCTAGTCCAGGGGTAGGCAACCTTGGCTCTTTTATGATTTGTGGAGTTCAAGCTGGCTGAGAAATTCTGGGAGTTGAAGTCCACAAGTCTTAAAAGTTGCCAAGGTTGGAGAGCCCTGTTGTGAGTGATCCATTTTTTTTCCCTTGGGAGGAATTCTTTCACCCTATTTACCTTGTCTCAACCAGTTAATTACTGGTAGTTATTATTAATAACTGCCACCACTTGGTAGGAGTTTAGCATTCTGTTCCTTTTGTGTTAATGTCTTCCTCAATCCAAGTGCCATAACAGCCTGTCCCATGGTCACAAATATTAGGTAAAGTGCTTACTTGTAAATTTGCCGACTTGTTATTATTTCCTTTTCAACATTCCTAGGGTTGTTTTTTTTAATGTACCGTAAAGATGATGGCACAACAGCCAGGAAGCATTTGAGGTTTTCAATCCTTTTGTTTGCATTCTTCTCTAAACCCCAACATCTATGTAGCTAGCTCCCACTCTCAGTAACTTCTCATATATATTTTTTTCGCTAGCAGATGACTATGCACAAATACATATTTTGTTTTTGTTAAGAAATAAGGACAGTGCTAGCATTTTCTTTTCTTTCTGTGCAAAGTGAAAATGAAATGTTTATTACTCCATGATTGATGGCATCTCAGGAGGCAAGATACTGATTTGATTATGCTTTTTTGTGTTTTTCTGTTGGCCAGCTGGAGTGGGTAAACACTGATTGGTTCATAGTGTTCTCTGTGTTTCAAGGTCAGGAGAAGGGAAAATTGTTGCAGATCAGTTTCAAACTACTTTGTGAAAGATTGAAAAGTGAAGAGTTTGGTGGTGTGGAACTGCCCTAAGTCAAAATAAGGAAAAGGAATTATTTATATGCCTCCATTTCAGACTATTGTTGCAGGAGTGAAACATATTTCAGTGTATGAAACATATTGTTTTATTTTTTTCATTCATGATTGTATTAGTAGTGTATGGATGGTTGCTGCTTAGTCAATTGACATTTTCTCTACCATTTTAAAACTAACTCGGAGGATGCAATGTGAAGAAAAGATATTTATGGCTTTCTTTATCTCAGGATTTATTTCAGTGGACAGCATAGCCTGTTCCAAGCCTCCATTACAGCCCATCAGAGGCATTCAAGCCTTTTAAACTTCCCAATCTGCTTCCCACATATTCTCCCATGAATGTTGTGCTCCCCACAACCTGGTAAAGGTTTGTTTATAATGTTTGGCATATATACTGCTCAAAAACATAAAGGGAACACTTAAACAACACAGTGGACTGTATTTAATAGTAGGATGTCTTATTTTCTGTTCCCTTTATTTTTTTGAGCAGTATACAAAGGTAGAGGGATGCATCTTTTGCCCCTCCTGTTAGTTTTTTTTTTCTTCGCCGAATATTTATGACTTTGTGGAGAAGAAGTAGAATGTTCATGTATGAAGTGCTACTATAAATCTCTGTACTCCAGAAGCCCACCCCATCACGAAATAGTAACGAAAATGTAAAAGATTTTTGCCCATTACAGAACACAGAACTCTAGTGATAGATGTGAGAGGGAGGGAGGGAGAGAGAGAGAGAGAGAAAGAGAAAGAGATGGTAAAGGTAAAAGTAAAGGATCCCCCGCACATGCGTGCTAGTCGTTTCCAACTCTAGGGGCCGGTGCTCATCTCCGTTTCAAAGCCGAAGAGCCAGCGTTTGTCCGAGGACGTCTCCGTGGTCATGTGGCCGGCATGACTAGACGCCAAAGGCGCACGGAACGCTGTTACCTTCCCACCGTAGTGGTCCCTATTTTTCTATTTGCCTTTTTTTTACGTGCTTTCGAACTGCTAGGTTGGCAGAAGCTGGGACGAGTAACAGGCACTCACTCTGTTACGCGGTACTCGGGATTCGACCCACCAAACTGCCGACCTTCTGATCGACAAGCTCAGCATCCTAACCCACTGAGCCACCGTGTCCCTTAAAGAGATGGTAGCTTAGTTAAAAAGTTGAGAGAGTGTATTGATTGATGATGATAGAGGGAGAGAAGTGGGGAGAGAGAGAGAGAGAGAGATTATAGATTTAGCCACCCTTGAGACTAAAAGACACCTAAGGACATAAGTCTGTCTGATCCAAGCAACATTGGTTCCCTGTTCATCAACTTCAGCCCTTACAGTATGGCTATATAAGAGCAGGGGAGAATGACAAAGGGAGGGAAGCAGATTGAGTGGCCCCACTCACTGTATCACCTACAGATGGCTCTAGACATGTTCCACCCCAAGGGGATAGAAAGTTGTCCATATCATGAACATAACTATGATATTCAATGCCATCCTGCTTTTTTAAAATTCCTATTGAATTTAAAAGTGAATACTAGCATCTTAAATTGTAGGTCTTTAATTTCATGCATTATGCGATCCTTGTACCTGTACCAGCTAGCTGCCATATTTTGCATTATGTGATTCCTAAACACTTTTCAATGGTAACCCGTTGCAGTAATAAAGACTGTTGTTACCATAGTGGATGAAGAGTGCAGAAGCACTGTTAACTACAGTTGCTTCTTATGAATCCAGTATTAGCTAAGGATCAGGGAACACACTCCCACACTTTGGATCTCTTCCTTCCTGTTGATCCTCAGTCCTACCAATACCTGCTTTCAATAATACATTGAAACCAATTTACAGCTAGTCCTTGACTTACAATCATGCATTTAGTGACTGCTCAAAGTTACAACAGCACTGAAAAAAGTGGCTTATGACTGTTTTTCACATTTGCAACTGTTGCAGCATCCCCCATGGTCACAGGTCTGCAACCCGCGGCTCCGGAGCCGCATGCGGCTCTTTCAGCTGTCTCCTGCGGCTCCCAGTCTTCTGCCATGTGCAGTCCAAAAAAAAAATGGGACTAAAAAAGTTCAACCAATCAATTCAAATATGCAGGGTAGGTGCATATCTCGCCTTGGCTCCACTGTTCAGTCAAACCCTGTTCTGCGCATGCGCGCATGTACGCACATGCGCACACATTTTTTGCGGCTCCCAGCTTTTCCTTTTGTGAGGGAACCGGTTCCGAGTGGCTCTTTCACTGTTTCAGGTTGCTGACCCCTGCCCATGGTCAAGTGATGATCAACCTTTTGCAACATTCTGACAAGCAAAGTCAATGGGGAAACCAGATTCATTTAACAGCCGTGTTACTAACAACTACATTGATTCGCTTAACAGCGGTGGCAAGAGATGTCGTACAATGGGGCAAAACTCACTTAACAACTGTCTCGCTTAGCAATGGAAATTTTGGGCTCCATTGTGGTTGTGGTCATAAGTCAAGGACTATCTGTATAGAGTATTTGTATTGCTCTATCTATAATGTTGCTAATGTGGTTTTTTTTGAAAAAAAATGTTTTCCACTTTGAACTCTAGTTTTTAATTTTGTCTTCTCTACTTATGTTTGCAAACGTAGGTATGAAATGTAGGCATGGTCCATTGACAATGCTAAATATGTAGCATTAGAGCTAAACCCTATTTTTTTAAAAAAATTGAAGCGGCATCAGAAAAGCAAAAGCTTCAATTTTTGAGTTTCAGAAAACAAATACATAAATCCGTTATCATGTGTTCTTTGCAATAACAAAATAGCTTTTGTTTAGCAGGCTTGAGTTCCAGCATGCATAACAAACAGCCCTGTCAAATTAGGATTTTCTGTTCCTTATTTGAGAAGGAGGGGAAGGGACGTTAGTGAGAGTGGCCTTCCTGAAATACATGTAGTGACATCCTAGCATTAGACTAGAATTGAAAATTGGGGATTTGTCATTTCTGCATCAGTTTTGTCTGATCTGGGTGCCCTCCAATGTATGAATTTTAATTTCTAGAATTCTTGGTAACAGCCATACTGGCTGGGGGATTCTGAGAGTTCATACATCCGCAGCGCCCCTTTAGGAAGGCTTTATACATATACATATGCATACACACACACACACACACAAATTTTATTAAATACTAAGCTTTCCTCAAACCACTGTTGACGTTATCAAAGTGTGATAACATCTAAAGGTCTATAAGAATATAATAGCTGTAAGAAAACATACACACACTCACACACACTATATGAGATTCAAGGGAACTGATTTTTTTAAAAATGTCTATGCAGTTCTCATTTAGAACATAATTTAGCATATATATTGCAATCTCCATTGTGTTCACTGGGGGAGAAAATGTTCTCAATTTGTGCTGATCAGCAGCTCACCCAAATGGTAGGTGACATGTGGCTTCCTCTTTTTCTCAAGTCAAAAGGGGCCTATTCCTGCTGTAATTTGAATATTCCACTTGCCATCTACTGATTTTCTACATCACCTTTGGTCAAAACAGGAGTACAGGAAACTCTTCTGGGGCTTGGTTCAAACAGAAATCCCTTTGAACTTTGGAAAGGAATTTAATTGGCTTGAGTTTGATGAATAAACATGGCTTTATTTGTAGTGAGTTCCTTGGTCTGTTTTGATTTTTGAATTCTTCGTTGGGACACTGAAATGTAAAGCGATATTGGGTTGTCTGTTTAGGTTCATTCTGAGCCTCAGCTTACAGTAAATATGAGTTTTGTCCTACCAAAGTATCACTTTACACAAATCTGCCTTTGTGAAGCTCAGCAAATAAACCTTTCTAGCATATAAACCCCAAACTGCTGATTTGTTTACTGTTAAATATTTACTGTGACGCATTATGGAACTGGTTATTCTAGTTTGTCTCTTCTAGCCAATGCTGTAGTTTTAAGACCTTTCTTATTTTTAGCCCTCTTGTCTGGGCTACTTCTTTGATTAGGCAGGAAGGACTAACCTGAGCTCTAATCTTTAACACACACATAATATAACTGTATTTTCAAGATAAATAGCACTGCATTCTGGTGGAAAAAGGGAACACAGAACTATAATATTCTGTATGTTTGATTGATGTCACTTAAACTGACTGAAGGGAACTGAACTTACCACCTCTTTGGAGGAGTGGGTCAAGAAAATATATATTCGGAGCCTTTAAGTTTCCATGGTTTTAGACAATTGGTAGGAAGAAAACAATTATTTTAAGATATTACAGATCTTTCTGCACAAAGTGAATTAATTTTACTAGACTGTCCAAAGCAAATGAACAGTACCTGAAAGCTTTCTATAATCATATCCTTGCTTCAGCATTCTCCTTTGTTAACATGCTCATAATAAATTAAATTCAATATGTTCTTTTCCTAGATAATTTTGTAAGGTAACATTAAATTGTCTACCTAGGGAGTTTCATAGCTAAACAAGCATCTTAATCCATTTATTGGTAATCAGAATTCAGTTCTGCCAGCCATACCATGCTAGTGCTGTCAATAACCTTAAAATTGTATGTGTTTGTAGTACAAGTTCTTGTAGGGCTCATCATACTATCATTGTCTGATTGTGTTGTGTTGTCTGGAAATGGCTTCTACATGTACCATTCTGGGTTAATACAAATTTTTATTTGCCAGGTAGATGGGTCTGTGTCACTACTACATTTGGAAACAGCCATATATTCTGTGGTTTTATTAAAAATCCTCCCATACTAACATCCAGACAACTAGAGAATAGGGACATAGGCCATACGTCATATTGGCCTACATATGTCATAGGACATACTGTAACAACAAACAGGGGTTCCTACTAATACCAGTGAATCTGATTGGAAGCCCACAAACAATGGCAGTTTCAAGGCCATGTTCCCTAGCAGTTCTTCACCAAATGCGGATAGACTACAGGTCTGGATGGTTGTAACATCCTAGAGTTCTTAAATTGGATGGATGGATGGACAGATGGACAAATGGATGGATGATAAATTTCCTTCCTTAGTAGCCTGGAAATTCTATGTGATGTATTCCAACTGTATCCAGGATGCAGGGTGATACTGGGAACCATGGAATTCATGCTTGATGGAGGAAGCCAGTAAGACACATTTTTATATTTCTTCCAGATCTTGTTGCAGAACATGGAACTACTGCATTTTTCTTTCATGCAAGCCATCAATGTATTGTATTAAATGTAAAAAAACTACCATTCTTACCTACAGGAACCATATTAATTCCCATTAATTGCTGCTCTCCCTTTCTCTTTTTAACAGCTTGCCCAAATTGATTCAAGAGCAGTACAGCTTGGTTCTCTCTTTGTCCGGGGCCTAGGTATGCTGGTGATGGCCAATAGTGCCTGTGGTTTCCCCTTTCGAATGGAAGACTTGATGCCATGGCATATATTTGATGGAAAACTTTTTCAGGAGAAATACCACCAAGTTCATAGAGGATGCCCTTTATATCAGCTCCTGGAACACAATGCAAGTATACAGGTTTGGTTTTAGGTTGAGTAAAACCTTTTTGTACTTAAAAAGGTCAGTAAAATGTGTGTGTGTGTGTGTGTGTGTGTGTGTGTGTGTGTGTTATGTATATATTACATTTAGCCCCTGCAGTCTCCCAGACTTTCCTGTCTAATGTTTGGTTAATGTGGAGAAATGGACTCAGCTCTAGTAATAATTAGAGTTGACATAATGAATTCAGTATGACATAGGTTTGTCACAATCTTCTCTAAGCATTACTAATCATGATTCTAGTTTTAGAAGTGCTGTACAGTCATGGATTATTTGTAATCTCTTCAGATACTTCAAAAAGTACTCTATGTTTATAAAGGAAGGACTAGATCAGCATTTCTCAACCATGGCAACTACAAAATGTTTGGACTTCAATTCCCAGGATTTTGGGAATTGAAGTCCAGATATCCTAAAGTGTCTAAGATCAAGAAACACTGGACTATATAAATACTGGAATGTTGATGCAAGGACAACTGTCCACTAGAGAGCTGATATATTGCTATTTCAATGTGTTTCATAAAAATGAACAAAACACTTCTATATGAAATAACACTTGAAAAAGTGCAGGCTTTTATAAATTAAAACTAGCCTTTTAAGTTAGCAGAGGCTTTATGCACAGAGTTCTAAATCATGATTCAGTAGTTGCTGAATGAATCTAAGATTCATGCTCACCATTTCAATCTTTTCCTTGTTCATAAGGAAGATTAAAAAACTGTTGGGTTTTGATTCATTCATAATTGGACAATAAGCCATTTTTTAAATGAAGCCATACCTGGAATTGGAAAAGTAGACAAGATGCTTTAGTCTAATCCAGTGTTTCTCAACCTTGGGAACATTTAAGCTAGATGGACTTGAACGCCCATGTTGGCTGGAGAAGTCCATCCATCTTAAAAATTGTCAACATTGAGAAAGCCTGGTATAACCATATTTTATCCATCTCTTTGGATGGTCTAAGGATGGACTGGGTTACTAGCACATACTTTTATCATTAACATCTGAACCAAACCTTTATGATTTAATTTTAATTTGCCTCAAAAGAAATGAAAATTTCTCAGTTACCAATACTACTTCACCTACAGGAATTACGATGCACAAAGTTTCAGAATCTGATGGACCTTATCTGCAAAGTAAGCTCAGCAAACGGGAGGAAAATCCAGAGCAGACCACGACCAAGCAGCTTTACCACAGGTAGGTACTACCTGAATTCTTCAGAAAATTCACTGCGTGTGACTCATGAGAATTTATCCATCTTTGCCAAGATGTAAGATCCAGTGGTACAAAGCTTCAGAGATAAAATGTTGATGTGCTGTAGTCCAATAGTATTTGTTATAAAAACAGAGTAGTCATGGAAGAAGTAAATTGGAAATAAATGCCTTATTTGATTTCCTGTATCAGTAGAACTCCAACCAAAAGAATGAGGGAGCTCCATGTATGTGTGAGAACGTTCTTTCAGGAAAAGAGATATGCATTCTTCACGTAGGACAGGATGCACTCAGAATATACCAAATCCTGTTTATACAAGAAATTGATAAAATCTAATTTTGCTTGAAACATGTATAATAAACCTCACCTCTGTTGCTTCTATATTTTAAAGAGGTAGTAATTACATATGTTCCATATTTTTTCCATTCTAGCTTAAAAACCAGAACGCTTTCATCTACAGAAACTTCATTTTAAATGCAAATATGGGGCTATTTTTTTCATTAGTGTATTGTCACTGGCCAACATTTTCTTTAGGGAAGCCTGGAAGAGGCAGAAGTTCTCACTGGAGGCCCCTGAACAGAAGAAATCCGTCTCCTTGTCATCAGCCCCAGTTCAGGGAAAGCCAGTGGACAGGGCCTCAACAATCTGGTTCCTTCTCTGAATTTCAGCCTTCAGGTAAATAAATAAATAAATAAATAAATAAATAAATAAATAAATAAATAAATAAATAAATAAATAAATAAATAAATAAAAATTGCACATTTTACAACTGAAATAATTTTGAAATTATTTACTTACAGTTTTTTTCACCTCACTTTTTTTTTAAGTTAAAGTATGAGTCATGGTCTTGATCGTAACCCTGAGAGTGGTCAATTGATTTTTATACAGTGAAAATAGTGAGTAAACAAGAAGAGGGCTTATTTTAATTATGAGGCAAAGCTAACTTTTCTAAGAACGACAGAAAAAAATAACCATGTCAAAACAAAGTTATCTTACTGCAGCATATCTTTCTTTCTCATGTATCAGCAGGATTTCCCTGTTTAAGCAAAGACATTCTATGTTTGTTTTGTATCCAATTCTTAAGGAATTTCACTAGCCAGCCCACCAATTGCCTGTCTTCTCTTGTCCTTATTTGTTCCTCAGATCAGTAAAGCTTTTGTCCAGAATCTCTGTTGAATGGTTCTTGGACATACTTGAAAGTGAGCTCTGAATTGCAATAAAGGCGGTTCCCACTTTCAAGCTTTTCTTCAGTTTTTCAATGGGACAATTAAAATATCACACTTAATTGTCTGCAATTTGGCTCTGTAATTGTCTGTGGTTGGCAGCCTTATATTAGTCCTCTTAAAACATCAAGCTTAGAGCATCTGTTAATTTATCAGCTGAAATGACAAAAGTGTGATTTTAAACAACGGTCTGATCAAGTCTCTCTCTAGCACTTCTTAGCTGTTTGAGAGAGAGGTGCAGTGGCAGAATAGGATACTAGTGAAAAGATTATTATATATATATATATATATATATATATATATATATATATATATATATATATATATATATATATATATATATATATATATATATATATATATATAGAGAGAGAGAGAGAGAGAGAGAGAGAGAGAGAGAGAGAGAGAGTGTAACATTAGGAAGGCTTTTTAATGGATATCGCTTTTTAGCTTAACCTGCTTCCAAGCTCCTTGGAAAAGTAATAGAATTCATCCGGGACTTTCCAACTACTTTACCACACTCAAATCATTTTGAAGACAGATGATCCCTCTGCAATATTTTTGATAGACATTTATCATACTTTTTGAAACAAAAGCCACACTGATGGCTAATTCCAAGATTTACAGTGCCAATATACTTAGATGGCCCCCGAATGGAGAAGGGTGGTTTAGAGAATCTTGCCGGGTAAGAGAGAAAATATGTGTGGAATATTGGGTTTGTTGTTTGTTGTGTTACTTCTTCAATCTCTTCCTCCCTCCCTCCCCTAAAAATGAACATCCTTTTCTCAGATTATAGATCACGTGTTCCATGAAAAATTCTAAAATCTGTCCTTCCAGTTTCTTTTCCCACTCATGTCAGTATAGTCCTGAGATGTTTTGTGACTGATGGGAAGGCTTCCAGTTACATATGAGGTAAAATAGCAGGGACTGAAACAAAAATACCACATGGATCAAGAATAGACATCACTCTGAGCATTTTGAGGGACTGTCACTTCCTAAAATATAAGAAATAGTATTTGCAAAGTTCTAAAGAACATGTTTCCTTGCTTTTTGTGCATGTTATAAATTAATCTGTTCCCACACCTCAGGTTCACAATATAGGCCAAGCCACCAATCCTTGAGGGGACAATTCCAATTTGTTCCTCGGTAAGTAGGTTTTGAAGAAACGGGATAAGGGAAGGAAAACCCTCTTTAACCTCTGTCTAAAGCCCCTGGGAGAGGTCATCTGTTGATTCAGGTGAGATGTCATCAGTGCTCTGATGATACTCAGCTGTACATCTTTACCTTGGGCCAAGCTGCAGATGCTATGAGAATCCTGACCTGGTAAATGGAGGCTGTTCAGAGCTGGGTGGAATAAAATACACTGAAAATGAACCCAAACATGATGGATGCCGTAACACCCGTGTTAAAAATGGTGACTTTTTTCAACACTGTTGTAACTTTGAGTGGTCACTAAACAAAGAGTTGTAAGTGGAGTATTATCTGTAGAGTTATCGTTTGTACAGAAGGGATCTCTGCCAGCTCCAGTGATAACTCTTGAAAGTGGTGGGGGGGACACTTCCCCAAAGCAGCAAATCCATGACTTCCTCCTGAAGTAATTACTGTTACTAGATAACTATATGGAGGCTGTGGCCCAGGAACCTTAACCCAGCTTGAGGAGGGAGTGAGAGGTCCTAGCCATAGTAACCCATACCTTTATCCTTACTTGTTGGTTTACGCTGTGCTCAGAAGACCATTCAGAAACTGGCATAAGTACTAACTATGGTACTTCCTATATTAGAGAATCAAAAATCACTAGAATCATGTAGCATCTAATTGTACAGTCAATGCACTAATCAATAATTGGCTTGGCATCAAGGTGCTTACAGAACTGCCTTCACCTCACAGTGAGGCGGTCTGCCTATTTCCCATTGCATCCATGCTGCCACCATATTTTTTTCATGGTCTCTCAGATATGCAGCTCACGGGCTGTTTTTTCAGTTGCAGCCCTAATGTCATGGACTAGGCTCCCCAATCTTGACAACTTTAAAATGCATGGACTTCAGCTTCCAGAATTTCCTTGTTGGCTCGGGAATTCTGGGAGTTGAAATGCACACATCTAAAAAGATGCCAAGATTCGGAAACCCTGCTTTAGAGCAGAGTTTCTCAACCTCAGCAACTTGAAGATAAGTGGGTTGCAACTCCCAGTATTTCCCAGCAGCCAGTTGGTCCAGTTAAAGTGGTTGAGGTTGACAAACACTGCTCTAGGAATTTAATTTGGCTCCCTTGTTGTTGCCATTCAAGAGGTTTTCAAAATACCGGTAGCTCTTCCTGAATGTTTTTGAGGGGTGAATGGTCACCATTGTGCCCCTTGTATTATGGAAGATTTATCTCAATTGTGGTTGCTAAATGAGGATTATCTGCATTATTGTTTTGTTATCTGCATTATTGTTTTGTTATCTGCATTATTGTTTTGTTATCTGCATTATTGTTTTGTTATCTCCCATAGAAGATGCAGAGGAGAGGTTCTCTCTTACTAGAATGAATTGTTCATTTTTGCTTCATAACTATTTTCTTTTCATTTTAGATGGCCAAGATGACACTCCTCAAGGCTATGAATGAATAAGATGAGTTTGAGCAGAGAAGTTCTGTTCTTATAATGTATGGAGTTAATTGTGTGAATAAATGAGGTTATTGATTGATTTGTTTTTATGATTTGTAAAGCATAATGAGGCACCATGTATCTTCCACAAAATAAAATGCCTTTCCCTTTAAAGTTGCATGTTCTCATGTAGTTGCACCATTGACAATAGGCTTTCTTTCTAAAGAAATAGTTTTCAAAAGCTACAACTCAAATATACAAGTAGAGGTGGTCCTTGACTTGCAATCATTCATTTAGTGACTGTTTGAAGTTACAACAGCACTGAAAAATGACTTACAACCAGTTTTCGTGCTTACAACTGTTTGCGGCGTCCCCACGGACACGTGATCAAAATTTCACCACTGGCAACACATGTATTTACAGCAATCAGGCTCTCCCGGATTCATAAGAATGCCATTTGGGATCTGTCCAGCCAGCTTCTGACAAGCAAAGTCAATGGGGGAAAGTGGATTCACTTAACCATTGACTAAGTTATTTAACAACTGCAGTGATTTGCTTAATAACCATGACAGAAAAGATCATAGAATTGAGTGCAACTCATTTAACAGCTTTCTTGCTTTAGCAATAGAAATTCTGGTACCAACTGGGTTGTAAGTTGTCATAGTCCTCAGCTTATAATCGATTGTTAAATGACCATTCATAGTCAAAAAAGCTTTGGAAAGAGTGCTTTATGGCCTACAGAGCACTCTGGCCATCGTAAAATGCTGCGCTGTCCCATCCCCCCAGTGTTCATGTGACCATATTTTGAGCACTTGGCAACCAGTTCATATTTACAATTGGTGCAGCATCCCATCCATGGTCATGTGACCATATTTGAGGGTGGTGGGATTTAAGCAGGTTTCCAGATTAATTTTTTGCTGGTTTCTGGCAAAAATCAGCCGTTTGGGAGAGTGCATTTGATTTGCATCCACTGTAAAACAAAAACTGTGAAAAATAGGGTCCAATCACCTGGTACCTCAAGTTACAACTGCCACAACTTATACCCAAATTCCAGTCTCAGTTGGGGTCCTGAGTCAAGGAGTAGCTGCTGGGTTTGGATAATAAAACAATCCAAGCTTGTCCAGAACATCTTGTTATGAGTAACAGATCAAACATGGGGAGGAATGGACAGGAGCTACTTTATTATTGGGAAAAAAAGGTTTATGTGACAAAGTGAACACAGACATCAGAAAAAAAGATCCTTTGAAACCAACGGGATTTCTGAATCAAATATAGCAAATAATATGTTTTTTTTTCTGTTTTTATTCTCACTTGCAACAATCAGTCACACATAACTGATCTGGTAGAAGTAGTCTCATTTTTTTTCTGCCAAATATATATACATTTTTTTCTGGCATACTGTAGCTGATCTATGGCATGTGTCCATGTCAGTATGGCTTGTATCTAATACTTGTCCTTTTGAACATAATTGCAAAATAAGAATTTAAGCGTGATGTCGCACGTACAAAAGCAGCACTTAAAATTAATTAAATAGAACTACTGTATAGTTATCAAATACTGTAGATTTAACTGAAGGTAAGTAGCGAGTATTCCATTCAGATAAATTGAGAATACTTACGATACAAAAGTTCTTAGGAATTGTGTCTGTATTAGATATATTTATGTCTTGATAATTATAGCTTATCTGAAATTTTCCTATAAAAATCCTTACCTGTCTATAATACCTATTTTGTGTTATTTTCCATTAAACTATATGGAAATACCTATTTTTATTTATTCAGGAACTTTAATATAACTCAGGATCAACTCATGTTGTTATTTTTGTGACTTTTATTTTAATTGCCCCTGTACGTCAGGCCAAATTAACTTTTTTAATGTTGAAATGCCAACCTAATTATGTCATGCCCAGTTAGTCTTCTATTTTATTTCATTATTATGGGTTCATTTAGCTTACATATTTTAACATGCTTTTATAATTTGACATTTATGTTATAAGCTGCCGTGGGAGGCCAGGGTTCTTAATAAGTAGCTATGGACAGCTCCAAGTACTCCGATTTCCAGTTCCCAATTTTTTTTCCCCAAAAACCATTTGAAACCACCACACATCCAATGATTTGGAAAGCTCTGAAGTGCTGAGAATACCATAAATCAGACATGTCAAACTTGCAACGTCACTGATGTCGTGAGATGTATTGGGACTGTTTTGCCATTGCCGGCAATGGGGTGGGCGCAGCTTCCAGTTGACACCCCTGCCATAAATCAATCATTGCTCTCTGCATCTGACTGGTTGGAGATGGCTAACAGCAGCATTCAGTTAATTTTCTTCTATCTCCACCTACCTTTGTGTGCATCTGCTTGGTATTTTCCCAAAAGAAAAGAATGGTAGGAATGGAAAAGGGCTGCCAAGGCATCATCTGTTTGTTGCATTTTAAAGAGTGGGAAAATATTAATGTGAGGTCATGAGCTTATGGGTTGGTTTCCAAACGTTTTGTTACCAGGCTGACACTGGCATCTCCTAAACTCCACTGAAGATGTTACCTACACTGGTAACGAATTTGCCACTATTGCAAATATTAATGTCTTAGCACAAAATATTGTCTGATTTTCTTTTGCTTTAGTGAGGAAGGTTTTGATACTTCTAGACTTTGATTATGTCCTTATATACAGCTGTGTTTAATGGAACTAACCAATAAGTTAAATCATTTGGATGTTTAGGAATTTATCTTGCTTTTCTACTGAATTGGGAGAAATGTCTTATTCCACTACACTAGACTCCTAAAGTTTTCCAGATCTGTTTTATGACACAGCAATCATTTCCTATCAACTTTGCTTGTACACGAATGGCAGGATCCAAAACAACTCTCATCTGCTTGACAATTAGCAATTGCTGTAAGCATGGTACTGTATGGAACATGGCAATATATAACAACATAATATGTGTTCGGTACTGAAGAAGCTAGCAGCATGATTTGAACTGTCACTATCCCTTGTTTTATGGCTTTATACAAATCATTTTATCAGAACTATACTGCATTATAAAGTGGGGGACAAAAGAATATTTCTGTAATTCTGGAAATGCATAAGTGCAGGATAATTTAATAAATAATAATAACTAGAACTAGATGCCAGTTGGATGGGGCTTTACACTTCATTGATCTTTTTCCTCTTTATATCCAATTTTCCTTATCATTAAGAAATTGTACTAGGCCTTGCACTCACAAAACCTGAAGGGGAAAAAATTAAGCATTTTCTTCAATGCCAAGCTAGACCTTATTTTGTAATGAGCACTGGTAGCCTAGTGGTTAGAATGCAGTATTGCAGGCTAATTCTACCCAATGTCTGGAGTTTGATCCTGACCGGCTCAAGGTTGACTCAGCCATCCATCCTTTCAAGGTCAGTAAAATGAGGAGCCAGAAATATAATATCATATTTACATTCCAGCAATATAGTCTTAGATAATTAGTTTGAATTTGAAGTACTGCTCTTCATTACTTGGGATTTTGGATTGATGCAGGTGATACATTATGCACATAATGCTACATTATGTCTTAAGCTGAACAAATGTGGGCAGCTTTGCTTAATTTACACATGAACTTTGCATCAATTTGAGTCCTGAGAGTGAGTTGGACAGCCATATAAATTTTCTTAAATAAATAAATCTAAATGAAGAGCAGAAGATAGTTGTATGGAGCTATTTTCATTTTCAACGAAGATCTGATCCCAGCCTTCACCTTCTAAATACCACTATTATGATGCTCCATTATGGAGCAAAAAGGCTGTGAGGCCACTTTAAACAAAGCTAAAGACACATTTTATTATAATGCACATGAGCTTTGAAATACAAATGGTTTGATTATAATTGGGTAGCACTAAGGTCTCAGTTTATACAGATAAAGCAGCTCTTTCTTAGACAGATCCTCTTCAGATGCTTTAGGGGTAGAATTGGGCTACTAAATCTGGATTGCAAAAATCCAGATGACTGGTAAACAGTGGTATTTTGCATCTTTTGTTATCATCCCAATATTTGCAGCCTGGGATGGTTGGCTACAAATTTAAGCTGTTGGGGAAGCAATGGAAGACACCAGGTTGGAAAGGGTGGTAAGGCAGTTTCAACTTTGGATCAAACTGAAGAAGAAGAAGTAACATTTAACACTGAAAATACCAAGCAAGAGCTGTGGATTCTTTTGTTACCAATAAGCCAGGGAGTACGTCTGAACCTAAGAAAGTTTGCTATATAAGGTTGGCACGTAGAGTAGAGCTGGATCAAACCATGATTAGAAATTGTACCAACCAAATAGATGTAACTGTTTAAAAACCAATTTTGGGAAAGGTGGTGTTTAAAATCGTTTCTGGAGTCCTAGAAAGTGCAGCTGGTCCGTGGCCTTTATCTTGAACAGCAAAGGATCACTCTCAATTCACAATAACCCTCCTATTTATCTGGGCTCTGCCAGTAGCAATTTGCAACAATGGAGGAACAAAGCTGCCATTTGACCTAGAATACAATTTTCAGCTAATTAATAAAGTGACCATTAGGGCCCAAGGGGATAATAACAGGAGTAAGAGCAAATTACTGTGCTAACTAATACTTGCTAAAGGGGTGCAAAGGAGACCCAGCCATTGTATTGCAAATGTCTTGAGGCTCTATTCTTCTTTTCTCCCACCCCACTAATACTCTTAAAGTGCTCCCACTCAACACTTGCTCCTTCTAGGACCCTCGCAAAACTGTGTAAGAATTAGCTCTTCAAAGATCAATCAGGATCTAATTGTTGCTAACAAAGTGCCACCTGGTGAGAAATGTTACAATATACCTTCATTACAAAGCATTCAGTCTCTTAGCCCTATAACTACAGTAAAGAGCTGGTTAGTAGGAGAAGAGAAGGAGGGAGACTCTCTACAGCCCCGCCCTCCAATTGCTGTTTTCAGGCACCTGCAAGACTTGTAAGAGGACTTCAAGGCAACATGCTTTTTATAGGGCCAGGGCAAAAACAGCTCTGTTATGTATGCAAAATCTAGGAACAGTTATTCAGAGGGCTCAGATGCATTTTTCACCCACCAGCAGTGGTCTGGTGATGCAGCATACTAAGAATCTCCCTATCAAGACAATGATTGCCTTCATCCCTCCAGGAATTAAATAAAACACTTCTTATCTTTCGTCTCTTTACCAGTGCTAGAAGATCAATAAAAAATCCAACTGCAGCATTATCAGCAAATATATGTTAGGTTTAGCAGATGTGTTGTGCTGTATTGTTACATTAGGTAATAATGCCGATAGTTTTTTAAAAAATGAGATTCAGTTATAAAGGAGAAAATTACTTCCGTGAATACGATATCAAATAACATAGGGTAGGCATGTGTCTACATCTGTTCCTTCTAGTTTAAACCACAGAGGTATAACTCATACCAAAGTGGTCCTAATACTTTCATTATCTAGTTATCAGCCCCATAATTCCCTTTTAAGCAAAAGACAATAGTATTTTCTCCCATGTTGCTGACAAGGAGACTTAAGGCTGAGAGAGAGAGATTGCATTGAGAAAGTCAACAGTCTTCCTCCTTGTTATTATTTGTATTTTAGATTTCTCTGTAAAGATCAACCCTGAGTAAGAATAATGGAAAGATTCAACATTACATAGGCAACCCTTTCACGGGAACTGCTAGGGAGAGGCCTACTTACTAGGTTTAACATTGGCATAGTTTAGCTAAGATTCTAGTCCCCGTGAGTATTCTGTAACAGCAGTGTTTTGATTCATACAACGTATAACATTCATTTTGCCAAAAATTGTGGATCTGCAACAAAGGAAAGAGGCATGTAGAAAATGAGTCAGGTTCATCAAAAATCAAATATCTACCGGGTCTGAAACTACAACTAAGACTTTGCCCCAGAATGGAAGAGCAAAAAAAAAACATCTTTTGGATATAAACATTGGTCTATGAATTATATTATCATAAAGTTTCCTGGAAGACCCAGAAAAAAATATCCTGTGCAATATAAACTGTTTTCTATGAAACAGAAAAATGTGGGTCAGGTTGTTGAATCTGGGTTTTCAACGGTAATGGAATGGTACACTAGTGTCTCATATATGATATTCCCACCATTACGCAATTGATACTATCACTGATGAATTATATCAGTTAATCTGTTCAGTGAAAATCATAATACTCATTGTAACAACGCAACAATAACATTGATTGGAATTTAGTAGACCCTTTACTCTTCTTCCTGTCACAGTTACTATATAGGTAAACCTCAACTTACCATAGTTCATTTAGTGACCATTCAAAGTTACAATAGCATTGAAAAAAGTGATTTATGACCATTTTTGAATTTATGACGGCTGCAGCATCCCCATGGTCACATGATTTACATTCAGATGCTTGACAACTGGTTCATATTTATGATGGTTGCAGTGTCCCAGAGTCATGTGATCATTTTTTGTGACCTTCTGACAAGCAAAGTCAATGGGGAAGCCAGATTCACTTAACAACCATGTTACTAATTTAACATGTGCAGTGATTCACTTAACAAATGCAGCAAGAAAAGTCGCAAAATGGGGCAAAACTCTCATCACAATTTTTTCACTTAGCAACATAAATTCTGGGCTCAGTTGTGCTCCTACATTGAGGACTACCTGTATTTTGTAAATATTTTATTGATTTTCTATTTTTACAATCAAGTGCCTAATTAAACAACATGGTGACTGGGTCCATTAGTAATTTCATGGTACACCTAAGCTTCTTCAAACTTAATCCAATATTACACCCTCCCATATAACCTCCCTTCATCTAGTAATAGACATTTTCCCACACTAAGTAAATACAAATATCAACATTTGTTATATTTTCCTAAAGAGGACTACCTGTATTTTGATTGAAGGTTTCAGATATCCATCTACAGATTGAAACATATTTTCCTGAACAGACTGGTGTTTCTACTACAAACTATTTATAGGGATTTTTGGTCACTGCACTCTTAATATATTGAAGAGAGTCAGTCTGGAGCAGGGATTAAAGCACTGAGCTACAAACCAAGACGACATGAGTTCTAGTCCTGCCTTAGGCACAAAGCTAGCTGGATGACCTTGGGTAAGTCATACCCTTTCAAGCCTAGGAAGAAGGCAAGGACAAACCGCTTCCCAAATCTTGCCAACTGCAAGGAATTGTTCAGGCAGTCAGTAAGAATCACCAACAACTCAAAAGGCAAACAGGCAGTCTTAATGCATGTGGAAGGTGCTAGGTAGGAGAACAGTCACCAAGAATTCTTTGAAACAGCAAGTTTTCATTTCTGTATAAAGGGTCACAACTTGGTCTGCATAACTGTCCCTGATTTTTGCAGAATGCTCAGCCATATCTACTGATTGGCTCACTCTCTCAGCTATCAAGGAATTCATTCCATAGAGCAGGGGTTCTCAACCTTGGCAACTTTAAGACTTGTGGACTTCCAGAATTCCTCAGCCAGGAGTTGAAGTTCACAAGTCTTAAAGTTGCCAAGGTTGAGAACACCTGCCATAGAGGTCCCTAGGTTGGCCCATTGCTAGGTTGTGCAAAAGTACCTTAAGTCTGTTCCCCTACTGACAGAAAGAAGATGGATGGAGATACATTAGAGAAAAGAGCCTGTGAACAACTCCCACACCATGAAAGGCATCACCTATCTCCATGGTGGCAAACCTATGGCACGTAGGGTCCTCTCTGTGGGTACACGTGCCGTCGCCCCAGTCCTAGGCCTTCAGCTGGGTTTTATAAAACCTTTTTGCTTCAGGCCTCCGCTGCCATGTGCAAAAAAAAAGGTTCAATCAATCAGAATTTCAACTTCTCGCAGTAAAAAAAAGATCTTGCAAAGTTGAAATTGATTGATTGAACTTTTTAGTCCCACCCAGTCTGCTGTTACCACCACAGCCACGCCCACCCAATGGGCCATGCCCACCCAGCACCCGACAATACACAAGTCGGTTTTGGGTTGCAGTTTGGGCACTCGGTCTCTAAAAGGTTCGCCATCACTGACCTACCTATTATATCAGAGGGGGGAACTACACATGAATATTTTACTTCTTTTCACCCTTATTTTCTCAGCATGTTTTGGCTTTGTTAGGAAAGGCATTGCAGCCAAATAAGCCACTCGCTTTCATATTTTGAAATGAGAAGAGGTTCAAGCGTGGATATGTGTCTCCATCTCTGCGTTTCCTTGATCTTCTACAAATATACTGCCGCCGCCAGAGGTCCGTTGGATATTTTTGTCTTTCTGATACTGAGATTTTGTATTTTATGTTTTCAACCTCTTTTCCCATTCATTACATTTTGCATCGTCCCAGACCATTAGCAGGGCTTGAGGAAATCTTGAGGAAAGTCTCGTTGCCCTTAAAAGTTTTTAAGTGGTGATATGGAAGCTGCTGGCTTCTATTACAAAGAGGAAAACTAGAATCAAAATTACAAGCCAAGCTGTACTTATAAAATGATACTGCTATCAGATCAGTTCCTGAAAACTTGAATAGAAACAATCTGATATGATCCTAGGTTCTGTATATGGTTTGGGTTTATCTATCTATCTATCTATCTATCTATCTATCTATCTATCTATCTATCTCTATCTGACACAGAGAGAAAAAAATAGATAAGGTAGATAAGGGAATGCTTTGGCATTCCCTGTTAATTAGTGTTCCTGGGAAAACCTGCCACGGATGAAGATGAAAGCCCTTCCGTTAAACCCACTGCATTTCCTTTTGTGCAGCTGAATGTTGTTAACAATGTTGCATTCTGGTGAAGTAAAAAAATCTAAAACGGCACTGAAGTGTGAGTAATTGGTTCTTGAGCAGATTCTCTAATGCTATTCACTTTTCCCTGCTGATCTTCCTGTGTGAGCTATAACAATGCAGCACCAAGTGAGAAGGAAATGTCAGGTTATGTTGCAGGGCCAGCCTCCTGCCCACCCTCCATCTGTGCTGATGTCAGGGCTTATTGGAACATATGCTGCCTGTTGCTCACTGGCCATCTGTTAGCTGAGCTGATGAAGTGTTCCAGTTACTGGGGCAACGGAACCCTCCATTGCTAAGGGCACCACAAACATTCTCTCCTCTGGTTTCACTTTTATCCCTGCTAAGGAATGGCAGGAAGGAGATGGGCTGCTTAGGCTGTCCTCTACCACCTCTCTTCCAGAGAAGGCCCAGTTAAAGTAACCAAGGGGTTTAAGGTTCTAGTGCTCTAGCGGGTTTTGAGGGAATACACCCCACTGAACTCAACAGAAGGTCATCTTATGCAAGTTGCATACTCAGTGTAACTGCGCTGTTGTAGCTCTTTTTGGTTTTTTTAAAAGGGGGAAGGGTTCCTAACCCTAACCCTAACCCTCGGATATTTCACTGTGATTGCACAGAAAATATATGTTAGTTATTTTACATTCAGTGGGAAATAAGCCTTATTGAACTCATTCAGAGCCCCGGGATTTTTCTGTTCCCTGAATCTTATTATAGGCCTCATTTGGCTAAACAATACAACTGTTGTGATTGTATTGGAAATTTATTCATTTATTTCAGAGCAGGAAAGTTACCTTTCTTTTATGAATTTAAAGATGTTAGGAACCAAACAGTTTATGCGACGCTGACTGACTTTGAATATGTTAAATATAAAAGTTTGGGATCCATTCTATTCACTGAACTTTTGACAAAAATCACTTGGTCTAATTTTTAGTCATTGCTACAGATTGCAATGGTAATAGGTGGCTGACAATTTCCAGTTTTGGAAATGAAAACTTTATCTTTTTCTCAAAGGTGCTTTTTGCAACTATGACCTTGAAAAAGCACCTTTGAAACAACTATAAGCTGGATGAGTGAGAATCTCCATAGACATTTATATCTTACTCTATTTTTCCCTTCTATTTGGTTAGGGACGTTTAACCAAATTCCCCAGAGAGTGATAACAGACAGATTTTTAAGGATATCTTTTTTACATGTTTAAACTTTTTTTTTACATGTCTATCTGTAAGTGTTCAGTTTGTAATAACAATTTGTAAACAGTTGATATCAGGATGAAGTTGAAAAGGGAGTGACAAACTGGTGTTTTCAAACTAGGATCACTGTAAACACTCATTTTCAGAAATCCATTACATTCTTGATATGCTTCTATCATTAAAATATCAGCTACTTTCTTTTATATGTACAATGTAACATTTTTCCCATGTCATCCTTACAAGTTGTCATTTTTAAATCCACTTTCAAATCAGTCTTGTCAGGTCAAACTTGTTCCTCTTCCATAACATCTTTTAAACACTATAGAGACAGACACTCTTAAAATTAATTTATGGGTCCATTGTTCACAAATATCCTTCAGTATTAGTGCATTTTGCCTGGTTCTGTATTTGTAGCCTGAGTTTAAATGTTCTGGTTTAATTGTAATTTTTAGTTCCTTCTAGTTCCCTCTAGTGTCCAATGTTCATTTATGTACCCTAATTCAGTAAATGTAGACTACACTCTTTCTCCCAAACTCCATCTTTTGGATATGATCACGCTCAACCCTACTCAAAATCACACACACACACACACACACACACACACACACACACACACACACACTGCAGACAACATCTTTTAATCCCATCTAGACCTCAAAATAGAAGCTCCCTACCAGCTCACAGCCCAACCCAAGGTCAACACTTACAAGGAAATTGCAACCTGGAGAACCCACAGTCTTCCATCTTATCAGCTGATGACTTCAACATCCCATCTCCTTAACAATGGACTTCTTTGGCTCTGCTGCCTTCCTGAAAGGTCCATTTTGCCCAACAATGGAAATAATCCCAAGTACATGGACAAGGACTGGCCTAGCTTCTCCAAACTGGCCCGCAAATCAGATCCTTAGGATTTCCCACCTTATAGCCCTCAACTTCTAAATATGTAAAAAAAAACTTTGCTTTTCCATTGTTCAGAGTCCCTCTTTCTTCTCAAGGAGGCCTTTAATAATCATTACAATAAACATGCTTCTTCTCAGTGTTGTGTTCCTTACTTTTAGAAAAATCTGTGACAATACAGCCACCTTACTCTGTTCAAGGGGGTAACAGGACAAATTAGTCTTCCTCAAAGCATCACCCTCCAGGATGTGTTGAGATCTTAGGCATCTGCATCTCCTGCTGATTTCCTCTAAATGAAGAAAATAGAGTCATGCTGTCCTGCTGCAAACTATGCTTTTCAGGTGCATCCCCAGTGTGATGCCAATCTTGTCAGATTGACTGGTTTGGCACTCACCGATACCGCTCCAGGGATGCTGTTAGTCAAACTTTTAAAAGTCTCCATTTATTTATTTAGCATGTGGCGCACTATACATGGACTAGCAATACATATAAACATTTTACCTAGATTAGTAAATAAATACCAATATCAAATATAAATATTAAAAAGATCTATGTTTAAATATCAATGGAGGTGCAACATCATTTATATGAAAGAAACCAGATACTGGATCAGTGTATGCTCTCAGCTTATAGCTATGTGATCTCCAGTTTGATGAGGGTCTCCATAGTCACACTGAGGGGAGGATATTATAGCCCACTGATGCAGTAAAGCCCGGCAAATGCCATGTGAGGTGCGAATCCTGTTCAGGATTGTCCACTGCTGACATGGTAGTTCAAAGCCTGGCACCTTTTTTTGTGAGGTCATTTATATGTCTTCCAAAGTTTCCTAACTTTCAGTTGTGCTGATTGAGAATTCTAGGAGTACCAACGTAGAACAGAATATATGTACTACAGGGCTTGAACTCTGGAGTCAATTTTAGGAAGCCAGTATATCCCCAAAGTTGTGTTTACTTGTCTAACAACAGGAAAAAGAAAAAGAGAGAGAGAGAGAGAGAGAGAGAGAGAGAGAGAGAGAGGAGAGAGAGAATGGCATTCTTTATGAAATAGCCTTGGTCATAAATACCTGGGAAGATTCTGGAAAAGATAATCAAACAACGAATCAGTGAGCACCTAGAGGCAAACAAAGTCATTACTAAAAGCCAACATGAGTTTGTCAAAAACAGATCTTGTCAGACAAATCTTACTGCATTCTTTGACCAAGTGACAAAATTAGTGGATCAGAGGAATGCTGTGGATATAATTTACTTGGACTTCAGTAAGGGATTTGATAAAGTAGATCACAAACTATTACTTGATAAGATAGAAAAATGTGGGTTAGACAGCATCGCCACCAGATGGATTCGTAGCTGGCTGACTGGCTGTACTCAGCGTGTGGTCCTCAATGGAACCGCATCTACATGGAAGGAAGTGTGTAGTGGGGTGCCCCAGGGCTCTATTTTGGGCCCAGTGCTGTTCAACATCTTCATCAACAATTTGGACGAGGGGATAGATGGGGAACTCATCAAATTTGCAGATGACACCAATCTGACAGGAATACCCAACTCTCCAGAAGACAGGCTTAAGATACAGGAGGATTTGGACAGACTTGAACACTGGGCACTATCTAACAAAATGAAATTCAATGGTGAAAAAAGTAAGGTTCTACATTTAGGCAAGAAAAACCAAATGTACAGGTAGAGTATAAGGGGTACCTTGCTCAATAGTAGTAACTGTGAGAGGGATCTCGGAGTCCTAGTGGACAATCACTTAAATATGAGCCAGCAGTGTGCTGCAGCTGCCAAAAAAGCCAACACAGTGCTAGGCTGCATTAACAGAGGGATAGAATCAAGATCCCGTGAAGTATTAATACCACTTTACAATGCCTTGGTAAGGCCACACTTGGAATACTGCATCCAGTTTTGGTCACCACAATGTAAAAAAGATGTTGAGACTCTGGAAAGAGTATAGAGAAGAGCAACAAAGATTATTAGAGGTCTGGAGGCTAAAACATATAAGGAACGGCTACTGGAATTGGGTATGTCTAGTTTAATGAAGAGAAGGGTGAGGGGTGACATGATAGCAGTGTTCCAATATCTCAGGGGCTGCCACAAAGAAGAGGGAGTCAAGCTATTCTCCAAAGTGCCCAAAGACAGGACAAGAAGCAATGGATGGAAACTAATCAAGGAGAGAAGCAACCTAGAACTAAGGAGAAATTTCCTGACAGTTAGAACAATTAAACAGCGGAACAACCTGCCTCCAGTTGTGAATGCTCCAACACTGGAAGTTTTTAAGAAGAGACTGGACAGCCATTTGTCTGAAATGGTATAGGGCAGTGGTGGCGAGCCTATGGCATGCGTGCCAGAGGCGGCACTCAGAGCCCTCTCTGAGGGCACATGCACCACCGCCATTAGCAGCTCACGCAGATCCCTTAGGGCACTGCTGCCATTGCCCGGAGCAGCAACCCCACCCAGCACAAAGCAGGCAAAATGGCCGGCTAGCAAGCTGAAGTAGAGGTGTTAGAGGATTGAGATGGCCACGCCTACTCAGCCACACCCACCCAGTCTGCTGTGACCACCCTGGCCACGCCCACCCAGTGGGCCACACCCCCGCCCTCCTAGAGGACACCACAATGCTGATGCGGCCCTGGCACTTTGCAATAAATAAGTGGGTTTTGGGTTGCGGTTTGGGCACTTGGTCTCTAAAAGGTTCACTATCACTGGTATAGGGTTTCCTGCCTGAGAGTGGGTTGGACTAGATGACCTCCAAGGTCCCTTCCAACTTTACTATTATGATTATGATTATAAATCTAGCTGACTGGAAAATATTTTCCATGTATTCTGGGCTGATGCTTCTCCCTGCACTTACGACTATCTCTTTCTTTTCCTGACTCCTTCCCTTTGCATGACATTGTTTGCTCTTATGGTTTTTCCTGTCATGATGGTTATGCTCATCAGTTCTCTTTCCCTCTGTGCAATAATGTGCAATAGTTATACAGAGGTTCCATTTTCACCTTCCTTCGTGACCTGCACCCTTAAGAAATAACCAGGAAGGTCATTTCTGCTTAGTTTAGTTACCCTAATCAAGGAATTGCCAAGGAGAAACCACACACCAGCAACACTAGCAAGGCAAGTGTATGTAAACAGGGAACACACTCACTAACACTGGTGTTGTTACCCAATTGATCATTTACCAGTCTCCCAGCTTATAGCTATGGCACATTATATTTTCCTCAAACTGGACAACAAGAGGCACATGGACACTTCTCTGCCAAAGGTATCAATGGAGCAATGTGAGCAAAACTTCAATCTTGTTAACTTTTTGCTTGCTGCAACCAGAATTAGCTGCTTTGTGACTATTGTCCTAAAATGGCTGACTGTACTCTTCACGGTTCAGGGGTGTGTGGCCTCAGATATATTGATGCCTGCAGCATTCAGCTAATAGAAAAGTTGGGGCATCTGAGCATTTCCATCCAGCCCTTGGCCCCACTCTCTGGCTTTCCACTATGGTTGAGCATTTCTGCACAGATGCCCTCATGGCTGTTGTCTTAAATTTCAGTAAATGAGGAGAGGAAGGAAAGTCTATTTAGTCGGCTATGAGGGAAGAGGGAAAAGTAGCATCCTTACTATGGAATTTCTTTGATGTTTTTTCTTTCCTAGCAAATGGTGATGGTGGTGGTGGGAGACAAGGGAAATGAAAGAGCCATGAGTGCCTATTCTTGAAGTTGGCTGCTAGTAGCCAAGACATAAGATGAAACAAGAGTCCCATCAATGTCATGCAAAACTGTCCTCTCAGCATTTCTCTAGGCTGAGACAAAACAAGTGCCAGTCACGTAATGTGAAAGCAAGAATCTGTTTCTAAGGCCTGAAGCTTAATTGTGCCACTGGCTATTACAGTACATGAGAAGTGAAATAACTCAATGGCTCCACATAATTCTTATGGATATATATAACCCCATGTTTGATAACAAATTGCAGTCTCCTTGTGCAGCTCCTTTTTCACTCTCTGGCCAAACACATTAATGAACATATTGGTGAAGTTACAGCTATTTTAATGACAGTGGTCTCCTGGACAATGAATAAATGAGGCAAAATAGTTTCTGATAAAACATCCAGGAGATTTAGTCTTGGGTTTGAGCTGTTTTGTTTTTGTTTTTAAATAACAACAATCAACCTTGATTAGAGTGAGAAGAGGAATAGATGGAGCCTGTCTGTTGTTTTTTTTAACTATCTGCCATTCAGGGCCATCTGGTCATTCCAAAGAGAAGCAGGGGAGGGGGGAGGGGGGCTCTATTCATATTCCCTCACCAGCACAGATGCTTTGCTGTTATCCTGATGTGAACCCCATCAGCACTAAATTATTCCAGACTTACCTGAAATAATGCACACAGATTGTTTAGCTGCAGGATATAGAAGTCTCAGCTGCAAATATATGGGTGTTTGATATTAGGCATTTATATATCAACATGTACATTTATTGAAGGGGGAAGAAATACTTTTGGTAGAGATTGTGTTAATTTTTCCAGGGTTGGCCCTGATTTTAGTTAAGCTTCATGGTCTTTCTTATCCCTCTGCCAGAGAATGCCTTCAAGTCATCCTTAGAAAGTGAAGTGTGAAACAAAGTGTGATTTTTTTTGGTTTGTTTTCTTGGTGCCATTTGCTTTTTAAAGACTTTTATAACTCTATTCACACCAGTAGCAGTATTAGCCATAATTTCCCTTTTTTTTAACCTAGTTCCACCTTTGGCCTATTAGGTATTTACATTCCCATGCTGCTGAAATCCTTTCACTCCTCCTGGCATATCCACCAACAAATGTGTCTGCTTTCATTTTGGTATTCTAGGTGCAACATAATGGTTCCCTGGTTTTCTTTTTTTTCTACACTGATTTCCAAATGGACTCATGGACCTCACAGTGTAATCTACACTACTGAATGCACGTGGCTTAATAGTTTGGTAGATTGGTCATTCCCAACCTTATTTATTTTAATTTCATGTATTTATTGTTCACATATTTGAACTGCCCACCTCCCTCAGAGAGAGAGACTTTGGGCGGTGTATAACCAAGTCATCTTCTAGATGGGTTGCAGATGTCTTCATCTTCAGCTCCCATCTTGGCAGATGATGCTTGGAGTTGTGGTATTTCACTTTTCACACATAAGGGAAGAAGAAAGCATCCCACCCTATCTTAAACTACTTTTGAAACTGTTTTGTTTTTTCCCTGCAGCTTGAGACAAGAGAGTCATGGCACACGGAACTGGTTGCACAAAAGTGATGAACTTTGGAAGGTTTATTATTAGGTTTACATTTAAGAATGTTTAAATCAACAATTATGGCTTCTCAAGAGTGGAATGCTGTTCAGACTGTTGATAAAAAATAATATTTTTTTACCTATTCCCTTGTTCATGATAATGTACTCAATAGGCTTGGTATTGGAAGATGAGATAGTATGGGGACAGGACACAAAAAGAGGTATCGGCCAAAATCACTTCCTTCAGCTCCATTCAAAGAGAAAAAAAACCACTCTAGAGGTGGCTTACTTTTTGAAAATATAACTTCCTTAAAATAAAACTTTTAAAAATCAGGTAATACAAAACAAGCGTATGAATTACAGTATATATTCATGTAGCTGGCTGGGGGATTCTGGGAGTTGAAGTCCACCTATCTTAAAATTGCCAGGGTTGAGCAATGCTGCTGTAGTGTTCCAGTCAAGCATTTTTCCAACAGCTAAAATCATGGTTATGGCTTACAGAACAGTGCTTCTATCATCATCATCATCATCATGTCCTGTGCAGAGCACATTGAGCAGCAAGTGTGTTCCCGCAGTTTGCAGCATCTTCAGCATCATCCCAAGGGATATTAATAATTTTAAGATCTTTCTTAAGTGTTCCAAGTTTTCTGAGGCCGGTATCCAACATAGTGCAATTTTTAGATGTCAGTTTTTAGGCACACGTAAGATATAACCAATGAGCCCCATTCAATTTGCATTCACAGTTCCCAGTAGACGTTCTAAATCTGATCTTTGTAGTACCTGTTCATTAGTGATGTGGTCACAATATGAGATGCAGAAGATTCTTCTCAAGCAGCATTGTTGGAAAATATTTAATCATCTTGGTTGTACACTTCCATGTTTCACAAGCATATACTGCAGTTGGAATGACAACACTCTTGAAGAGTTTTATCTTTGTGGTAATACTTAAGGCTGCCATAGACCAAACTGAGCGCATGCATTGAAACATGGCTGCTGCCATTCCAGTTTGATAGTTAATATCCTTATCTGTACCTCCATCGATAGATACAATGCTACCAAGATAAGTAAATTGTCGGACTTGTTCTACAGCCTGGCCAAGGACTGTTATAGGCATGAATCCTGAGCATAAACTCAGCATAAACTAATCCTGACTTGCATAAACCTGCTCTTCTCAAAATCCATATGTAAGCCAATTTTATTGGCCTCCTTATCTAAACTGGTGGTCATTTCTTGCAAGCCCCCCCCCCCTTTGTTTCACCACGCATCTGCACATAACTCCACCTGAGCCATCTCTGTTTTAAGGCAACCCAGTCAGTCCTAGGTCTGGATAAGGGTTGGGCATAGGGTTATGCCCTACCCCAGGGGTCTTCAAACTTGGCCCTTTTATGACTTGTGGACTTCAACTCCCAGAATTCCTCAGCCAGCTTTGCTGGCTGAGGAATTCTAGGAGTTGAAGTCCACAAGTCATAAAAGGGCCAAGTTTGAAGACCCCTGCCCTACCTCATAAAATTAAAAAATTGCTTAAGAAACTGCAAGCACACTGAAGGTCCATCGCAGGGTTTCTGTGCATGTTCAGAAAAGAGAATAACAACTTGCTTGACTCTTTTTTGAGACTTGAAAGCTGTGGTCAGTGCATGTCAGTTACAAAAGTGGGAAAATCAATCTCCATATTTTTGCAAGGATTTTGAAATTGAGTAACAACTGTCTAGAAAAATTCAGATCTGTTTTGCTGACAGAACTGTTTGTGATATTTACCGGACAGCTCCAGGTTCATGTAGCAAGAAGCAGGTTGGTGTCTCAGAAATGAAGTCGGAATATCTCAGAATGGCATTGTTATGGCCCAGTGGTCAAGGCAACGCAGGCTCTAGAGAGTTCTTTATTGCTCTCAATAAATGAATGGCCCTCCAATGACTGGTCAGGCTCCACCCCACGCTACCCTGAAGGCAGCCATGCTCAGTCACTCAGTCACTCAGCCCCTATAATACAAAGACACCCTCACAGGGCAAGCTCCAAGGTTCCAAGTCCAATCCACCCAGCTGAGCAAGTCTATGAGTCAAACTGAAGTCCACAAAGTAAAGTTCAGGCACAAGACACATAGCAGTCCTCAGACCAAAGACAAGGTACAAGGCAAAGGCAGTTCCAAAGACAGAGCAAAGCAAAGGACAAACAGCACTCCACAAGATAAGGGCAAAGTCCAAGATAAAAGGCAGAAGGCCATCCTTACAGCTAAGCAAAGCAAGAGGCAACAAGCAATCTTCAAGACAAGGCAAGGCATGAGTCAAAGCCAAGAGAGTGTAATCCAAAACAAACAATTGTTCCTGGCAAAAACGAACTGCCCGTGGCTTCTCCATAAGTCACTCCACTCCAGATCTTTCTTGTGAGGAGGAGTGGAGTGACTTTTTCCCCCCGAGTAGCCTTGCAGCCCTTCTCTGAGCTTGTTTGTGCTCTGCTCTTCATGCCCTTGGATCGAGTGGAGGAGGAAGCTGTTCCTCATCAGAGGGGATCTGCTGCCTATCAGCACTACTGCCTGTCAGCAGCTCATCCTCTCCTGTGTCTGTGAAGGCAGGTAACTGTCTATCTGATCAACTGCTTCTCCCAATGCCTGAGGAGCCTGGGACAGCATCGCCCTGAGCCCCTGCTCTCCAAACATGCCAAGGGAGAAACATGCCATCCCTGTTGGATAGTCCCGGTTCCAACTCCTCCTCCTCCTCCTCCTCCTCCTCCTCCTCCTCCTCCTCCTCCTCCTCCTCCTCCTCCTCCTCCTCCTCCTCCTCCTCCTCCTCCTCCTCTTCCGAACCAGGCTCCAATGGGGCCATGACAAGTATATACAGTTCACCTTCCCTTAAGCTCTTAGAGGAGAGAGATTCAGCTGATATATTACATCATGTCTGCATGTACAGAGGTTTTTTTATGATTTCTATGATTTCTCTATTTTTAGGCAGTGCATATACTGTGTGGCATTTTTAATTACAATGACTACCAGGAGGCATCCCATGTATATGTACTAGCAGTCCTGAAGAGTCCCTATAAGCTGACAGCTGCAGAATTGGCGGGGAGGACCATGAGGTGCTCAGCTTTTGTCTTCAGACAAACCTCACACCATGTTAAAACAGGCAAATGCCAGCTTTGTCTTCCAGGTGGGAAAGCTCTGAGCAGAGAAGGCTTTGTCCTCTTTCTATGTCTAGCCTGCTGCCCATGACTGCTTAAATCCCATGTCCCACCTCTGCTGCTGTATTTGTTGGAGCTATGATATTTGTACAGCAGAAGTTATGCTACAGCCCTTGCAAAGAAGAGATGGCCTGGGTGCTAAGTAACCTCTCTGCCAAAGCCTCTCTGTGCATGGCACCTGTTGTTTCTGTGCTTCAGTGCATATAGGGCAGGAAATGGCTTAGGTTGCTGGTCCTCCCATCTTGAGTAATTCAGCACTGCCTGAAACACCCCTTTGTGAGACTGAGGGCAGAGAATGGCTTTTCTCCATTTTCTGGGTTGATTGTTGAACAAAGTCATTCCTTCTTAGCATCTCAAATGCAACCAGCTTTCTCCTACAAATGTAAATGGCAATGGTATGGATGATCATGAAAATGGTTGAGAAGGATGAGGAAAGTTGCTGCTGCATAAGACCAATATGTCCAACTCCAGCAACAGTCTGTCCCCGGTCTGTCCCTCATTGACAGCAGCATCTCCATGGCGACTGTCAAGCAGAGGGAAGACTGAGCTATGTCCTTCCAAGTAGTCTCCTGCTGGTCCCTGCTAAGAGTTTGTTTGCAGAGGTGACTCTTTTCTTGGGTCCTGTAAGAAATGATGTCATCAAAATTTGTGTCAGATTTCATTCCCCAGGACTCTTGAGTTAGTTAACCAGCTGGCCCAGGGAAACTCAAAATCATTTTGAATATCACCTTCCACCCACCCAAGTTTGTGGCTCTCTTCCAAAGCTGCTCAGAACTTCCCCAGGAATTGTGACCCGCAGTTTGAGAATCTCTGGATTAGTGACCACTAGCAGTTCTTACTTTCTGGAGAAATTTATTTAAACCTTGAGATATGGATGGATTCCTGAGGACAAATCGTAATATTTTACATTAAGCTCCAAATCTTAGTTTCCAAGATGCGATCTTACTGAAGTCACTTACTTAGGCTTATCCTATCCTGTAAGGTAAAGGTAAAGGTCCCCCCGCACATGCGTGCTAGTCGTTTCCGACTCTAGGGGCCGGTTCTCATCTCCGTTTCAAAGCCGAAGAGCCAGCGCTTGTCCGAGGACGTCTCCGTGGTCATGTGGCTGGCATGACGAGACACCAAAGGCGCATGGAATGCTGTTACCTTCCCACCGTAGTGGTCCCTATTTTTCTACTTGCATTTTTACGTGCTTTCGAACTGCTAGGTTGGCAGAAGCTGGGACGAGTAACAGGCACTCACTCTGTTATGCGGCACTCGGGATTCGATCCGCCAAACTGCCGACCTTCCGATCGACAAGCTCAGCATCCTAACCCACTGAGCCACTGCATCCCTTATCCTATCCTGTGCGTACACCCAAATAAACTTGGCACTTCTTCCTTCTCATTTTATTTGGTCACAGGGCTTTTTTTCCTGTTCTGAAACTGAAAGCTAGCACTATCTTCTCCTTGTTTTTCTTCTCCTAGATATGCTAAGAAATATTTGGAAATCTAAGGATACGTTTTTCAACATCTTCCACCTTGCTGAAGTGATTCCGTTTCAGTTTCTATAGAAAGCCCACAGAACATTACCACTTATGTTAAACTGGTAATGTGCTCTGTAGCTAAAGTTTTTTTTTAAAGAGAAGAAAAAAGAGAGAGAGATACCTTTTCTTGGGGGCACTAGCTCATATTGCAATGAGGCAATTGTTTGATAAAAGATCCGACACTCTAGAGAACATTGGCTGGGCTGCCACTGTGATGCTTTTCAAAGAGGCATCTGTGCTTAGCATATGGCAACTATTTATTATAGCTGTTGCACTGAGAAACAATAATTCCCATGACAATTTTTTCTCATATATCAAGATGCTTCCATTTCTGTTTCCCACAACATTCTGCTAGTCTGGGATGCATGTGCCAACTCTACCCTGGTCCTAGCAGACAGTCGTCTACATTTTGTCATTATTGAGAGTAAACAGACATGACTTGAGTGGGGAGGTGACCTGCTAATTTAGTCTGGCTTTAATAAAGAACTGTGAATGGGGTATTTGAATAATTGGTCTGCAATATTTACCAACCACCCTTTTACCGCCACCACCCTTTTCTCCAAAGCAGGCATTGTTTCTCAACCTTCATGCTTATTATTTTGCCAGAATGTGATGTAGAGACACAATTCCAGAGGGAATCTTTCATGTGTTAAAAAGAGTTTTTTGGCAATTAATCTTAGTAGTAATTTCCCACCCAACCCCAATATGTTCCATTATGTCCAGAATTATCAGAGATATAGAAAATATAAACAGCTATGCTCCAGCTCTAGAGATCAGTGTGTGCAACTTGTTAGTACAAACGTACAACTATTTTTGAATCTTCTCAAATCAGGTGGTGCATGTACTATACATCTTTATCTGGGCAAAAAGTTACACAGTCTTGATGCTGGGCCATAAGCAAAACTATAGCAAACTAAAGCTAACCCATGAGAGCAAAGATTCAGAGATATACTTGCTTTATTAGACATGCTGTTTTGTTTCTAGTAGGTCTGTAACAAGTTATTTTCAAAAGGAGGGATTTTAAAATTATCCTCTTTTGCTAAAGGGTTATGTAAAAAGCACTTTTACCTCGATTTTAGTAAAATGGTTAATTTTGGTGCTGCCACATCAAAGAATATCTTTGTCCTTATCCTCAAGTTTTGTTTATATAGATATATCTAGTCTATGGAACATACGATTACATTTAACATCATGTTGGGGATTCTGGTTAGCTACCCAAACATTAACCTCCATGCATCATACAATGAGGCTCCTTCAGTGACTTTAGATCAGTTGCTATCTTTTAGGCCAACTCATCTCACCGGCTTGTTGTGTTATCTCAAAGACCTCCGTGAGCTCTTTAGAGGGAAGATAGGTTGAAAAGATACTAAAGAAATAAATCTGTCATCTCACTTTTTTCATGTCCTCCACACCACAGTGCTCAGACAACTAAATGCCCACTGAACAAACACAACCCTCATTGCATGCTTGGCGGTAGGGGTCTTCCCCACTAAGACTTTCTCAAAATTCCTGGTTTCCCTAGCCCTGTTGAAAACTGGGTCTTGCCTGTAGTTGATGATGGGCCACTATGATCCTTCAGCCCTAGAGGCAATAAAATGGTACTCTGTGGAATTTTCAGTACTCTGCAAATTAGAAATCTTTGATTCTGGAGGACTCATATTACTGTCATGACTAGTAGCCATTGATAATCACTGAACACCTGAAAAGCTATTCTCTCTACTCAGGGGAGGTAACAGCTGTATGATTTAGACCAGAGGTCCCCAACCTTTTGGGCACCAGGGACCGGTTCCCAGGAGAAAGTTTTGAATGCTACCTGCATCCCATGGATGGGGCTTTGCTTGTTTGTGCGGACTGGTTGCTGGCATGCCATGGCCTGGTACTGGTCCATGGACTGGGGGTTGGGGACCCCTGATTTAGACCCACAGAGCTGTGTTTATAAGAATTCTATGACTGCTGAGTAGATTCCATCCTCACAGCAGAGCTTAAAGCTCCCTTTCTGAAATCACAATCACAGAAGACCCAAAGCAAAACATTTTTGGCAGTCAAGGCCCTTATAATGATGGCATAATTTGGCTCGTTAATTTTATTATTATTATTTTGCTATGGAGTCTTAAAGACAGCTGAACAAGATTTGTGAGTCTTACATCGAGTTAATCTGCTAGCATGATATAACTTAAACCCATTTAACCATCCATACGTTTCAATGCAGAGGATTGTGCACTGGGATTTTGTACCTCACTATGCTTCTACGTTCATTGTTAAAACTGGGATTTGAAGCCAGTGTGGCAGTCATTTCACTTGGCACAGCATAAAGAGTTTTCACTCAAATCATCAGCAAGGCTGCTTCATGAGGCGGGATGAATATGTAATCAGTAGAAATAATGAAGCAATAGTCAGCTGCAAACTGCTGCTCCATTTCAATATGCACATGGCATTTTGTTTAGCTGGCACATTGCTGAAGTCTATTAAGTTAAATTATGAGAAGTGTTTGAGGCCTTTTAAACCAAATGGTGAAGCTTTTGACTCCTTATTTAAACACAACAATATATGCATGAAAGATGTTCAACCCATGAATTATCTGCTGAGGAAAACAAATCACAAAACAGATCTCTCCCGCCAAAGTGACTGGGTCAGGATTATTTTGCTTTGTTTTGATTTTTCCCTGTCTAATCCCAAAGCAAAGACACGTCCTCATAGAATTTTCAGATTAATTTATTCAAACAGCTTAATTGATGTATCACAACAGGCAGACCTAATTTACATGGCAACCAAAAATGTAATGGCAGAGTTTTTCATACTGACAAATAAACCAGCTGAGCAAATGGTCTATCTATCCCCATCTTCTCAACTTGGTGTTCTCCACTTACCTTTAGCATGTTGATGATCAGATGATGAGAGTTCTTCCAACAATGAAGTGGTCAAATCCTGTACTTGTTTTATTGATTATTGATTTATCAAATTTAGAAACCGCCCATCACAGAAGGAGTCTGGGCAGCATAGAAGTAATTACTTTATGAAATCATTATATATGCCACTATTTCAGCTCTACACTGTGCTGTGATTTTTAGTAGCATATGCAATTTAACAGTCCTTTGTTCAAGGACTGAATTATTTTTACTAATTTCTCTTATTGACAAGGGCTACATGATTCCTTTATACATGCCCATGAGTTTTCCAAGACAGAGAAGCCAATGAATTTGGACAGCAAAGATCATTACCAGTGTAATAATACTTTTGATATTTAAAGCATGATGTCGATTGTTCTGGCATTGGATTAAGACATTGCCATTTTTATTCCCCTATGATTTATTGCCTGATTTTTAATCATTCCCTTCTGTTTAAAAATCATCATCACCACCACCAGCAGCTTCCATAAACCTGCAAAAGCATTACTTCAAAAGCCATGTTGAAAGGCAGGCAAACAAGATCTTCTATCAAGAGCTGAAATACATCTGAATTACATAGACCCTGTGAGGTAGCTAGAGTGTCATTTTTAAACTTGGGGATTCCAGACTCAAATAATGGCATGGCTTAACTACAAAGTGGTATAAAAAGGCAACTTATACCTGAGGTGCAAAAATCCAGATGACCACTAGATAGGAAAAAAAATTGTTGTTTGAATGTTTTTGTAGCTATCTAGTGGTGATCTTAATTTGTGTGGACCGGATTTGTGTATACTGAAATGTGTATACTGAAAACAAATGAATTAAATCTGTGTAACTGTGAGATTAAAATATCATTTTTAGCTTATTTTAGGAATGGTGCAATAAAAAATGCAATTCAATTTGATACTAAATCATATGATCCTACACTAGAGGTTCCTGTCAGTTGCTCATATTAAAGAAACCTAACTGTTTTCTGCCATTACAGTCGATGTATTTGTTAGGTTGTAACTATTTCTAGGCCCTGTTCACATCTGGAAGAATTTAAAACAAATGCAGAAGAAAACAGACCTGTCCTTATGTCTACGTTTGTGGTACAGATCACCATTATTGGAAGGTGTTAGATAACATACTTGTGCTGATGACTTCTTTTTGTCCTTTGGACTCACACCAAATAGAATAGAGGACGACGTCCGGAGCTTTGAAATGCTCCCACTTGCACCTCCCATTATCCCAAGGGCCAATAGACTATTGGAAGTGGAAGTACAAAAGTTGGTAGCACAGAATTGAATATCACACTTTCAAAAATATGAGGTTTTTCTGGCCTAGGCAAGATATAGCGGAACTCAAGCCACAGAGAATAGCCAAGTATGCACTTGAAGCCAATTCTTTCTTTCATTTTTTTAAGGAGCTAAACGGGGGGGGGGGGAGATACTAGCCTGATCTGTTGAAAGGAGGAGCATGAAGGAAGCAGAAGTGCTCTGGAAAAAATTGAGAAAGTAACTGACACGAGCTGTTTATTGTCAGATTACATTGGATGGTCCTGGTCAATTTAATAGATTCGTAGGCTTCTACAATAGAGACCTAACAATAGAGACCTTTTCCTCTTGTTTGAACATTCAAGACAAGTTTTTTGTTTGTTTGTTTGTTTGTTTATAAGATTTATGGAATATAAATGGACTTTATGGATTTTAGGAAACACCAAGCATACACTGAAGTCTTCCTGCTGCTACCCACAAAATAAAGACCCATCATGGTAGCCTGTATTGAGAGAGAATGGAGAATTTGAGAGAGAAGAGAGAATTTAATCCATACAGAGACTACAATTTAATCCATCAGAGACTAGAAAATGGACACATCCTGGAGAACATTAATTGGCCTCACTTATATAACCCACATTGTGGAAAATTCCATCCTAAAAGTAATAGTAACATTTTTACTTTCTACACAAGCTGAATCTATTTCAGAGCAAAAAAAAAGCTCATTTTCTTTCCCGTTTTTTGGAATGTAGAAATAGTATTCAACAGGGATCACCTGTTGAGAGCAACTTCTCCATAACTTTCCCTGATGAGACCAGCACTATCCCCACACCAGCAGCATTTCAGAACAAGAAACGATGCTTTCTCTCCACTCCTGGTATTTATTTTCTTATTCTACACCAGGTACAGAAGAGTTTCTATTGAGCAGATTTATGATAGGTCATCTGGCCTTCAAATCCCAATCTTATTTTGAAAAGAGAAATGGAAACAAAACACTATATTTAAATTTAGTAAAAAGAGCCTTATGCCAGCTTAGAAGAACTGTTTCATCCCTCTCAATTAAAGCTAACACACAGGTTCATCAAATCTTCACTGTGTGAATTTCAAGGGAGGGATGCAAACTGAAAGAGGTGTCAGGGCATTATAATTTTATCTTGACTTTCTAACAACACAGTTCCCCGCTGAGGAGCTGTTCTCACATCAGTGTGAACAAGCAACATCTCATCACCTACAAAACTTAAAGGTGAGATTCTGGTGACCCTTCATTATTCACAACTTTCCTTGAGAGAACCAAAGGGGACAGTGATGAGGGGAGGAAAAAACACAGAAAGAAAAAGAAAGGTGCAAGTGACATTTTTCCCGTTCTCCTTTTCTTACTAATGGGAAGGTGGCAGAAACTTCTGAAGGGGGACAGACTAGTTTCCCATGTCACATCTCCCAAAGTACCTTTGAGCAATACACCTCTGGAAATGAAACCTGAGGTGTCTTGGGGTATCTGAGATGTGAAACTGGCAATCCTGGGATTCAAACCTTGTCTAAGTCAGGAGACACCCACGATCAATCTTGACTGGATTGTGAAGAGGAGGAGGAGAGGAGAAAGAGGTGGAGGAAAATATTAAAATTCTTGCATATTTATAAAATCATTATGAGAAATTGTATCTGGATTTTAAAAAAAAACCTAAATAAAAATACAGAAGGGAAAGAATCTTAACTCTGTTTAACATTCTCATTATGGAATAAAACAAATATCATAAACACAGTCGTTAACAAACAGAACCAACTAGAGTCAATTGCCCAGAGCACAGAATACTGATAAAAATATTCTGCTTCTTTTGAACACCGCTTTAACCATCCAAACAGAAAAGAGCTTGAAGCAAAGTCTCATTTGCTTATCTCAAATTTCAGGGACACCATGTGGGACTCGCTCAAGACATTTTGCTGCTGCAACTGCGGTCCAACCAGTGTTCCAATTGGTACAGGGCCAATGGTATTCAGTTTACACGGTTGCCTTGAACCATGTCTCTTCAACGTGCTGCCAGTTGGGTGTAGGCTTTTTCCTCCCTAAGTTCATTTCAGACACATCATCTTTTACAATATAAATGCTAACATTTACAGTCTAGGGGTTTTTTTTCCTCTTTAAATTTTTGTTAAAAAAACAAGGAACTTTTGCACTGCAATAGAGGTTGAGAATATTTTTTTTTGTTATTTTCATTTTCAAGGTAAATTAAAAGCTTTTTGTACCCGTAAAATGACAATCCTGTTTCCCCTCTCTTCATCTGTAAAATAAATAAATAAAATAAAATAAATAAATAAATAAATAAATCTGTACCCATCTATTTCTCATTCCTTTCGCTTCTTCTTAGTGTGGGAAAAAAAGAACCCATGGTTTGTCAGGGTGCTGCTTGCATTGTAAAAAGTAATTCAATTTTACACCATAGCAATGACATGATCAAGGGAATTCATAGAAAGCTTTGTGGTCTGAAGCATTTAACAAGGATGTGAAAAGTTCTCCTAGCTCCCCCAAGAAAGACTTGGCTATGACAGCAGCAGATAACTAAGTAAAGCTAAAAAAGCTGATAAAGGAGAATATTTGTAGCTCAGGGTTGAAATAAGGGGTCCTTGATACCTGCTTTTTAAAAACACGGTACTTTCCTACAATTATTTCATCCAAGACATAAAGTCCCGTTCTCACCTTGTTAAGATTAATTTGCAGGATGGGATGCTTGTGATCCTCAGATTATACCTTGCTGATAATCTAATCTAATACTGGAAACGATAAATGAAATAGGTACAGCCCAGTACAACTGTTCCTGCATACTAAATGTACATTTAATATAGCTAGTTGCATGACTGGCCTGAATTAGAGGCATTGGGAAAGTATGGGCTAGCTGTCAAGTTCCTTGGATCTACATATTATACATATCAGAAAAATCCATTGTTGTGAAGATTAATACTGAAATCCTGAACGTGTTTATCCAAAAATAAGCACCATGACGATTTGGTGGAACTTCCTCAGAGAAAGATGTTTAACATGTAACCTCATCCTGAGATGCCTCAGAATTAAAAGATTATAAACAGCTAACCAAATGTTCTTAGGTAAAGACAACAAAAATGTGTCCATAACCTACTAGATATATTACAGCAAACATGCTATAATTGGAATAGTTCTGCTCTTTGCTAGCGGGCTATGGAATAAGCACCACGTAGTATCAGAAGGGGCAAACGAAAATGTTGATCAGATCACTCAGCACCCTAATCAGGACCTCAAATCCTCTTGTTTCAACCTGAATTTGCCAATATTGTAAATGGGTGTTGGTAGGTTCTACATGATTTTGAGCCTCTTTGCTAGCAGCTCTGATCCTTTGTGTTACAGAGATAAGATGATTTATTTCTGACTCAGCTGCATTGTGCTTGGTGTGGGCTTGGTTTTGTTTTTAAAGGTACTATATGTTTTTTTCACCATTGGAAGAACTCTTACCTTATCCTTCCTTCCAGAACCTGTAAGAGAAATGGTAGCTTGATGGTTTTGCATACTCCTTTCAATAGCCCAGCTGCAGCAAGCAAAAATGAAAATAACAAGTGTGATGCCAGTTTCTCCCTTGGCTTTGGCAAAGGTAGCTGCCTGCCTTGTGTGGAGCTGAGGTGAGGGGATTTGGGTTGGTGCAGCACCTGCAGCAGCTTAGATTCCTTCAAATTTGGGTATAGAAGATGTAGAAATACTCTAAATTATTAGACATAATTTTATGAAACTACATGAAAAGATACTTTCTGACACATGGTTTAAAACTTTCATTCATACTTAAAGCATCACCATCACTTTCTTGCATGTAGTTGTCAATTCCACTCCATAAGATCAGGCTTCTTTCATTCAGCAATAATACATTTCTCTTAGAGATGCTGAGAGACACCCAGCATCTCTCTTTTTATTTCACTTCTTTCATGTGCTAAATCCTGCTCTTTACTCCTCATACATTCCAGACTTCAAAAGAACCAGTCATATTTTGGCCGCCATGCCACAAGTTCAACCTAAATCCTTTTTCCCCCCACACCATGCTCATACTATTCCATGAATCTAGAACTTAGGCCTCTAATCTACATAGACCTCTTTACACACTGACACACTGTTGCCTACACCCCACCAACTAGGAAGTATATGCAGTGTACAACACATATTTAGGATGCAAGGATATATGAAATTCATCTATACTGCAAAGTTTATTGGTGTATGAAGCTGTGGCATGCCTTCTTGACACAGCTTCATTTAAGCTTGTCCTACAGTTTTCCCATTTTGGTTTAATACTTATTCTATTTTTAAAGGAATTTTGGAAATCTCTATATAATTTGAATCTAATATAATTTGAATTGTATATGGACTTACGCTACTGAACATCTTTCATAAGAGAAATTTTTTAACTGCTACTACAGCAGTGATTGCTTCTACCCATTTAGTCCTATTGAACTTAATAAAATTAGTATTCAATTGACATGAATACTTTAATATCTTTCTATCCTTGCAGATCATCCTGGCTTCTATTATAGGTTGCTTTTTATTTTATTTTGAACTTTTCACCTCTTTGTGTGAGAATTTCATCAACTAGATCCACCCACAGCCTTCTCTGCCTTCTCCTTGGGCATCATACATTTATTTGGGGGAATGAGCCTCATTCATTGTTTCTGTATAACGAAACCAACTCAGTATCTTATTTATTTATTTTCACTTTTATATTAGGTCCATTCAGCACCATTTCTCCTTGATCTTACTTCTTCTTAATTTTCCTTCTACGTTTTCACTATGGTAAGTCCTTCCCATTGCGTTCTATTGAATTCTATGTTTGTCCCGAAACACCCAGCTTTTACTTTCTTATATTAAAGTGAGCAGAACCATTTTGCCTCTTTCAAGAAACACTCATTGCTCACAAAAGACCTTCCTCTCCACCAGCACCTGTAGATCTTTAACATTTCTCCACCCATTTTCCCATGACAGAAGACGTAAGTATACACTTACTCTTTCACATATAAATGATAATGAGTTGTCAGTGGTAGCTCAGAATAAAGAAGGTAGTGTTATCATTCTATCTTTTTAAGGAGTACAGACCCAAGAGGCTAAAGTTTACATATTATTTACACATCCATCCTTTCCAGAACCCATTAACAATGTTAATGCTGGGGCGGTCTTTGTTTTGTAAATATTTTCCCTCTATTATGTTCCCAGCCTATCTAAAGGCCATCAACACCTATCTGAGGATAAACTGGGAATGCTCACCCTCTATAGCCATTGCCTCTCAAATGAACCATGAAAGAGCGTTTGGAGATCAAAGTACCAGCTTCTACCCTTTCCCCACCTTTCATACTAATTTGACTGAGATACTGATGGGATTTAGCACCCATGTGGGATATGGATATGGCCCAGGAGCTGAATGATCTGAGAGAGAGATGGCAAAGGAAAAGGTGTTGGCTTTCTTAGGATTTCCTCACAATATAGTTAAAAGCCAAAAGAGAAAGCTGCAATGGCCTCAGGTACCTTTTGTTCATGTCAAAGGAATATTAGTCTGTTTGTGAGGTGGTCTTGCTAATTAATAAATCAACATTTCTCAGTTCAAATAGATTACTCATATATATGCTGATATATACGATTTATTATCCACAGCATAATATTTCTCTGTTAGAGAGTTTCTTTCTCCTTTGAGAAGAAGATTTACATTTTTAGAAGATTTTTTTTAGGAGAAAATATGCATCTGGGCCTATTATATCAGAACTTTATAACCTTAGTAGACCCTAGTTGGAAAAAAGTTATATAATAGTTTTTATTTTTTATAGCTATCTAAGGTTGGATGGATCTTGCACCCCACATAGGGTAACCTAGTAGAATTTTCTTGCAGGATATTGTAAGGAATTATTTTCCAATAATTTTACTATAATATACCTTTTACTTAGTTTAACTGATGTGAGCTTTATAGTATTATGCAAGGGTACTTTTAGGAGAACATCCTTGAAGCAAATTTCCCCAACTTAACTTCCTTGAAATATATTACACTATAGCTCCCATCATCCCCAGTCACCAATATCAAGAGATGTGGAATGTGATAACTATTACCCATCAGAGTAGCAGGGACACAAGGCTGAGAAGACTTGAGATAGGCACAATAAATTCAATTCGCATTTAAACTGTAAGTTATTACTTGATTTTCACAGAGCAATGTACATTGCACAATAAGATGGAGAAATTACTGATGCATTTATTCAAAGTAATTTAATCTACTATTTTGTAGAGAAAGAGATGTTTTGGTGTCCTGAAGAATGCAGTGACATACCCAGGGCTTTTTTCCTCATAGAACGCTCAGAATGGAGTTCCGGCACCTTTTTTGGATGGAACCTTGTAGGGTAGGCAAGGCGGGTTGTATGACATGTGTGAGTTCCGGCACCTTTTTCTTTTACAAAAAAAGCACTGGACATACCATTCCCATTGATCTAGGATAAACTCCACTATGTAGAATTAAATTGGAATTATTGTCCCTGCCTGAGATATATAGGATTATGGTTTATTAGGTTTATTAAGGTTTAGGTTTATTAAATTTTTATACCGCCCTTCTCCTGAAGGACTCAGGGCGGTATATTATTATGGAGCTAGGAAATCTGAAATAAAGGGTCTCCATCGTCTTTTGCAAAGTTGCCACACAAATGCCAGTCTATCAGCTCAAAGAAATAATGATTGAAGGGAAGAGAAAGTTACAGGCCGAGTAAAGAATTAACCAAAGAAAATTCAAGTGATTAAAAAAAAATGAGGAAATATATTTTACAAGATTAGGTAGGAAGCCTTTGAAAAGAGATTTTCAGATTGCTGGGAATTGCTGAGAGATTACTGGGAAGAGAGATGTCCTCTCCAATATATTATTTTCACAATGAGGGCTGTCCAGGGGCTTTTCATTGTAGAATGGGAGTGGGAGCATTTTCATTTCTTAGCCCAGTATTTTTTTGCTATGTGCCCTCAACCCTAAAAGAGGACAATGGTCATCTTACTGGGTGAATCCCTGGTACTGACAATTCTAGCACAAAGCTGAACTTTAAGAAATAATTCAGTTAGGAGTCATCCATTTTTGCCACTTTTTCTTTATGCCATCCTCTTCCTCATCTCCCCCACACATTTCCTCCCTGCCCCCTTGTTGGCACAGGCTGCCATCTACCAGCTGTTCACAGTTTTTTCACTCTTTTGCCTTTCAACTACCATGAAATACATTTAAGAGGAATCGCTTCCAGCTCAGAAAGCTCCTCTTTTCTCTCCCTTGGTTGCTGATTTAATTATATTTTTTTAAAAAACAAACCAACCTGTTTAGCTTTTCCCAAAAGTCACTTCCTAAAGTGCAAAGGAAGTTATTATACAGTATATCCTATCCCACCACAGTTGAGATTTGCCAGTCAGTTGTCTTCTAACTGATTTAGACTGACCTCTGAAGTGGTTTGTGTTTTTTTCTCCCACGACCCGTATTTCACTGGGAGTTGATCTTATCCACAAAATGATCATTAGCATTTTCTTGAAAAATGGTTTTACCCACCAAATTAGATGAAAACAAAAGTGTGTTTCTTCCAAGCACAATAGCTACGAATGTGTTAGAAGACTAAAGTAGCATCTGTCGTTACTATTTATTCCTGCAATACAGGTAGTCCTCAACTTACAAAATTTCATGTAGTGACTGTTCGAAGTTACAACAGCACTGGGAAAAGTGACTTATGACCATTTTTCATACTTACGACCGTTGCAGCATCCCCATGGCCAAGTGATCAAAATTCAGATGCTTGGCAACTGATTCATATTTATAATGCTTTCACAGTGCCTTGGGGTCACATGATCAGTTTCTGCAACCTTCTGACAAGCAAAGTCAATGGGGAAGCCAGATTCACTTAACAACCCTGTTACTAATTTAACAACTGCAGTGATTCGCTTAACAACTGTGACAAAAAAAGTCATAAAATAGGGCAAAATTCACTTAGCAACAGGAATTTTGGGCTCAATTGTGATCATAAGTTGAGGACTATCTGTAGCTGAGCTAGCCCAGGGGTAGGCAACTTTGGCTCTTTTATGACTCGTGGACTTCAACTCCCAGAATTCATGAGCCAGCCAAGATTTTACTAGGTTTTATCACCCTTTGTATACATTTAGTTCAGGGGTAGGGAACCTCGGCTCTTTTATGACTCGTGGACTTCGCTGGCTCAGGAATTCTAAGAGTTGAAGTCCACGAGTCATAAAAGAACCAAGGTTCCCTACCCCTGAGCTAGCCTAACATGGCCAGGATCCAAATAAATATGTTCCATGCAGGTCCTATCATTGAACAGAATGTAATGACTACGTAAGACTGGATAAAAGTTGATGGATAGCAGAGAGAATGGGTTCCGTGAAGCCTTGGAGAACACAATTATGTTTTCCTCAGGTCTGCCCTAAAGCCTTCAACTGTAGTGGAGGATGCTATCCTCTGCCAAAACCAAACCACATTTCAACTGCTCAGTTTTCGACGGTTCAATTTTTCTGTGTAGAATGCAGAAGTGGAGTTAAGGGGACTCCTGTCCTTCACTTCAGACAGCCAAAAGTCTTGTCCTCCTGACAAGCCACTCCTTAAACTGCAATGAGATGACTTCCAACACGAGTTGGTCAATGGCAAAGGGATCTGCTATTTAACCAAAACTATAAAAACAACAGCCAACCAAAATTGGTGCAGAATTGAAATTATCCCTTTCTCATTTTAATTCTACATTTCCTCCCGTCGGTTCAGGGTACGTAAATAGGAACATCTTGCGTCGGAACAAAATTGGAACAAAAGTATCAAGTAGAGGTAAGCTGGGATTTGGTTAGTAGAGAAATGTTGTCAAATAAACTTCAGAAGCTCCTTAAAAGATTTAGACTCCTTTCTCCCCCCCCCCCAACTTGGTTTATTCTTATTTTTCTGTTCATCTGAGTAATTATATGTAGACTGTAGGTCAGTGACAAGAAAGAACTATGAGCAAGCAATGGAAGAGAATGCAAAATGAAAAAAGAAGGAAGGCAATTCATCCATATACATTAACTATATGACCGTTTCATATCAATAATGTGAAACTCTTAGCTAGTAATTATTATTATTATATGGCATTTCCACAATTTGTAGGATATTATGGTCAATAAAATGACACATTAACTCTCTAGTACAGTGGCCCCCAAACATTTGGGCACCAGGGACAGGTTCCGTGGAGACAGATTTTTCTGTGGACTGGGGAAGGGAGTGTGGTTTTGTGTATGCCTGCATCGCATGGATGGGGCTTCGCTTGTTTGTGCAGCCTGGGTTTCTGGCATGCCACGGCCCAGTGCCAGTCCACAGACCAGGGGTTGGGGACCCCTGCTTTACTAGTCTAATAGATAGATATGACCAAAAGCATATCACAACACTCAAAAGAAAAAAAAATAGTTGTTTGCATCTGAGTGCAGAAATAAATACATTACTATATATAGTTAACAACAAAAGAAAAAAGAGGCAAAAACTTCACTTGGATTCAGTTTCTGCCTGAATGATTTTTAATGCAGTGGAAGCCAAAGCGGATTTGTTTTTTCTCTTTCATAAAAACTGTTTTAGTTTTCCTTAATAGCAAGATTCCATACTTTTGCATGTATGGGGAGGTTGCTTTTTTTTTTCCTTTTCAAAGAGGAATTTGCGTAGACTTGTACAAGCTGCCTGACAGTCTATGCAACTATTTTAATATGTGAAGTTAAGGAAAGTTTGATTAAAGAATCCATCCTGCTGAATCTCTTTCATTTTTACATAGTTGGAAAGGATTGTTGGTAAACACTCTGAATAAGTAAAGTTTTGATCAGACAAACTTTCAGACTAAAGAAACATGACCAAAAAGGGTTGTGGTGCAAAACCCATATTCTGTTAACTTCAAACCTAGTTAAAAGGCCTTGCTTTCAAGTGAAAGCAAATCTTCATGCATCTGAAATCATGAAGGGAAAACTATTTTCTTGGTAAGGATATATGGAAACTTCCCAAATATAGTGGGGGAAATACCCACTATAAACGCAAACTGTTTAGAACCATTGGTAGTCTTGTAAGGGAAACACCGGATACGTACACAATTGCTGTTTCAGTAAAGCAATTAATTTACTGAAGATAAATTTAAGTGCTTTGAGGACCATTATTCGAAAAAGGCAAAAGGAAAGACTATAGGCATTACCGACATTAAAATATATGCAATAAAGTTCACTGTAGATTGTGAGACTTATATTTGAGAAGAAATAAGTGTTGCTGTCCCTACTAAGAAGTTATAACAGCCTGATGCCAGTGCTCCGTTCGGTTGATTCTGTATCCTACAGTTGAATTCTGCAGCTTTTCTGAACTTCCCGCCTCTGCTCCCCTTTTCATCCCTGCCTTTGTCTTAGGATAACACCATTTGGCATTTCCTGGACAGCCTGGACTCCATAAGGCTGCAGAGCTGGAAGGCTAGAATGACTTGGACGTTGCCTGCTGAGTCTGAAGAAGAACTTGAGTGAAAATAATCCTTTCTTTTGTTCGACCCGGCTTGCTTTTTGTTTGCCTGACAGATGTTCAGCCTCTGTGCGGGTACACGGAACGGCTCCTCCAAAGAGTTGCCAGGCCTTGTGATCCATCAGCTTATTGATTTCTGAATCTCCCCCTGCTTCTTCTGGCACCCACTCAAGACAGGCCTGGCTTCAGATCCTCTAAAGCTTCCCCCCCCCTTCTCTCCTGTCCCCTCCCTTTTTCTGCTCTCTTTGACATCTACATATTGATACCTGAACTGGGACACCTCCTACTGTGCAGCCCCAGGGGAAATCGTATCTTCCTTTACTTGGGCTGACCATACAACTTTAAAGGGCAGCAAGCGTGGGGCCGAGGGTACAGCCCAGATGAAATTCTGTCAAAGAGGCAGATGTGATGATGTGTCTTGATGTGTCCTGACATGTCATTTGAAACAGGAAAGCCCTTGGGGACGGGAGGCCCTGCCACTTCTCTAAGCTGATTTTGGCTTGATCTGAATAATAGATCTAGGGATGAAACAAAGGTATACATCTGAATGTGACTATGCGCACTACACAGATGTTAGGCTGGATGAATCCGTATCCCATTTATTTAGTTGTTGCCTTCTTTAACCTGGAGTGCTTTGTGTTGCTTGCTGCCTTATATGGTTTTTAATCTTTTCAGAAAGACAAGAATAATTCTGCTGGATTAAACCTGACTAATCCAACATTGTGTTCCAGCAAAGGCCAAAAGACCCATGTAGGAAGCTCTAAGTATATTGACAAGCAAATAATGTGCTAAGCTTGGAGTGCATTAACAGGCAAATGACTTGCTGAGCAATGAAGTAGCATTTAGCATGTTATCTGAACCCAACTTCTGTGCTTACTTTATTGTTCATGGTAGGAGAATCAAAGCCTAAGCCATGAGTTAAATTAGCCTTAGATAAGCACATATGTTGTGTACAAGAGCTGCAACCATCCACAAGACATATAAAGTTCAGAAAAATCTATTAAGTTACCAAGCAGGTATCAGTAAAGTCAGGCAAGTTACAACAGGATGTGTTATCTTTATACAAATTATCTTTTTAGGGCAGATTGCAATTCTACTTCAGTCATTTCAATCAGGAGAATTGATTTAACTTTGCATACATGCAGTATCTGCATCTTCCCTCCTTTGCAGAGTGTTTCCATTGTTCTTGCGATGCTGCTCATAAGCAGATTATTTTACATTTTTATAGGTCTGATATAGTAGGGAGATATGATAATCGTGACTATCTGGAGCTTGGCAAAGATTATCTCATGGAATCTCAATTATTTCATCTAACCCAGGGTTTTTGAAACTTGGCAACCATAAGCATGCTGGGAATTCTGGGAGTTGAAGTCCACACATCTTAAAAAGTTGCTAAGTTTTAAAAATACCAAGCTAGCCCATTCAGATTTGGCTCTACAGTGGATCACTCAATATTACTCACTTCCTGTGGAGTAATTAGGTTGATGTAGGGTCTCCTGCTTAAGCAGGGGGCTGGACTTGAAGACTTCCAAGGTCCCTTCCAGCTCTCTGATTCTGATTCTAGTGACAGTAGCTTTATATCATTTTGGTTCTAGCCACTAGTTCAGGGGTAGGCAACCTCAGCTCTTTTATGACTCGTGGACTTTAACTCCCAGAATTCCTGAGCTGGCTGGCTCAGGAATTGGGCTAATGCCTCCTTAAGTAACACCAGCTGCCTGCAATTAGTGCAGGTTCGCATCCCACCAGGCTCAAGGTTGACTCAGCCTTCCATCCTTCCGAGGTAGGTAAAATGAGGACCCAGATTGTTGGGGGCAATTAAGCTGACTTTGTAATAATGCCGCTTGGGGTGTGTGTGTGAAAGCCCCTAATAAGCAGGCATATACATAGAATGAAGGCTACTGCTAAGCTTGTAAGCCTCCCTGAGTCTTCGGAGAAGGGCGGGATATAAATGGAATTAAAATAAAATAAAAAATAAATAAATAAAAGAGCCGAGGTTGCCTACCCCTGCACTAGTTCAATCTGCAGTGTACACTCTTTGCCTGTTCTTAGACCCATGGGGTGATAATAATGTGAATCGGATTTCAGAATCTGATCAGGTGAAACATTTAGCTTGGCAAGATTGTCAAACAATCCCAATATAGTAGAAGGCTGTATATCAACGTGTGAAATGAGGACCCATCACACAGCAATGGAAAAAGAAACATAAGGAGAAAAGATGGGTGACTGTACAATATCCCCATGGCTACTACCATCATTTAAAAAAAGGAGCAGCCTACTTAACATTGACACAAAATCTCAGAAAATTAATAATTGTGGAAAATATTTTTCATGGGACAACAAAGATATTTTATTCTTTTTTACATTTTTAACTAATTCATTTTAAAACCCACTGACATTGAATAGAATATCAATTGCTGACTTTCTACTCCCGATATTTGAAAATTGGCTCACGTACACAGATCTGGGCATATGATTAAACAATTTGTGAGCTGTTTCCTGGCTGTGTTGAGGGCTTTTTATGTTTCTTTCTCTGCTGCTGTGTGTTTTATTTCTTGTTTATTTTGTATTTGTGTATATTTTTTATTTATTTTAATGTTGTGAGCCACCCAGAATTATAGATAGATGGCTCTATAATTTGATTGACTGATTAAATAAATAAACAAATAAATCTAGGTAGCTATATAGCATAGCATGCTGCAAGGTATTCTCACAGGAGCAAGATTAGATAGATGTATGAATATAAACGTTACAAGACCAACTCTTCCAGGTGTGTCTATCTGTCCTGTCTGACTTGGCAGGAGTCGCATATTGTACGTTCCATCAGCCAAAGAATGTTGGTTGGCAGTGCCCAAAGAAGACCCTTTTCTGTTGATCTGCCTGCCATCTGGCACATCATTCCTCCTGATACTATGTTGACACCCCCCTTACCCCCCCACCATGCTGGCCTTTGATAAAGCTTTGAAGACCAGGTTCTGTGGCAGAGCTTGGGGCCCTAGATCAGTGATGGGGAACCTTTCAGAGACCGCATGCCCTAACTGCAACCCAAAACCCACTTATGTATCATCAGGTGCCAGGTGGGCAGGGCCCATTGTGTGGGTGTGGCCAAATGGGTGGGCGTGGGTCATTGGGTGGGCATGGCCCATTGGGTGGGCATGGCTGCAGTGGTAGCAGCAGACTGGGTGAGACTAAAAAGTTCAATCAAACAATTCCAACTTTGCGAGATCTTTTTTTTCCCCACGAGAAGTTGAAATTGATTGATTGATTGATTGAACCTTTTTTTTTGCACACGGCGGTGGAGGCCTAAAGTGAAAAGGTTTTATAAAACCCAGCTGAAGGCCTAGGACTGGGGCGATGGCATGTGTGCCCACAGAGAGGGCTCTGTGTGCCACCTGTGGCACGGGTGCCATAGGTTCACCACCACGGCCCTAGCTTGGTGGCAGGGATGTCCCTTGTGCTGTTTTTCGGGCCGCTGCCGGCGGCGGAGGCGGCGACGGTGACGCCGTCCTCGGCCTGCCTTGGGCAGTGGAGAGGACGACCGCGGCGACGGTGGCGGTGCTGTTGCTTCGTTTGCCTCGTTCCGGCCTCTGACGGTGATGGCGACGACGGCGTTTTCGGGGCTTGCTGGCCCGTTCCATCGGCAGCGATATGCCGGTGGTTGGTGCTTTCATCTGGTCTGCGGTGGCCGTAGCAGCTCCGGTGGACTACCAACTACTAACTTTCCATCTGCCTCCCTATTCCCCTTTGGACTGGGACGGACCTGGGTACAAGCCGCAGTGGGAGAGCGGCTTGTTTTACATCGGCACCCCCATAGAGGTGGGAGCTCTATGGGTTATGCCCCACCCAGGGTGTACATTCTGGACCATCCCCTGGAGCAGACTTTCGACCTGTCGTGAGAGGACGGGTTGGGGTCTGCCCCCGGGAGCACCCAACCAGGTGGCAGTAGGTTGAGTGATGGCCCGAATGTTTTACTCCCTCCCTTTCGAACCTCCTACTGGACTTTTCTATCACGGGACTGCCTTATCTGGACTTGTTGGACTTATGTATAGATACTCCAGCACGGACTTGCTCGCCCTCAGGGGTGCCCCCCTCTCCTGGGTGCGTCCCGCCTTCTTTGCCACTCCCAGTCTCAATGAAGGGCCCAATTATTGGGACCCTGAGAGATGGCCGGGTAAGGTCAGGGGCTCTTGATATAAATTTAATAGGAGGCCCCTGGTTAAATTTTTAGTCAAATTTTTTAGGGGGTTAGGGAGAGGGGCGGGGGGTAATGGTTGTTTGACTATGGGGGGTGGCCATACAACCGTGGTGCAGGCCAGGCCTGGGTCCGACTGCGTTCGGGGGGAGCGGGGTGTGGTTACATCTGGGGCTCGGGAGCGGGTCGTGGGATTACCGATTCCCACGACACTGGGGTATGGCAGCAGGCGTATGGACAGAGGGCCGTATCGTTACCGGGAGGGCCGTCCCCGCTGTCTACAAGCGGTGAGGCGCTCCGACCCTCTGTTTCTTCCCCGAGGTGCCGGGAGCAAGGATGTGCAGCCTCCTGAGCTCCGGCTGGTTTACCTGAATGCCAGGTCCGTGGTTAACAAGGCTCCCCTTGTGCGGGATTTGGTGGAGGGTGAGCATGCGGACCTGGCTTGTATCACCGAAACCTGGTTGGGTCCAGAGGGTGGGGTCCCTTTGGTTGATCTTTGCCCACCAGGTTTCCGAGCGTTACACCGGCCTCGGGCTCAAGGTATGGGCGGGGGAGTGGTGGTAGTTATCAGGGAGACCTTATGTCCGCGGGAGACCACCGTCCCTCAGATAGTCGGGTGTGAGTCTCTCTTTTTGAGGTTTGGTTCGGGGGTGCAGTTGGGCTTGCTGCTGGTGTACGTTTCGCCTAGTCACACAGCGGCAGCCCTTCCTGAGCTACTCGATGTCCTCTCCGGTTTGGTGATTGAGTTCCCCAAACTTTTAGTTTTGGGTGACTTCAATCTACCATCCCTGGGAGGGTCATCTGAGTTAGCTCGGGAGTTCATGGCTTCCATGACGGCCATGGACCTGACGCAGGTAATTTCTGAACCAACTCATGAGGGAGGCCACACCCTTGACCTGGTTTTTTTATCTGGACGATGGTTGGATGATCTTGGTGGGGGCTCTCCATTTATTATGCCCCTGTCATGGACCGATCATCACCTCCTGCGGCTGGTCTTCCGTTTTACCACCCCCCGCCGTGGGGATGCGGAACCAATTAGATGGTACCGCCCCAGGCGCTTAATGGACCCTGACGGGTTCCAGGCAGCGCTGGGATCCCCACCTGCCTCCGTCGCTCACAACTCGGCGGATGCCTTAGTGGAAGCCTAGGAAAGGGCAGCCACTGAGGCACTGGACCGAGTTGTACCCTTGCGGCCCCTTATCCGGTGCAGATCCCAACGAGCTCCATGGTTTTCTGCGGAGCTCCGGGAGATGAAGCGTCAGAAACGGGGCCTAGAGAGCTGCTGGAGGTCCAGCCGATCCGAATCCGACCGGTTGCGGTTAAGAACCTATATTAGGTCTTATCTCGCAGCGATGAGGGCGGCGAGGTGTAATTACTTCTCCGCCCTCATCGCGTCCGCAGATAATCGCCCGGCCGCCCTGTTCAGGGTGACTCGCTCACTTCTTAATCAGGAGGTGAGGGGGGATCCCTTGCAGGGTCGTGCCGAGGAGTTTGGTCAGCATCTGTCGGATAAAATCGCTCGGATTCGGACCGGTCTGGACTCCAGCTGGGCAGAGTCTGACGATCAGGACACGGGCGATCTTGTCAATGTTATCTGGGAGGAGTTTGATTCTGTGACCCCTGATGAAGTGGACAGGATTATGGGGAGGTTGAGCTCCACCACATGTTTATTGGACCCGTGCCCTTCCTGGCTGGTTTATGCAGCTAGGGAGAGGACACGAGGCTGGTTCCAGGCGGTTATATCTGCTTCTTTGAGTGAGGGTAATTTCCCCACCGTCTTGAAGGAGGCAGTGGTGAGACCCCTCCTCAAGAAGCCAGTCTTGGACCCAGCTGTGTTGAACAACTTTCGTCCAGTCTCCAACCTTCGCTTTCTTGCGAAGGTTGTTGAGAGTGTGGTGGCGGATGAAGCGGATTATCTGGATCCGTACCAATCGGGTTTCAGGCCCGGGTACAGCACGGAGACGGCATTGGTCGCTCTGGTGAATGATCTCTGGAGGGCTCGGGATAGGGGATGTTCCTCTGTCCTAGTCCTATTAGACCTCTCAGCGGCTTTCGATACCATCGACCATGGTATCTTGCTGCGGCGTCTCAGGGGATTGGGAGTGGGAGGCACGGTTCTTCGGTGGTTCTCCTCCTATCTCCTGGGACGTTCGCAGTCGGTGTTGGCAGGGGGGCAGAGATCGGCCCCTAGGTCTCTCGTTTGTGGAGTTCCTCAGGGGTCGGTTCTCTCGCCTCTCCTGTTCAACATCTACATGAAACCGCTGGGTGAGATCATTCGTGGTTTTGGAGTTGGGTATCATCAATATGCTGATGATACCCAACTTTTTATTTCGACCCCAAACCACCCCAGTGATGCCCTCGCTGTGATGTCCCGTTGCCTGGAGGCGGTTCGGGTCTGGATGGGGAGGAACAGACTTCAACTCAACCCTGACAAGACTGAGTGGCTGTACATTCCGGCATCCCGGGACATTCAAAATGTTCCATCTCTCTTTATGGGGGGTGAGTCTTTACCCCCCGTGGATAGGGCGCGCAACCTGGGAGTCCTCCTAGATTCGCGGCTTACCTTAGAAGATCATATAGTAGCCGTGACTAGGGGGGCTTTCGCTCAGGTTCGCCTGGTGCGTCAGTTGCGGCCCTATCTAGACCGGGATGCCTTGTGTACGGTCACTCATGCGCTCGTGACCTCTCGTCTTGACTATTGCAATGCTCTCTACATGGGTCTTCCCTTGAAGACCACTCGGAGGCTCCAACTGGTACAGAATGCGGCCGCGAGAGTTGTCTTGGGAGTTTCCCGGTACTCCCATGTTACACCTTTGCTCCGCGAGCTGCATTGGTTACCAGTTGTCTTCCGGGTGAGGTTCAAGGTCTTAGTGATGGTTTTTAAGTCCTTACATGGCATGGGTCCGGAATACCTCGGGGACCACCTGCTGCCGGCGTCAACTCCCCTCCGCCCTGTGCGTTCCCACAGAGAGGGCCTCCTCAGGGTGCCTCCGGTCAGAGAATGCCGGCTGGTGGCCCCCAGGGGGAGGGCCTTCTCTGTGGGCTTTGTGGAATCAACTGCCGGTTGAGCTCTGGATGGCACCGGATCTCCGCTCCTTCCGGCGCGGGTTAAAGACCCACTTATTTGAACAAGCTGGCCTGGCCTGATGGGGAGTTAATTTAGGGTTTTAAATATTTGTATATTTTATTGTTTTATTTTGGGCATTAATTTAATTCTATTTTAACTTTTGTATTTTTGTATTTTTATTATATGCCCTGTTCACCGCCCTGAGTCCTTCGGGAGAAGGGCGGTATAAAAATTTAATAAAACTAAAACTAAACTAAACTAAACTAGATGAATGACAGAGTCCATCTCTTGGCTATGTTGAGGGTCGTTACAATTGAGAGGTTGCTACAATGGCTAGTTTAATGAAAAGAAGTACTAGGGTGATATGATAGTAGTGTTCCAATATCTATGGGACTGCCAAAAGAAGAGGGAGTCAATGTATTCTCCAAAGCACCTGAAGGCAGGACAAGAAGCAACGGATGGAAACTAATCAAGAAGAGAAGCAACCTAGAACTAAGGAGGAATTTCCTGACAATTAGAACAATTAATCAGTAGAATGACTTGCTCCAGAAGTTGAAGGTGCTCCAACACAAAAGGTTTTAAAGAAGAGATGAAACAACCATTTGTCTGAAATGGTATAGTTTCCTGCTTGAGCAGGGGGTTGCCTAGAACAGGCATGTTAAGCTGCCAGCTGGCGGGCTGGATGTATCATACTGAAACTGCACCCACCCCATTGCCGGCAATGCGGAAAAAGTCATGATACGTCATGCGACGTTGTGAGTTTGACATGCCTGGCCTAGAAGATCTCCCTTCCAACTCTGTTATTCTGTTTAATGCTCTGGTTGCTGTCATGTTTGTGTTTTCTTTTAATGTTTGTATATGCTAATGGTGTATTTGATATGCACAGCTATAGAAACTGAGCAAATAAAATAAAATAAACACTATTGTTCCAAATCTCTGTTATAATACTATCAGAAATTAACTTTTCCTCAATATCTCTGACTACGACCTTCTCTAAAAGAAAGATACCTATCTGGTCTTTCTGACTTACAGTGCTAGAGGAGTAATTTCTTTGACCTTGAGGGAAGCTGACCTTTTCTCCTAACTCATCCTTTGAGGTATGAAACTGAATCTAATTTTAATGTTGCACAACAATGGAAAAGAGATAGTTGTGAGAAGAGAGGCAAAGTCTTTCTAAAGTTTATTTTAAACATGTATTCTACCCATTCAAACATCACAGAGGTTGCCACTGATGAAGGAGTTAGGAAAACCTTTAGTCTGGGCAGCTGTTAAAACTGTCCATTTCCCTCTCCATTTGGCTGAAGGAGTAAATGTAGCACTAGCAAGATTGTGATTCTACACTACAGCTAGCAAATAAACACTTATCACCCTGGTATGTTTGTTGCCACATCTGCTTAAAGGATGGGATTAACTATCTGCTTAATGTCACACATCATTATCCTGTGTTTAAAAGATCCTTCCAGCCAAATTTGAGAAGGGAAACCAATTGCTAAGCATGAGATTTGTGAGAAGGGTGGCTTTCCTGAAATCTAATCGGAACAGAAATACCCCATGCATGGAAGGGACGGTAATAGCTTTTGTTACTGGCATGTAGGCAATATCAAGTTCCCCCAAGCCCCTTCAGATTAGAAAAACAGCTTATTTTCAATGATGGTAGAGATAGAGATCAAAAATGACCAGGATCTGAAGGACTGAAGGATACGGAGGGAGGGGGTGTCATTTCCTGTAACTTTTAATACCGTCCATAGTCTTTGTACAGGGAAGTTCATGGCTCTGGTTTCCATTTAATCCTTCTGCATGTTTGGATCACATCCTCCCATATTAAGATTTATTAGGAGACTGAATTCACTTCAATTTACTATTTCTAAGTAAAAATTTTGTAGAGAAGGTCTGGAGGGGAGGAAGAGGAGGAAGTTTCTACTGTGAAAAATCTCAAAGGGTGGTACATTCTACCTCCCATTTTCAGTTCATTTGAGTCAGTAGTTATCAGAACTTTGTATACATAAGAATATTCCCCAAATGTATGTTCAGAGAAGGAAACATGATTCAGTGACATGCTCTGGAAATTGAAGATTTCAAACTCAGCCAGTAACATCTCAGAGGTATTTCTCACGGTATCCAAAAGGATCTGATAGCAGATGACAGGACCTATTAATCAGGGAACTATTGCCACTCTGAACAGGCAAATCAAATTTTGTGCCTTAAATGTGGCAAGCAACAGATCAATTGTGACAAACCACTGCCATTTAAGAAAAACTTAGCTAATACAATATAGCGCGTATAATACTCTAAACCAAACATACATTTGAATAGAAAATTATTTTTTGTGGGATAAATTTGAAAAAAGGGTTTCTTAAAAAATTTTCATTCTATAGCTGAGATCAAATAGATTCTAACCATTCTACCCTGTAAAAGACTTGCTTTAAGAGCCCTGTCTAAAAATGATATTGGAAAAAGTAAAGGCATTTTTATTTGACCTTTTTGGAACTGTGCTCTATCTATAAATGTCATTAATGTGGGATAGAACAGGAAGAGAAATGGAATATGCGTAACAATATGCATAACAATTTGATACCTTAAGATCAAACAAATTGAACCAAAAGAAGCGGTAAGCTTTCAGGTTCTGCAGAACTTGGAGATAAAAAAGATACCAAAACACTGTGGATTAACATTTTAGATATTTTCCCCATCAACAAACATGGTTATGGTTGCTTTTAGCGATCACATATATTCACTCATTTAATTATCAAAATGATATGAAGATGTGGGGCTTTTTTTTCTGAAGCTGCACTATTACGGTAGTTCACATTTACCTAGCAGAGGGTTGCTACTACTGTGGTTAAAATACGTTTGCTCAGTCAGGAGAAAAGGAGGGAGAGGGGGAGGGAGGGAGGAAGGGGGAAGACCACACATAGGTCCATCTTCTGGCCTAGTGAAATCTCATCAGCTAAATGACTAAGTGCTCACTGGGCTAAACTTAAAAATTCCAATCCGCAGAATGAACCACTAAACCCTGAGAAGTATTGAACAATGAAGATTACAAATGAATCCATTCATTGCTCTGGATTGTTTTCAGATCAAATTTAAAGTGGTCATTGCCTCCCCATTTGTGGTGACTATGGCTTTTCAAAGGTTACATTAAAGTATTCATGTTCCCTTCTTCCCATTTATACTTAGAAATAAATGTTAACCTATGTTCTGGCTGTGGTAAAGAGATGATCGGTTACTGATTAAATTGTTAGTTGGCACTGTACTGAAGCTAGGCTACTGGGCATCATAAATCATGTATATTGTTAAGACTTTCATTAAAGTTATACAAAATATATTGAGAACTAGGCTTAATTCTGTACATACCATACCTCCTCAGAATAAAGGTTGAAAACTACACATCAAAGCAAATTGGTTCAGTAGCTCCGAGGACATCTGGATCCAACTCACAACTGACAGAATACGGCCAAAGATAATTGTAAGACCAGTACTTTTTGAGATTGTAAGCTGTGCACTGATAACTGAACATTCATGTGCTTGTTTGAAAACTACTTAGGATTAAAATTGGATGTCTCTGTGGGTTTCATATTACACAAATATGAAAGAGCATTGTATGATTGCTGTACCAGATGGCCCATTTAGGAAGATGACCCATTAACAAAAAATAAATTCATTAACCAATTAAAATGGGGGATTTCTGAATCCTTTGGTCCAGAATATGACTTTGCCTTGCTATTTACATAGAATAGATTGACTGCTGAACTTTCAGTCATTCAGGGGCTATTAGCTATGTTTGATGATCATAATGGTTGAGCTTGTTTGAGGAGGGACATTACTAGGTGATGGAGCTTAAGTTTAAGGATTTATGACAGCAGCAAATGTTAACTTTAAATTTTACTAAATAGTGTGTGATAGACTTTTACCACAATAAAACAAAATCAGGCAACAAGATGAGTGTATGAATTGCAAAAGGGGTATGTGCCTGAAATATGCATACCCAACTTGTCACTTGAACTGAAAGCTTCATAGATTTGCATTTACAAAGGACCAACTATAATTAACTTAGATGAGCAACATTTAATAGCCAGTTTGATGTAATGTTTAAGGCATTAGGCTAGAAACCAGGAAACTGTCAGCTCTATTCCCACCATAGGGCACAAAACCAGCTGGATAACCATGGGTCAGTCATTCTCTCTCAGCCCTAGGAAGCAGGCAGTAGTAAACCACTTCTGAAATCATGCCAAGAAATCTGCAGGGATTTGTCTGGGCAACTGCTAGGTGTCAACAGTGACTCAAGGGAACCAAAATAAAAAATCCCACCAAACAAGTATTTTAGAATTTTTAACTTTACGTTCTTATTGCGTCTCTGTTCCAAATACATATTGTGTACCCTTCCCATTTATCTTTGCAATATTTCTGTAAGACAGGTTAAGCTGGGAAATTACTAGTAACTAGTTTAAAGTTTGTTTTGATCGTTGTACTAGTCCTCACTTAACACTAATTGGTACTGGAAACTCCATCATTATATGACACAATCGTAAGTTGAAAAACCATGGGACAACAGGTTGGCAAAGGTTGGTATATATTTCATGTAGTCCTGGTTGCTGTTGTTAAGTAAGGACCTCATATAACTTGGAACTTCCCGCTAGCTTCCCCATTGACTCTGCTTGTGGGAAGCCACAGGATCAGTTCTGGGTTTCTCCAAATTACCAAAAGATATGAAGTACAGAAAAGAACAAGGTATAAAAGGACAACATCTAGAAAAGAAAGGTTGGAGAATCTGTAATGTTTTGGTATTTAGACATACTAGTAAGAGAATATACAGCGAAGGAGGATAAAACCATACATACTACTTAGGGAGAAAGAAATTTGAACTTCCATTGCCATAATATTAAAGCTTAGGGTCACCAAATAAAACTGACTGGTAGGCAATTCAAGGCAATATTGTATTTATATCACCTCATCCTGATTTCTATGTATCTATGAAAAATAAAGATACCATCTATATTTTCCCGATAAGAGCTTAACGCTAAGACAAATATTCTCATATTATGAAAATACCTGCCAAGGAAGATGGTAACAGTGATATAGATGCAAAGTACGCTTAATTTTCATCAGCTATTTATTCTGTTTAGATAACCATTCAGAAAGATTTTCCATGCTTCTTAACCACAGGACCTCTTCACTTTAAAATAACAATATTGCCATCTAATGGTCACTAATGTAAGAGCTTTGCCAAACCCTTTGGTAGAAAAGCACTGTCCTTGAATAGTAACACAAGGCCTTTAAACAAGTCAAAGAATATGGGGAACGTAGCATTTTCTCATCTGTCACATATAACGGAAGGGGGAAAAATGAGTTTTCTTCATCACGGTCTTGAGATATACCAATGTATAAAAACTACTCACAGTCTTACCTCCTTTACTGATTTTAGTACCTAAAAATGAGTGCACTTTCACCATTCCAGGTGAATAAATGAAACTGCCATGCCACATGGATGAAATACACATTCATTTTAAATCAATTATCTAGATTCAAATGAGCCATCTTTTTTAGAACAGAAGACTAGTTTCCAATTTTAATGAAAGAACCACTTTTTTAGAGAGGCACAAATCTTACTCTCTGCTTTCATGTACAGTATCATGGAAGAATGTAAGTTGACGTTCTAGGTAAAAGATACCTGAATTCCATTCATATTGTACTTACAAAAGCAAATATATACAAGACGTTCTTCCTGTTAAATAAAGAACGATCTAGCCCAGTGGTGACCAACTATGGCAACTTTACACATGCTGGCTCAGAAATTCTGGGAGTTAAAAGTCCACAGCTTGCAATGTTGTCATAGTTGCCCACCCTAATCTAGCCCAGTATTATCAGCACTGATGAGTGATGGCATTCAGACCATTTGTCCAGTTTTGTTCTGGAGATGCTGGAGACTTAATATGGAGTTCTTCTGTACACATAACATGACCTTTATTGCCAAGTTGCAGCCATGTCCATGCATTGTTTAGCTACAATTAGCAATTAGCCAACAACAGGGCGCTTATATCTACAGTCCTTAACAGATTACCAAAGGTGACAAGCACCTTAATCTCATAATCAGACGTTTGCTGATAACTTGCAAAAATATTTTGAAACAATTTCCAAGCCAGAGTGAGTGAGATACATGACACTGTACATGGAAATCTGGGGAGTGGAGGAAGAAAAGCAAATGAAGAAATACACACTGCAGTATCGCAATGCAAAGTCTACTCTTTCCTTACTTGCTTCATCACTTGCTTTCAAGTATGCAAGTTATGGAACTTGCTTTATGATGACATTATACAAGTTTCTTCGCTTTGACAAAGCCTTGGTTTTTCTGCAGACACCCGAGGCACCGTAGTATAGTTTGCTGAACTTTTTAACTAAACATTAGGAAACAATGTTTGTATAATTAACCTTGGGGGGGGGGGGGAAATGATTTTTTAAAAAATCTTGCCCGTGTGCCTAGAGGATATTTCATGGGAAGGACATGTGTATTAGAGATGTTAAAATGTATTTTGAGCTAATCAAATATATTAACATATATTGCATTTATGCTATGTGGCATCATATGGTTGGTATCTATGCTTAGAAGGCTAGTACTTAAATAGAAGCCCGGTAGGGAATTCCAGAACTTTAGACAAGGCAAGGCAGTTAAAAAAAATCCTAGAAGGCAATATAATGGAAAATCACTTCTACTGTGTAATGCTGACAGGAAAATTACACATCATCCATCTTTTTTTTAAATAATTGGTACCAAGAAATTTAAGTTCAACTGCTACTATTCCATTTTTTAAAAAATGCATATTATATACAGATATGCATTTAACTTCATTCACATGGATACTTTTAGGCAATGTAACTTCTAGAAATGCTGAAATTTCCAGAATTCCCAATTAGCTTGCCTATAGAAATACACAAGGAATGAACCCTGGGATGTTTAAGAAATTCTTTGTCTCCTGCCTTTTAAGACTGTACAAATGAATATTCTCTCCATAAGCGAAGGACACATAACCCAATTCTATTTGTAGAACATGTCATGAAACATTAAACATGAAGCACCGATTTTTTTTCCCCTTATTTTAATTTATCAAATGTTAACATGCTGCCTGTAAACAATCTGCATAAAAATGACTGTTAGAGACCAAGCATTTTAACTGAATGGTGCAGTGATTAGTCTCTTCTCAATGGAAAGCTTTCTTCTTTAATTCCTTCTTTTGTGATAATGCAGATCTTTAGTGCATCTCCTGTATAAACATCTCTTTCTGCAGCAGAAATGAAGACATCCTTTACCAGCTGCAAAGCCTTTTCCAAGGACAAAGGCAATTGTTTCACATCCTGCATGTTCTTGAGGCCAACCTTTTAAAGAGGAAAAAAAATTTTTTAAATAAGTTTATAGCTTAGTACACAGGTCTGCAACCCGCGGCTCCGGAGCCGCATGTGGCTCTTTCAACCATCTCCTGCGGCTCCCAGTCCTCTGCCATGTGCAGTCCAAAAAAAAAAGTGGGACTAAAAATGTTCAACCAATCAATTCAAATATGCAGGGTAGGTGCATATCTGGCCTTGGCTCCACTCTTCAGTCAAACCCTGTTCTGCGCATGCGTGCATGTACGCGCATGTGCACACATTTTTTGCGGCTCCCAGTTTTTCCTTTTGTGAGGGAACCGGTTCCGAGTGGCTCTTTCATTGTTTCAGGATGCTGACCCCTGGCTTAGTAGAACAAGTCTATTGTGTTGATTACCACAGCAATGATTCAGCATTACATTATAATAATTTCACCTGTTCAGATGCATTAATACAACTATCATCTGAATGTAGCAAATCAACATTCTGCAAAAGCGAAGGTGTCTTATCATTTAAATAAAAGTAGCATTCAGATCAATGAGTTGTATTAAGAGGAATGAAGTTATTTCGTTCTTTGCTTGTATGTGAGCAGCTTGCCAATGTCTACGGCTGAACACAGTTCATTAGATTGTAGCACGGTTTTGTAGGAACACACACACACATTCTACCAAACGACTCTGCAGAAATGATTGCCCTCTCACTTATTCAAAAAGAACCTGACAGGGAATTGAACAGCTGGGGTCCAAATGGAGTCAGAGACACTGACAAGAACCAATTTTATATAAATAAATATATTTAGAGTAAACAAGGTAGGGTAAACAGGAGCATCGTCAAGTAAATCAACACAGCAGGAACATCATGAGGTAAATTACAGAGAGCACACAAGGCACACACAGGAAAAGAGTGGGAAATAAGAAACTCCCCCTTTACACTCACAGTAACCAATCATAGTTCAGATTCCCTCATGCAAGTGGCCAGCTCTCTTCAACCAATAAGCTATAACTGTGTGTTCTTACTCATTGTCCAATCCTTCACTTCTCCAGCTATTAAATTTTAAGTATCTTAACAGAACCTAAAGCTAGTAGGTGAGAGAGAAAAACCAAGTTGTGTAAAACTATTCAATCTAGGCTTATAAGGCTCATTTTTAAGTCACATAAGCAGAGTAGCAATACAATGTCAGCGGTTATGAATTTACCTTCCTTATTCCTACTATTTTTCACAATATATAATCCAAAATGAACAAACCACATTATGGTTTAAGGTGCTGAATAAACCACATTATGGCTTAGAGTAATGGATTCTTTCATCTTCTGAAAAATTATTTTGATAGCTCCCAAATAATTTCAAATATTTTAGAAAGAGTTAAGGCCCCAAATATCACCCAAATATACACAACAATGGAAGAACACCTACCTGATTGTCCAGCAGAGGTTGCAGCATAGCACTAGCTGATCCACCAGCTTTGAAACTATCTCTCTGGTAAGATCCTACTGGATCAAAACTGTAGACTGCACCTTTCCCTAGAAAAGTAAAATATGTGTATAGGAATGTCACATGCTGGAACAAGGAACTTGACAGTTAAGTACAGTGTAACAAAATCGATTCAAAATGATACCCACTAATAGAGAACACAATAAAAAATAATGAACCAAGTTAAACCACCAGTAGGGACACGGTGGCTCAGTGGGTTAGGACGCTGAGCCTGTCGATCAGAAGGTCGGCAGTTTGGCGGGTCGAATCCCGAGTGCTGCGTAACAGTGAGCGCCTGTTACTCGTCCCAGCTTCTGCCAACCTAGCAGTTCGAAAGCACGTAAAAATGCAAGTAGAAAAATAGGGACCACTACGGTTGGGAAGGTAGCAGCGCTTTGGCATCCAGTCATGCTGGCCACATAACCACAGACGTCCTCGGACAAGCGCTGGCTCTTCAGCTTTGAAATGGAGATGAGCACCGGCCCCTAGAGTCAGAAACAACTAGCACGCATGTGCGGGGGAACCTTCACCTTTACCTAAACCACCTAATGCAAACCAAAGATTTGTATTTCCTAAACAGAACTTTAGTTTAAACAGAACTTTATACCTGTTAAACAGATGTAGCAAAACTGAACAGGTATGATCACTAACTTGGAAAAAGAAAGACAAACAAACAAACAAGCAAACAAACAAATAAAAACTTAACACTATGCAAAAATATAAAGTCTGTATCATATCTCCCACATGCTTTTTTCCTCACAGAATTTATACTGTTAAATGGAGAAAATGAAACAATAAGTCTGTTTGCTTCTTTTCTTTAACATAGGCAAAACACTTTAGATCACAATGACTGATCTTCCCTGATTTTTTTTTAAAATCAGACTCATAACAATACCTAAGAGCACACTAGGTGTTACAATTTAATGATAAATATTAATTATTTCTACCTATTATTTTAGATCTTGTGCAAACTCTAATTTTCTTGTTTACAATATAATAAATTGGTTACAATGAAGAATCATCATACCTATAGAAAGAAAATTCTGCATCTATCCTTGTGAATGTATAACAATTCAAATGGAAATCTTTGCACCATGTTCAGTGTTCTCTTTTAGGTCTGTTGCAGGGCATGACACTCCACGGACCTCTTCAAACTTGGAAGTTTTTAATCAGGAGAGAAAAGCCAGCTACACTAGCCTATTGCATGCTCATCTTTTGATCTAACCTCATATTTTGTTTGTGTGAATTGTATTTATTTCTAGTAGGATGAAATTCTCTTCAAGAAAACTAGAAACTCCTTCTTTTGTGAACTGAACATAAATATCCAAAGAGATTGATTTTTCCCCCTTTTAAATTCCATAGAGTTTAATTCCACCTATGGAATAAGTACAAATGAACATCACAGGCTGTTTAAGCACCAGAGGATTGTATTTTAACCAACCGTGATTCATACCACAACAGAAAACTATTATGGTGAAACCACATGCTTTACTAAAGATTTACACATTTATAAATATGCAGTTACTATCCTGGGATTTACATGTTTGGAGAGATGAAGCTGTCATGTTATTTTAATGGCTGTTTTTAATCGGGACCATCTTGTTTTATGTTTTTCGTTGTTTTAATTTAATATTATATTTTGTAAGCTACTGAAAGCCCACTAGAGTGGGCAACTACAATCAATTTAAATAACTTTTATATTAGTATCTGTGCTAAACATATTGCTATGTTCGTATTAAAAATACAGTCCACATCAGAAAGCTTTTACTATTTAAACAGTAACTTCAGAATCATATTATAAGAATTGCTTTATTTTCCCAGTCAAAGCTATTGTCCAATATCTCTGTGCAAGTGATCGCCTTACACTTTTACAGGAATCCAAATGGATCTTACCTTCCTCATCCAATCCACCAATTATGTTGTAAACATAATAAGGGAAGAAGCGTCGCGAGTACAGGATTGTAGAAAGCATGGCTGCAATTGCTCCTGAACTCATGATCTTATTATTGGAATGCTTGTACATCTGGAACATATTTACAACAGAGATAAGCAAAATGGTCTTGCTGAAATTGTCCCTAACATGAATTTCCAAGCAAGCAGATATCTACTGGAAAAACATATCAAAATAAAACAGGACTCATTTGCTCTAGCCAAGAAAAATAAATCAGAATTTGTTAATGAAAAAATAAATTAGGCTGATAATTTACTTATCATATTACACCATCCAAGACAGATGATTAATTTTCCTCTTCTGCTACAAAAATACAGTAGCACTGTACTACTTTTGGTACAAATTCAGCTTTTATATAGTTTGCAATAAGCTTTTTAACCGCCACAATCTCATTTATACAACTGAGATTACTGGTAAATAGAAAATGAAGTAAATTCATGTTGTGACTTGCGTTATCTTTTAACAACACTATACAAGTGAAATATATCTTAGCAACTTCCTTAAAGAGGCATATTCATTTATTGCTATATGTCACTTTGAAAGGATATTCCAACAGTTTACAGAATAATAAAACCAGTTTACGAAAATATAAAAGATGAAACTTGTAAAGAAAAGAAACATTTATTTTGAGTATTTTCTGTTTATTTAGAGCTTCCTGTGATGCAAATTATAAGTAAAATAGCACTTAACAGAAAAAGTTGTAAAAATACTTATGTAACAACCTGAGCAAGCCCAAATTAAACACTGAATTTATTATGTGTATAAAGAGGAAAAGGGGATTTAAGCACCAACACATCAAAAATGTAACAATTGAGTACAATTTCAATACTAAGTCATATACAATAACCTACTTTCAATCTTGCTTCAAGGATTTTAGTAAGGGTAAGACAGTCTCCATGAAATCCACTGCAGCCAATAACTGTTGTATCTGTCCTGTACAAACATAGTATTGATAAAATTGTAAGTAATCTTGACACACTACAACAATGTATTCTCCTAGGGTTATTTTACATATCCTTCTTTCAATACTGCAGTAATCTACGCCAAATATGGAAAACTGATTTCAGGGAAGTTACAAAAGCCTCATTGTTTATATGCATGTGAAGCACCACCCTCTCCCCAGTCCCTTCCACATCCAACAATTATGAATTATTCACCACACAGTACAAGAAAACACAGTGATATTTTTGTAAATTCAAGGGGTTTTAGATCTGTTTTTTCTTCAAAGATTTACACTGTTACTTATAATGACTGTCTCAACCAACAGAAGCAAAACAGGGTAAATTTTCAAAGGGCACACCCTAATCAAAATTAACAGATGCTCAAAATTCTTTATGTAGTTAATCTTCAAGCACAGCCTAATGGATTTGAACTAGCAGTCACCCAAGCCAAACTGGGAAAAGATTTAAACCAATGTTTCTCAACCTCAGTAACTTTAAAATGTGAGGACTTCAACTTCCAGAAGTCCCCAGCCCATCAGTCAGTTAACCTTCATCTTAAAAGTTGCTGAGCTTAAGAAACACTGGTCTAAATCTATTGGCCTTTTTCTGCTTTAGACTGAGAGACAGCGAGTGATAGTAAAATTCATGGCTGTATGGGAATATTACCCAAGATGCCCCTGATGCTAGACTTAAACTACTGTACTGCTACTCTACAACAGGGCTTTTCAACCTTTTCACCCATTGTACCACTTTTAGGATATGGCAGCATCGGAGTACCACCAGTTGCCTAGCAAGGGGTCAAAAACTTGATGACAAAAAAAAAGAAAAAAAAGAAAAAAACAAAAAAAACAAAAAAGTGATGAAGTACAGGTAGTCCTCGACTTACAACAGTTCGCTTAGTGACTGTTCGAAGTTACAACGGCACTGAAAAAAGTGCCCCCCAAGCCACAGCCGAGCAAGACACCTGCCTGCCCGCCTGGTGGCGCTCTTCCTTCTGTCCGAGGTTTTCATTGTCGTGGGCATTTCTGTTGAGGATTGGCAACGGGGGTGGGGTGGGAGTTTGGTTTTTATTCCCCCCCCCCATCTGCTGAGTGGTTGCAGCTGGTTTTGGTCACTTCACACGACCCTGGGACACTGTGACCATCATAAATGTGAATCAGTTGCCAAGCATCTGAATGCAAATCACAAGACCCTGGAGATGCTGCAACATTCCAGCTGATCGGCGCTTCTTCTGGGCTCAGAAGCACCAGCATTGGTGCTCAGCTCCAGCTGGATCCTGGCGCTTCCGCTGAGCCCCGACAGCCCTGCAGCTCCAGCCGTCTCTCGCTCAGGCTTGGGAAGTGCTGCCACCGGTTCAGCTCATTCCCCTCCCCTGCTACCACTTCTCTATGATGGTCGCATACCACCTGCCAGGTGCCAATGTACCACAGGTGGTACCCGTACCACTGGTTAAAAAGCCCTGCTCTACAACACTGGCAAATACTGAAGTTATTAAGATACATTTTCCCTCCCCCAAGCTAAATATTTCATTTACTTATAGTGAAGCATTTTACTTTTCCAAATGAAATTAAATCAGAGGAAAACTTATCCTGAGTGAATGAATTTTTAATCATTGTTACAATTTAAAGTTAGCACACATAGCAATAAAAAGCTACATGTGCTCACTTTTCCCCAGGATGGAGGGGGGGAAAAACTACACCAGAAAAGAATATTTGTAGCTCCGGGTTGAACTGTGGGGTCCTTGGTGCTGAGCTTGGTTGTTTTATTGCAGATGTTTCATTACCAAACTAGGTAACATCATCAGTGCACATTTCACAATCTTTTTGATATGCAATACTGGATGTGCAGGGTGTTGAAACCTGTAGTTCTCAAGCCCTCTGATAAAAGAATACACTATCTGGAGCAACTGAAAAATGTATTATCTTAGTAGAAGTATTAAGAATAGGCTAAGTCTTTTGGTAATGCAACTGTTGTTCTATTTAATAGATGAATTTAAAAAAGAAGTATATAACAGAACAGATTGTATTAACACAGTTTTAGTAATTATAACATAAGACTACTCAGTCATTCATACCCTGGTCATCCCATGATTGGGCTACTGAAATGCACTCTACATGGGGCTACCCTTGAAGAGCATCCAGAAGCTACAGCCAGTGCAGAATGGTGCTCACCTTTAACGCCCTTCATGGCATGCATCCAGGCTACTGAGGGCCTGTCTCACCCAACTGGAATTGGCCCGTCACACTTGTGCTAGCAAAGGAGACATGCTGTGGGTCCCATAGCCTGATTATTCTGGCTAGTGAGATCCAAGAGGAGGGCCTTCTCTGCTGTTGCTCCTCTGGAACATCTTGCCTCCCCCCATGTGAGGTTGGCTCCAACCCTCCTATCCTTTCATAAGCGCATCAGGATTAGCTCTACCAATTGAGTTGGGGTCCCAACAGGGGAACAACACAGCAGAGGTGTTTGATCGAATAACAGATTCCACCTCTCTCCCCTCCACCCCCGCCCTCCCTACATGTCATCAGATTCTAATATTTGGCTTTATATTTTAATGTACTGTATAAATACATTTTTACATTGCCCAGAGTTACCCTGTGATACGATGAGTGCCCAATAAATTTTATAGATAAATAAAAATAAATGTTTTTTTATGAGTATGTTCCAAATATCACTAAGCCTGGATCAAACTTACAGCTTGTAACATTTAGGGCTATCTCGGCTATGAATTGCATAGTCTTCACTCAGTCGGGTATCTGAAGCGACAACAACAAAGTCTTCACCAGCAATTGCCAATATGGTCCTGAAGGGGTAAAAAAAAAGAGAAAGAATTGATTTTTTTTGTAATTATTTAGCCTTTATTCATTTACATTTATTGTGGAACCTTCCATATCAGCATTTTAGTTTTCCTTGTGCCCTTTAGACTTTTTTTTTAAAAAAAGGTAAGAGAATTATACTCAGTTGCTCACAGCCATAAAATATAAAAATATGTGGCATCAGTGGGGTTCAATAGCTATGGGGAGCCGAAACAGCACTTTCCACTGATGATACATAGGGGCACAATATGGGCTGGGAGAAGAGGGTTGTCTCAAGAAGTTTACTTTTTAGAAACATTATGGAAGTTCTCCAACATTCGTTCTATTTAACTTTGCCTTAAAATGTGCATTTCCCATCTCGAACTGGCAGGAAACCGTTCTTCCAATTTACCTTAAGTATGCATTGATGGAGGCTTCCACACTGAAGCCTCAAGATACCCTCTTTTTAGTTTAGATGCTATTTACTTGGAAGTTTTCCCTAATCTCTTTTTATCCACATTTAAAAATTATAGAAAGCAATAAGATGGCAAGCTTTTAAGGAAAATTGTTTGCTGCCTTTCTTTTGAATTTTACATTTAATATTTACTATATTTAAAGGCTCCCTAAATAAGCTGGATAAAGGGTTTCCCTAAATAAGCTGGGTAAAGAGTCAAACAAGAAGTAGCATATAAGGAAACTGAAGGTGACATCTGAAGCAAAAAAAAAAAAATCTGCTGTAAATAACACTTCAGGGCCAGGAGTTAGCACGTCCATTGAGTGTTGCTTAGTCAGTTTCCAAAAGGCAAACAGAAAATACTGTACACTCCTGCTTTGTGCATTAATATTCAGAAATTAAATATTAATTTAATATTAAACGGGTTTAGAAAATCAATCCTGAACCATAGCCCTGGCACAAGATAATCTCAACCAGCTGCCACTGGTAATTCAACCTTGCTTAAATTTCTGGGTTGCCTTTGGAAGAATCCCTACATTTAAGGCAGCACTAAATCCACACTGTTATGCTCTGCTGCTGCTTCTAACGTCAAAGTGTGGCTGTAATGATTTTACTAGGTTTTACCACCCTTTGTATACATTTAGTTCAGGGGTAGGCAACCTCGGCTCTTTTATGACTCACGGACTTCAACTCCCAGAATTCCTGAGCCAGCCAAGCTGGCTCAGGAATTCTGGGAGTTGAAGTCCGTGAGTCATAAAAGAGCCGAGGTTGCCTACCCCTGATTTAGTTAGAAGCCACATCCAGGCCTTTCAGGGGTTTACAGACGAGTTTTAAGTTATGGAAGAAAGAAGAGCTTGAGGAAAAACAGAACAACTGCCCAGTCTCCCACTGCACAGGGGGACGAAAAAGAAACTAAGCTCACTCGGAGCAGCTTTGCTGAAAGGCAGGATCAGTCTAAAGGGAGACAAGAAACGAAGCGCTTACCCGCCATTGAAAGTATACGGAGAGAAGCGACGCTGCAGCGCAGAGCTCTCTCTAATCTCTCCGGGCAACCCGAACACAGGGTCAGCGTAGGCAGCGGCCGACAGCATCGTTGCTCCAAATCCACCAGCTCCCCGCTTGCTGCTGTCTCACGGAAAGATGGTGGCAGCGGAAGCGGCTAATGTTGCCGCCCGGCTCCGATGGCCCTCACTCGTCACAGCGCCCCCTCTGACGAGGCGGGATATTGAAAAAGCTCAGCGGCACGGGGTTTGGGGGTGGGGAAAGATCCTCCGAGACGCGGAATTTCTAACGCTAGGCAAGTCCCGCGAGAGCTGGGTTCGCACAACACGCGCGGCGTGGCTAAAGCGCGGTTGGATGCTAGTGTGAACACTTTGGGCAACTGGTAGTCTCCGGAGATCTCGCTGGCTGAAAGCTGTCAGGATCACGGTTTAGGGCAGGGGTAAGGCAACCTTGGCTCTTTTATGACTCGTGGACTTCAACTCCCAGAATTTCTGAGCCAGTATAGCTGGCCCAGGAATTCTGGGAGTTGAAGTCCACGAGTCATAAGAGAGCTAAGGTTGCCTACCCCTGGTTTAGGGGGACGGCGTCAGCCTGGGTAAACTCTGACCATAATTAGAGAAGAGAGTATTTTTGGAAAAGGAAGAGCATGCAACTGAGAATCGCTTCCAATGTTTCCAGCAGCTGTTGACTTGTGAATTAAAAACGACGCAATATCCCTTCCAGGATGGAGATCAGGGCAAGCAGGGCTAGACTAGAAAACCTCCAAAGTCCCTTCCAACCTTATTGTACTATGTTCTGTGACAGTGTTTCTCAAACTCGGCAAATTTAAGATATGTGTACTTCCAACTCCCAGAATTCCACAGCCATCATTTACTAGTTGGGGAATTCTCCGGGTTGAAGTATACATATTTTCCAGCTGCCAAAGTTGAGAAACACTGTCTCAAAAGTGTTTTTTTTTAAAGGCAATTGGACTGTTTTTCCTTGAGAAGAACAAAATGTTTCATTTCTTATCCAAGAAACTATCAGTTGTGATGGTGGTGAAGCATGGAGGATAATAGATTCTGACCGGATGGTGTGTGTATGTGGCGGCCATGTGTGTGTGTGTGTGTGTGTGTGTGTTGTTGTGGACCTTTGTTGTAGACTAAAGATAGGTGGTATCTTATCCCTCCCCCTCTATTGAGGGCTGCTCAGTGTTGACATGAATCGCCTCTTTTATACCTCTTTCAAACCAATGATCCAATCCAATCAATCATAAATCCCAAGAAAAATCAAACAATGAGGTGGGCAGAGATGAAAAAAGAAAAGAAAAACTCAAACATTCAGGAGGTGCAGGAAACATACCCACGCACAGGCACAAAAGCCTTAAATGCTTGTATACAAATGCCCAAAGCTTGGGGAACAAACAGGGCAAACTAGAAGCAATAGTACAGGTAAAACTCGAAAAATTAGAATATTGTGCAAAAGTTCATTTCAGTAATGCAACTTAAAAGGGGAAACTAATATATGAGATAGACTCATTACATGCAAAGCAAGATAGTTCAAGCCGTGATTTGTCATAATTGTGATTATGGCTTACAGCTCATGAAAACCCCAAATCCACTATCTCAGAAAATTAGAATACTGTGAAAAGGTGCAATATTCTAGGCTCAAAGTGTCCCACTCTAATCAGCTAATTAAGCAAAGGGTTCCTGAGCCTTTAAATGGTCTCTCTGTCTGGTTCAGTAGGAATCACAATCATGGGGAAGACTGCTGATTTGACAGTTGTGCAGAAAACCATCATTGACACCCTCCATAAGGAGGGAAAGCCTCAAAAGGTAATTGCAAAAGAAGTTGGATGTTCCCAAAGTGCTGTATCAAAGCACATTAATAGAAAGTTATGTGGAAGGGAAGTGTGTGGAAGAAAAAGGTGCACAAGCAGCAGGGATGATCGCAGCCTGGAGAGGATTGTCAGGAAAAGGCCATTCAAAAGTGTTGGGAACTTTCACAAGGAGTGGACTGAGGCTGGAGTCAGTGCATCAAGAGCCACCACACAGAGACGGATCCTGGACATGGGCTTCAAATGTCGTATTCCTCTTGTCAAGCCGCTCCTGAACAACAAATATCAGAAGCGTCTTACCTGGGCTAAAGAAAAACAGACCTGGTCTGTTGCTCAGTGGTCCAAAGTCCTCTTTTCTGAAGAGAGCAACTTTTGCATCTCATTTGGAAACCAAGGACTCAGAGTCTGGAGGAAGACTGGAGAGGCACACACTGCAAGATGCTTGAAGTCCAGTGTGAAGTTTCCACAGTCTATGTTGATTTGGGGAGCCATGTCATCTGCTGGTGTTGGTCCACTGTGCTTCATTAAGTCCAGGGTCAACGCAGCCATCTACCAGGAGATTTTGGAGCACTTCATGCTTCCTTCTGCAGACGAGCTTTATGGGGATGCTGACTTCATTTTCCAGCAGGACTTGGCACCTGCCCACACTGCCAAAAGCACCAAAACCTGGTTCAATGACCGTGGAATTACTGTGCTTGATTGGCCAGCAAACTCGCCTGACCTGAACCCCATAGAGAATCTATGGGGCATTGCCAAGAGAAAGATGAGAGACATGAGACCGAACAATGCAGAAGAGCTGAAGGCCGCTATTGAAGCATCCTGGTCTTCCATAACACCTCAGCAGTGCCACAGGCTGATAGCTTCCATGCCATTCCGCATTGAGGCAGTAATTGCTGCAAAAGGGGCCCAAACCAAGTACTGAGTACATATGCATGCTTATACTTTTCAGAGGTCCAATATTGTTCTATGTACACTCCTTGTTTTATTGATTGCATGTAATATTCTAATTTTCTGAGATTGTGGATTTGGGGTTTTCATGAGCTGTATGCCATAATCATCACAATTATGACAAGTCACGGCTTGAACTATCTTGCTTTGCATGTAATGAGTCTATCTCATATATTAGTTTCCCCTTTTAAGTTGCATTACTGAAATAAATCAACTTTTGCATGATATTCTAATTTTTCGAGTTTCACCTGTACATGAGGGAGGGTATGACATATTTGGTATTATAGAAACCTGGTGGGATAAAACCCATGAATGGAATGGACTGATGGATGGATACCAATTGTTCAAAAGAAACAGGTCTACAAAAAGAGTAGGGGGAGTTGCACTATATGTAAGAGAACACTACATGTCTACAGAAACGCACATGATCAAAGATCAAATTTCTCCAGAATGCATATGGGTCAATATAAAAAAGGAAAAAAATGATATTACCATAGGTGTATATTACAGACCATCCAACCAATCAGAAGAAATAAATGAACTCTTTGCCAACCAGTTAACAAATGTATGTAGGAAGCATACCACAATTGTAATGGGAGACTTCAACTATCCAGGTATCAACTGGGAGACAAACTCTGCAGCAAGTGGGAGATCTAACAGATTCCTAACCAACCTAGTCGACAACTTTTCATCCAAAAGGTGGAGGAGGGAACTAGAGGTAAAGTCATACTGGATTAATTCTAATTAATAGAGAAGAAGTGATAGAGGGAGTTGAAGTTGCCAGAACCTTGGGTGAAAGTGGCCATGTCATACTGGAATTTAATATAACACAAACACTAGCAACAGAAAACAATCTAACCGGTGTCTTGAACTTCAAAAGAGCTGATTTTAACAAACTCAGAGAGAACCTAGGAAAGATCCCATTGCTGAAAATCCTAAAGTGGAAAACAACCCAAGAAACGTGGGAAACTCTGAAAAATGCGAACATAAAAGCCCAGACCATCACAATACCACTGAAAAAGAAAAACAAGAAATTCAAGAAGAAACCAGCATGGCTGCACAAAGATCTCTCTGACAAACTGAAAGACAAAAAGGACAAATACAAAAAATGGAAAGAGGGCCACATAACTAGGGCCGATTATCAGCAGACAAACAGAACATGCAAAGATGAAGTCAGAAAAGCAAAGGCTCAGAATGAACAAAACTTGCAACAGAAATCATGGATAATAAGGTTTCCTCCAACATATTAACAAAAAGAAAAGTGTCAAGGAAACTGTAGGTCCACTAAAGAAGATGGCAAGGAAATAATAGGCAACCGGGAGAAAGCAGAGCTGCTTAACTCATACTTTTCATCAGTCTTCACACAAAAAGAAACCATGGCCCAACATACCAAAAAAACCCACTGCAAAAGACAAATTAAAAACAAAAAATAAAATGAGCAAGAAAATGGTAAAAGAACACCTATCCGGCCTTGACGAATATAATAATAATAATAATAATAATAATAATAATAATAATAATAATAATTATTATTATTATTATTATTATTATTATTATTATTATTATTATTATTATTATTATTATTATTATTATTATTATTATTATTATTATTATTATTATTATTATTTGTATACCGCCCTTCTCCCGAAGGACTCAGGGCGGTGAACAGGGCAAACATATAAAAATACAAGAATACAAATATTAAAAAAGATTAAACAAAGTGCCCAAAACTAACAACAATAAGTTAAAATGCACTAAAACAATATTAAAATCCAAACCCATCACCCATCAGGCCAGGCCGGCTTGTTCGAACAAGTAGGTCTTCAGATTGCGTCGGAAGGAGCGAAGGTCGGGCGCCATCCGGAGCTTAACCGGCAAACGGTTCCACAAATCCGGCGCGCCCACAGAGAACGCCCTCCCCCTGGGGGCCACCAGACGACATTCTCTGACCGGTGGCACCCTGAGGAGGCCCTCTCTGTGGGAGCGCACAGGGCGGAGGGAAGTTGATCCCGGCAGCAGGTGATCCCTAAGGTACGCCGGACCCATGCCATGTAGGGCTTTAAAGACCATTACCAATATAAATCACCAGAGCCTGACAAATTACATCCCAGAGTTCTGAAGGAGCTGGCAGATGTTATCTCAAAACCACTGCACCACATTTTTCAAAAATCCTGGAGCACAGGGGAAGTACCTGAGGATTGGAAAAGGGGTGATGTGGTTCCCATCTTCAAGAAAGGGAAAAAAAACCAGACCTAGGAAACTACAGACTGATCAATTTAACACAGTGATGGGATTCAAATATGTGAACAACCAGTTCTCCATGTGGATGCCGCTTCTGGAAGTCCATTCTGGGCTTGGGCAACAAAAAATTAGCTACCGGTTCTGCCAAAGTGGTGCAAACCGGCTGAATCCCACCACTGGTTTAACATCAATACCTGGGAATATCCTAGAAACGATAATCAAAAAACAGATCTGTGAACAACTAGAAGCAAACGAAGTTATAACTGGTAGCCAGCATGGGTTTATTAAAAACAAATCATGCCAAACCAATCTTATTTCATTCTTTGACAAAGTGACTAAACTAATAGACCAGCGAAATACTGTGGATATAGTATACTTAGACTTCAGTAAGGCATTTGATAAATTAGACCACAATCTACTCCTTGGTAAGCTAGAAAAAGGTGGAATAGACAACACCATCACCACCAGATGGATCTGTAGCTGGCTGACAAACCGAACTCAATGAGTAGTCCTCAACGGCACTACATCCACATGGAGAGAAATAAGCAGTGGGGTACTACAAGGTTCCGTCCCAAGTCCAATACTCTTCAATATCTTTATCAATGATTTAGATAAGGGAATTGAAGGGGAACTCATCAAATTTGTAGATGACACCAAACTGGCAGGAGTAGCCAACACCTCAGAATACCAACTAAGGATCCAAAAAGATCTTGACAAACTTGAACAATAGGTCCTATCCAACAAAATGAGTTTCAATGTGGAGAAAAGCAAAGTTTTACATTTAAGCAGGAAAAATCAAAGATACAAGTACAGACTGGGCAAGACCTAGCTTAAAAACAGTAATTGTGAGAGGGACCTTGCGGACGATCACTTAACCATGAGCCAGCGATATGCAGCAGCAGCCAAAAAAGCTAATACAATCCTGGGTTGTATAAACAGAGGCATAGAATCAAGATCACGCAAGGTATTAGTACCGCTTTATAAAACCCTAAGACCACATCTGGAATACTGCAGCCAATTTTGGTCACCATGTCACAAAAAAGATGTTGAGTTTGTAAAAAATTCAAAGAGCAACTAAGATGATCAAAGGCCTGGAGACTAAACCATACGAAGAATGGCTGCAGGACTTGGGTTTGGCTAGTCTAAAGAAAAGAAGAAATAGGGGAGACACGATAGCAGTATTCCAGTATTTGAAGGGCTGCTACAAAGAAGAGGGGGTCACCAAAGCACCAGAGGGAAACAATGGTTGGAAACTGATCAGAGAGAAGCAACCTTGAATTAAGGAGAAGCTTCCTGACAGTGAGTACAATTAACCAGTGGAATAGCTTGCCCCCAGAAATCATGGGTGCTCCATCACTGGAGATTTTTAAAAAGAGGCTAGACAGTCACTTATCTGAGATGGTATAGGTTCTCCTGCTTGAGCATGGGACTGGACTAGAAGATCTCCAAGGTCCCTTCCAGCTCTATTTTATTCTATATCCAAAATGTGGACTTTGCCATCTTCAAAAAAGTGACTTTTGTCTTTCAAATGCAGATAAACAGCTGAATCTTGCCCTGATGGATTTGATCTACTATGTTGTCATGCTCTTGTGAAATGGTTTTACTTCACCAATATACAGATCTGCACATATCTCACTGCATTGTATTGCATATATCACTTTGCTCAGTTTTTGTCTGGGTGTTTTATCCCTGGGGTGGACAAGCTTCTGCCTTAGTGTATTCTTGGGCTTTAAAATGTACATATATGTTGTGCTGGTTGAAAATTCTCCTGAGCTTTTCAGATATTCCTGCAATATATGGAATGACGTTGCTACGTTTGTTGTTTTCTTGTATGTAATGGAGGAGCTCTTGCTGGATCTTTTTCTGGATCTGATGAAGGCTCAATTTGGATAACCACAGGTTTTGAGGGATTCCTTAACATATGTTAATTCTTTTTCTTTTCCCTTTTTACTGGTAGGCAAACTACCAGTAAAAACTACCATCTGGTCAGAACCTATCCTCCATCCCTCTCCAATCCCCATCACAACTGATGAAACTTTTTGAATGAGAAACGAAATGTTTTGTTCTTCCTCAAGGAAAAAATCATCCAGTTGCCTTAAAAAAAGTACTTTTGAGACAATTATGATCTGGACGACTTAATATCTCCACAGACTGTTCTAAGAGATGGCTCGCGTATAGGCGGCATTCCTTAATGCCTATGGTAAGCCATTGGAATAAAATGGCAGCATTATGAAAAACCAGAAATTATCCCTGGAAAAAAATTCAATTACTGATATATATGCAGACTTCAACTGATTCATTACTTTTTCTAGAAATTCTTGGGATCCGCATTTTGAAATTAGAAGATGGGAATCGCTGATAGAAAATTCATACAATAGGCAGAACCAAGTCACACCATAGCTTCTCTGAACACTGAAAGCCAGCCTGCCTGAAATATTTTATTTATTTATTTATTTATTTATTTATTTATTTATTTATTTATTTAATTGATTTTTATATACCGCCCTATTCCCGAAGGACTCAGGGCGGTTTACAGGGCGAGTTAAAACAATACAAATAAGTACACTTTAAAATAGAATTAAATAAGACTAGCCCACAATTAAACAAATTAAAAAATTAAAATTAACATTAAAATTAAATTAAAACCCCCTCAGTCCAGGCCAGCAAGATCAAACAACCAAGTTTTAAGGTCCTGGCGAAACGAGCCAAGGTCTGGGGCAGTCCGAAGTAGTAAATAGTAGAGTACAGAGAGGAGCAATTCTACATGCCTGTCCCGGGATCTTTGCATGTTCTGTGCTCTCCTTCATGGATCCCTTAAACCAGGGCTCTTCAAACTTGGCCCTTTTATGAGCGTGCCTGGCTGAGGAATTCTGGGAGTTGAAGTCCACAAATCATAAAAGGGCCAAGTTTGAAGACCCCTGCCTTAAACTCTACTGCGTTTTAACAGTCCGCCCACCTCGTTGCACCTGGGCGCTTAGAAACTCGAGGGATGGGTCTGATGGGTTTTGTGCCCCTCCACTTTTACCTTTTAGCTCTTCGTAATTTTTCTTAAAACGATGCCTCCCCTCCACCCACCTACCCCATTGCTTGAATTACTGTATGATTCCCATTAGACCCACGCGCTGGCTGAGGCGCGGCGCGGCGCGGCGCTGCAAACGATTTCTTCGAGGCAGAACTTTGGAACGCCGCTTCGCACCGTCGCCCTCGCTGCCGCCCTTAAGAAATGTGGCGCCCGCGGTAGTTAACTGCTGGTGAAGGCTATCAGCGCCCGGCTTGATGACGCGGAAGAGGTGCGCCGCCGGATGAGACGAGCGCGGGGGGCACGGCTCAGGTCGGGAGAACTTCTGGAGCGGGTAGGTCGCCGGGCCCGGCAGTGTTGCTTTTATTTCCCGCGGGTGCCTCAGTCTGCCGGCCTCGGACCCCGGCAGAGAGTCTCTTTTTGGGGCGGCTTCTCAAGAGCGGAGGAGGTCTGGCCGAAAGCGGTTGCAAACCCTTAGGCACCCCATCCCCGGTCACTTCGGGACGTGGAGTTAGCGTGTCGGTTGAGTGTTTGCTTGGGCCCGCAGGGTTGAGTTCCCTTTTGTCAAATGGAACCGCTGGAAGGGGCGCTTTGCTTTCTCTCTTCCCTCCCCGCCTTTTCCTTCTGCCAGGCTGGTTTCGCCAACCTTGAAGAGTCAATGCTATTGGCGTTCCTGTAAGTCCTGTATGTTAACACAGACCGATCCTTGGGCATGTTTGTCTGGAAACATCTCATCCTCTGTCCAGTAGGACTGATTTGCAAAGAAGCTCGTCCCTGAAAAGAAAAGAAATATATATATATATATATCCCTTGAACAAAGAGGTGTAGAGTAGGGTATGAATGTGTCTCTGAAACTCATTCGGTGTAATTTGAATGAACTTTCAGAATTGCCTTGAGATGGTTGAAGGACTTTTGCTAACGCGGATGTATGGCACCGGCTCTTAAGAATGGAATCGTTCTGCAATTTTAGACTTTGCACTTATGCAAAGTCATCCCATGTGTAGGTGGCAATGTGTGTAATTCGGTTTATTCAAAAATTGGTGAAACAGTCCTGGTACCTTTGGGAAACTTCCTGTTAAGTGGAGTTCTGGAATCTTGTTCCAAAATTCTACCTTAATGGCCCCAATAGCCATAAATCTGTTTTCAATGGATCTATAGTAGTTCAAGTACTTAATGCAAATAGCTCAACCAAAGAAAGAGATCTGGTAATGTCTTTATATTGTTATTCTAAACGTATTAATAGTAAAGGAATTTGAAGTTCAGTGTATCGGACAAATCTGTCTTTGAGAACCCCCATTTGCAATTTTCCCCTAAATGTACTTCAAAGATGTAGTGGTATTTATAAGCATCATAAGGTTCCCCCGCACATGCGTGCTAGTCGTTTCCAACTCTAGGGGCCAGTGCTCATCTCCATTTCAAAGCCAAAGAGCTAGGCGCTTGTCCGAGGACGTCTCCATGGTCATGTGGCCGGCATGACTAGATGCCAAAGGCACACAGAATGCTGTTACCTTCCCACCGTAGTGGTCCCTATTTTTCTACTTGCATTTTTACGTGCTTTTGAACTGCTAGCTTGGCAGAAGCTGGGACGAGTGCTCACTCTGTTCCGCGGCACTCGGGATTCGACCCGCCAAACTGCCGACCTTCTGATCGACAAGCTCAGCGTCCTAACCCACTGAGCCACCTCGTCCCTTTATAAGCATCATATTCCCTACTTAAGCTTATATTCAAGTTACGATCTGTCTGCTGGCTGCTTAAGTGTACTGGGGAGGAAAGAAAAATCCTATACCACTTCTGTTGTGATCCCTTATCCGCTTTGGGAATCTACTATATGTTAGACTCGCAACATCACGTGACGTGTCGCGACGTATCGCAACTTTTTTTTCCATGCCGGGTTTTGGCATGATGCATCCGGCCCGTGGGCCGGCAGTTTGACACCCCTGTATTAGAGGCATTCTTGTTATCTTCCTTCAGTATTTTAGAAACCACTGCAGGTAATTGATCAAAATGTAGAGATTCTGTGGAAAATGAAGGGGTTATCACCAGTAAGCTTAGTCATGCTTGGTTTTCTCATGAAACAGAGTAAGAGAATAAATTTATATATTGTTTTAGATGGAAAACTGTAGAGTTAATTGTGGCAGTTTAATATTTGCTTTGATTTTATTTGCGTTGGATAAAAATTTAGAGAAATAGATATTTCTTAATCCCATTTAAACTATAGACATATTAGTTTAAACATTAATGCTAGTACATACATTCTTCCAAAATATTGATAAAATGTAACCAAAGTGTAACAGGTCTTTTTATAATTTAGTCCTCTGCATGTATAAATTCTATGGTTAATGTTGCTTATAGACACAAAACCATAAACTACAAAACAAGAAATAATTCCCTTTGAATTTAGAATATTTTCTGATGGGTCGCTGGTTTTCTCAGAGCTTGGTTGTTTTCTTGCAGAGGTTTCCTTACCCAGACTAGTAACATCATCAGTGCTTGCCTTATCTGTGTCCGTGGGAGTGGTCCTGGAGGGTCTTTGATTGAGCCCTTTACTGTTATCTTGTTTGGCAGTTCCTTGATTGGGGTATTGATTACTTCTTGATTGTTGGCCTGATGTTAATCCTGGTGTTAATCTAGGCCAGGGGTGTCAAACTCAATTTCATTGAGGGCCGCATAAGCATTGGGGTTGCCCTCAGGGGGCCGTGTGGGTGTGGCCGGCTAGAGTGCATATGGCCTACTGGGAAGGGCATGGCCAGCTCTACATCATTCGCATCAAGGGTGCCTAGGGGGGCCTGGGCAGGAGTGGGACAGATCTGAGGGTCTCTGGCAGGAGGAGGGTCTCTGGGCCAGGGCCAAGGCAGTGGGGGCCATTCCCTCACTGTTTCCAGGATGGCTTTGCGGGCCGCATGAAACCACTTCGCGGGCTGGATCTGGCCCCCCGGGCCTTGTGTTTGACATGTCTGATCTAGGCTCTTTGGGGTATTGATTGCTGGTGGGCAGATAGTTTGATTTTTTTGTTCCCTTTTTGCCTTGTGATTGGTTAAGACTTAACTTATTGTCATAGTTTCAACTGGCTAATTGACCATCCTAGACCAAGCCAAGTCCAAAAATTCTAGAGAATTCTTAAAAGCCTAGCACTCTTTAACAAATTGGCCATCAATAGACATAAACAACATCTACATGCTGTGCAAAAGACAGTCAACAAGCCAAAAAAGGGAACAAAAAACGCAAAACATCTCCCAACCTGCAATCATCACTCCGATGAGCATAGATTAATACCAAGATCAACATCAGACCAACACTCAAGAAGTAAACAATACCCCAATCAAGGAACTGCCAAATAAGATAACAGCGAAAAGCCCAACCAAAGAATCTCCAAGACCACTCCCACCAGCCGGGCATGCCATTGGAATATACACTGAGAGCAAACTCCAGTTCTTACTAGCACTGATGATATTTGGTTTGGGTACTGAAACCTCTGCCAGAAAACAACCAAGGTCAGAGGTCACCCCAAACCCCTCATTTCAAGCCCGAACTGGAAATATTCTCCTTTATTGGAATTTGCTGTTTGTCACACTTTCTTGTTCACTTTTTACAGGTAGGATATTTCCATTCTGATTACATTTTTTGCAGATAGAAATATTTATGGAAAGAGATTTTTTAACTACTGATTTATTTATGGTTTTTAGCTAGATTATTATTGAAGTTATCCATCCAATTGAATAAGCATTAAATTTGATTTTTCATTTTCACTACTGCACTGTTAAATCATAATTCTTAAAACAATGACTTCTCCTACCGGTAGTAGTGGGAATGATGATTATTGTAAGTTGGCTGTTCTAGTGGGGATGACTGAACAAACTATAGAATCTGTGATTTATTTAGTAGATGCAAATAGAGAATTCTTATGCTACCTTTGTAACAAATTAGAATTGATAACATAGTTCTTGATTTTTTATAACTTGTTCTGGGTGGGAGAAGGTGACAAAGATCCTCTTTTCCATTTGTGCTAAATATGCAGTGAAAGATTTCTTGGATTCTTTGTCACCTTCTGCTAAAAGGAACACCACAAAGAGACTGACTGAACTATTCATGATAAGCTAGAATTCTTCAGAATACTAGCTAAGAGTGACATACAGATGAGTTATTTACTTGAACTATGTACAGTAATCCAAAGGCCTGTTTAATCAATTCTTGTTTATTAAAGTGGTGTTAGAATCTTAGACTAAGATGGAGCCACATAGTCCATTGATTAACTCATGATTTGTGCGGGAATTCAAATTTAATCATCTCCAACCATTGGTTAATTAGGCTCATCTTAAAACACATTTGGTGAAGTGAATCAGCAGTTTCTCAGTTGAACTGTTCTTTCTGTTAGGAAAAGATTCTGTAAGTCAAATTATGTCTTCCTGTAACTTAAATCTGTTATTTTATGTGCAACATTCTGGACTGTAAGTCTTAATTTTCTTCTCTGTGATATACTTTCAGGTTTTGAAGAGTGGTATTGCATTGTTTTGTACTCCTCTCATGCTCCTTCAATCTTACTTTATTGGTCTTAATTCTAGTCTTGAATCATCCTTATTATGCTTCTGTGAACCAATTTTAATCAGTCTAAATCATAGTCCAAGTCTATGCCCCAACCACTGGTGCTGAACAGGATGAAATTGACCGGTTCTATGAAGCCCTACAGCACCTTATAAAACTAACACCAAAAAATGATGTCCTTATCATCATGGGGGATTGGAATGCTAAAGTAGGAAGCCAAAAGATAACCGGAATAACAGGCAAGTTTGGCCTTGGAGTACAAAATGAAGCAGGGCACAGGCTGGTAGAATTTTGTCAAGAGAATACGATGGTGATAGCAAACACTCTTTTCTAACAACCCAAGAGACGGCTCTACACATGGACATCACCAGACGGTCAACACAGAAATCAGATTGACTATGTGCTCTGCAGCCAAAGATGGAGAAGCTCTATACAGTCAGTAAAAACAAGACCAGGAGCTGTGTCTCAGACCAGGAGCTTCTCGTTGCAAAGTTTAGGCTTAAACTGAAGAAAGTAGGGAAAAGCACTAGGCCACTCAGGTATGAACTAAATCTTTCACTGTGTCCCTGCACAACAGATACAGTGCCCTTTCTGACCTTAATAAGGACATTAAGGAGACAGGTAAAGGTATCTGTGATAATAACTCAAATAAGCAGGGGATCGTGGTCCAAGATGAAAAACTTGTTTTCGACAGGGAGAAGTGTGAATCTGGTATTACACACTAGTCATGCAAGAACAGAAAGGCATCCAAAAAGAGAAGCCACCTTTTGGTTGGTGATTCAATTATAAGGGATGTAAATTTAGGAAAGGACACAGAGGTTTTGAAAGAGGTCAGGTGTCTTCCAGGTGATACTGCCAGTAGGGACAAGAAGTGTATTTCTAAAATAATCAAGAATGCCAGCAAGGACTGTGATGTGGAGGCTATTGTACATCTTGGCACTAATGATCTGTCCCAAAAAGATGTACTCTCTGTGCAGAATGATTTCCAGAGCTTGGGGCAGGAACTTAGCAGAATAGGCTGTAGGCTTACTTTTTCAGAGGTTTTACCAGTGTATAAGGAGCAAAATGGAAAAGGCCAGCGTATAGCAGAATTTAATATGTGGCTAAAGGAGTGGTGTAAAGGAGAAGGCTTTTTTGGTTATATTAGTCATGATGTCTGTAGCTGGTCCAATGAAAAAATGTATAAAAGAGATGGTCTGCATCCATCCAAGAAAGGGACTGAGTTACTTGGCAATAAAATCACAGCATTTTTGGAGGAACATTTAAACTAAGTAATGGGGATAGTGAGTTAATTGATATAGAACATCACTGTCCCCGGCAATCTAAGAAAATAGGGGAAGCCAGGCACCACACAAGTTATGCAGCAAGTAAACACAGGGTCAGTCATAAAGGACTCAAATGTCTATACACCAATGCACAGAGTATGAACAGTAAGCAGGGTGAACTAGAAATTCAGGTAAATGAGGGCAGATATGATATTGTTGCCATTACGGAAACATGGTGGGATGAAACCTACAAATGGAACACACAGCTAGAGGGATTTAAACTATTTAAAAGAAACAGATTAAACAAAAGAGGAGGAGGAGTTGCTCTATATATAATAAATAACTTTATCTCTACAGAAATAGAGCACAACAATGACGAAAACTGTAAACTTGAAAGCATTTGGGTCAATATAAAAGGGGGGAAAATGACATTGCCATAGGTGTATACTATAGGCCGCCCAACCAAGCAGAGGAAATAGATGAACTTTTTGCTAGTCAGCTAACTAAGGTATGTAAGAAGCACATCACAATAGTAATGGGGGACTTTAATTACCCTGATATCAACTGGGAGACAAACTCTGCACCAAGTGGAAGATCAAACAGATTCCTGTCAAACCTAGCAGACAACTTTCTCTCCCAAAAAGTAGAGAAGGGAACTAGAGGATTAGCCATATTGGATTTAATTCTCACAAACAGAGATGAAATGATAGAAGGTGTTGAAGCCACAGGAACCTTGGGGGGAAGTGATCATGCAATATTGGAATTCAACATTCTGGAGGCACAAGCAATAGAACACAGCCAAACTAGAGTCTTGGACTTTAAAAGAGCTAATTTCAATAAACTTAGAGAGACCATGGGAAGAATTCCATGAATGAGAATCCTAAAGGGGAAAACAACTCAAGAAGCTTGGGAAATTTTGAAAAGTGAGATAATAAAGGCCCAGTCTAGTACAATACCAAGAAAGAAGAAAAATAACAGCTCTCAAAAGAAACCAGCATGGCTGCATAAAGAACTCTCTGATAAATTGAAAGATAAAAAGGACAAGTATAAGAATTGGAAAGAGGGGCACATAACTAAGTCAGAATATCAGCAAATAGCCCGTGCCTGCAAAGATGAAGTGAGGAAAGCTAAGGCTCAAAATGAACTAAGGCTTGCAACCAAAGTCAAAAATAACAAAAAATGCTTCTTTCAACATATAAAAAACAAGAAAAAAGTTAAGGAAATGATTGGTCCATTAGTGGGTGAAAGTGGCAAGAAGGTGACAAGCAATAGGGAGAAAGCAGAACTATTTAATTCGTTTTTTGCATCTGTCTTTACACAAAGGGAAAAAGTCCAACCTACCCAAACCAGTGCCATAAAAAACAGAATAGAAACAATAGATACTTTTGTAACCCTTTCCAGCTTCATGCAAGTCAACAATTCTTGATCGTAGGTCTTCTGAGAGCTCTTTTCTGCAAGGCATGGTTCACATCAGACAGTGCTTCTTGAGACCAGTAAACCCAAAACAGCTGTTTTTAAAGGGCAGGACAGCTGTCGGCAACACATCCAATATCATCACACTGATTGGAGTCAAGGTTGGCTCACTCCTGGCTCCAATTAGCTCTTGGAGAAGTCATTAGGCTAGGGGTTCACATACTTTTTCCACCCTGCACTGTGAATGTTTACATGTTATGTTCAATTAAAACATGACAACAGCTAATGTTTGTGTAGTATTATTTTAAGCAGACTGTGTTTTTCTATTGTTGTGACTTACATGCCGTTTAAAGCACATTTTATGGCCAATTCATGCAAAACTCCACGTAGTCCCAAAGGGTTCACATACTTTTTCTTGCAACTGTATTCACAATGCAGTAAAACTGCTACGCTCAATTTACCAGCAAATTTGGAAAACTCAACAGTAGCCACAGGATTGGAAAAGATCAGTTTACATTCCAATTCCAAAAAAAGGCAGTGCCAAAGAATGTTCAAACTATCACACCATTGCACTCATTTCACATGCTAGTAAAGTTATGCTTAAAATCTACAAGCTAGACTCCAGCAGTATGTGGATCGAGAACTGCCAGAAGTACAGGCAGGATTTCGAAGAGGCAGAGGAACTAGGGACCAAATTGCCAACATACGCTGGATCATGGAGAAAGCTAGGGAGTTCCAGAAAAACATCTACTTCTGCTTCATTGACTATGCTAAAGCCTTTGATTGTGTGGATCACAACAAACTGTGGCAAGTTCTTAAAGAGATGGGAGTACCAGACCATCTTATTTGTCTCTTGAGAAACCTATATGCAGGTCAAGAAGCAACAGTGAGAACCGGACACGGAACCACCGATTGGAAAAGGAGTCCGGCAAGGCTGTATATTGTTGCCCTGCCTATTTAACTTATATGCAGAGCACATCATGACAAAGGCATGGCTACATGAATCAAAAGTTGGAATTAAGATTGCTGGGAGAAATATTAACAACCTAAGATATGCAGATGATACCACTCTAATAGCAGAAAGTGAAGAAGAACTAAAGAGCCTCTTGTTGCGGGTGAAGAAGGAGAGTGCAAAAGTTGGGTTGAAACTTAACATTAAGAAAACCAAGATCATGGCATCCGGCCCTCTCAATTCCTGGCAAATAGATGGGGAAGAAATGGAGGTAGTGACAGATTTTATTTTCCTGGGCTCCAAGATCACTGCAGATGGGGACTGTAGCCAAGAAATTAAAAGACGCTTGCTCCTGGGGAGGAAAGCCATGGCAAATCTAGACAGCACACTAAAAAGCAGAGACATCACCCTGTCAACAAAAGTGCGTATAGTCAAGGCTATGGTCTTCCCAGTTTCAATGTATGGCAATGAAAGTTGGACCATAAGAAAGGTTGAGCACCAAAGAATTGAGGCCTTTGAACTATGGTGCTGGAGAAGACTCCTGCGAATCCCTTGGACTGCAAGGCAATCAAACCGGTCAGTCCTAGAGGAGATCAACCCTGACTGCTCTTTAGAAGGCCAGATCCTGAAGTTGAAACTCAAATACTTTGGCCACCTAATGAGAAGGAAGGGCTCACTGGAGAAGAGCCTAATGCTGGGAAAGATTGAGGACAATAGAAGAAGGGGACGACAGAGAATGAAGTGGCTGGATGGAGTCACTGAAGCTGTAGGCGTGAGCTTAAATGGACTCCAGAAGATGGTAGAGGACAGGAAGGCCTGGAGGAACATTGTCCATGGGGTCGTGATGTGTCGGACACGACTTCGCAGCTAACAACAACAACAAATCATTCTTGTAAGTGCGCTGTCCAGTATGGGTCACATAAATGCAAAGTGAAGTTTGCCTCATGGAGAATAAAGTATGTAGAACACTTACTTCCCTATGGTTACTACGTTTCTATAAATGCACACTCAATATCAGGCCTGTCCAATCTATGGCCCATGGGCTGCATGTGGTGGCTCCACAAGATAATAAACTTTTAACATTATTATGTGATTTACATACATTAATTATATATTTTATATGTGGCCTGTGACAATTCCTATTCACTTAATGCAACCCAGGCAACCAAAATGGTGGACACCATGTTCAATATTCATTTGCCCCCTTTGCTGCTATATTTATTCTTTCCAGAGTGAATCACTCCTGGGGTAATTCAGCAGTAGCAAAAAATGCATCCTTCAGATCAGCAGTAGTTCAGTGTGTTCTGGGAATGATCACACCCCAAAGCAGACCTTTTGAGGCTAGAACACCACGTCTTGAAACAATTAACTGCTAAGAATATTTTGTTATTTTGTTTCTACTGAGCCTTTGCATTAGGTTTATCAATTACTTGGAGTAATCAGGCATTAACCTATTAGCCAGTGTTTCTTAATTATTTTGTAATTGAAAATCGTCCAGTTAATGCAGCCCTCTTTACATTTTTGTTACACATATTTGGGAAGAAATAATTTTAGTTGCATGTATGCATATTTGCCATATCCTTCATTTTTAACGGCCTTTAAAAAAACAAATTTGGTACTAAATATTAAACATTAAACATTTATTTAGTATTTCAATTATTTTATGGCAATACAAAAAATTCTTTGTACTTTTTGTCAAATACAGGGTCGAGGAATGACTAGGTTCCCATTCCAATGAAGCCCTGTTTTTAGGTATTCATCATCCTATTTCCTATTTGCTCTTTTCTTTTGGAACTGCTTGTGCAAAATCACAGTGCCACTTAACACAGCACATGTGGACTCATTGTCAGGAACTGTGCTTGAGACCTTTTTATTATAATCAGTTCTCCAAATGTTAATAGAGGTGAGTAGTATCTCTAGTATGCTTCACTAAACCAGTTTTTAGCCACTATTTCATTTTTGCAAGCCAGTGACTGGTCCTCAAAATGGGGAAGTGAGAGCTGAGGTGATGAACACACTCTGGCTTGGCAGGCAATAAGTTGAGGCAACAATTTGAAACAATGCGCAGGCTGTGGCTGGTGAATTCAGGAAGGTTGTAGCAGACCACTCCATGAAACACAGTTCAAGAATCGCTGCTATCAAGTAGTTGGCACAAAATAAAAACGGTAACAGTGTTTTGTTTTACCTTACTTTGGCAGTGTTTACCTCACCTTTTCTAGCTAAATGTATGCAAAGAAAAATGGGTGCATGCTTTCTGTCACAGAAATTTGCTTCAAGAGAAGGTAGATGACAGTCGTGAAATAAAAAATAGGGCAAAACTAATTTAAGTATTTTTAATTTACTCAGTAAGTTTTTTCCCCCCTTTGGAAACAGTTTGGTAATAGTTAATAGAAATTTATTTCATCTTTTTAATTTTTTTTAGGTTTGTTTGGTTTGTTCTCAGTAATTACAATGGAATATAAAAGTACCAAGCTGTGACAAGCTGATTTGCTGTTGGTTGTTATGCTTCCTTAATTCAGGGCATTACTGAGCTAAATGTTAAAAGTTAATTTTTTTTATGTGTATACCCCTTTGTTTTCAAAGTTCAGTCCTGGGTAATGTAATTTTTTTTATTTTGCCCATTTTCTGGGAAACACCCCCACAAACAGGTACTCTCCTTATGTACTTTTTGCTATAATTTTAAATGTTATATTGCACTAATACATTTATTTAAATGAAAGCTGCAAAGATTTATCTTTGCAGATTTTTAATTGACATTTTGTGATTAACTATTTATGTAACTACTGAATTCCATTCCTGTGGTGCTGGAAACAGCAAACTTGACAACATTAGTTCGTTTGTGAAAAAATAGTTACTCCAGCACAGCAGTAATGTATGTTATGAATTTTATTTGAACACAGTAATCTGAGACTTTTTATCTTTTTCAGGTCTGGAATCCTTATTTTATATACTTGATGTTTTATCAAATATGTCAATACAGACTGCAAACTAGTTTTTGGGATGCTTCAAGGAAAGCTGCTTCCTTTAAGGCAGATATTGTGAAGCTTGATTTCTGGATTTAGTTTCTGGAAGTAATCCTCATTTGACTGGACACTTGATTGCTACAATGGATCAAAACAACAGTTTGCCACCCTATGCTCAGGGCTTAGCATCCCCACAGGTAAAAAATATATATATAAACTAATGAACTTATTGAAAATCAAAATTTTCAAAGCATTTTTTAGAGACATGTAGTGTTGAATGGGGTTGTGGATTCCACCTTTTTTTTTAACCTTTATTTGCTATTTCTTTTCCCTGAATTTTAAAACAGCCTTTTTTATAATCTTTTTGTAGCTCAATATTTGATTGGTTGTTACTTGCCATGCCAGCCTCTCTGCAGGTTAGGACAAGTTTTTGTTAATTCTCATCTCTATCTTTTCAATTATTTATTTATTTATTTATTAAATTTTTATACCACCCTTCTCCCGAAGGACTCAGGGTGGTGTACAGGGCAATAAATATCAAAATGTAAATACAAAAGTTAAAAAAGAGTTAAAAAGAATTAAATAATTATGCCCAGTATAATACAATACTAAAAATGTGTTAAAACTAAATCCAACCCGAAACCCATCAGACCAGGCCAGATTGTTCAAATAAATAAGTTTTTAAATCGCACCGGAAGGAGCGCAGGTCGGGAGCCATCCGGAGCTCAACCGGCAAGCGGTTCCAAAGGTCTGGCGCGCCCACAGAGAACGCCCTCCCCCTGGGGGCCACCAATCGACATTCTCTGATCGGAGGCACCCTGAGGAGGCCCACTCTGTGGGAGCGCACTGGACGGAGGGAAGTTGATGCCGGCCGCAGGTGCTGCCGTAGGTAATCCGGACCCATGCCATGTAGGGCTTTGTAAGTCATTACCAACACCTTGAATCTCACCCGGAGGGCAACTGGCAGCCAATGCAGCTCGAGGAGCAGAGGTGTAACATGGGAATATCGGGAGACCCCCAACACAACTCAATGACATCAGTGATGGATATTAAATCAGTAAGAACTGTTTATTGTTGTACGGTTTTCATTATTGAAACTCTTGGCATGAACAGAACAATAGTAGCCTAAGATACACATATGGATATATTTCTTGATTTTTGTCCCTCTATATTAAGGCTTTACAATCTTCTTATTGGAACCAGAACGAAAAGCATTTTCTCCTCCTTTATTCTTTGTATTTTTTTTCTAATGGTTTTATTAAAGATTATTTTGATCCAATAAAATTAATATAAAAATCTAATACAAACGTATATTGAAAAGAAAAAAGTGAGAGACCTCCCCAAAAAACCTAAACAGTAAGAAAAGGAAACTTCCCCCTTAATCACCAGCGTATTATTCAGCATTAACAGCTTATCACTGTCTATTAAAATATAATCAAATATATCTTCTTTCCATACCCTCAACCCCTTTTTTCTATCAGTTCATCTCTAAATCTTCAACCTTCCTTATTCAATCAGCAAAGGTCCGGTAACAAATGCCCCAAATACCTAATAACATAAGTATATAATCCCCCTTTCCATTTAGTCTGAATCCCCTAAAAATCTATATTTTGCTTCATTCTGTGAGTTGAGTGTTCTCCTCTAATTGTGATCCTTAGTTCCCTCTAATATCCCAAGTTTTAAAGTTTTATGTCTTCTAAAAAAAAATATCAAAACCGAAGAATGTTGCCATATCACAGCAGTTGTTCACCCTTACCAATGACCGCAGAGGCACTGCAACATTCACCCTGGCTATTCCCTCACGCCCCCCGCCCCGAGTCTACCTAGGCCAGGGGTGTCAAACTACCGGCCCACGGGCCGGACGCATCATCCAGAAGCCATGCTCAACCCATTGCCAGCAATGGCAAAACAGTCCCAATATGTCTTGCAACGTCACGTGACGTCGCAAGTTTGACATGTCTGTCCTAGGCACTAGGCCTTTGCGAAGATCGAGATCCTTCGCTTTCTTGGCTGCTCCGGCTTTCGGTGCATTCCCAGAGAATGGAGGCCTAAAGTAATGCAAGATCACGTGAGATCAGTGGTGCGAGATCTCACGTTATTGATCTCACATGATTCTCATGGTGCTTTAGGCCTCTGTTCTCTTGAACAAATAACAGAACAGAAGCTGGGGGAGGCTTCTGCGTTCCTCCGGAGGCCAGATCCAGGTGTTTAGAGGCCTTTTCCGGGCCACTGTTGCCCAGAAAAGAGTGTGGGGGACACTTCTACAGACCTCTGGAGGCCTGATCCGGGCATCAGAGGCCTTTTCTGGGCTGTTGCTACCCGGAAAGGAGGCTGGGGGATGTTTCCACAGGCCTCCAGAGGTCCGTTCTGGGCCTTGGAGGTCTCCCTCTGCTCTTGCCAGAAGCAGAGAAAGAAACAGATACTGGAGAGGAGACAGATCTTCACAAGGTAAGTGACCTGGCACAGCAGGATTGGGTGGGGGAGCAATTGTGGGGACCCCAGGGGAGAGACCATGAGGTATCTCGTGGTGATGGGGGCTTGGGTGGTCTGAAGCAGATGGCCTGTTCTATCACTAGGCTCCCCATGGCCTTCCCACCTTGAGATACCCTATGTTCACTTAATGAGCCGTGCATTCTCCCACTCATTAAATTAGTGAATGTGTGTGCAAAAGCTGGGAGTGAATCGCATTCAAGGTACGAGATTCACTCCTACGTATCCTCAAGTTACAAATGGAATGGGCAGGCTCCATTACATTCGTAACTCAAGGACTAGCTGTACTTCTAAATTATGCTACTTAATTTGGCAGCAAAGCCATCCATTTTCCCTAACCCAATGAATTATTGAACAAGAAATCCTGTGCATAAATTCTAAATGAACGGTGTAATATGTTCATGTCCCTTTTTCATTTAACAGGGAAGTTTCTTGGTAGCTTCAATTTTGGAAATACTAATTTAAAGATATTGCAGGATTAGTTAAAATCAATTTTTTATTGTTTCAATGTTGAAAATTTGATTGTGATACTTACGAATGTGAGTTAATTATCTAGTAGGATCCAGAATTAAAATACGGTGGCAAAAGCAGCTTGGTGAATATTCATCTATGCTGTATTGTATCTTGAACAAAATCAGCTTGAACAAAATTCAGAAGCAAATTGCTGTGCAATTGAACTTGCTGCTAGGATAAATGTGCCTTGGATTGCAGTTGTGTTCTATACACTGTGGTGGGCGCAGAGATTAGAATGCAGTATTTCGGGCTAATTCTGCCAATTCCAAGCAGTTCACTTCTCATCGGCTCAAAGTTGACTCAGCCTTGCATCCTTCCGAGGTCGGTAAAATGAGGACCCAGATTGTTGGTGGCAATATGGTGCTTCTGTAATCCCTGCTTAAAGAGGGCTGTAAAGCGCTACAAAGTGATACATAAGTGCTATGGCTATTGCAGGATATCCGGAATACAACAGCCATTCTTTAAATAACTGTGCATTCCTAATCTTGTTCGTGATAGTTTGTGTATGTTGTAGACTTGATTTTTTTTTTAAAAAACTGTGTTTATTTTGTAGAGTGCAATGACTCCAGGCATCCCTATGTTTAGTCCCATGATGCCCTATGGCACTGGGCTCACACCCCAACCTGCTCAGAGCACCAACAGTTTATCTATCCTGGAAGAACAACAGAGGCAGCAGCAGCAGCAGCAAGCAGCAGCACAACAGTCCACTTCGCAACCAACACAAGCACCGTCTGGTCAGACCCCACAGCTCTTCCACTCACAGACTCTTACCACTGCTCCGTTACCGGGAACCACCCCCCTCTATCCCTCTCCGATGACTCCGATGACTCCCATAACGCCTGCCACCCCTGCCTCCGAAAGCTCCGGGATTGTACCACAGCTGCAGTAAGTGCTGATTCTACTCTGCTCACAGATCCTGTACTTTTAACGACCGGTACTTTTTAAGAGGGAATTTTATATTGCTATTTATGTATTTATTTTATTTTATTTTTATTTTTTTAGAGCCAGGTGGGCAATCTGCGTTCTGAGTTCATGGCGCCAAATGGCTACGTTTCAATAGCGCATGTTGCCGTGTTGTGAATGCTTGGCCAAAAAAAAAGAAAGAAAAGCTTTGAAAACAAGGCTCCTTGCAGGCATTTATTCAGAATGCCAATGCATTAAGTTGGATTTAAAAATCCTTACTTTCATCAATTGTTTAAAAATTTCCCTTGATGTCTCTGAGGTTTTTGTAGTTTAGGTTTTTACGGGTATTGTGGCTTGTAACTAGTGCTCGCATTGTTACTGTCGTAATGAGTTTTTGTGTAGGGTGGCTTTATTTGAACTTTTAAGATTACCTACTATATCTGTAAATTCTCTCTAGGAATATTGTGTCTACAGTAAATCTTGGTTGCAAACTTGACCTAAAAACTATTGCCCTTCGTGCTCGAAATGCCGAATACAATCCCAAGGTAAGATAGAATGGAGAACAACTGATCTTAGATTAATCAGTGATGATTGTTTGCTGTTTTTGCTTCTGACAGCTTATGTGACTTGCTTCAGTTACTGCAAAGGAGACCTCTGAGTATGCTTTTTAAATGCAGCCAAGAAAAAGATCTCTGTGGCTGCAGTAACAGCCTTAAAGAACAATTCCACTATGTACTCATGTTGTGTCAAACCATTTTATACTAAAAACTTTGCAAATCTTGTTGTAAAGTATGAAGCAACTTATTTCAATGCTTTGGAAAGTATTTTAGACTTACTTTGTTTTGTTTGCAAAAGAGTTTTTGAGCTCCAAAATGCCCCTGGAATGCTCAGAGCTTCCCATTTTATATTGGAATTTCACGAGGGTTCATGCTTGAAATGGTTCATATTTTAAATTTTGTACACCACAAACGTCCGGTCATTTTAAGGCTTGCTATATAAGCATATAATCATTTGTTGTGATATATGGTAGTTTTGATAAAATAATAGGTAACATTTGACAGAACTAGTAGATCCCATCTCTAGTTGGCCATAAAGAATGGTTTACAAAGCTGGCTGGGCTCATACCTCATGCCAAGCAACCTACATTGTGACTTTGCCTTCTGGTAGTAATTGTAGTGGGATGAAGATCTTGTTAATCCTTTTGTAAAAGAAGGCATAGGAACAAGGGCAAAGCTTTGCAATTAAAAGTTTTACAAAGAAATGAAGTATTACATGAAAACAAGAAGCAATTGTTTTCACTTAAGCATTCATAAAGCAGTCTCTTCTAGAATTAATTTGATGAAAAAGTACTGCCTGTTCTACTTGAATTCAATTTAGACATGACCCTCAAACCAAATTTATTCCAATGTTTTGGCTATCAAAGAAGTTTGAGAAATGTCTTTTCCATAAACAAACAAAGGTAACTAATATAATTATTATATATTACATTACATTGTATTTGTAATTGTAGATGTCTTAAGATTTTTTTGAAGTGAAGAATGGAGATTAATGCAACTTCAACTTACTAATGTACGTTTAGATATTTTTTTGTTATTGTTGTTGCTATAAAAGTATTCTTCTTGTTTCAGCGTTTTGCTGCTGTAATTATGAGAATAAGAGAGCCACGTACCACAGCCCTCATATTCAGCTCTGGAAAAATGGTGTGCACGGGAGCTAAAAGGTATGCAAGCCCAAGCCCCAAGCCATTATCTGCAGCCATTTAACTTATTAGCATTTGGCCCAACAGATATGGTCCTTTGACACAGGTTATCTGATAAAAGCCAGCTAATAGGTATATAATTTACAAACTGTGTTTATATCATTCAGTTTCCTTGATGAAATAACAGCGCATCTTATACTTTTTCAGTGAAGAGCAGTCCAGACTGGCTGCAAGAAAGTATGCTAGAGTTGTACAGAAGTTGGGCTTTCCTGCAAAATTCTTGGATTTTAAAATTCAAAATATGGTTGGCAGTTGTGATGTAAAATTCCCTATCAGACTTGAAGGATTGGTTCTCACACATCAACAGTTTAGCAGGTAAGCCATAAAGTTATGTTATCTTAAATGTGTATTAAAATACTTTTTTCTTTTGTGTTTCAGTTTTATTTAAACTGTCTCATAGTTGTTTTGGGGTCATTTATGTACTTTCTCCAAATGCAAAAGAGGGGCAGGCATAGGCAATTCTGGTATATCTGTGATGTATAGGTAATTTCAAACAATTTTAAATCTGTATAGTTCTTTTAATCTGCGCTTGATTCTTCAATACTGAAACAAAAAATCTTTTTTATTTAAACAAAAAATCAATTATCTGTTGACATGTACTGGTGTAATTTAAATCCTTAAGAATAGTAAGATAAGATACATTGCTAACTGAGCAGCTTTTAAAGGGAAATCTGAATCTCACACTAGCCCAGCATCTTTAAAATGTTCTTGGCCTTACAGTATGGAACTGTTCAGTAATTCCTATGTGTAGTCTTGGTATATTTTACCTGAAACTTTTGTGTATATACCCACTTGAGGAATTAGCACTAATAATGAAAAGTACAGATAGGCCCTGGGGATACATAAGACATGACTCAGTATCATCTCAGCTTAATCAATGTGTGGCAGAATTAAAAATGCACGTCTATTCCTGAGCAAATACTTTACATTTTACTTACATTGAACTTTTCTTTCAGTTATGAACCAGAATTGTTTCCTGGTTTAATCTACAGAATGATCAAACCAAGAATTGTACTGCTCATATTTGTTTCAGGAAAGGTAGTTTTAACTGGTAAGCCATATTTGAAATTACTGCACTGACTGTAGCAAACTGAAAGATACCCCAAAAATATTTCAAATAGCTAATTAACAAATATATAAAATATATTGATGCATTGGTTTGTTCCTTTTTTTGTACTTTATTATAACGTACTGTTTGGGTGCATTTTATACCCAAATATTTTTGTCCTGTAGTGCAGCAATTAAATGTGCTAATGTGCCTTTAAAGACCACTCAGAATATACAGTTGCTATACAATGCAGCCATGTCATGTGCTACTGGATGCAGTGAACATACTACTCCTGTGCTGCAGGCCCAGCCTTGGCTGCCTGTAAGTTTCCGGGTGCAATTTAGAATGCAAGTTTTGTCTGATGAGGTCCTATATATGGCTTGGTGCTGCAAGACCTGTAGGACTGCCTCTTTCAACAGAATCCAATTGTTGGTAGCTCCCTATTACTTTGGAATGGAGGAGGAAATACTTTTCTCCTGCGGCTTCTGTTTTGTCAAATAGACTTCCATTATCTGGTGTCCTTTGGGAAGCAGGTTAAACACTCTTCCAGAGGGCTTAACTAGTGCCATAGGAATTGTTCATATATATATATATTGCTCCAGTTTTAAATAAACAAAACTAACCAAAGAGAGAAGCAACCTAGAACTAAGGAGAAACTTCCTTACAAAACAATTAATTAGTGGAACAGCCTGCCTCCAGAAGCCGTGAATGCTCCAACACTGGAAGAGACTGGACAGCCATTTGTCTGAAATGGTATAGGGTTTCCTGCCTGAGCAGGGGGTTGGACTAGATGACCTCCAAGGTCCCTTCCAACTTTATTATTATTATCATTAAATGTTAAGTATTGTTTTATCACCAGATAGTGATGACGAGGACATGGGTTACTGCCAAAGGTTCCTGTCACAAGGACCTCCTATGGCAGGGGTAGGCAACCTCGGCTCTTTTATGACTCATGGACGTAAATTCCTGAGGAATTCTGGGAGTTGAAGTCCATGAATCATAAAAGAACCGAGGTTGCCTACCCCTGTCCTATGGAGTCCAGATTAAGACTGGTCTACCAACTGAGCAATAGCTTTATGAATTCAATGCACTGGTTTGAATTATGAACAATTTCCACATACACAATTTGTTAGCACTTTCTTAAGAAAATTAGGAAACTAATGAGATAACAGAATCTCTGTAGCATGTACACATAGTGGTTATATTATATTCCTTTCTTTTTAGGTGCAAAAGTCAGAGGTGAAATTTATGAAGCATTTGAAAATATTTATCCTATTTTAAAAGGATTCAGAAAAACAACGTAACAGTTCCGTGTGCTTATTCATGAAGCTGGAGTACATTTTTAAAGGTATTGATTATGGCACAGTGATAACACACACATCAGGACTTGGAATATCTTCCCAGATAGTGCCTCTTTCCCTGTTTTTCACGGGAAGGGAACATATCACTGTGTGTTTTGTCTGCACTAAGTTACTGTGCATTGCTTTTCCGTGTTCTCACACCAGAAAAACAGTTTATTTATATTTCTGGCTCTTAAAATGGCTAATTTTTAAAACCTGAGAGTCTTATGCTGGCAAGCTGGCTAAACTGTATTATCCAACATTTAAAACCCTGGGGTTACTTACAGTATTCTTTCAATCATGGACTTTATAATCAGAAATGTTAATTTTATGCTTTTAGACCTACTTCCACATTCCCTACATTTCCAGTGTTCAGGACAGAAACTTTGCTAGTGAAGACAAATGGCTGTATATATTTCTCATTTTGTGAAGCAATTCGAAATGTTTAATTACTTGACTAAATAATTTGAATAGTAAAATTTCTGGTCAATCTTTGCTTTTGCTGTTTTAATGTGCTAACTGCATGCATATAGCTAAAATAACTTGATTTTTATAAGATTTTTTTATTAACAATCCAGTATTAAAGTAATGTTATTTGAAATGCTCAAAGTTATTTTTGTGTTGTTTCTTAGTAGTTTGAGGTCTTTATCTCCAAGAGAACTTACAGCTACAGCATAACAGTTTTCCCCTCCAGTATTAAGAGGAAGAATGTGTTAATGATAGAAATAGCTTTTTGTCTCCAATTGGCTCTTTCCACTATCAGAAAAAAAGAACATGAAGCAGACCAAGTGCTGTACCAGAAGGGAACATGAATTCTGTATATCCAAAGCCCTCATGCCAACTTATCCCACCTACACTACTGTATTCCTACTAGGTTGGAGTGGAGAGGGATTTATACATATTTAAGTGCCAAAAATTTTTTCCTCATCCATCCCCTATAAAACAAGTAGGTGAATTTCAGATTTAATTTCTCTTCAAATTCCTTCCTTTCTTCCTATTTATGGTCAATTCCTGTAGAAGAGGTTGAGCCATTCAATACCAAAATGACAAGACTTTACCTCCATCTTATTGTTTTCATTGTAAATTGATCTATAATTTCAATAAACCATAATGAGCGATGTCAGACCACAGCCAATAAAAAGGATAGGACATACTGTGTTCAGAAATATACATAGCTTATTTTCCATTTTTATTGAAATACATTGTAAATCATCATTGAAACTTAGAACTCAAAATTAAAGCTTCCTATCTATTTGTACTTCAAGACTCATTCCATTGGTTTATTTCCACTGCAATGACAAATAGCCATTACTTATTTTGTGAACTGTCAACTACAAACCAGCCAATTTCTTAATGAAAACAACCTTTTCTAACAGGATGAATGTGAAAATTCTAGATTCTTGAATGAGTGAACGTCTTCTCAGATATGAACGCCATATTCCAGCCAACATAGTGAAGAGTATTTTTTAAAAAATGTGCTTCGTTTGCCTTTTTACTAACCTGTATGTTTCAAACATGCTAATCTTTTATTTCAATTTCTCATCAAAGAAACTAAAGAATCGGTGCCTGGATGGGATGATCCCACTATAGAGTTCCATAGTTATATAATGGAATAAACCATACATTCTGTGTTTCTAATTCCATTCCACGCCTGGTTTTGCCAAAACTCTCCTGGTTTGTTAAATTGTATTTCAAAGTAATTAGTCCTTTGAATCAGACTGTATTACCATTACTTACATTCTACTTCAGGATATCAATCATTCTAAGGCAGCAACCAAAATGAGCACAATGAAGAATAAGTGACGAGGATCTCTCCCATAAAGCAACCAATGGTAATGCAAGAGCAAATTCACCTAAAGCAGACATGTCAAACACAAGGCCCGGGGGCCGGATGCGGCCCGCAAAGTGGTTTCATGTGGCCCATGAAGCCATCCTGGAAACAGTGAGGGAACGTCCCCCACTGCCTTGGCCCTGGCCCAGAGACCCTCCTTCTGCCAGAGACCCTCAGATCTGTCCCACTCCTGCCCAGGCCCCCATAGGCAGCCTTGATGCGAACGATGTAGAGCTGGCCACGCCCAACCAGTAGGCCTTAGGCATTCTAGCCACGCCTACCCAGTAGGCCACGCCCACCCTGGCCATACTCACCCAGCCCCCTGAGGGCAACCGCAATGCTGATGCGCTCAATGAAATTGAGTTTGACACCCCTGACCTAAAGCATATTCGGACAGGCTCTTAAGATCCTTTACCAAGGGTGGCAATGGGAATGGTTTCAGGAATGGGTGGAGATAAACAATGGAAACAATTTATCACTTGATTCTTTAGTGAATCTATCATGTCTGTCATGATTTGATTTTTTTCTTCATTTCAAAGTTCAAGTAAAATAATCACCTGTTTAGTCTCAGATTGATTTTATATTCTTATTCTATAACTGATGGTGGAAGTTCAAACAATGGCAATCATTATCATCAGTTGAATATAAAATGTGAGGAAAAATTATGATACGGAAGAAAATTATCTCACTGCTTAAGCCTTGCAGACATTAAACAGAATTGGAAATGTCCTGCTTCCAGATGAACTCTTCAACATAGTACTTTCCTAGATCACAATTCACAGCACATGTGTAGACAGCCAGTGTTCCCCAGTCAATACTTTCTCCAAGACTGTCGACGTTTAAGTGAGCTAGAAGTTGCGGCATCACCTTAAACAGACAAAATACTTTAAGTGAGCTTTTAAAACTAAGTTGTCAAATCACTTTAATCCATAACCAGAAAGCTCAGTGTATTACTGTATTATCAATTTTTTAAAACATCCAAGAGAAAAGTAGACAAACAGAGAAACTGTGTTAAAAAGAAGCTTCATGGCCTTTAATGTGCAGTTTCGCAAATATCCATACCTGGAATTCAAATATTCTTTTACTACCACACTGACAGTTGGGAATATCTGTGTCTCGAGGAATATTTAGCCCTGAAATCCAGATGGGCCCTTCTCCATTTCTGCAGTATCTGATAACCTGAAATTCAAGAAGAATCAGAATTGAAAATAAAATTATGTACATTTTATAGTGTATATATATATATGGAGTATATATCATATGAACTAAGAGATTCTTCTTCTCTCTCTCAATTGACAAAAGTATCTTTTATTAAATGCCCATTTCTATGTACCATGTACTTACTTAAGGTGCAAGATTGTATGAGGCATGCTTCCACTAAAGTAATTAACATCTTGGTAGTTTTCCCCCAAACCTGCCCTAGTTTCTAAGTCATTGTAAAAGGTTAATAAGTGCATCACTCCCTTGCATTCTATCCTTCTATGTGCATGGCTTAACATGAATATGGAACCTTTGCTATTTATCTATCTATAAAAGCCATACTTTGAAACCAACGCTTTTGGGTTTCAGATTCCAATTTCAGTAAATGGAAATACAACCAGCCCAAGATTGCATGATTCACATGACTTACTTTCTTGGTTAAGATACAGTTGAAGGATGAAGCATAGTACGCACCCCTTTGTTGACTTTTTGCACTGATTTAGCATGTTGTGAATATGCCCTTGTCTTACTAGTATTTCCATGCAAAACAGTACTAACGGATCAATTCCTAACATCCAATTCTTTTAGTCAGGTTTCTTTTAACTTGTTGCTAGTCTCCAACTAATCATTTTGGTAGCATGAAGTAGAAAATGAATTCAAAGTGACAAAATTCTGGGCTGGATTATTAATATCCCATTCCCATAGTAATAAACCAGTATAAAACATTAATGGACATGAAAAATACATTTAAAATACCTGTTCTGGTTCCAAAGATACTCTTTCTTTGAATATTTGAAAAATTCTATCTTCCTGAGTTTCATGTTTTGCCATCATCTCCAAGGACATCTCCTCTAATAACTCAGAAGCTTCATCTGGGGGGGGGGAAACCCATACAATAATTAAATTGTAAGACTGCAATTTGTAAAAAAGGGTTTTGGCTTAGTCTCTCAGGGATGAATCAGTATTCATGAAATTTGATTTTAAAAATATCTATCAATGAAAAATATTGTATCCATCTTAGAAGCCTGCAAAAAAAGGGGGAGAGAATGAGATCTGCATTGTGGAGGGCAAGACCGCAAATTGATGTTACAAGAATTTCCTTTTTTTGTCTGAATTGGGATGGAGAATCCATCTTACAGCTTCTGTTACAGGTATATGTACTTTCAATGTCAAAATGAGAGGAAAACGAACCAGATGTTTTTCGCAATTACACTCCAATACAGTTCTGATGCAACATACTTATATGTCTGAGACTAACTGTTACTTTCATTTCATTTCATTTCATTTATTATATTTGTATACCGCCCTTCTCCCGAAGGACTCAGGGCGGTGAACAGGGCACATATAAAAATACAGAATACAAAAATTAAAAAAAGAATTAAATAAGCAAAGTCTAAGTTAAAAACTTTGGAAAAAAGCTCTGTCATTTGGAAGCTAGGGGGCGGATCTATACATTCTTTAATGCAAGATATACTTCAATTTAAAATAAACGTTAAATTAAGAAACAGCTTGAAATATGGGCATTCATTCATAATTCTTACCTAGATTACCTGCGGTTGTATCCTCATTTTTGTCTAAATCTTCCTGCTCTGTGTCACTGACAGCAGCAGAATCCAACTCCTCATGTTCTCTTACAATTTCATACTCGGGGAAGAGAAATTTATGATCCGGAATTACATCTTCTATAAAACAAGAAGCCAGTATCTTCATTTACTTTCTCCTAGATTTTATGATTACACATTTATCAGAGGGTGGAGAAAAGGCAGGAACTTTCCAGACAATCCCCATTCTCTATTTGCAATGATATTGACTATATACCGTGGCTTTAACTGCACAGTTACAGCCTTAAACAAAAAATTTCAAATGGATTTTTTCACGTTATCTATTCCACCCTCTCCCAGCTACTTTTTGTGCTTTCGCTTAACGGGCTCATTTGTATCTCTGGGAAGTTAATGAGAACAGCGGAGGGGGGGGGAAACGACTTGATTCTAGCATCTTTGTCAAGCTGTCCTTGTTGGCAACTAATCTGTTCTCCATAAATGACAGTCCTTTTCACCAAATAGTTTTTTTTCTCAGTTCTCTCTGAGAGTCCTGCTTACTCCTGCTGGGTCTCCTCCCTGACATGTACAGAATTGTCAGTCCACACCATGTTCAACAATATCCTCCTCTTCTACTGAATACTTCTGCTCTTTTATTTGGTTAGAATTAGGAGACGGATGTTTTAATTAAGCATGATGCTTCTTGGTGCTTGTGGTAGTGGTGGGGAAACCCTTTAACTCTGAGACCACTGCATTATCTCACATCCATCAGGGCAAATCTCTCTGACACAAATATGCCTTTGTGGGGTTGTGAAACAAATCTTAAAATTACTAGGCAGCAAATGTGGATTACATTCAGAACCGTACTAAGCCAAATATGGTTTATTTGCCTCCTATATGGTACGTACGACCCTTATATCCTTTAAATTTCTGGGAGTCTACCTCTGTGAAGATCTGACCTGGAAAGTTAACACAACCCAGGTGGCTAGAAAGGCCCAACAGAGGCTTCACTTTCTTAGGGTCTTGCGGAAGAACAGGGTAGAACAACGGCTAATGACCCTCTCTACTATAGAGAGCGTCCTCTCGTATGGTATTGTGGTTTGGTATGCTGGTCTGACAGCCGCAGACAGGAAAGTATTACAGAGGGTAGTGAGCACAGCACAAGACATTGTGGGCTGTTCCCTGACACCACTGGATGACATCGCCAGGGATCGTTGCCTTGGAAGAATGAGGAAGATTCTCAGGGATGACTCACACCCTGGACGGTATCTCTTTACTCTCCTACCATGCGGTAGGAGATATAGGAGTATAGCCAGCCGTACCAACAGGCTGAAAAATAGCTTTTATCCATGGGCTGTTAGGCTTTTAAATGGGACATAATCTCTGTGAACTCATGCAGAATTGACTTGGGAGGCCGGTGTGTGGTGTAGTTGGTTCACATGGTATGGTAGGATGGAGGGTTTGTTGTCACTGTGTGTTGGGGGGAGAGAGCACGGGGGGGGGGGGAGGCTCAGCTAATCTCAATGTACACATGTACTTTGACAATAAAGGTTTATTATTATATCTTAAAAATGATGACTTCTGACCTAGAATGATGTATGAGCTAAATCAAGTAACCTAAAAAAGCCCCACAGTATATATATTTAATTGAACAATGGATTTATGTTTTAAAGAATGAAGATAGGTCCGAAAAACATCAAAGCAAACTACCATTTTGGCTAAAGCTCCCAAATGAACAACCAGAAGGCATAATTGGGGCAGCAGAAAATAGGGCCCCATAGCATAGCAGGGCCAACTGGAGTTGACAATGCTAAAACTAGCATTTTGCTTTTTTAAAAAAAATAAACATGTTACTATAAACAAAATATTTATAAAACCACTAGTTGAGCCATTAGCTAGAGATGTAGATAACTCTGTTCATTATTTTTCCTCCATAAATCTTTATTTTAAAGAACTTGGTGCTTATTCTAAGATACCAACAGACGGTATTAAAAAGACATTGCCATATAAAATTATTAATCCACTTTCAATCCTTTACAATCAACATAGAAAATAAACTCTCTTAGAATCAAGAGTGCTAATGCACACAAATCAAAGGACTGTGTATCTTCCAACATACATTCTTGTATTTATTGTATTCTATATTATTATTTTGGTGAGCTCTTAAAATTCAAGGGTATTTCTAGCTACCTACCAGGCTGCAAGCACGATACGTTATGTCCCGCTTTCCAATCTTTGATCTGATGGTCTTTGCTACAATAATGAGCCTTATGACATTTGGAACATGTGCTGGGTCCCAAGCAACCACAGACTCTGCAAAGCATAGCTCCACATTTTAGCTGCAGATTCACAGAAGGTGATTCTTCCAAAGGTGGTTCTTCAGGGGGTGGATTATAAGAGTAAGTATCATTCTTTCTCGGAAGCTGATTCCTAAAAACTTAAATGAGGAAAAAAATATTATCTAACAGAAATGAGTACAGTACGACATACTACTCTTATGTCATTCTAGTTTAGTCTCTGACCACACTGTGCCAAAACAGAACACTGAGGTGCCGTGGGATTAACATTTGTGCATTCGAAGCCCATTTAATTTTTGAAGGCCCTGTAGAAAAAATGTCAAGAGTGTAGTATAATAGAATAGGCAGCATATAAATGAAATGTTTAGAAGGCGAGATCTGTATCATGGCAGGTTGAAACCTGGGGAGAACCATCTGGATAAGGGAAGCTGTGCATTCTTTGAGGAGCTGGCCAAAATTCTTGGTAAGCAAGGAAGCAAGTTGTGGATGCTCCACTGCTTAAGAAAGTCTGGGCAGCTCACAAGACATGTGATCATGTTCCTTTATAAAGGAGTTGCTAGGTGGCATTTCAAAGAACTCCCTTAAAACTTAAGACGTATCAGCTGCTCTTTTTTTTTGCTCTTTCAGATGTTCAATATATAACCAAGACATAGTTTCACACAATTATTTAAAGCATTTATATATTGGTCTCTGCAATGTAGTTATATTCCAAGGCAACAGTTTTATGGGTGCTTAACTTTTAATATCACAACCTGTGTCCTGTTCCAGACAATTCACTTCTGGGAAGGCAGGCAAAGTGAAAGGGTCTGGGAGAAAAATCAATGATCCAGAGCGTTCAGAAACCCCCCTCTACAATGGGCCCATTTCTATAAACCTGAATTAGTAAACGTTTATGAATTAACTCCAAAAGAGGTCATGATAATGTACTGTTGCACCTGAGGAGCTGCAGTAGTCTCCTTTAATGTGCTCATATTGATCTACATCAATAGGCTACGCTGGAGTTCAAAAAAAAGTCATGTTTTATTAGAAAAAGGGCCATAAGTGGTAGAAATGCTTTGCACATAAAAGGTCCGCTGTTAATCTCTGAGCACAGAAGGTGCTCCATCAATGGAGATTTTTTTTTTAAAAAAAAAGGTTGAATCACCTTCTGTTTGAAATGGTACAGGGTCTCCTAGGAATTGTAAGATTGAAGAAGACAGAAGTTACAAGTTAGACTAGAAGACCTCCAAGGTTCCCTCCAACTCTGTTAATTCTGTACAGTCTTTTTGCATTTTGAAACCTCACTAACTTGATTTTATTGCCACCTATTTACAAGCCCCTTCCGGACAGCTGTTTTCCTTCTCAGGAGGCAACCTCGCTGCACACTCCCTCGGATGTTAAGTTACATAATAATAATAATAATAATAATAATAATAATAATAATAATAATAATAATAATAATAATAATAATAATAATAATAATAATAATAATAATAATAATCCTTTATTGTCAAAGTACATGTGTACATTGAGATTAGCTGAGCCTCCCCCCCCTCTCTCCCCCCAACACACAGTGACAACAAACCCTCCATCCTACCACACCATGTGAACCAACTACACCACACACCGGCCTCCCAAGTCAATTCTGCATAAGATTATGTCTCATTTAAAAGCCTAGCAGCCCACGAATAAAAGCTATTTTTCAGCCTGTTGGTACGGCTGGCTGGTAGGAGAGTAAAGAGTAGAGTCCAGGGTGTGAGTCATCCCTGAGAATCTTCCTCATTCTTCCAAGGCAACGATCCCTGGCGATGTCATCCAGTGGTGTCAGGGAACAGCCCACAATGTCTTGTGCTGTGCTCACTACCCTCTGTAATACTTTCCTGTCTGCGGCTGTCAGACCAGCATACCAAACCACAATACCATACGAGAGGACGCTCTCTATAGTAGAGAGGGTCATTAGCCGTTGTTCTACCCTGTTCTTCCGCAAGACCCTAAGAAAGTGAAGCCTCTGTTGGGCCTTTCTAGCCACCTGGGTTGTGTTAACTTTCCAGGTCAGATCTTCACAGAGGTAGACTCCCAGAAATTTAAAGGAGGAAACTGCTTCGGCTGCCCGCTCCGCCTGCGAGTGGGACGCTCGAGCTGTGCAGTCACAATCGGGCAAACGCGGAGAAGGGTTGCGCCCCCGGCTCTTTCTCGGGTCGCAGCTGCCGCTTCTTGCAGAAGACCATCCCCACCCACGTGCAGCAGCGTCCCCTCACCTCTCAGGCTGCCCGGGGCTGGGCCGGCGGGGCGGTAACAAGAAGGCTGGCGGCAGCCGAAGAGGAAGAGGGTCCTGTGGAAGGCCTCGGGCAGCTCTTGCACCGGCGCGTAGAGCTGCAAGAGGAACGCACACGGCTGCCCGCACACGCCGCACCGCAGCTCGGAAGGCCCCGGCAAGCCGGCCTCGCCCAGCCAAGCCGGCCTGCCCCCGGTTTTGCAAGGGAACTGATCACTGCGCAGCCGCCAAGGTGCCGCTTCTTCCACGAAGCCCAGCTCGACCTGCTGCGAGCCCATTTTCTTTTTCAGCAATCGGCAACAGCCGCCTCCAGAAGCGGCGGAAGATGTCAGGAGCCGGCGAGAGGAGCGAGCGCCTCTAGCGGGGCGGCGGAGTCTCTGGCCCGTCCGGGTCCCCGCTGCACTTCGCAGTCGGTTCCCGGTTCAGGATGGAGCAGGTGCGGTGGGCAACTGTGACCATTTTACGATTTGTGGACTTCGTTAAGTCCCAGGATTCGTGAGTCAGCACGGCTTGGCCCAGGAATTCTGGGACTTTTTCAGTCCACAGGTCGTAAAGTTGCCCTGGTATAAAGCAGCGTTTCCCAACCTTAGGAACTTGAAGATGCGTGGACTTCAACTCCCAGAATTCCCCAGCCAGCATAGCTGGCTGGGGAATTCTGGGAGTTGAAGTCCACGCATCTTCAAGTTCCTAAGGTTGGGAAACGCTGCTATAAAGGAAGGCTCCGCTCTGTCCTGAGAGCAGTTTCCAAATCAAATCTGAAGGACGGCGGCACGTCCCATAGATCGGGCTTGTGAATTGAGCAATCGGTTCGATACAGGGACTTTTGCTTTCTGATTCTAACTTCCATCTCGGGTAGGTTTTTTGGAGGGGGAAGGAAGACAGTCTTCTCGCTGCGGCAGCACGTGGTCTTCCGTTCGTGCGGAGTGGATTCTGCGATCACTTGAGATTTTGGGACCATGATGTTGACTAGTCGGGTAATGAAAGGTCTGCAAGAAAACAGCCAAACTCAGAGAGAGCACTCGGGACCCCGCAGTTGTTAAGATCATCCTAACACCAACCGTGCGACTGAATCAGTATGAATTCTTTTGCAGTTCTCCTATTTACATCCCATTTTTTTTTAAAAGCATAGAATTTTACAGGAGAGCCGTGTTTGTCAGAAGTAGGCCTCCCCTCCCAAAAAAACCCCAGGAAGCAACACTTTTTAGTATAGTAAAAGGCACTTTCATGAGCTACACTTCATCAGACAGCTTGCTTAAGTTATAAAAACTATTATCGGAGTCCTTCCAAAAATACAGTTTTCAAATTCCTGAGTGTAGATGTTGCCTTTATATCTGTAGCTATGGGAAATAAAGGTAGTACAGTAGCAAAAGGTGGCCATTTATTTTTCTTTTGAATGGAAGTAAAATAATGTTTACTTACCTTTCGAATAAAGTGAGGCTAAAAAAATGTTGTTCCAAGATGACAGCAGCTCAGAGGCAGGAGGCTGGCTGGCCTCTTACATTTGCCTTGTTACCAGTTGGAGAGCAAAGTGTTGATGCTGCAGACTGCCCTGCTCACTCTTCAGCATTTCAAGCCTGATTGTATGAAAGCTTCGCTGTAATTCTGTGTCAATTTTAAATTGTTTATAAGGACTGGAGTGAGAACTGGGGAACTGAAACAGCATGGAACTTTTTGGGCTTGCAGTATTTTTTCCACAAAGGACCTGGAATGTGCTACTCCCCCCCATATTTAGAATTCTATTATTTTTTTTAATCCCATTTATATCCCGCCCTTCTCCAAAGACTCAGGGCGGCTTACAATTTTAAGCACAAACCAATGTGCTTAGCAATAGCCTTCATTCTATGTATATGCCTGCTTATTAGGGCTTTCAGGCCCCCCCAAGCGGCATTATTACAAAGTCAGCTTATTGCCCCCAACAATCTGGGTCCTCATTTTACCTACCTCGGAAAGATGGAAGGCTGAGTCAACCTTAAGCCTGGTGGGATGCGAACCTGCACTAATTGCAGGCAGCTGGTGTTACTTAAGGAGGCATCAGCCTACTGCAAACTTTACTCAGGCTTATAGTGTAGGGCCCTGAACTTGTTTTTTTTTTTTTTGCAGACATTTCATTACCCAACCACGTAACATCATCAGTACTAGAAGAGAATGAGGTTTATTCTTTCTACATATGTGTGTGGTCTGCCCTGTCAGTGTTGGTGGGATTGTTTTTGGTGGTTCCTTGATTAAGCTGTTGTTTACAGTTCGATTCTTTGTGTTGGTAGTTTCTTTCTTGGGATATTGTTTACTGCTTGATTGTTGGTCTAGTATTGATCTTGGGTGTTCATCTCTGTTAATCTGGGTGTTGATTGCTGCTAAGGAGATGTTGTGATCTTTGAACTTTTTGATTGCTTTGAATGGTATGTTACCTCCCGTATAGATTACTGCAATGCTCTCTACATGGGGCTGCCCTTAAAGACCACCCGGAGGCTTCAGCTGGTGCAGAGTGCAGCTGCACGGGTAGTGATGGGAGCACCCCCGACACTCCCATATTACACCCCTCCTGCGTGAGCTGCATTGGTTACCGGTTGCCCTCCGGGTGAGATTTAAGGTGCTGGTACTTACCTTTAAAGCCCTACATGGCTTAGGCTCAGGATACTTGCAGGACCATCTGCTGCCGGGAACGAATTCCCATCGCCCAGTACGCTCACACAGAGAAGGCCTCCTCAGGGTACCGTCGGCTAGACAATGTCGGCAGGCGACCCCCAGGGGGAGGGCCTTCTCTGTGGGAGCGCCAGCCCTGTGGAACCAGCTCCCCCATGAGCTTCGGATGGCCCAAGATCTCCAGTCCTTTCGCCGCGGCCTCAAAACACTCCTTTTCCACCTGGCTGACCTGGACTGACAGGGATTTTAATTATGTTTTTAATTTTTTAACTCTAATTTTTAATTTATTTTAATTTTAATTTATTGTACAGAGGCCTTTAATTTTAATTTTATCTTAACTTCTGTATTTATTGTATGTTATTGTTGTTAGCCGTCCTGAGTCCTTCGGGAGATAGGGCGGCATATAAGTCCCAATAATAAATAAATAAATTTATCTGGGTGTGTCTGTTGATCTGTTGATGAGTGGCAGGCATCCAGGAATTCTCTAGTGTTTTTGGACCTAATTTAGTCTAGGATGCTCATGGTTTCCCAGTTGAAACTATGGTGAAGTCTTATCAATTTCTTGTGCAATTAAGGAGTTTTCATCATGTCTTCTGCCAGTTGGTGTTCATAGATGTGCTCAGCTAATCTATCTTACATAATTGCTGTAATAGCCCTTATATTGTATGTTATAGATGATTCCTGTTTTTATTTTTGAAGCTGTTGAGTCTTTTGGTTTACTTAGACATTTTAGGGGACTTTAGTTGGTTTGTGTACTATGGTGATACCATGTGGTTGTAATATTGTGTTGGTTGTTTCTGAGATGTTTTTGATGTATGGCAGTGATAATCTTTCATTGGCTCCTGTTGGTTGTGCTGTAGTGGGCTAAGTGGTCAGGCATGTTTTGATAAGTTGCGTGGGTATTTATTTTGTTGGAAGGCGTTGTATAGATTATCTGTTTCCTTTTTCTGACGGCCAGGGTTGCTGCAGTGTGTTTATGCTTGTCTGAATAATGTCCTTACGCAGCTTCTCTTGTGGGAGGTTGGATTATTTTCTAGTGGCACACTTGCTTAGTGTGGGTGGTTTTATGATAGCCTAATGTTTCTAATTTGCAGTCATTGCCTTTGCTGATGGCAATGTCCAGGAAGGGTAGTCCATTGTTTTTTTTGTAATTTTTAGTCCTTTGAAGATGTTGCCGATAGCTTCATGTGTCTGCTCTAATTGTTCCTTTTTTATGACAAAGGTGTCATCTAGTTCTGCCATGGATTCTTTCACTAATTCTGGGTCTATGGATATAAAGAGTGCGGTGATGTTGAATAAAAGCATGATCTCATCTTCTTCAAATATCAGGTCTTTGATTTTTTTGGAAACACTGTAATGGGGAGTTGATAGAACATTTGCTCCCCTCTGTGAGATATTCTTTATTATAGGTAAAGGTAAAGGTTGCCCCGCACATGCGTGCTAGTCGCTTCCAACTCTAGGGGCCAGTGCACATCTCCGTTTCAAAGCCGAAGAGCCAGCACTTGTCCAAGGACGTCTCCGTGGTCATGTGGCCGGCATGACTAGACGCCAAAGGCGCACGGAACGCTGTTACCTTCCCACCGTAGTGGTCCTTATTTTTCTACTTGCATTTTTACGTGCTTTCGAACTGCTAGGTTGGCAGAAGCTGGGACGAGTAACAGGCGCTCACTCTGTTACGCGGCACTCGGGATTCGACCCGCCAAACTGCCAACCTTCTGATCGACAAGCTCAGCGTCCTAACCCACTGAGCCACCGCATTATAGCCACTCTCAATATAAGTATTTTAGATTACCCATGGAGCTGATTTCCTGATCTGCTCTATATAGTGGTACTAAACATACTATATGTTTAATACATGACCTGTCCAAATTATGTTCTGTAACACTGGAAATCATATCAAATATATGAAGAGGCTGGTTCTGTCAAAAGCACCCAAGATTATGACATTAACATCTAAGTGCATACACGGAGAGATGCACTGTAGCAGCAAGCAATGCACACTCACATTACAACATAGTCTATGGTACAACTCTGCCTCCACCTCTGCATAAAAGGATTTAAGAATTACAGGAGGCATGATGGTTATGAGCAGAAATCGAACAGGAAAGGACAGCTGATAGTGATCTGACCTACTATTGTGATGTGTTCCATTTCTGAAACCTAACAGCAAGGAAAGAAAAAAAAATGCCATGCACATTTAAGACTGTGTGCAACAACCGAGAACAGCAAGTAGCACACATTCCTCCTGTGTTAGTTTTTAATATTCCAAGAGTTGCAAATACCACCTTTTTAAAATCAGTTACATCATTAACATTTTGTGGGAATTAATTTCCATGAAACAGATTAATCTCTTCATAAATACAATGACAATAATATTTTTCTTTAAATATTGCTTTCAACTTTATATAACCTTGGCTTACTTTTTTTTTCACAGCCACAAAATAACATATAAAAACAATCATTTTGTTATCATGACAAACATTTCAAATATTACCTTACTAATCAAATATTAATATCTGTCTGAAAGAAGGAGTCAGATGATATTTGCTGAAGGGAATTTGAATGTACAAAGACTCCTAAGCATTAACGCTGATAAAGTTCCTTAAGTGGTGGTGTAAACAGTTTGACTTCTGGAATTCTTCCCCACCACTGTGTAGCAAAAACATGTCAAGGTGGAAAGGGTATTTTTGTAGTCTTCAGTAACATTTTCCTCACTTGTGCCTCATTTCCAACCGGGCTCCACCGTTAACAGTGGACGTAGGACAAGCCATTCTAGCCTTCTCCAATTAAAGCCTTGCAGCCATTGCCTTCCTTACAGGTATCCTAGATTCTAAAAAACAAGGAATATAGTCTGCCAATAATTCTGAGCACAGAGAAGGAGAGATCGCAAGAAACATTCCAAAGCTTTTATAGAAACAGTGCACATTGTTAAGTATGCATCTGAGAGACAGAAATATTTATTAAACTGAAATAAATTGTCAGAAGTGGTGACATTTTAGGTATCCATAAAAGTCACCAATTTCTATAGTTGATAAATTATGGGGAGTCACAAATAATCATGAACAAATACACTTTTGTCTAGGTCACAGGGGTAGGCAACCTTGGCTCTTTTATGACTCGTGGACTTCAATTCCCAGAATTCCTGAGCCAGCATGGCTCAGCTTGGAAACCTCTCCCTTTCCCCTCAGCATGGCTGGCTCAGGAATTCTGGGAGTTGAAGTCCACGAGTCATAAAAGAGCCAAGGTTGCCTACCCCTGGTAGGAGAATGTATTTTATTCACTCTTGTCTTTAACTGTTTCTGTTGTTAATGGTTGATTTAATAACATCCACTGAAACCACAATAAAGCTCCATTTCATTACAACTACTGAAAACGGTTTATTTTAATCCTGTACTTTGAGAACTGTAAAAATACAAAAATATAATACATTCTGCTTCCTGCTTTGAAAAACATAAGAGGCATACATCAGTTCCCTTACTCTACAGGATCAAATATTAATCCACTGTGAACCGTGTACAATAAGAAGCTAACTTTTACTGAACCAGAAAGTATTAGTTCATTTAAATTAGTACTCTGCCTGCACTGATAGGAAGTAAGATTTCCAAGATTTTATTTGGACTTTCCCCAGCTAAGACAAAAGCTTACAATAAAAAAATAATACATTCATCGCATGTAAATCCTCTATAGCTGGACAGAGCCCTAAAAGTTCCTCCAGAATTTCTATAATTCTTCATCACTGTTAAGATCATTAGCATTTTTTAACTGTTATCAGTCACTGCCATTATCCAAGTCTATGAACTGTTTACCTGTTTTATCATGGAAGTCAAGTACTATTATAAAAATGGAATCATCTACCCAGACAAATTTTGAATTGTAATGAGTAGCCAATGTAGACAGAGAGGATATTTAGCTCACACAATTGTCTCTCTCAAGGAGAAGTGTAACTTTGACTGATCTTAAATTTCTATTATTATTATTATTATTATTATTATTATTATTATTATTATTATTATTATTATTATTATTATTATTATTATTATTAATTTTATTTGTATACCGCCCTTCTCCCGAAGGACTCAGGGCGGTGAACAGGGCAATACATATTAAAAAACAAGATACAAAAATTAAAAACGATTAAACAAAATGCCCATGAATAAGTTAAAACACATTAAAAAGTAAGTTAAAACAGATTAATAAAACCCAACCCCATCCCATCAGGCCAGGCCAGCTTGTTCGAAAAGGTAGGTTTTGAGATCGCGCCGGAAGGAGCGGTGGTCAAGCGCCATCCGGAGCTCGACCGGAAGATGGTTCCATAAATCCGGCGCGCCCACAGAGAACGCCCTCCCCCTGGGGGCCACCAGTCGACATTCTTTGACCGGTGGCACCCTGAGGAGGACCTCTCTGTGGGAGCGTACTGGGCGGAGGGAAGTTGATGGACAGTCCCAGTTCCTTATTAGCTGGTCTATTAGAATCGAAGTAATCAAGCAGCTAAAGGTGAACATACAGTATATCTAAGGATATTTTACAAATTCATACTTTCCTTAGGAGTTGTACGGTAGGTTGCTTTACAAAAAGGTACTACTAGATCTGGGCTAAATATAGATAACACATCTTTTAACAACAGTCAAAGTGCCTCATGCCACATTCATCATATCTGTAGCATGCCAGGCTACCACAGGAACCCACTAGAGAAAGATTATTCCCTGCTTTCTGCCACCAGTTTGACAAACGGGAGTAGTAGGTTTATTACAATTTTTTTTAAAAAAACCCAGCACAAATGGAGCAAATAAGCCATTTTATGAAATGTGCAGGTAACATCCATTCCCCCGCCCCAACTTCTCTGTAATTCAGTATCTCCTACTGCATTCCTTTTCAAATTGTACTATAATTTCTAACTTGCAGTGTTGTTTTTATCAACAGCAAAACAAAAGTTTAAAAATCTAGACGTAAAATTGTCTTAAGGTTCCCATCCCCAGATTCTTATATATCAATTATGCAGATTTATTTATCAGGTCTTTAAATATGACCATCCCAAACTACAGGAACACAAGCAAAATGGTTTTGTTTTGATGGTAAATTCCACCCATCATTGACAGGAAAGAAAAAAACAGGAAGAACGAACTAATGTTAGAATGTGAGTAGTATAGTAGGTCTGTGCCTATACACCGGTAAGGATGTTGGACACTGGCAACTGCCAACAAGGTGTTCCACCCTAATTTATGTGAATGACATAACAATTCATTTAAAACTGGTTTTATTGAATAAAATGAACCCTCTATATAAACAGAGTGATGCAATGAAAGGCTCTTCATTTAATTGGGGAGAGGGAAGATTTATAATTTATTCAGATGCATACTTACCAAACATTCCTGCAGTCTTAGTCAGAGACTCTTTATTTACTCTGTAAGTGAATCCATCAGTCCTGGGGGTGGAGGTGAGAAGGGGAAGAGAAAAACGTTGAATGAGATTCGGTAATATCCAATCTTTATTGGGGGAAAAAGACTGTGAAATGAATTCTCTATTCTGAGCATGTAAACATTAAAATTATTAATCTTCTTGCCACCACTCCAAAAATTTTCAAACATTAAATGCTGAGGTACAACCTTTAGCACATTGATCAAGCTGGCAAAGCTTTTTACTGTTTGAAACGTGGAGCTTAAGTGTCTTTTTAAAAGAAAAATAATAATAACCATAACTGTTCATCATAATCTGCGGATAGTTAATTATTTAAAGAACAAACAGCACATAAAACATGTAACCTCTGAACTATTTTATGAAGTCATCAGAATCCCTGCCATACTTGTTGGTTCAGGTCAAGTGGTTATGTTGTCATTAGTTTAACTGTGCAAAATAATTAGATCAATGTGTTTTATTTATCTATTAATTTTATTAATTTTATATATTTTCCCTATAAAGTGGTTCTGGGAAGCTTACAAATTATAAACATCATACACTAGCAACTTTGAAGACCAACAGATTTTATTATAAGACTTACGTCAATGCCATATAATAACATTTGTTAGTCTTAAAAAATGAAGGATGAGGTTTTTGTGTTACTGTAGATCAGGGGTCTTCAAACTTGGCCCTTTTATGACTTGTGGACTTCGACTCCCAGAATTCCTCAGCCAGGCATGCTGGCTGAGGAATTCAGGGAGTCGAAGTCTACAAGTCATAAAAGGGCCAAGTTTGAAGACTCCTGCCGTAGATTAATATAACTTTCCTACAATGTTGTGCTCTTTACACTTATTCCAGGTATGTATTTGGCCAGAATACTTTGTAAATACAGCTTAGCCTGTGAAAGGCACTTATTTCTCCACAGGCAACATTTGCTACCTGATTTAAAGGTTTGGAATACCCCATCTGTTGTGTAGGTCATTTTGATACTGCCTGTCAAGGCTCATCTACGATATGGCCCCAAACTCTGTGGGGAATAAATACATCAACTCTTTGACTTTTGTCTTTCATGATATCATTATATATCTGTCAAATAATGGACATTTGTTCTCATACTGTGAGTCTTGCAATACTTATTTAAGCGTTTGCTCTGGCCTTCAAATTAGAACCACTGAAGAGAGTTGTCACATTTACTGACATGGAATTGCCAGATTCTCTAGATAGTACATCTGGTATTCCAGACTGTGGTAGCATCAATAGTGGTAGAGTTCGCAAGAATTTTCCAGCAGTTCTCTTAAATATTTCCATTTCAGTCCAATCTATTAGATGTGCAGCCATATTTATAGGTACAGGAACACCTACTTATATGCAGTGCCTACTCAACACCTACATACTCAAGTCATAAGAAGGATATTCTTATGGATGTTGCCATGGATTTGCATTTAGTGTCAAAAAATGGTTGTGTCTTTTTTTCCACAAAACAAACCACGCTACAGGACAATTTGTCAAGAGAAGAAGTGAGCCCCTCCTTACAACAGTTTAAGATGGGGCTAAAAACCTTATTTACACAGTCTTTCAATGTTTTATTGTAATTTTTATATTTTTTGTTAAAATTTGAATAATCATGTTCATGAATACTTGACTGTACAGTACAGACTCAGAATCAGAAAGAGAACAAATGAATATAAATCTTTACAAAAAAATTATACAAATTTGCTACCTAATCTCCTTTATGATCAGTATATTGTACTGCAAACTATAATGTCTCCAAAACTGGGTGGAAAGTGAGAACGGGGCAAGGAAAGCTCCCTTCATCGGCAAAAAATGCTCATGATTTTAGCTACATACTAGAGTTCTTTATGTTTTGTATTTAGCACTGGATGCTCTGTGGAATGGTAATAACATCACACTCCTTCTGAAAATTTTCTACTGTTAAGACATTGATAGTAATTCATCTTCTTCATTGAGTTCCAGATATTCACAACTTGCCTCCAAAATTGTGAATGTTCTAACACTGGAAGTTTATAAGAAAAGATTGGACAACCATTTGTCTGAAATGGTATAGGGTTTCACGCTTCAGCAGGGGGTTGGACTAGAAGACCTTCAAGGTCCCTTCCAACTCTGTTATTCTGTTATATATACTCACGTTTTCATTTTGGCCACCATGCCTAGTCGCACAAAAGTAGCCAAAGCATTTTTCTGCATATCCGAAGACAGGATCTCGTACCACTGCGTGCTCCCTAAACAGGAGGAATGGGAGCAATGAAAAATGCAATCCTTCTATTTTAGAGCTAACATCAGTATAACATTGTAATGTCCAAATCCCACACCTGTCTCCAGAAGCTGGGAAGCCAGGCTTCGGACTCCAAATACAAAGTGCTTCTCAGTAAAGGCTTCATTTGTTTCATTAAAAAGGTATTTGCAGATTATCTAAGAAAAACATTTCAACTGAAGTTACATCAGTGTTACTAAGCACATCACAAAATAGTCACAGTTCTTTTTACAGTAAGGTAGGCATACGACAAAACTGAAAACATTTCAGCTGAAAAATACTTCTCAATATTTGAAAGAGGTGAAGCTGATGATTAAGAGCTATTTTTTTATTTTTAAAAAATCAGTATTCCCAGTAAAATATATATTTTTTCTTTCTTTTTTGAATGGAAATTTTCCCGTACTATGTACCTCAATCTGTTTCTGGAAATTTTACGTTACAGAGCACTTTGTAAACAAGAACTGGGTCTGTGTCATGAGTGATATAAAGATAAGTAAAAAGCCAGATAGGAAGAGGCTTGGTAAGAAAATTTCAGCCCTTCCATTCAATATTCATTTCACTGGATCATGAATGTACTATAATCCTATAACATAATAATACTCAATTATATCTAAAATAACAGCTTAGTGAGGTGATGTAATTTTATGTAAAAGGCTGGGTGTGTTTCATTTTCCTCTCAACGTATCTGTGCTAATCAATGAGAGCACATTGGTAAATATTAAAGTTGCCTTGCTTAAATTAGAAAGATGATGGTGGAGGGAAGGGGTTATAATTCAATGAAACAACTTGAAATTTAACCTTTAAAGCCCTAAAACAGCTTCAAATAAAGCCAGGAGAGGCCACATGGTGGCTCCCTGGTGATATTGGGAGTGAAGCTCCAAAACTAGGCAGCACAGCATGCAATTGTGGAAATTAAAGACCCAACCATCTGAAAAGTAACAAAACTACCTGCTCTCATTTGAAAATGTCGTAAATCAAGATAGTCAATTGGGGGCCCTTCTTCAGATGCCTTGGGCATCATAAAGGAAAGGAAACCGAAGGCTTTTTTCATGGCATTGCCCTCAACTCTTCCCCAGGGAAATTCTCTCCTAACAGGATGAACTGTAATTGCTGGGCAAAGAAAGACCTCTTTACTTGCCAGATGTCTAACCCAATACTAGATAATATTTCCACCCAGTAATTTTTTGGTTTGTTTCTTGCTTATCCATAAAACTCTGCAATCTTGCTGTATAGATGGGACTTTGAGAATCTTCTTCCTTTCAATGCTCAGAAAGCATGTGTGTATTACAGACAAAAACTATTGGAATTAGGAGACAATATATTTACAATAAGAGTTAAAGATGGAAGCTCAGCACTGGCATGTAATAGTTATTATCATTCCCAACAAAAGGATGACCGCTAGTGAAAAGAATGTTGAAAAACTCATACCTGATAACCTTCTACAAATGGCTTAAACATCACACTCAAGAAAGTAATTATTGTACTTCCTTTCTCTGTGACAAAAATCTGCTGTGGTGTGTCTTGAATGGCCCCACATTTTGTAAGCAAGAAACAACCTTCTTCAAAATCCTAGAGATTAAATAAATCTGTTATTTTTTTAATGGCTGTAAACCCAAATGTAACATCCACATTTTATTCTAAAGTCAACCAATATACACAGAAGAGTAAAAAACAAATCTACAGATCATGTTAACATCTCAATATTATAAAAGTCCAGTAATGTGACAGCGAGATGGATGATGAGATAGATGATAGATAGATAGATAGATAGATGATAGATAGATAGATAGATAGATAGATAGATAGATAGATAGATAGATAGATAGATAGATAATTACTTCAGTAACTGGAGAGGTGAGAAATCTGGAATCTAATCCTGAAAACCACTCGTCACATTTACTATTCTGAAAGTCCAGCTACCTCATTTGTGAAATAATACTCTAAACTAAGGGTTTCCAAACATGACAACTTCAACTCCCAGAATTCCTCAGCCAGCATAGTTGGAGCAGTTGAAGTCCATGCATTTTTAAAGATGTCAAGTTTGAGAAAACATTGCTCTAACCCATAATAAAGCCAAGATGATATGGTGGAAATAGAACCCAATTATATCAAAACCTGCTTTTCAGGATAAAAGACAATAGATATGACATGCACCCAGACTGGTACAATCTCTTTGCCAGAATATGACTTCTGTTTTTTTAAAAAAATTCCTGTCTCACCTCTGCTAGGGTGTGAACAATTTCAAAACAGGAAATGGAAATGCAAGTTACATAGGTACTTTCAGTTTGCCACACAGCCCCACTTCTACTGTATACTTAGATCACATACACTTTTTGAATATTTGTTACACATATTGCACATCTACATTCTAACAGCACCTTAAAGACTAACCAAACCATTGTGGGTACGATTTGATATATTTTTATGAGGGAATTGAATTGCAGCATTACAAAATAATCCCCAAAACTCAGCAATGCAATGTGTGTTTCGCATGACATAAAGAATTTATATTTCTTTGTTTGTTTTACCAGGCTTATAAATCCCAACTGATTCTGAGCAACCTTCATAAACTGTATTAAACGGACAATACATGTTCTAATAAAACAGCAGGGACATCAAATCATAAAAATAGCAATATATTGAATCAGAGAGGACTCTAATCTAATTTAACAATGCAGAGATTCAATACGAAGACAAAACCTTCCAATCAAAATGAATATGAACTACTTTCCAAAGTGGGCTGACAACAAAAAGAGGAATAGTTTGCTGACAGATAAGACCAGGGCTTTTTTTCTCATAGAACGCTCAGAACGGAGTTCCGGCACCTTTTTGGGATGGAATCTTGTAGGGTAAGCAAGGCGGGTTGTATGACATGTGTGAGTTCCGGCACCTTTTTCTTTTACAAAAAAAGCACTGGATAAGACCATGACATTTCTGGCCTCAATGGCGCCTACACCATTCATCCCCTTGAGAGGGGAAGGAGAAAGAGAGAGAGAGAATGCCTATGTGCCTGCTAACCAAAGATAGAAGGCTTTCTGTAACTATGAGCAAGATCTGGCTCAGAAAACATGCTGGTAAATAATCAGTTGCAAGTTTAGATATCAAACTACGTATATCTTCCAGCAGATTTCACCACTGGCTAAGTTGAGCTGCTGGGAGTTGTAGTGCAGCCCAAGTTCTCAACTCCTACTTAAATGATAAATAATGTACATCTCTCAGAATCCTCCAAGTATTTATTTTCTAGCCACAATGGTAGCTGCGACTGTTTTACATCCAATTATTTATACTGCAACGTTCAATCAGACTATTGCGTTACAACATTCTTCTTTCCCAGATAACACCGAATGAAGAATTATAAGCTAGAATGCACCTGACCTAATTGGAATAACCTGTTTTATGGGATAGAAATCAGCTCCAGAAGGAGGGGACTCATATGCCCCACCCTTTCCAATACAACTTCAAGATAGTTACTGAGAACTTTTCATGCAGCTTTGATTGGCTGCAGATTATCAGCTCAGCAAAATATTGCTTATCTGAAACAAGTCCATTTTAACCCAAAATACAACCAATGAAAGTACTTTCCTATAACTACCTCGCTGCAATTAAGAATATTCACAATTTGGGTTTGGATGTAGTAGATTAACTTTTCATTTCCTCCATAATTTCATTGATACTCTTTCTGTGTCCATTGCAATCATTATGTAAATAGTCTGGATTTAATCAGATTATTGGTCAATCTTTTTACATATAGTTTATGTAAAAAGGCAGAAAGGGTGTAGTAGGTAGCCTTTTTTATTTGTTTTGGGGACGGGAGGGAGCTAAAGGAACAAAGTTGTTGTTGTTGTTGTTGTTGTTAGTTGCGAAGTCGTGTCCGACCCATCGCGACCCTATGGACAATGTTCCTCCAGGCCTTCCTGTCCTCTACCATCTTCTGGAGTCCATTTAAGCTCACGCCTACTGCTTCAGTGACTCCATCCAGCCACCTCATTCTCTGTCGTCCCCTTCTTCTATTGCCCTCAATCTTTCCCAGCATTAGGCTCTTCTCCAGTGAGTCCTTCCTTCTCATTAGATGGCCAAAGTATTTGAGTTTTAGCTTCAGGATCTGGCCTTCTAAAGAGCAGTCAGGGTTGATCTCCTCTAGGACTGACCGGTTTGATCGCCTTGCAGTCCAAGGGACTCGCAGGAGTCTTCTCCAGCACCATAGTTCAAAGGCTTCAATTCTTTGGCGCTCAGCCTTTCTTATGGTCCAGCTTTCACTGCCATACATTGCAACTGGGAAGACCATAGCCTTGACTATACGCACTTTTGTTGACAGGGTGATGTCTCTGCTTTTTAGTGTGCTGTCTAGATTTGCCATGGCTTTCCTCCCCAGGAAAGGAACAAAGTATGTATACTAAACCTTCTGGAAGCTTAATCAACCTACTTTATATGTTTATTTTTCTAAAAATTGTGGAAAAATCATAGCTAAAAAACAGCAGCGTGATCAAGGAATGCTTCGGAATCATGCTTGTTATCAGATCACTTGTTCTCATCCCACCCAATTCCTAGAATTCTGGGTCTTGCATTTGGGAGTTTTGCTCCCAACTGCTCTGTCAAACAAGCACAGTTTTTCCAGTGCAGAAGAGAGAGTTTGTCAAGAGTTTTCCATATCAAAATTAGAAAAAAAAGGGGGCACAGAACTTGAAATGAACTTGAACATTTTGGAACTGAGCACTCTGTACTGCTTTGAGGATTCTTGAACTGCTTTATTGAGGCAAGATGAAGTGCCTTTTCAACCTGAAGAGGCAGAGTAACTGAATTCACCACAATGTCTGTAGCAAACAGTTGTGACTTGGCTTATGCAAGAGCAAAGTGAAGGACTTTTATGGCCCAGTAACCACACTTGGGAGGAAACATGGGCTGAAGCAATTTCTCCTTTTAAAAAAAGCAACTAAACTACAGTAGATTAAGTGGCTGTGTACATAATCTTATGCCAGCCTATTCATTATGGATTTCCTCTGGGTCAAAATGGGTATGAATTAAATGTGGCAAAGCTTCAAATCCAAGCAGTGGGAGGAAGAGGTAACACCCCTAGGATAAGAGCAACTGTAGTGGAAATGAATAGGGGCAGTGGAAGTTCCCCAGATTTGGGACAAAAATGAAGAAAAAGAGCACAGACTGTTACATGAGAAACAAGAAAATTACAAAACTAAAAGGCTATAGAGATGGTTGAGGGCATGTAAGAAAGAGCTCATGGGGGACAAGAACATTACTCCACCCATTTAAAGTGATCCTGCAAACTGATGACCTCTTGGTTCTTTTTTGTCTCCACTTTCCAATCTTTTAAATATTTTCCTATTTAAAACTATTATTGTAAGTGGAGCAATTAGGTTACCTCAGAAACACTCACTCATAATTGGGATATCAGCGTAAGCAAAAATAATTTGGGGATGACTGAACAGAGGTTTATTTAATCCAAAGAAAGTTTGAAAAACTTTGAATATTGTTTACCAATGGATACTGATTTTTTTTTCAGGTGATTAGAATAAAGGAGAAGATATTTGGATGGTGGTCGTGATGTGCAAAATGTTATCTTCTGACTGTTTTGAGTCTGAAATTTCATGAAATGTCCCATCTGTAGAACTGCTGGTTCAACTGAGAAATGAGAAACTCTTAGTGCTCTGGAAATGCTTTGAGCCTGAAATCCAGTTTTTTAAAGTTTGGATCAGCTTTCTTTCAAACTCAAAATACTCAAAATAGGGGGATTTTTTGTTGTTGTTTATATTTTGTTTTCATAGAAAAGAATATCAAGAAGTTTAAAAAAACCCCAAACCCCCAATGTAGAAAACTGCCTCTAGTCTTTTGTTTATACTTTTTGTTTTATTTTTTTGTTTTCATAGAAAATATCAAAAAGAAAAGTTAAAAAAAACCCCAAACCTCCAATGTAGAAAACTGCCCCTAGTCTTAATCTCAATTAAGTCATGACAAATTCCCTCAAATATTAAGAGCTCAAAACTTAACAGTTTACCTTCAGGGAGATTCCAGGAAAGAAGATAAATTCTTCAGAAAAAACATCATGCCAGAAGGAAAAATGGTTATAGACTTCCTCTGGAAAACAATTTTATTTATGAATAAGACCTTTCTTCAAATATTTTTTCTATTAAAAGACAACATTTGAAAGATGCCTTTTAATATACACACACACACGCACACACACACACACACACAGACACACACACACACACAACACACACACAGTGAAACCATTGTTAGATAAATGAAAATGACCACATTATGGACATAATTTGGAAATGCATTCTGAAGCTTCTCTTGTATGAACCACTGAAACGATTCAGAATTCCAGAGAAACAAGATGATTGTTCCAATGGCAAACAATAGAAATAGCATTTCTAACTGTCTACTATCTCCAGCAAGCAGTTGTTGCAGAATTATACTTTGATGAATAAAATCTGGAATCATGGCTACATTTGCACAGGAATTATTCAAACCGAATCCACAAGGCTTAGAAATACTTCAGCCCACAGCCCCAATTAGTCAGGCCAGGGGAAAGTACATGTGGAAAGTAAAACTCTTTATCGATGCTACTTTTGTGAAATTCACACTTACCCAAGCTTCAGATTTTACTTATGCTAAACTAACGTCTGTGCGTAATGGATGCTTGCTGAACTAGTTTACTGGACACAATTGATTTGATACCATTTATTCACTTGCAGAATACAGAGAACAAAAAGACGACAGGAAAAAAGATGATTGATTGGTTGTATCTCACTGTATGTCTCTACTGTTGGAATTAATACCACTGATAGATTTATTTCCCCTTCTTCCTGCAAATCTCCCATCTGCTACAGAGGATTCAAGAGTCCCACCAAAGAAGATATAAGGTGAAAAACAAAGTTTGCTCAGAAAAAAAAACACATTGCCCTGCATGAGCTCAAATCCATTTACAAAGTGTTGGTTAGCTCATATGCCTAAAACCTAGCCCAACCAAGATTTCAGGGTTAAAAATCTTCTTTATAGCTATTCAAAACATACTTATCTGAGTGCACCTGTATTCTCGCCATGCTTTGAGCTCTTGGGCCCAGGGAGAGCACGAAAATTCAACATTTGTCTACTTAGTGACTTAGGTAACTGAACAATGGGGTTTATCTGTGATTTAAATTTTAGCTTTGTAACTACAATAGAGCAGGGCTTTTCAACCAGTGGTACGGGTACCACCTGTGGTACATTGGCACCTGGCAGGTGCTACGTGACCATCCTAGAAAAGTGGTAGCGGGGGAGGGGAATGAGCTGAACCGGTGGCAGCACCGCACAAGGCTGAGTGAGAGATGGCTGGAGCTGTAGGGCTGTCAGGGCTCAGTGGAAGCACCAGGATCAGCGCTTCTTCGGGGCTGTCAGGGCTCAGCGGAAGCACCAGGATCAGCGCCAGGCTCCAGCTGTAGCTCGGCACTGAACCCGGTGCTTCTGCCGAGCCCAGAAGAAGCGCCAATCAGCTGGAATGTTGCAGCATCTCCAGGGTCTTGTGATTTACATTCAGATGCTTGGCAACTGATTCATATTTATGACGGTCCCAGGGTCATGTGAAGTGACCAAAACCTGCTGCAACCACCCAGCGGGGGGGGGGGAATAAAAACCAAACAACCCCACCCCCACCTCCGCTGCCAATCCTCAACCGAAATGCTCACAACAATGAAAACCTCGGACAGAAGGAAGAGCGCCAGGTGGGCAGGGAGGTGTCTTGCTCAGCTGTGGCTTGGGGGGGCACACTTTTCAGTGCCATTGTAACTTCAAACAGTCACTAAGTCAGGGGTGTCAAACTCAATTTTATTGAGGGCCACATCAGCATTGCGGTTGCCCTCAGGGGGCCGGGTGGGTGTGGCCAGGGTGGGCGTGGCCTAGTGGGTGGGCGTGGCTACAGTGCGTATGGCCTACTGTGTGGGCATGGCCAGCTCTACATCGTTGGCATCAAGGGTGCCTATGGGGGCCTGGGCAGGAGTGGGACAGATCTGAGGGTCTCTGGCAGAAGGAGGGTCTCTGGGCCAAGGCAGTGGGGGCCGTTCCCTCACTGTTTCCAGGATGGCTTCGCGGGCCGCATGAAACCACTTCACGGGCCGGATCTGGCCCCCGGGCCTTGTGTTTGACATGTCTGCACTAAGTGAACTGTTGTAAGTGAAGGACTACCTGCACTTCATCACTTTTTTCTGTTGTTTTTTTTTTGGTCATCAAGTTTTTGACACCTTGCTAGGCGACTGGTGGTGCTCGGATGTTGCCATATCCTAAAAGTGGTACAATGGGTGAAAAAGTTGAAAAGCCCTGCAATAGAGAAGTGAAATTACCTTTTCTGGAACTGTGTGTGTTTTGCAATGCAATTGCTACAAAAGCTGGTCGCACAAAGACATTAAGCAATTGATTCCTATAGGAGCCACACAGGAGGCTGGAGAAGGCTCGCCTAAACACTGGGTCCTCTGTAGCAACAAATCCCATTTCTTTGTCATTGAGGATCACTTGTCCATTGACCAAGCTTGCAATGTTGGAATGCAGCGCCAAGGCAGATTTTACAGCTTCGCTGGCACAAAGATTATCTAATAATAACAACAACAATGAACAAATTGCAAAGGAGTATCAGTACCTACAAAAGTATGCTTTTTGTCTCTGTTTTAACATGAAAATAAATTGGAGGGAGAGGTTTCTCACAATTAACATATTTTCACATTTGGAATGGACTGAGAGTTTCTGAGTTTTGGGGGCACGTTCTCAGGGGAAAAAAATCGTCTTGAAAAAATGTTCAAAAGACTCAGCTTGAAGGAGCTACTCTGTCGTCATTTGCCTTAAAAAAATTACTAAACTTACCAAAGAAAGAAGAAATAAAGGAGAAACAGCAGCTAAGGCTTCTAGTTTTTTCCCCGTAAAGTTTCCAAACTTTAAAAATGAGGACTTATCCAAAATAAATATTTTCTTTGCTGTTGCGGGCACACTGGTGAATAACATTTACAACTCAACTGGTCAATGTGCAAGGATTTTTTTAAAAAAAAACTTTTTAAAAAAAATAATCCCAGATTTTATATTAGTTAATACTAGAAGCAGCTAAATCACTTCTTGTGAAATCTACAAAAGTGCAAGGAGGAAAAATCAAAGGCAAATTAACACAAAGCCTCTAACAAACAGGCAAAACTGGAAAGGAGAACCACACTTTTTGTATGTGGGAGAAAGTTGTCTGAACTGGGAACTTGCTCATAAAATACTGATGATTTCCCCTTACTACCCCAAACAACCAGCAAGTACAACAGTATTCTATTTCCTGCCCTCAGCAGCTAGCAAAAAAATCTATAATATTGTATGGCAAATTAGCGAAAACGAACAAAAAAATCAAAAGGACTGCAGCTAAGCATCAGGAAAAAAACGGGGGATTGAGGAACATTTGTCCTCCTCCCCAAGGCAATATTAATCCTGACTTTCAGAACCTTACCGTAATAACAAACTAAAATGGGCTTACGGAGGGGAAGGATTTTGCTTAATTTTCCCGGAATACTTTTTAAAAATGATTTATAATGTGTCTTCTACTCCTAAATGATAATGTTTTTATACATAATTGAAAGTCAAATGAGCTCCTGAACAAGGGTTGAATGAATTCATCAAATCTTATCTCTATTGGGATTTTCGCTAGGACATAATTCAATTTTTTTGTCCTGGTGGTTAAGGTGCTAGATTAGAAGCCAGGAGACCTGTGAGTTTCACTTTCTCCTTAGGCACAAAAAACTTTCTTGGTGATTTTAGGCCAGTCCTTTTCTCTCAGCCCAACTCAACTCACAGGGTTGTGGGGAAAATAAGAGGAGGGTACACCGCCTTGAATTCTACCATATAAATGTAGGATTTAAATCTAATATTTTTTAAAAAAAATGCAAAAAGTTCCTTATTCTCCACGATAATCAGACAATCAGAATAGTCTTAAAGAGTCCTAAAAGAATATTCTTCAGCAGTAATTCTAGTCTTTGACTATCCTAAAATAGAAACAAAGAATAATACAAATTCTACTGCTTTCAGAAAAGGAAAGTATATATATACAAGGGTGCTTGCATACCAGGCCAGTCTAGGAATCCTCCAAATAGCTGAGTTAAATTTTTCAACCAAAGTGTCTTTTCGACCAGAAGTTCAAAATCTATGGCTGGAAAATTCTGGAGCAGGATAGCAGAAATCAACATCCATGGATTCAGTACCATATTTTCGATTTGTAAGAGCTCTATTTTGTAGGCTACATCCGTGACAAATTTCTGTATTTCTTCAGATGGCTTTTGGGGAATATGCCTAGAAGAAAATGTACAATGAGCAAAGCATTTATAATGGCTATCTTGCAATCCTTTTCAACTTTAATTGAAGAATAGAAAAGTCCTTTGGTTTTTTTTGCAAAGAATCTTTCATCCCTTCCAAAACATCTTTTAATAAAGCCTTTTCCAAGTTTCTATTACACACACACACACACACACACACACACGCACACACACTTCTTACATTCCAGTTATGCAGTGATTTCAGAACATAACAAAACAGAGCTACCAGATCTGGTTGCAGACATCTGAACAATACTAGAAACCAATGAAGAGATAAGAGTTTCTTTACATTGCCATTCAAAGGTTATTGTTGCAGATAATATAAGAGCTCTATGAAAGACAAGATACCAAAGCTTTTTTTTCCTTGCAAACTATTAAAAATACTCAACCATGAAATGCATACCTTGGAACTAAGTTAAATGGATATTTAGTCATTCTCCCAGCTTCCAATGTTCTAAGTGATACAGGCTGCCCAAAATGCACATGTATGCTTCCAAAATCTTCATTCAGAATTTTTCTGGCTTTCAAGAGTCCCTACGGAATGAAAATGAAGTAAAAATAAATGTAACATAAATACTTACAATTCTGAAGATGGATTGATTTTACATATTTCACAAATGTGACTCTGGACAACATACAATAAAAACAAAACAAAAAAATGCATCTTAAAATAGCCATAAAAAAGCGGGAAACAGGAAAGAACCACGGAAGAGAGTTTAAAAATCCATATGTAATAAAGCTGCTTTGCAGGCCCCTATCCCTAAGGGATCCCCCAGGCCTGCTGAAAAAAAAAGCACACTGTAAAAGACGTGTAAAATCTGTAACATAATTATGTATATAATACCTACAGATGTAATACATTTATCCTCTCATTTCTGCAGTATAGGTAGTCCTTGACTTACAACCATTCCCATTTACTGACCATTCAAGGTTACAATGGCACTGGAAAAAATTGACTTATGACCGTTTTTCACATTCACGACCGTTGCAAGATCCCTATGGTCACACGATCAAAAATTGGGAAGTTGGCCATTGGCATGCATTTAAGAAAGTTATATGATCATATGATCCCTATTGACCTTCCCAGCCAGCTTCCTACAAGCAAAGTCAATGGGGGAAGCCAGATTTCCTTAATGACCACATGATTCATTTACTTGTGATTTGCTTAACAACTGTGGTTAAAAAAAAAGGTCATAACATGAGGCACAACTCACTTGACAACTTAGTAACAAATTTTGGGCTCAATTGTGGTCGTAAGTCAGGGACAACCTGTGCTACTTCTGAAGTTGTTATAGCTTTATGATTCTTACCTCTTTCATCCTGACAAAAAGTCTATAAAGTATAATGCCATTATTGTTTTTATTATTTTACAGAAGTAAAGCTAAAGTGACCGTGAAGAGTGATACCCTAAAGAGAAGAACCAACTACAATTTAGCACAGCAGGAATTAAGAGGGACAGCAATGCATTCTCTTTTTTTCCTCTTTCTTTTCTTCTCAAGCATAACTGTAAGGAGTTGGGAAGCTTCTGCCTTCATTTTAGATTAACCAGTTTTGTGTACTGTTCGGTCTCCTAATTATGCCTAGTTGAAATAAGCGAATATTATGAACTATGGTTTAAAATTGGCTGCAATTAATTTAAATTTTCAATTTGTCTTCCCTTGTCAAAGAGAAGAGAAAGTGGGTGGTGACACCTAAACTCACTCCAGCTTATTTTATTTTCATAATGCTGATTTACACTTTAGTATGATCATCACCCTAGACCACATGGCAAGACAATGTCCAACATTTCCCCCACATGTATATTAACTTGAATCCTTACCGATGTAGACTCTTTTGGTTTAGGGACTCCCAAAAGTTCATATGCATAAAGCAATTCTTCCAACACCCTCTCATAACTTATACTGATGGGGACAAGATATATATCAAAAATCTCCCTTTTAAGAAAAGGATCCATCACAATATTGAGAAGACCTGCAAGTACAAAGGAGACTTTTTAAAAACAAGAAATTTAAAAGCACAAAAGCCTTTTTAAAAGAAAACTAAATTAATACCAAATCTTCAGGTAGGAATTCAAGCCTAGATCTTAGGGCTGTGCAAAAGATCCTGCGTATGAATCATTTCATGAACAGAACAGGAAGTTCCTATCAGTCCACATCCAGAGAAGTCTTCTTTTTTAACTTGATCCAAAATGTACGTGTTTGATCCAGAGACAGAATTGGAATATACCTATGTTAGACAAGATGTTCCAGAACAAATAAAACAGCAAGTGCTATGCTGTTTTAATAAGAGGGGAAAAAAGAAGTGAGAGGAGAAATGGAGTATCTGGAGCAGGGGTAAATTAATTCCCAACTAAAGGGAAATAAGGCAAAAGAAACTTGGGAAGATTGAGGCAGGCAGTTGGCAGTTGCAATATATGGTGGGATGACAGCAAATGGCTATGGGAAGATGGAGGGGAGGTGAGCATGTGCAGAAGAGAGGGGCAGGTGAGGTGCACAGACTTAGCTTTACTCAACCTGATGTCCCTACCAGATACGTCTTTACGCAAGCCAGGGAGCAATATGCTCTGAGTTTCAGTTTGACTAGAAACAGACCAGACTGGAATAGTTTGGATAAACATCCAAGCCACAGTGTGTTTATTCCATGCAGAGAATTTAGCACATCTTTCATTTCAGACACGTGTGTCAGTCCCTAGCAGTTGTTCACAGTAAGGTTAGATTCTCCCAAAGCTTATGAGCCAGAGTTATTAAAAGGAAAAATAGTCTGAGGTTTCGTAAATTTGAAACTTAAATGTTCTTCAGCATCTCATTATCACTATATTCATTATGGGAAGAGTTCACTGCTCATAATGCTGATTGCCTCCTGAAGCAGGGAGAAATTGCAACTCACTTCCCCGATATGGGAAGAATGTGCACACATTGAGGCCCTGTAATCTTGTGGAATCTTCCAGCTCTAAGAAGTCCAACAGAAGCTCCTATAAAGTTTTGAATATAACTTTAAGTGTTCACAGCTACATTGCACAAAGAATACATGATCTGCACCTACAGCAACTATAGCATTTTGACCAACGTACCAAACTTTGGAGACAATGTCTTTGCAGTACGGCTTCTAGTACCTTCAAGGTAAAACTCAACAGGAGCATGTCCATTCTTTAGTAAACGAGAGAGAGAGAGAGAGAGAGAGAGAGGGGGGGGGGGGGGAGAGGGAGAGAGAGAGGGAGGGAGGGAGAAAGAGAAGTCAACAATTAGTAAAACAAGTGAGATATATACATTTTTCCAATAAGTAACCCATAAAGTTGAGAAATAATCTGAAACAGCAATAACCATAAAATTTAATTAAGCTCTGATTTTCAAAATCTAAAATTAAAAAGAATCCCTTTTTCCACAGAACAGAAATGTATTTACATGTTGCAGATATCTACCATTAGCAAAAAACAACACAAAATTACTGACAATTTTAAAGTTATTCACCTTTAAAATACACTTGACATATTCAGCAAACACTGCCCAGTACAGCTTGTTTCCACCAAACGTGCGTCGCATAAAAAAGGCACCTGATTTTCGTAGCAGTTCACCAACTATTTTCATTCCAAGGAAATCTAGCAAAAACAGAGAGTACAGTTGAATGAATTTAATCATTGTCAGCTTTGCAAGATAGTCCAGTGAGTCCAGAAGTGCTAGCTCTAATTTTATTGTAAAATTACACTAACAGAATCTTGCAGGTCTGAAAGGACATCTCTTCCACCTCGCTTTTATAATCCAAGAAATGAGGGAAGGTCCTTTCTGAGACTTTTTTTTGTGCTACACCTCCATTCCTTTTGCAGACTCAGTTGTTGCTTTTAGTTTAATCTGGGTCTCCTCCTCCTGTCTCCCAAGCTCATTCCCATGTACCATTACCTCCAGTTTTCCTAAAGTAGAATTTAGCTCTAAGCAGAATGAAAAATAGCTCACAATTTTGAGAAAAATGCAAGTGTGGATCTTTCAAAGAGAAATATATACAAATTATACTAAGAAGCCATATCTGCATTGCTACTGTACAACTTCTAGGTAATCAAAGAAAGTCCATGTGAGACTCACTTGCTAGATCTTAATACTGTTTCCTAGATACTTTGCATGGCTTAATTAGACATAGACATAAGACATAGCATGGCTAATAAAAATCCCCTTTTTATATCCATTATAGTTTCCCCCTTTTTTCTTACTTATCTCACTATTCAACTGACTTTTGCAAAAGACATTTAACATGTCTTGACTTTGATCATGGGTAATGGTTGTTAACATAATTAACATCTCTGCCTTGAGAAGCTGGCTATCAATTAAACTCTGCTTAGTTAATATCTTCTGCTTCTTCAATTGATTATCTTTAAAATAAAGTCTGAACTGCCATTAAATATTTCTAAATCAAAATTGGCTTCAATTCAGATTTACATTAAAAAGTTAAAATGTATGCATATAGAAGATGCTAAACATTTTAACACATTACAATTTATATACCTTTACTCAGAAAGTTATTGAAGAGCTCCAGTGTCTATATCTATTTGTGGCATTATGTGATCATTTGCATCTCATGTTTACTAATGTTACAAGCTCATGTATATTAGAAGCTGTTTTGAAGTTTGAAGTAATTTCTGAATATGGATTACTTTCAGCCATAAATTTCAATTATGAAATCCATTATAATTACCTCAAAACAAGTTACTCCATTTTCTATGATGAGAACAGGGGGAGGGCTGTGAATTCAGCCATTTTGAATTTTTTTTCAGCAACATTTTTTTCCTCAGAAGTATAATGATTTACCATAAACACACAAAAATAGCAAAGAAAGAAGAAATATTTCAATCCAGTTTTATAACAGTCAGGTCAAGCCAGCTTTGAACTAACATAAAATTCTGGGAACTAAAAGCAAATTCTAAGAAAATTAAAATGTTTACCTATTCCTGCTGCAATGACGGGCATAGCCAAGTCATAGCTATATAACACATAGGACAGTAAGAGAAAATCCATGTAGCTTCGATGGCTGGGCAACAGGACAACGGGATGTTCTTGGATTGCCTGTTGTAACTAACAGAAAACATCATGTTATTTATTAATAACAAAGAATAAGAGAGATTTTGAATTACTTTTTGTTTAAAAAGGAAAAGAAAAAGAATAAGAGATTTTGAATTACTTTTTGTTTAAAAAGGAAGTTTTACTAAAATGCATATTACAACTATGCGTTTTTTCCCCCTGCAAGCTAAAATGCTAATTTTGCATTGAGGTCCATAGGCTGCATCTACCGTTACTTGCAACCCTCTACCATAATGATGGCAACAGGTTACATTTCCTATGGCTTGCCTGCGACCTTCCCCTTAACGTATTATTTATTCCAGAAGACTAGAATTCAGAAGGCATATTTATGTTATTTATTTATAAAATTTATTGACCACCCATCCTACCACAGGGCAACTCTGGGTGTCTTACAACCAATCACTTTATAGGGAATAAATATGCAAAACCATGTCTGCAAAAAACGGGATTTAGCCCTGTACTTTGACAGGAAAACAGCTATGGGGTGTTTATAACTCACAACTCTTTTCTCCCATACTTCACTGACAACAATTCCTTTGATTAGATTTTTAAAATTTTGCTTTCCTCTGTAAACCAGCATGTAAACCAGTATTTTCTGTTAAGTAATTCCCAATAATTTTTATCTGGAAAAAATGGTGGCTGAAATTCAGTTGCATTGTCCAAAGTTCAAATTAGTTCATTGAGTCTTCAGCTGAAGTACATAACAGTTGCTTAGTATCAGTCTGTCATCTATAGATCACTAAAACTCTTGTATCTGTAACCTTTAACTGGGCAAAATGGTGCAACAAAGGGCAACCCTTTTTCATTTGAGGCACCCCAAATGAGCTAACCTACAACATGCTGGAACCTGTTACTCCTATGGGAATGACATTTTGGAAAGTTCTTGCCGTTTCCATGTTGCTGCCATGCTGCTAGGGTCACAAGACCTTCCCTTACAATGTTTTCTGACACTTTCCCACAAGTTATGGGGAAGCCTGAGAAGCTTCCAAGGAGAAATTCAGTGGGGATCATGTGATCACGGACTTGCAACTTCCTTCCTGGGAAACTTACAGAAAGAAAGTCAATGGAGAACCTTGCAGAGAAGATTGTAAACTGTTTGGATAAGTCTTGCACACCCAGGCAAGCTCCTCCAGTCCTCAAATGTAGGTAGTCCTCACCACCACAAGTGAAACCCAAAATTTCTGTTGTTAAGTGAAACATTTGTTAAGTGCATTATGCCCCCATTTTATGACCTTTCTTGCTACAGTTAAATGAATCTTACAGTTGCTAAGTGAATCACTGCAGTCATTACGTTAGTAACATGGTTGTTAAGTGAATCTGACTTTCCCGTTGACTTTGCTTGTCAGAAGGTAGCAAAAGGTGTTCACAAGACTCCAGGAAATTGCAAGCATATGAGTCAGTTACCAAGCTTCTGAATTTTGATCATGTGACCATGGGGATGTTGCAATGGTCGCAAGTGTGAAAAATGATCATAAGTCACTTTTTTCAGTGGGGTTGTAATTTCGAATAGTCACTAAACAAACGGTTGTAAGTCAAGGACTACCTGTATATCTGAAAGAATGATCTTACAGGTCACAAATTGTTTAGCATAACCATAAAAACAGCCAAACCCTTTCCCAAATTGTTTTCTAAATTGTAATAATATTCCATGAAAAGATTGATAGAAACTGGACGCTCAGAGCCCAATGCTTTTAGATCAGGGGTCTTCAAACTTGGCCCTTTTATGACTTGTGGACTTTAACTCCCAGAATTCCTCAGCCAGGCACACTGGCTGAGGAATTCTGGGAGTTGAAGTCCACAAGTCATGAAAGGACCAAGTTTGAAGACCCCTGTTTTAGATTATAAACTAAAAGTTCTGGGTATGTCTTGAATAAAGTGCATCTATATGTCTGTACCCCTTCATGGATTACTGCCTTGTCATGGCGAAGGGGCTTGCATAACTGAATGAAGCTATGAGCTATGCCGTGCAGGGCCACCCAAGACGTACAGGTCATAGCAGAGAGTTCTGACAAAACGTGATCCACTGGAGAAGGAAATGGCAGCCCACTCCAGTATCTTTACCATGAAAACCCCATGGACAGTACCAAAAGGAAAAAAGATATGACGCTGGAAAATGAGCCCCTCAGGTTGGAAGGCATCCAATATGCAACTGGGGAAGAGCAGAGGGCTAGTACTAGTAGCGCCAGAAAGAATGAAGTGACTGGGCCAAAGCCGAAAGGACGCTCAGCTGTGGATATATCTGGTGGTGAAAGGAAAGTCCGATGCTGTAAAGATTTTTTCTCCATAGGAAACTGGAATGTAAGACCCATGAATCAAGGAAAGCTGGACGTGGTCAAACAAGAGATGACAAGACTGAACATCGACATCTTAGGAATCAGTGAACTAAAATGGGCAGGAAAGGGTGAATTTAATTCAGATGACCGGGAAAGATTCCCTCAGAAGAAATGGAGTAGCCTTCATAGTCAATAAAAAAATAGGAAAAGCAATACTGGGATACAATCGCCAAAATGACAGAATGATCTCAGTTCGAATCCAAGGCTAACCATTCAATATCACAGTAGTCCAAGTCTATGCCCCAACCACCGGTGCTGAAGAGGATGAAACTGACCGGTTCTATGAAGCCCTACAGCACCTTATAGAACTAACACCAAAAAATGATGTCCTTATCATCATGGGGGATTGGAATGCTAAAGTAGGAAGCCAAAAGATAACCGGAATAACAGGCAAGTTTGGCCTTGGAGTACAAAATGAAGCAGGGCACAAAGGCTGATAGAATTTTGTCAAGAGAATACGATGGTCATAGCAAACACTCTTTATCAACAACCCAAGAGACGGCTCTGCACATGGACATCACCAGACGGTCAACACAGAAATCAGATTGACTATGTGCTCTGCAGCCAAAGATGGAGAAGCTCTATACAGTTAGTAAAAACAAGACCAGGAGCTGACTGTGTCTCAGACCATGAGCTTCTCATTGCAAAATTTAGGCTTAAACTGAAGAAAGTAGGGAAAAGCACTAGGCCACTCAAGTATGAACTAAATATATCCCTGACAAATATTCAGTAGAGGTGAAAAATAGATTTAAGGAATTAGATCTGATAGACAGAGTGCCTGAAGAACTGTGGACAGAGGTTCGCAACATTGTACAAGAAGTAGCAACTAAAACCATCCCAAAGAAAAAGAAATGCAAGAAAGCAAAATGGCTGTCTGAGGAAGCTTTGCAAATAGCTGAGGACAGGAGGGAAGCAAAAGGCAAGGGAGAAAAAGAAAGATACACCCAATTAAATGCAGAATTCCAGAGAATAGCTAGAAGAGGTAAGAATGCCTTCTTAAATGAACAGTGCAAAGAAATAGAAGAAAATAGAATAGGGAGGACCAAAGATCTTTTCAAGAAAATTGGAGAGATGAAGGGAACGTTTCATGCAAAAATGGGCATGATAAAGGACCAAAATGGCAGGGACCTAACAGAGGCAGAAGAGATTAAGAAGAGGTGGCAAAATTCCATAGAAGAACTATACAAGAACGAGCTTAACGTCCCTGATAACCATAATGAGGTGGTCACTGACCTCGAGCCAGACACCCTAGAATGTGAAGTGAAGTGAACCTTAGGAAAGCTGAGCAACAACAAAGCTAGTGGAGGTGACAGTATTCCAGCTGAGCTATTCAAAATCTTAAAAGACGATGCAGTAAAAGTGCTATGCTCAATTTGCCAGCAAATTTGGAAAACTCAACAGTGGCCACAGGATTGGAAAAGATCAGTTTACATTCCAATTCCAAAGAAAGGCAGTGCCAAAGAATGTTCAAACTATTGCACCATTGCACTCATTTCACATGCTAGTAAAGTTATGCTTAAAATCCTACAAGCTAGACTCCAGCAGTATGTGGATCGAGAACTACCAGACGTACAGGCAGGATTTCGAAGAGGCAGAGAATACACTGGATCATGGAGAAAGCTAGGGAGTTCCAGAAAAACATCTACTTCTGCTTCATTGACAGTGCTAAAACATTTGATTGTGTGGATCACAACAAACTGTGGCAAGTTCTTAAAGAGATGGGAGTACCACACCATCTTATTTGTCTCTTGAGAAACCTATATGCGGGTCAAGAAGCAACAGTGAGAACTGGACACGGAACCACTGATTGATTAAAAATTGGGAAAGGAGTCCGGCAAGGCTGTATACTGTCACCCTGCCTGTTTAACTTATATGCAGAGCACATCATGAGAAAGGCAGGGCTAGATGAATCAAAAGTTGGAATTAAGATTGTCAGGAGAAATATCAACAACTTAAGATATGCAGATGATACCACTGTAATGGCAGAAAGTGAAGAGGAACTAAAGAGCCTCTTGTTGCGAGTGAAGAAGGAGAGTGAAAAAATTGGGTTGAAACTAAACATTAAGAAAACCAAAATCATGGAATCCGGCCCTCTCAATTCCTGGCAAATAAGTGGGGAAGAAATGGAGGTAGTGACAGATTTTATTTTCCTGGGCTCCAAGATCACCGCAGATGGGGACTGTAGCCAAGAAATTAAAAGACGCTTGCTCCTGGGGAGGAAAGCCATGGCAAACCTAGACAGCACACTAAAAAGTAGAGACATTACCCTGCCAACAAAAGTGCGTATAGTCAAGGCTATGGTCTTCCCAGTTGCAATGTATGGCTGTTAAAGTTGAACCATAAGAAAGGCTGAGCACCAAAGAATTGAAGCCTTTGAACTATGGTGCTGGAGAAGAATCCTGCGAGTCCCTTGGACTGCAAGGCGATGTCACGACGTCCTCTGCGAAGAAACACAAGCACTCCAAAGGTACAGGTGGCCGCGGCCGTGGCCATAACTCCCTTGGTCTTCGGCCGCACCACCGGCCCTTCTGCCACATCTGAGTCAAGTGGTGCTGCAGCTGCAGCCCCTACGGCCCCATCCCCATCAGCTGCCAGAGCAAGCCCCTGTGGATCCTCTGCCATGCCCAAGGCGTGGGTAACAGCAGAAGGAATCCTGGAATAACGCTGACTTACTGTCACGACGTCCTCTGCGAAGAAACACAAGCACTCCAAAGGTACGGGTGACCAGGTTTATTGCTCACACAGATCAAACCACGGTAAAGTCAGTGTTGAGGCATCCGGCCTCAACGCTCCTTTTTATCACGCTGCTCCTCCCTAGCCCCACCCCTTCAGTGCAAACCGGCATCCGCCCACCTCCCCATAAAGCCTCCACCCATCATCCTGCACTCCCGCCACCCACCACCTGTGTTGCTGCGGCCCGCCGAGCCCGTCCCCAGGTACCACCCGTCCTTCCGTCCCCATGCGCTTCTGTGTCCGATCTGCTGTTGCCACCGCCCCATTCATGGCTGCCCGTGGCTGGTCGGTTTCCCCGGCCGCCCCCCCCACCATCCGTTGTTTCACCCGGCTCCAGCTGCTCTCGTGGCCCAGCAGGGCGCTGGCGTCACTTCCAGGGCCCGGGCGCGGCCTGTGGCTCTGGGCCCATCCGCCGGGGCGCCGGGGGTCGGCTGGTGCAGGTGTGCCCACCGGCTGACCGATGGGTGTCCGGAGCTGTCCCTGTCGGTGGGGCGAGGGCGTGCCCGGCCGGCCGGGTGTGAGTGTGCCAGCCAGCTGCAAGGCAGGAGCCCGGCGCCGCGTCTCCAGGCCGGGAAGGGCTGCGCCTACCAGCTGCAAGGTGGGAGCCCGACACCGCGTCTCCAGGCCGGGCGGGGCTGCGCTCACCAGCTGGACGGTGGGAGCTCAGCGCCGCGGCTCCAGGCCGGGTGGGGCTGCGCTCACCAGCTGGACGGTTGTATTGCGGCAGCCGTGAGAGCGCGTCGGCAAGAAAGTATCGCCCCCCCGGCACGTACTTCAGAACGAAGAACGATTCTAGGAACAGACCAACATCGGCCAGCTCCCGGGCATGCTCCCCATACAGGTCAGCCGCCCAGGCCGCAGCCTCTCCCTGTAGGCTCGCAGTGATGGCCACCACCATGGCCCATTGGGAGGCATAGGCTGCACCGTACTGGTCCAGATGATGGATGGTATGGCTCAGGAACATGGCGAGCCGGTCAGTGTGTCCATCGTACGTCACTGGCAGAGGCGGAGGGCCCCAGAAGAACCCCGGGCCCCAGGACCCCCCCTGGGACCTGGGGCCCCTTGTACCTGGTGCCTGGTGCCGCCCGCTCCATGGCCTGGTGGAGGCCCCGGCCGTCGTTGTCCACCTGGCGGGCTCTGCCTGGTCCAACGCCTCGGGGGGTGGTTGTTCGGCTCGGAAAGTCCCTGCTACCGTCGGCTGTGACGGCGGGCCCCAGAACCTTGGGCTCGCCAGGCGGAAACCGGGCTGGCCCGACTGGCCAGGCGTCAGCCTCTGTAGCGACCATCGCCGTGTCTCCCGGCCCGGCCCTGAAGGCGACCAAGGCATGGGGTCCTGATACCCAAACTCCCCAAAACGGTCCCGCAACACATCCATTGTATAGGCCCCTGGAGCCGTGGAGTAACTCCACTCCTCGCCTTCCTCCTCCGTCAGCCGCCGCTATCTCCAGGCCGTCGCCGAGGCCCCTGAATTGACCTCACCATGGGCCAGGTCCAGGTGCTCCAATGCAGGACTGTACCACCACTCCCCGCTACAAGCCAACGGCCCTTCCTCCCTGCCTTCGCTGGCCGCGGCCGTGGCCATAACTCCCTTGGTCTTCGGCCGCACCACCGGCCCTTCTGCCACATCTGAGTCAAGTGGTGCTGCAGCTGCAGCCCCTACGGCCCCATCCCCATCAGCTGCCAGAGCAAGCCCCTGTGGATCCTCTGCCATGCCCAAGGCGTGGGTAACAGCAGAAGGAATCCTGGAATAACGCTGACTTACTGTCACGACGTCCTCTGCGAAGAAACACAAGCACTCCAAAGGTACGGGTGACCAGGTTTATTGCTCACACAGATCAAACCACGGTAAAGTCAGTGTTGAGGCATCCGGCCTCAACGCTCCTTTTTATCACGCTGCTCCTCCCTAGCCCCACCCCTTCAGTGCAAACCGGCATCCGCCCACCTCCCCATAAAGCCTCCACCCATCATCCTGCACTCCCGCCACCCACCACCTGTGTTGCTGCGGCCCGCCGAGCCCGTCCCCAGGTACCACCCGTCCTTCCGTCCCCATGCGCTTCTGTGTCCGATCTGCTGTTGCCACCGCCCCGTTCATGGCTGCCCGTGGCTGGTCGGTTTCCCCGGCCGCCCCCCCATCGTCCGTTGTTTCACCTGGCTCCAGCTGCTCTCGTGGCCCAGCAGGGCGCTGGCGTCGCTTCCAGGGCCCGGGCGCGGCCTGTGGCTCTGGGCCCATCCGCCGGGGCGCCGGGAGTCGGCTGGTGCAGGTGTGCCCACCGGCTGACCGATGGGTGTCCGGAGCTGTCCCTGTCGGTGGGGCGTGGGCGTGCCCGGCCGGCCGGGTGTGAGTGTGCCGGCCAGCTGCAAGGCGGGAGCCCGGCGCCATGTCTCCAGGCCGAGAGGGGCTGCGCCTACCAGCTGCAAGGCGGGAGCCCGACGCCGCGTCTCCAGGCCGGGCGGGGCTGCGCTCACCAGCTGGACGGTGGGAGCTCGGCGCCGCGGCTCCAGGCCGGGCGGGGCTGCGCTCACCAGCTGGACGGTGGGGGCTTGGCGCCGCGGCTCCAGGCCGGGCGGGGCTGCGCTCACCAGCTGGACGGTGGGAGCTCGGCGCCGCGGCCCCGGGGCAGTCGCGGCTGGCAGCTTCACCTGGCAGCTCCGGCGTGTGGCCACTGGGGCCCAACGCGGCCGGCATGGTCGGCTGCTGGCCGGTGGCGAGGCGGTGTGGCCCGGGAGCACAGGTGGGTGCTGGAGACGGTGGTCTTCTAGGGGAGGGAGGGGCCGCTTCCCTGCGCCGGCGGTGACGATGTTGCAGCTCGGCTGCTTGGCAAGCCGGCGGGGCTTGACAGGCGATCAAACCGGTCAGTCCTAGAGGAGATCAACCCTGACTGCTCTTTAGAAGGTCAGATCCTGAAGTTGAAACTCAAATACTTTGGCCACCTAATGAGAAGGAAGGGTGGCCATATCACACAATCAATGGCCAGGGCACTGAGTCAACAGTGTTTATAAACAAACTCACCACCCCATAGCATTTACCCTGATGACGCTGGCAATTGACCAGTGAAAGCTAGGTTGTTTAAGGTTTGTAAATAGTTGCTTTTATTGTTTTTACTATTTTAACAATAAACAGCTGTTTTGCATTTGAGAACTTTTTATATATATATATATATATATATATATATATATATATATATATATATATATATATATATATATATATATATATATATATATATATACACACACACACACACACATATACATGTACATGTACATGTACATGTATATGTATATGTATGATCTGTGACGGGTGGTGATGGGATTGTGCATTTAAGTAGCAGTTAGTGTGTGTTTTTTTCTGGTAGATGGTGTGTCCTAGGGAACCATTGAGTTTTTTGTAGATTAGGACGTCCAGAAAGGGGAGTTGGTTGTTAGCTTCTATTTCCATAGTAAATTGTATTTTGGGGTGTAGGCTGTTGAGATGTGTGAGGAAGTTGTCCAGTTTTTCTTTCCGGTGTGGCCAAATTACGAAAGTGTCATCTACATATCTAAGCCAGAGTTTAGGTTTGTGTTCAGATTTGTCTAAGGCTTTGGTTTCAAAGTGTTCCATGTATAGGTTTGCGATGACGGGTGAGAGAGGTGATCCCATAGGTGCTCCTTCTATCTGTTTGTATCTTTGTCCATTGTGGCTGAAGTATGTGTTGGTTAGGCAGTGGTTGGTCAGATCTAGGATGTGCTTGGGGGGTTGTATTTGTTTTGGATAGCTGTCAAGGCTTCTTTAATAGGCACTTGGGTGAAGAGGGATATGACATCAAAGCTCACAAGTAGGTCGCTGGGTTGCAGGTTTTGTTCCTTTATTGTTTCTATGAAGTGGAGTGAGTTTTGTAAGTGTGGGGTGATGGATTTTGTGTAGGGCTGAAGTTGTTTGGCAAGGAATTTGGCAAGATTCTGTAGAGGTGAGCCTATGGAGCTGACTATGGGTCTGAGTGGTGTTCCTTCTTTGTGTATCTTGGGGAGGCCATAGAGCTTAGGGCATCTGGATGATTTCTCTCTGGGGATGATTCTTTGTTGGATCTCTTCACTGATGGGAGAGGCTTTTATTTTGGATTTGGTGGCTTTTTCCAGGTAGGTGGTGGGGACTGTGTTTAGAGGTTTGTAAGCGGGGTCTTGGAGTAGGTTGGCTAGTTTGGCTTGGTAGTCAGATGTGTTCATCACTACAGTGGCATTACCTTTGTCTGCTGGGAGAATGATTATGTTATATATATTATATCAACTCCGTAGCCAAGACCCTCATCTCCAGAACCAAACGCCTAGCCGACAAAGACCACCTGAAAACCGAATTACACACTCTCACAAACGTATTAATTTCCAACGGATTCCAAAGAAACACAATTACCAACCTAATCCAAAGGGAGACACTCCCCAAGAACCAAGACACAGAACAGGACAATGGCATCGCCCTCCTCACCTACATTAAAGGCACCACAGATAAAATGAGCAAAATTCTCCACAAAAACAATATCAAGACAGCCTTCAGCACTGACCAAAAAATAGCCAACATCTTAAAAAACCCCAAAGAAAAGATCCAGCTTGAAAACCAAGGAGTCTATGAAATACCATGCAAAATCTGCCCAGCCACATACATTGGACAAACTAATAGGAGAATAAATGCACGCATCGCAGAACACAAGAACGCAGTCAGAAAAGAAGAAAAAACTTCCTCCCTTTTCCAGCACCTTAAAGCATCAGGACATGAAATTGACTTTGAAGGAACGAAATTAATCTCCAAAACTGAACACTACAACAAGACAATAATTATGGAAGCCATCGAAATAGAGAAACACCCCCAGAACATGAACAAACGTGATGATACCTCCCGCCTACCAGACATCTGGAAACTAGCCCTAGTCAACAAACGAGTCCCAGCCACGAAAACCGACACCGGACCCACAACAACACAGGACGCCACCACCAATCATCCTCACCAGAACCAAACCCAAACCCACCCCATAGACGAAATACAACCACCATCCAGAAGCCAAACCACGACGGTATCTCCAGCTGCCGCACCCCCCCTGACCCCCACACAAAGCAAACTGACACACGCCATGAACACAAAGCCAGACCACAAACTCAGAGCCAAACCAAAGCCCGTGATATTATACCACAGCCTTCTGCTCAGGACATTACATCACAGAACTCAGGAGGTTACAATGCTAAAGCTCGAGATGTCACAAAACAGCCAACCACCCAGGATGTTGCAGCACAGAACTCAGGATATCACTACACTAGAGCTCAGGATGTAATCACACAGCCCATTATCCAAGTCATTACAACACAAAAGACTAATGGGCACACAGCCAACACCTCAGCCACACAGGATGTTACAAAACAGCCGACTAATCTGCAAACAACAACTCCATCAACCAATCAAGATGTAACAACACAGCCAACCAACCCGCTTACAGCAACAAAGCCAGCATCTCACACACCCCCACCCCCACCAATATTTATAGTAAGACGGCAGCTCCGATCACGCTTTGCTCGCACAAGCCGAAGACACCAGCCTGAAGATGACGAGTGGGACCTCGTCGAAACGTCGCCAAGACACTCTCAATCTTACACGGGAAAAGACCCGAATACGCCAACAACTACACACACACACACACACACACACACACACACATGTGAGACACCTTATCAATTAACAATTGTAATATGTTAAAAATCCAATCTATTTGTTAATGATATTTGAGAATGACTTTATGTTGAAAGTGTCAATTTCAACTCAAATCCTTGATTACTATGATTGCCAGATTTCTAAAATGTTACCTATCTGTCCCTTGTTCCCTTCTTTAAATATTCCTGTGAAAATATGAATATGAAACCAATAAGAAATATGAAACCAGTCAGTTTCATATCCCAACTTAATTTGACAAAAATACAAGATCAGATAAATAAATGGGCTTGGAAAAGGATCTATTTGGCAAAGCATAATGGTTTCCATCTTCCAACTCAATATCATCTATTAGTTGATTAATCTTCCACATGCCAATACTCAAATTCTCCCCAGCAAATTATGTAATGGAGGTGGGGAGAGAATAGGAAATTGAGAAATGGGATAGTTCTATTAAAGACATAAGCCTACAGCACTCCAAAATTAAGCCCTCTTGCATAAATACCCTCTTACTTTATAGATCTGCTACAACTGCAACCAGGTTTTGCATAGAAATCTTTCTATGAATTTGGTTAATTCTAGATTTATTTTTTGATGATCATTTTCTTTTGGTACTATGACAAATCAATTTATCCATATAATGCTGAACACTAGCTTATTTTAGAAAGCAGCAAAGAGAGAGGAAAAAAAGAACAACAAAGAAAATGATCAGGTTAAATGTGTGTCTTAAAGAAAAAAAACTTTTCTATGAAAAAGTTGACTGTTAGAGGAAACCCTCCTAAAGTGTCAATTTTTACATGAAGGCACATATTAGCATTGCTTCAGCCATATAGCTTATGATGCAAGCATGGCATAATTACATACTTCCAGAATAGACCAATCTATTGCAATGACTGGAATAAGGTGACAGAGCAGTTTACAGGCTCTTAGATGGTAAGTACTCTCACTAACTCCATCCCATCTTTACAGTTGCCAACCTAATTCTTGCTTTTTTAAAAGTTTTTTCCCCCACCTTAGAATACCTACTGTTTTGCTGTTGCTCTGCATATAGAGAAAAACTGTAGGAACTTTGATACTATCTATCTAAAGCAGACCTGTCAAACTCGCGACGTCACGTGACATCGCGCAACGTATCGTAGTTTTGCCACTGCCGGCAATGGGGTGGGCGTGGCTTCTGGATGATGCATCCGGGCCGTGGGCCGGCAGTTTGACACCCCTGATCTAAAGTAATACCATACAAGAAAAAACTTGTTTGCATAATTGTTCCTTCTTCTTCACCCACTCTACCCATTCCTATATGCCCCACAAAGTAATCTACAGTCCCTCAGTGTTAAGCACAATTGCGATACTACTAATACATCTAGCATAGTGAAAAATTACAGTTTTTCAACACAGAATTGAGTCAAATAATTGGTTACTGAGATTCTCTCTCATTGAGCTAATATTCTACCAGCTGGGTAAATCTTCTAAGTATTTACCAACTAGTTACACAACACTAAGCAAACAAAGACCTACCTCCCAGAAGCTATTATACTTGGCTGTGGGAGTCTGGTTTGTTTATTATACCTTGAGACTTCCCCTGTTTAGGATAAAGAAATCCTTTTTAAGAATCATCTCTGCTAAGACATCTGTTACTGTATGGGCAGAGATTATATTGCACTAAAATGGAAATGTACTGGAGTAAAAATGAATTCAGTATTTCACTTCTCAACTTCTGAAGGTAGGAAAAGAAGTAACAACTTGATTTCTAGTAACTTACAAAGTCTCATCTACAATGAGGGAAAAAATTATTTGATCCCCTGCTGATTTTGTACATTTGCCCATTGACAAAGAATTGATCAGTCTATAATTTTAAGGGTAGGTTTATTTTAACAGTGAGACCGAATAACAACAGAAAAAATCCAGAAAAACACATTTCAAAAAGTTATAAATTGATTTACATTTTAATGAGTGAAAGAAGTATTTGATCCCCTATCAATCAGCAAGATTTCTGGTTCCCAGTTGTCTTTTATACAGGTAATGAGCTGAGATTAAGAGCACTATCTTAATCTCTATCTGCCCACAGAAGCAATCAACCAATCAGATTCCAAATTCTCCACCAAGACCAAAGAACTGTCCAAGGATGTCAGGGACAAGATTGTAGACCTACACAAAGCTGGAATGGGCTACAAGACTATCGCCAAGCAGCTTGGTGAAACAGTGACAACAGTTGGTGCGATTATTAGCAAATGGAACAAACACAAAATAATTGTCAATCTCCCTCGGTCTGGGGCTCCATGTAAGATCTCACCTCGTGGAGTTTCAATGATCATGAGAATGGTGAGGAATCAGCCCAGAGTTACATGGGAGGATCTTTTAAATGATCTCAAGGCAGCTGGGACCACAGTCACCAAGAAAACAATTGGTAACACACTACGCCATGAAGGACTGAAATCTTGCAGAGCCAGCAAGGTCCCCCTGCTCAAGAAAGCACATGTATAAGCCCATCTGAAGTTTGCCAATGAACATCTGAATGATTCAGAGGAGAACTGGGTGAAAGTGTTGTGGTCAGATGAGACCAGAATCGAGTTCTTTGGCATCAACTCAATTTGCCAAGTTTGGAGGAAGAGGAATGCTGCTTTTGACCCTAAGAACACCATCTCCACCATCAAACATGGAGGTGGAAACATAATGCTTTGGGGGTGTTTTTCTGCTAAGGGAACAGGACAACTTCACCACATCAAAGGGATGATGGACAGGGCCATCTACCTTCAAATCTTGGATGAGAACCTCCTTCCCTCAGCCAGGGCGTTGAAAATGGGTCGTGGATGGGTATTCCAACATGACAATAATCCAAAACACATGGCCAAGGCAACAAAGGAGTGGCTGAAGAAGAAGCACATTAAGGTCCAGGAGTGGCCTAGCCAATCTCCAGACCTTAATCCCATAGAAAATCTGTGGAGGGAGCTGAAGGTTCGAGCTGCCAAACAGCCTCGAAACCTAAATGATTTGGTGAGGATCTGCAAAGAGGAGTGGGACAAAATCCCTCCTGAGATGTGTGCAAACGTGGCCAACTACAAGAAACATCTGATCTCTGTGGTCAGTTCTTTGCCATCAAGAACTAAGTCATGTTTGTGAAGGGGTCAAATACTTCTTTCACTCATTAAAATGCAAATCAATTTATAGCTTTTTTGAAATGTGTTTCTCTTTTTGTGTTGTTATTTTGTCTCTCTGTTAAAATAAACCTACCACTAAAATTATATGTCAGAGCATGCAGTCTTATTGCGCAAAATAAACTAAGAGTAAACACAGTAAACAGTGGTCTATATTAAATGGTGGTTTATCTTACACTATCTACAATATCATACACCAGGAACAATATACATACATGTGCTAATACAGCAAGATCCAACACACCACAGTTACAGCAGGAAACAGAAGAGAGAGAATACATCAGCGGAGCCTTCCCTTTTATACAGAGGCTCTTCAAGAGACACAGACCCAGTTGGCTCTTCAAGAGACAACAGACTCTGCTGAGTCATTCCCATCATTAAATCTTACATCTTACATTACATAAGCTGATTAGCTGTTAAATCATTACCTTGACATTATAGACTGATCATTTCTTTGTCAGTGGGCAAACATACAAAATCAGCAGGGGATCAAATATTTTTTTCCCTTCATTGTATACCATTTTCTGGCACAACAAAGAAGTGGTTTATTACCACTTACTGGAGTTTTGTTTTGGCCACCTCATCTCACCTAAAGTCCTAAATATCCCATCGAAGTCCTCATCCTTCAAAGCTAAATCTATTTAACTTTCTAAATCAAAGTTAGCTAGGCCTCATCTTGTAGCTGGGCAATAGTAAGAAAGAACTAATCAAAACAGGATCTCAATCTTTCTGGATCACGTTTAAGGAAAAGAAAGATGTTGGCATTTTGGAATTTTACTGATAGCCAATCAAGTCAAACAAACCATTAGTAGGTTGCTACTTTTCATGCTTTTACATTTGTTAGTAGTGAGATACACATTTTAAGCAATAACAGACCCTTGGAATTATTTTGCAGTTTACTCCAATCCCATATTAAGAACTGCATATAATTTTTGTAAAAATTAATATTTATTATTGCAGATGGACATCTGCATTCACATTTGTTTCACTTCCTTGTTCTGCACCCTGGTATGACGATCCACAACAATTAACAACTTTCAGTGAAGACTCATGGGACAACAAATGCACAACACAAGGAATTTGGAAAGTTTACAGCAACTAGCAATTCTTGCATTAATTCACCCTGATTGCATTTGCATAAAATGCTATTTTATCAGGAAGTTATATATAGATACTTACTTTTTGCATACCATCTTCATTTACATACACGCTCTTGAAAAGGCATTTAAAGATTTTGCTCAAAGTGAAAGCAAAAAAACGAATAGCTCCCATATGCATGCCGTGTCCCATCTCATCCAGAATTTCTGCTGCCTCTTCTTGTATAATATCAAGGGATTGACCAGTCTCTCTTGATAGCTAGGCACAGAAATCAAGAGCCTTAATTAATAAAAACATCCCTCAGACATTCTAAAGTTCTGGACTTGCTGAATCAGAACAAAACCTAGAAACCTAGAATTCTGCCCCATGGAGGCCCACCAAATGTGTTAAAACCTATAAAAAGGACATCAGAGTTAACAGTGCTTTCTGCTTCTTTTCCCCAACAACTAGCCCTGAAGGACAAATAGATACATAATCGCTATAAAAGGCAGCCATTAATAAGCTTAACTTCCATTACAGATGGTCCTTGACTTACAACAGTTAATTTAGTGACCATTTGAAGTTACAACGGCACTGGAAAAAAGTGACTTATGACCATTTTTCACACTTAGCACCGTTGTAGCATCCCCAGGATCACATGATTTACCTTTGAATGCTTGACAACTGGTTCACATTTATGACGGTTGCAGTGTCCAGGGGTCATGTGACCACCTTTTGCAAGCTTCTGACAAGCAAAGCCAACGGGGTAACCAAATTCATTTAGCAACCTTGTTACTAATTTAACAACTGCAGTGATTCACTTAACAAAGGTGGCAAGAAAAGTTGTAAAATGGGACAAAATTCACTTAACAAATTTCTCACTTAGCAACGTAAGTTCTGGGCTCAATTGTGTTCATAAGCCAAGGACTACCTATAATTGATTAAACAGTAAGGCCTTTTTAATGCATTTATTTGTGAATGCATAAATTGCTTTTAGCCAACTGAAAATGGAGTATAAAAGCTACAGTTTAGGCAAAAACAACTGTAAAATTCAATCATATGTGAGAAATATGGTACATAATTATAGCAAATTCCTGGCAATAGGATCTGAAGACCACTCATGTACAAAAGGTAGTCTCTTTTTATTAACAGCTGTATGGATGGATGTATCCCACCTAAGAGAAGAATTGGGACAACCCTCATCAGATTACCAAAATATTAGAACTATATGTCCTTGAGTGATATATCTCCAAACAACTTTTAACCAAATCAATAAATTACAATCAGCACAAGTCAAGCAAATCTTCCTGATTTGGAAATATGTCTTTAGGGAGCTTCAAAACTATAATGAAAAAGCACAACTATTTCACGGAAGATTTCTATCACAAAACTTGAAGAGAAAAAAAAACCTAAGGAGCCAGGATAAGACTTCATAATTAGCATATTGGTGGGTAACAAAGTTACTGGTCAAATCATTATAAACAGCAGCAGACAAATAAACAACCAAAAGGGGAGCAGATAAAAGGTTGACACACCTGCCTGATGACATACTGAACCTGTTCAGATTGTAGAACAATAGTTTTAATGGCACTTGGCTTGCAGGGAGAAAGATCTTTATAAACAACAGGGGTATAACATTTCATTGCATATCTGAGGTCACTGGACTGCCGTCGTTCTTCCAAAATATCTTCAAATTCATATTTTTTCTTTGATGTGAGATTTTTCTGCTGGGAATAATACAAATGGAGAATTAGACACTGGCCACGTTAGTGTACTATTTTAAGTAAAACACTCTTAACCTATTACATTTTTATACATAAAAACACATTGTTCAAGCTTTTGCACTCACTCCCACCTGCATGAGTGGGCAGCCAAATAAAGCAGAGAGAAGTAAACATTTTCCTTTCCTTTCCTTTCCTTTCCTTTCCTTTCCTTTCCTTTCCTTTCCTTTCCTTTCCTTTCCTTTCCTTTCCTTTCCCTTCCCTTCCCTTCGAGTTTGTGTTGACTCTTGGTGACAGCCTGGACAAGTCCTGTAGTTTTCTTAGCATTGTTTTTTGGAAATGCCTTCCTCCTAGGATTGAGAGAGGGTAACTGGCCACAAGTTATACAGCAGGAATTTATGCCTAAGGAGGGAGTAAAACACATAGTGTCTTGGTTTCTAACCTGCTACCTCAAATCATTACACCAAACTGGGCCTTATGCTCTAATATAGAGTTGTGATTTATTGTATCTCCCCAGAAACCAGGATCTGAAAACCAATCTATAAACCTGAGTTTACAGAATTACCCTACATTCAAGAAGACAAGCAAGCAGAACACAAGTTTTAAGCCGTTTAGGCACATCAACTAAGCCTCTAGCAACCGCAACAAATTTATTCCCAGGTAGGTAGGGCAGCTTTAATGACTCTGTCCAGCTTTTAGATACATAGTGATAAATATTATGTAATATTTTTGTAATATTTGGTATCAATTTGTACGATGCAATCAGCCCACACACATAAGCCGCAAGGGATTATTACTGGCATCTGCATGTTCTAGAAAACATAGCCTACTAATACTGACAGGTCTTCCTTCCTTCATCTGAAGCTACAACATTAAACCTGGCTAGTTCTGTAACAATATAGTCCTGCTCGCATCCTACTCACACGTTTGAAGAACTCCAACTTTAAAAGTTCTTAGGAAGCTAAAATCCTAATGGGAGCCTAGCAGAAGTGGAAAACCTTTATACAAGCTTCAGGTTCTGGCATTCTGCTCTGAAGAATACTATCACACTCAGGGGTCATGTGGGGGGAAGGAGGCACAGGATCTGACACCAATTATGCTCGGAACCAAGTATAGGTAATCCCCAAGTTATGAGCGTTCACTTAGCGCCCATTTGAAGTTACGCGATAAGCGCCCCCTAGTGTTTACAAGCAAGTCCCGAAATTACAAATGTTGCAGCACCATGGCAGTTGTTCTGCGTGTTGGCTTTTTTGGCAGCTGCAGCACACTGCTGGCTCATATTTAAGTGATTGTCCACTAGGACTCCAAGATCCCTCTCACAGTTACTACTATGGAGCAAGGTACCACCTATACTATACTATAGAAAATATATTAGGAGAACATGTAGCATTTAATCCCAAATTATTTTTATTAGGTATATTACCAGAAAAGACTGATAAACAAAATACATACTTGGTTCTACATATCATAACTGTAGCAAGAATAAGCTATGCACAATGCTGGAAAAATGAACAAGTACCATCAGAAGAAGAGCTAATAAAGAAGATATTGGAATGCGCAGAGATGGACAGATTAACTATGAGACTAAAAGACAAAGAAGAAACAGAATATTATGAAAGCTGGAATTTATTTTATAAATGGTTGGAAAAAAGAACCAAAGAGTGAAATTTGTATATGTATTAATGAATCATGAACTCAGTTCGCACGTTGTTTGGAAAATTAACATATGTGTGTAAAGAATAAAAATAAAAAATATTAAAAAATATATAAGAGTCTAAACTCTAGGCAAAATCCCTAATGTTAACCAAGTTCCTTAAAAGGGGTAAAATATGAACAAAGGCGATAAAAGTGTGAAAATGAGAACTCGGAAATGATTAGGCAAGTCTATTGTAATTTAATATATCTGTATCTTTCAAACAATCAAACAATTTATCTTCCTAAATCAGTTAACAAAGAAATGGGACACACCCTCAGATTTACAATATCATCCGACAAGAGACATGAAAGAATTAGATTTAGAGATTAGTTTTTGAGCAGTAAAAAGACTAGTGAGAAGATGTTGATATTTACGTAAACTTGAAGGTTTGGGTGCTGTTCTCCTATTATTTTGCTTTTAAAAGCATAAAAAGTCAAAGAATCATCTTACTGCACTGCCTTTACAAGCAGTCCTCAATGTATGACCAAATTTACAATGTACTCCAAAAATGGGACTTACAACCTGGTTTTGAAGTTACAACATCACACACCCACCCAGTCATTTGACTACATTTTGAGTCCTTGGCAACCAGCTCACATTTACAGCAGCAATCTGTGGTCACATGACTATGATTTAGAACATTTTTGCTCGCAATCAGCATTTTTCTGGTTACTGGCAAAACCCACTGCATTGCATTTGTAACAACCGCAGAGTTTGCTTTACAGCGGCCATAAAAAAGCTCATAAAATCAGGTCAGGTCACAGGGTGAGCCACTTTGCAACTATCACAACTTAAGACCACAATTGTGGGCTCAATTACACTTATAACTCGAGGACTACCTATACTTCTAACAGATTTTATCCTTTTTTCAATAAAAATAATTCCAAACCAGGACTGAATATAACAAACTGATGTACCAGATTGTTTCTTAGCATCACAGAGTTTAATGGCACACCAATTTAACTGACCATTGGAAAGAATGGGTGTCTATTAAATAATTTCAACATTCAAATATCTGTGGTTCACATAACATATATCATTTGTGCTATTATGTAATTAGCCCTTTTAGTCCTTTTTTCAGACCTTTTTCCTGCATCTTGGTAACAGAATACACAGCAAGACATGGAAAGTATCTTTGTTCAAACCTTGATATTCCCAGTGCTGCCCAAAATTTGAAGAGCCATTCTTAATCAGAATAGACAGCAAGATGATGCAATACTGTGACTCCATATAAAAGGAAGTTTGATAACATCCTTAGATATATTTTCCCACAAATGAGATGCATATATGGTTAAAAATTTGCTCTGCCCAGAGAAAATTTAGTTTTGTATTAATGAATATCCAAAGAGGTGCATGGTTCTGTTTCCTTCAGTAGCATGATTAAAATCTTCCTGTTGTGTGAAAAGAGTGGTGTTTTACAAGAAATCAGGAGGATGTAATATGCTACAGTATAATACAGCACTCACTTCTTCAGAGGAAAAGGAAAGGAAAAGGAAAAGGAAAAGGAAAAGGAAAGGAGGCATATTAATAATATGTGAAAATGAAGGATTGCACAAGTCAGTTTAGAAAAAGCAATCAGCTAAAGCACAATCATATTCCCATTAGTGTTGAGAAGAGCAATTTTCCAGTTTGCAGCAGTATGACACTGACAGTATTTATTTATTTTATTTAATCCCATTTATATCCCGCCCTTCTCCGAAGACTCAGGGCGGCTTACAATCTAAGAAGCACAAATCAATGTGCTTAGCAATAGCCTTCATTCTATGTATATGCCTGCTTATTAGGGCTTTCGGGGGGGGGGGGGCTAAGTGGACTTAATGTTGAAGTCCTGGAGCAAGAGGATCTAGAAGAAAGTGCCATGGATCTGGTCTCCTGCAGTTCAGCAATACGGAGTTCTGCCTTATCCTTTGCATCTTGCACTAGGAGATCTCTTTGGTGGTTTAGTGCATAAGTCTTGGTTAGTTCTGCTGAGGAGTCATCTATATTAGAGTCCTTTAAGAAGGCTGTGTATTTTGCAGACAGCCGCTGGTAACGTTCATAGGTTGCAGATAGGCGATCTATAGTCTCTTAATTCAGCAGGATTGTCATTAAAGCACAGCAAAACTGACATGCAGTGTGCAGTTCTGTCCCATAGGTCTGACAGATTACTGGAGAATTCATCTCTAATTGTCTCAGAGTTTTCTCTGAGTTTCTGTGTTGGTCTTATTGTGCGCTTGGGTTTTACAGCAGAATCAGCAAAATCAGCTCCCTGTACATCTTTGTGGTCAGAAGCATGATGCATCTGCATTGATTCAGCAATAAAAGTGTTCAGAGCCTCGTCTAGACATTTTTTCAAGTTTTGCCAAAAATGGTTACTGTCACTTTAAGGCAAATTGCAGCTTAGACAGGGTTTGTAACACAGTCCAATATACAGAAACAATTTTCAGCATGCACAGGAGATGTTCAGTAAGACCATGTGCTTTCACAAGATGGCGGATTGCACTGAGCTTGCTTGCAGTTATGACACACACAAATGAATTGCAGGCTGTAGGAATTCTACTGTCTTTTGACTATTCTGACTCTGACTGTTGTTTAATGATTTATCCCCTTGCTGAGACCCCGGTGCCTAGCCTGTATAAGCAGATACTATCACTGTTAACAGCCTTTGCCAGATAGCAGAACTCATGAAATTACCTTTTAATCATCCAGAAGGACCTTTATTTGCATGTAGAGATTACAGCAGACAAGGTGTGGTAGATGAAGAAATGGACGGTATTTCAAGGTCAAAAGATAGTAATGATCCTAGCATGTAGAGAGGAGCATGTAGAGACCACCACATGTGAGATGGTGGCAGGAAGTGATAGAATGTTCAGGGTAAGAAGAAGGAGGAAGTACATTACAAATGGGAGGGGTTGGCTGAACAAATTAACATAAATGTTGTAGTTTCCCAAACAACCACATGGTGGCAGCACAATATGCACTGCATAATACTCTATGGCTGATGTAACAGCACAACTAGAACTCAGTTTCTAGCTCAATGCCTTAACCACACCTTATTATTTATTTATTTATTTATTTATTTATTTGATTTGTATACCACCCTTCTCCCTAAGGACTCAGGGCGGTGAACAATGACATAAATAACAGAATGCACAAATACAGATATTGAAAACAAATTAAACCCTAATTTTGCCCAAATGCAGAAGATAGTTATCTTAAAACAATAATTAAAACAGAACCCGTCAGACCAGACCGGATTGCTCAAACAGATATGTTTTTAGGTCGCGTCGGAAGGAGCGAAGGTTGGGAGCCATCCGGAGCTCAACCGGTAAACGGTTCCATAGGTCAGGCGCGCTCACAGAGAACGCCCTCCCTCTGGGAGCCACCAGACGGCATTCTCCGAATGGCGGAACCCTTAGGAGGCCCTCTCTGTGGGAGCGCACTGGACGGAGGGACGTTGACGCTGGCAGCAGGTGATTCCTAAGGTACTCCGGACCCATGCCATGTAGGGCTTTGAAAACCATTACCAGCACCTTAACACACCAAACTGGTTCTCTCTATATATCATGTAAAAGGTAAAGGTAAAGGTTCCCCCGCACATGTGTGCTAGTCGTTTCCAACTCTAGGGGCCGGTGCTCATCTCCGTTTCAAAGCCGAAGAGCCAGCGCTTGTCTGAGGACGTCTCCGTGGTCATGTGGCTGGCATGACTAGATGCCAAAGGCGCACGGAACACTGTTATCTTCCCACCATAGTGGTCCCTATTTTTCTACTTGCATTTTTACGTGCTTTCGAACTGCTAGGTTGGCAGAAGCTGGGACGAGTAACAGGCACTCACTCTGTTACGCGGCACTCGGGATTCGACCACACCTTAACACACCAAACTGGCTCTCTATATATATCATGTACAGATTATTAAAGATACTCTTGATAAACTTATTATATAATCTTTAAAAAATATCTCTAAAGATCCTGAAGCAATTGACAGGACGTCTTTTTGGTTGCTAGAGATTCTTCCAAGACCACGTGGATATATCAGTTTTGTGATGTGGATATATCAGTTTTGTGATGTCATTCCTTACTCCTATTGTAATTAATTTTGAAATGTGGTTATTAAATGTTATTTAAAGTATTTCTGAATCATAAGGATCAGTATTTACAAATACTAATCCCTCCTACATTTTGTTAGAGTTTTACAAAACGTTTTTACAAAACATATCCCCAAAACCCACCCGCCCCAAACCCCCCCCCCCACTTCCCAGAGCTGAATACAGGGTCATAAATATAATAATCATATTCTAACTAAAATTATCCATTATAAAATTAACCAAATTCATAATGTGCTTTAACTCCCCTTTAACATTGATACATTCAAATTATTAAAAACATAATAATAACTTATACAAAAATATAATTAATACTAATACTAAAGTTAATAAAAATCTAAAATCTACTCATAAGCTAAATGGAACTTTTTAGTCCCATATTTATTCTGAATATAATCTATCCATCTCCTCCAAACTGAAATATATCTTTCTTGCGAATGATCCTTCAAATAAGCAGAAATCTTAGACATTTCTGCAAGATTCGATACCTTAAGTACTCATTCTTCTATAGTAGGCAAACTATCCTTCTTCCAATATTGTCCCACCAGTAACCGTGCTGCTGTTATCAAGTTCAACATCAAATTGATTTCTTTCTCCTACATTTTGATAGTCAGCAATCTATTACCTTTTGATAAGATAAGCATTTTGATAAATCTCATATTATTCTAATGAGATCACACATACTGAAATGCTGAATAGACAATAGACTATTACAAAACAATATCTCTGCCCTAATGATTTGTTTTTGGTGGCAATATAAAGAAGTATAAAGTAAAGGTTTATTAATGTATTTATTAGATTTATTTCTCAACTTTTCTTCAGTAGTTGAAAGCAGCATACTAATAGCTCTGTGAACTGGTTGGTCTAAGAAATAGTGATTGACCCAAAGTCACCCAATGATATTTCATGGCCAAGGGTAGATTTTAGCCTGATCTTCCTGTCTAACATCTTAACTACCACAGTAAACATTGCATCCTAAGATATTATTTCCTATATGCCTTTAAAAAAACAGAACATTCAGCATATTATGTATTTTGAACCTTTAGGATCACAGAAGTCTGGATGACCATTTTTAGCAATCACAATAATATCTGGGATTAAAGCATTCAACAAATGAACTGTATCTAAACTGTTCAAATTTATGTGTGGAATAAGATTATACATTGCTCAGGAATCAGAATGCATACATACCATTTTCACGCTGACAACTTAATTTTCGTATTTTATATGGTAAAAATCATAACTTTTTAAAGCCCCTATTATATTTTCAAGGCAAAGGTTGTCTTTTAATGTGATAATTCTGATAAAGGGTGCTCCGTTACCCCAGAACAAGAACTTGGGTGTAAAAAAATCCAAACAAGCAGGTTTGGTTCTTGAATTCCTGCATGTGAGAAGCAACTAATCACACGGACTACGGGTGCATGCCAGCCTTCTCCGACCTGATGCTTGTCCGCAGTGGGAAGCAGAACTCGCACTATCCCCAGCCAGAAAGCAAAAAGCGTGGTTCGACACAGCTACAACAGAAGGTATCAGAACATGCTTTAAATACTGCCAGGGAACAATGGTCGCCGGGGAAGGAGGCCGCTACTACTGTAAACGGCTGAGCGTACTGTACCCACTTCTTCTAGCCCCCAAAGGAAGCGGCTGTCCCGTTACTACACGCGCAATGATGCCCATGAAGGAATGGGAAAAAAGCCAGGCCCGCCCAGCCTCTGCCTTCTCCCAGTTCCCCCCACGCCTCAGCCTGCGCGAAGCAATCCCGCCCCGGCTACTGCCGCTCCTACCAGCCCCCCGCTCCAAAGCGGGAGGCAGCTACTTACCGAGTACACAGGGGAGGCCCGCCGAGCTGTGGCCGCGGCCGTTGCGGCCATCGCCAGGCTACTTTCTTCCGCCAGGGTGCCCAGCTGCACTCACTCCTGGCTGGCTGTCTCCCTCCGCCGGTTACCGGTAGCACCCATCAAAACGCCCCTACTTGCCGACGCCCTCGCCGCCCTGCTCTGCGAGCCCAGCCGAAGGAGGGAATCTTGTCACTCGGGGAAGAAGGGCGGAAGTACTCGGTGGGCGCCGCCATCTTGACCGCGACGGTATTCGCGCGGGGCCAAACCTCCTCTGGGGCGGGTGATCGCCTTTGGGGAAGGGAAGGGGAAGGGCAGCTAAAGACGCGCCATGGTGGGGCTCGCGGGCAGGCAGAGCCCGTCGCCCAAAGAGGTCCAGAGGGAGGACTCCGCTCTTGCAGAACGGCTGCTGGACACCGTCCTCAGTTCCCTGTATGACTTCGGTGGGTGAGGAGCCGTGCGATCTTGAATCTTGACTTTTCCCCGAGACCATGGGTTTCGGTGTTGCTTGCCCCTACTTTTGTCGTGGGACCCCTGCTCCCCTTCTTTCCCATTCCGGATTCTTAGCCATCTTCTGCTCCCCATACCGTACTAACAATATTTCTGCGGGTCAAAGGGCTGGTACAAATGAAATGGATGCTGGAAACAAGGTAGAAGTGAAGGCTTCGCGTGTTATAGTTGTATTGATGGTTTTAGTTCTTTAAGCCAAGGTGAAGCGATCCGAAATGCCCTCTTTCCGGCCATTGAAACCAACCAGTCTTGATTAAACCCATAAATCCTAGTGAGCTTTTAAGCAACAAGATATTTTATGGGATCTATCTTTTACATATTCAGGACAGAAACCCTGAATACTTACCAATACTTCCAATATTGGTTCCAGTACTTACCCCAAGATCCTAATTTCGGCTTCTTGGCAGTTCCATATCTGCAAATTATTTTTGAAGAAGCCAAACATACCATTACTGTTTTCATGTTTGGTGTGTTGCTGTGCTCAGTGATCTGTGGATAATAAGGGGATACAGTAGGTAAATTGTTTTGCATGTTTAACTCTGTATAGATACCTTTAAGTTCTTACGGAAAGTTCTGTGCTCTTCATTGTTCCAATGTTGCATCTAGGCTCTAACCTATTTTTAAACAAATGAAAATGTTCAACTGTAGAGTAAGTCTGTTATGGTATTTAGCTAAAATTTAAATACAATAACATAAATATGAAATTATACATATTTAAATATGTATAAATAAAAAGTCTCATTGAGCTCAATTTTTATTTTATTTATTAAATTTATATGCCTCCCATCTCACTATTCAAAGCAACTCTGGGTGGCTTATAATGTAATTTTAAAACAATTTTAAGTATAAGAGCAATTAAACTTACAAGAATTAAATACAGATTCCCAATACATCACTTCCTAGCGAGTACAGAAAAATGCTTCAGCTTTTATGGCAACAGTACGGATTTTCTTTCCATTGCCTTCTTTCAGGATGCTTTTTAGTTTAGCCTAGAAATTTCCTGATATTCTCTCATAAAAATAACAACCAGGTCCAAGTTTACGTAGCCTAAAAAAGTTCAGCCAAGGACAACAAGATGGCATCTGCTATGATTCATGAATTTATGAGTTCATACTGGAACAAATATGTGAAATGTAAACTTCAGTATACATGGCACCCATGATACTACTTGTGAAAACATTCTGCATAAAAGTAGAATCTATCACCTGCGCTATCCAGATCAATCTGCCAAATTGTTCCCTGTAGATAACTTAAATGTTATCTTACCAGAATCAAGAATTTTCTTACAGTGTATAAGAGCTTATAAGAAGTATATTTAAAAATAAAACAAAATGATTTAGCATGATTTGTGGGGGAAAATGTGTTGGAAAAGATACAAAAAGTAGTCAAAAAAACAAATAGATCATAGAACAAATCAGTCCCGAATTCTTATTTGAGGTGCAAATGATAAGGCTCAAACTATAATTCTTTGGGCGCATTATGTGGAGACTCGGTTCCCTTCAGAAGTCTATAATCCTGGGAAAAGTGAAAAGAAAGAAAGAAAAAAGAAGCAGACAGGCAACAAGGTGATGGACTTGATTACAACACCAAAGAATGCACCATTATAAGATCTAACAAGCTAGATCAGTGGTGGTGAACCTATGGCACGCATGCCAGAGGCGGCACCCAGAGCCCTCTCTGTGGGCACGCGTGCCACCACTACCAGCAGCTTGCACAGGTCCACTAGGCAGCCCCACCCAGCAGAAAGGAGGCAAAGCGGCCGACTAGCAAGCCCAAGTAGAGGTGGCAGAGCACACCCAAGGCCAGCAAGCAAAGGCCACCCCGAGCGGGGAAGGTTGGATCCCCATCGTCGCCATGGCCCCCCAGTCCCAGCTAGCATTGCATGCCTCTCCCTCATCTATGCTGGGCTTCCTGCCCACCACCCCACCTGCCAGAGACCCCCTGGATCTCCCCCAATGCTCCCCAGCCCCCACAGGTGTTCCCCCCATGAGCAACATCGAGGTGGCCGTGCCCACCCCAGCCACGCCCACCCAGTGGGCCACACACCCATGCCCCCTCACCCCAGGGCACCACAATGCTTATGCGGCCCTGGGGCTTTGTGATAAATAAGTGGATTTTGGGGTGTGGTTTGGGCACTCGGTCTCTAAAAGGTTCACCATCACTGAGCTAGATTGAGGACAGAACATTGTAGGAAAAATCTTACCTACATGGTTGATAACACTTGAAGCTATACTGGTAGCACTTAATACTGTGATTTGTGAATATGAACATTGGATTCTGAAGCTGCCCAGTTCTGAGCATAAGATAAAGTGTGTACATTGCTACCCATTTAAGTGGGAGATGTTTTGTATGATTTTTGTTTGTTAAAAGTAAAGCATCCAGTATAATTTAAATTTCCAAAAAATAGGATATTTAGATCCTTCTGGGTTGAATGGAACAAGGAGATGAACACATTTGCTTTTAAATTATAGGTGAATCACCACCCGAGAAATGCAAAAAGAAAAGGAACAAGAAAAGACACACTCAACAGATAACAGCAACAATGGTCACCCATACTGTACCACTTGTCAATCCTGAACTTGGTACATCTTCTTTGGGGAAGAGAAAAAATGTGTCCAACTTCTTTGACAATCTAAAAGATGAACTGGCAAGTGTTGATCAGAAAAAATGTATCTCGGGTTCCAGTTCCCCTAATCCACTCCCATTCAAAAGTGCCCAAGAAGAAAAGGCAACACAGGTTGAAGTTGTGACATTCCACAGTCGACACAGAAAGAAGATAGCTAAACTTGAAATTCCTGGAAGTGATGACTTAAAGGTAAGGCATTCATATTTAATTCCCTCATGTTTGGACACAGAACATTCAGTTCATAAAAGGGATTTCTCAAAAATAATTGCAAATTACCTTGAAAACATTACCGGTCTGCCTGGCTACATTATTACCATATGACCAAAAAGAAAGAAAAGACTTTTCATTTTGTGAATTAACTCTGGTCATTTAGGAATAATTTAGTTGGCTAAATAAATTAATATTTACAAGCCTCTTTTCCTGAAAAGGGACACGGTGGCTCAGTGGACTAGGACGCTGAGCTTGTCGATCAGAAGATCGACAGTTTGGCGGGTCGAATGTAGCAGAGTGAGCGCCTGTTACTCGTCCCAGCTTCTGCCAACCTAGCAGTTCGAAAGCAAGTAAAAATGCAAGTAGAAAAATAGGGACCACTACGGTGGGAAGTTAACAGCGTTCCGTGCGCCTTTGGTGTCTTGTTATGCCGGCCACATGACCACGGGGACATCCTCGGACAAATGCTGGCTCTTCGGCTTTGAAACGGAGATGAGCACTGGCCCCTAGAGTTGGAAACGACTAGCACGCATGTGCAGGGGAACCTTTACCTTTACCTTTTTACCTTTCCTGAATAAGAATTCTTCATAACAAAATGTTTTTAAATATATTCAGTATTAAACTTATACCACGTTTAATTGCAAGGTGAGATGGGAATAAGCATTTTGCCACAATACACACAGACTCTTTGCTCTTCTCTTTGCAAGATGAGTAGCGATATCAGGATAGGTAAAGGTAAAGGTTTCCCCCGTCCAATTGTGCCCAACTTTAGAGGGCGGTATTCATCTCCATATCTTAGCTTGAAAGAGCCAGTGTTGTCCGAAGACATTTCCATGAGGTACCTGGAACATTGTTATCTTCCTACCTAAGTGATACCTATTTATCTACTCACATTTGCATGCTTTCAAACTGCTAGGTAGGAGCAAGTAAAGGTAGCTCACCCTGTTGTGTGGCACTTGGGTCTTCATCCCCGGCTGTCTCTGTTCAGCTTCTTTAACCATTGAACCATTGCACTCCCCGACATAAAAATACTTCTATTAATTCATAGCTTCTCATTTTATTTGAGCTTGAGATGCTGTACAAGGGAAATAAGAGGTCCATATATCAATTTAACTTTGAATTGACCTACCCAGATTGATCTATGGAAATCTACATGACCACCCAGACAGTAACAAACCAGACCACTCAGCGCAGCTTACTGGACATGCAGAAAACAGAAGTTGTGGAAAACTGAAATAAAATTTAATTGGAATTCTGTAATAGTCTTCTTTTGTATTTTGTGATCACTATCCTGGCTTTTGTGGTCCAATGTCCAGTCTAATCTGTTAACATTTTTTGTTTTAACAATCTTGCAAACCGTGTTCAGATGATGGGAATTATAATTGGCTCAGGTTAATGTGGTTCTACTTCATTTCTCACTGTTTCTAGCCTATTCTTTCCCAGTATCTGTTTTAAATCTAGAACTACCACATGGGATTCACCTGTTACAAAACTGGTTTGGGACTGACTCACAAACAGGTAGTTCAGTAGAATTTCATGGTTGCTGTTGTTGCCAAATACCAGTATTTCAAAAGAATTAAGCAAAGAGCCAAATGATTTAATTACCAAATTTTAATATCAACTTCTAAGGTTTAGACAGGTTTTTAAAATTATATTTATTAAGAATTTTACATTGAATCAAACTGAATAAAAGACTAATCAAAAGAAAAAAAGAAAAGAACATAAGTGCAAAATATGAAGAAAGAAAACCCAAATTTTCGAAATATAATGTATGAATGACATCTGACCTTTTTGACAGATAACTACAATTTTATTATCGAGTTTTATACTCAAGTGTTTAAAGCTTTGGAGCACTAATTCACATTATGTAAATATTCCAAGAAGGATTATAAAAAGAATAGAATTTAGAGGGAATAATAATTAAAATCCTATAGACAAATATATTTCTCCATTGCGATGGCTGTTAAAGATTTGTTTAATCCATGTCAATTTACTGACTATAGAATCACATGTTAAATAATTTATATAACATGTTGACAATCATTAGAGGCTTACAAACAGGGCGTTTTTTTCTCATAGAACGCTCAGAACGGAGTTCCGGCACCTTTTTTGGATGGAACCTTGTAGGGTAGGCAAGGCGGGTTGTATGACATGTGTGAGTTCCGGCACCTTTTTCTTTTACAAAAAAAGCACTGCTTACACAAGATTAAAAAAAATAGTCCTATCTTAAGACCATAGAGGTAAGTAGGTGTTTATGATGAGTATGACCTACTACCTATCCTGAGGAAAAACTGGTAAAGGTAATTAGTCTTGTTTAAAAATAAATAAATAAATACATTTCTATAGCCAACAAGAAACGCTGATTAGGAACGCTTAAACGCACCCTGTATGAACAAAGCTGAGGCCAGCAATACATTCACTTCAACAATACAATAAGAGCGACAAAAAAGTAAAAAGAAAAAAATCAAGTCCTCCTTCCTCAGCAGTATATTGCACCCCAGTAATACACTTGCACAATGCACATGTTTGCATTTGGCAATCTTTTGAAAAAGAAGCACAACACGATCACAGTTTTTTTTCATTAGCACCCAAGAAATGTAACCTCTCTAAAGCAAACAGTTTAAATACACCAAAATGTCAGTCTGTCAGACCGAAAGGAAACAGCTTTCTTCTTAAATCCAAAATCATCCTCAGTCTTACTTACTCTTACTTACATAGCACTCACCAGCTTTCTCTTGCTTTGAGTGCTGTGGCTAATGGCAAGAAGATTGAAAGTATTGTCTGTTTTATTGCCTAACATGCTACATCTTTGTGACGTAGAGCAGGGGTTCCCAACCCCCGGTCCGTGGACCGGTACCAAGCCGCAACATGCCAGCAACCAGTCCGCACAAACAAACAAAGCTCCATCTACGAGATACAGGCAGCACACAAAACCACGCACCTTCTGCTCTGCGGAAAAACCTCCACAGAGGTCCCTAATGCCCAAAAGATTGAGGGCCTCTGGCTTAAGGTAAAGGTAAAGGTTCCCCCGCACATGCATGCTAGTCATTTCCGACTCTAGGGGCTGGTGCTCATCTCCATTTGAAAGCCGAAGAGCCAGTGCTTGTCCGAGGACGTCTCTGTGGTCATGTGGCCGGCATGACTAGACGCCAAAGGCGCACGGAGCACTGTTACCTTCCCACCGTAGTGGTCCCTATTTTTCTACTTGCATTTTTTTATGTGCTTTCGAACTGCTAGGTTGGCAGAAGCTGGGATGAGTAACAGGCGCTCACTCTGCTACGCGGCACTCGGGATTCGACCCGCCAAACTGCCGACCTTCTGATCGACAAGCTCAGCGTCCTAACCCACTGAGCCACCGCGTCCCTAAGCCTCTGGCTTAGAGAACTTAAAAACAAGCCACCATAAGCCACTCCAAACATGTGAAACAACGTGATATTAAATGCCCCATGTTGTTCTGACTTATGGGCATCTGCTTCCCGCTCAGATATTCAGGTGTGGTCAGGAGGAGGCAATTCAGATGATTTTGTTCCTTTTTAGTTTAACTCTGGTACCTTGTTATGTCCAAACAAAGGGCAACAGTTTGTCTTCAGTGCAATTACAGGTGGTCCTCACCTTAGAAGCATTCATTCAGTGACCATTTGAAGTTACAGTGGTACTCAAAGAAGTGACTTACAACTGTTCCTCGCACTTACGATCGTCACAGCTTCCCTAGGATCATATGATCAAAATTTGGGGCAGTGGCAACCAACATGTATTTAACGATGGTTGCAGCATCCCAGGGGGGTGTCACATGATCACCCTTTGCAATCTTCCCAGCTGACTTCTGACCAGCAAAATCAATGGGGGAAGCCAGACTCACTTAACGACCACATGATTCACTTAACAACTGCAGTGATTCCCTTAACAACCACAGCAAAAAAAATGGGGCATGGCTCACTTAACCACTGCCTTGCTTAGCAACCAAAATTCTGACCTCAATTGTCCTAATTCGAGGGTCGCCTGCAGTTTTTTTAAATTGAAAAAAATGTTTTGAAAAAAACAAAAACAAACCTCGGCTGAATGCATTTTCGTTGTTCCAATAGTTCACCCTGCAAAAAGCCTGCAGTTCAGTCAAAATGTTCCCATCACGGAAAAGCCATTTTTCGCAGATTTTTCTCTTTGGTTGCGTATCTCCTGTGTAATGAAGAGGAAATTGATCTTGAGGTATATTTTCTTTTTCTTTGTTCTACCAGCAGAAACAGCCTGCTATATCGGAAGCTTTCCTGCAGTTTTCTCTTAAGAAAGGTTTATAGCATGATACTGCCATGTTTGAATTGGCAAAGTTAAGATTAATTATTCACTCGGAAGACTAAACCTCTGGTTCCAGTGTCCAACCCAGATTGGATCCTGCAAGACTAGTTATGGTTAAAGAATTGAATTGCATAATAACTTGTGGTTAAAAGAAATTGAAAACAAAAAAAGTTTTCTCACAGTATCCCTGAGGAAGGGAAATGAGCACGTGCTAATGAATATTTTAATGTTAATGCTGATAAAGTGATATTTGTGCTAATACCGGATTTCTGGATGTAATTAGGGCCAGTATCTGTGTTCTCATCCTGTTTTTACATCATAATTGCTAAACAAGTTGCCTGTTTCTGATCAGATTTGGTACAGGCTAGGTCTGTACCAACTATTAGTACACTTGAGATTTCTTTTAGTTTGGGGCACAGCTAATTGAATAGCTATCACCTGAACTGAGCATTGCACAAAGACTTTGATAAGAGTAAGGCTCTCCTCCAACATTCAGTGATCTAGTTAGTTCATTTTTTCACCATGCTCTACAACTCTCAGTTAAAATAAGATTTTGCTGAAAGTGGGTGCCTTCAAATCAGTCTTGATTCCTGGAGAATGGCTGGACAAGTCCCTGAATTTTTTTCAGAAGTGGTTAGATATTGTCTCCTTCCTGGGGCTGAGAGAGAAAATGACTGGCTTTGTGCTTAAGGTGGAACTAGAATTCAAATTTCCCATTTCTAGCCTAGTGCTTAATTGTTACACCAAACTGATTTACGTAATGAGAATAAAACGGAATCTATATCAGGATTGTTAATCTCTCCATTTTTTTCTTTAGGCCCACACTTTTAAATTCTATTTACATGATGTGTAAGTTTTCACAGGGAAAATCAAGGCTTTTGCATACATAATTGCATATTAGTTTCTTCATTTTTCAACAGACAAGCTAATATTTTTAGTTTTCCAGGTGACAGGTGTTACAAGGCATAGTTCTACAAATTTAACAGCATGTAATTTTCCAGTTCATTATAATAAAATTTATCACCGTGTTTCTACAAAAATAAGACCTATCCCAAAAATAAGCCCTAGCGTGATTTTTATGCATGCGCCTAATATAAGCCCTACCCCCCAAAATAAGCCCTAAGTAAGAGCCCGCCCACTCCGTCCCACCGTCTGGTTGCTTGCTGAATCAACAGAGCAGGAAAGCAGGCATCGCACCCGTGCCACTGCCACGCACCCACTTACCTCACGGTCCCCGCAGCCAGACCACTCCCTGCTCAGCGACCTCCCTGCTGCCTGCCCGCCTCTTCCTTTTCACTCCCCTCTTGAGACAGACTGTCATGCTACAGAGAAAGCATTGTGGAGGCTCGGTCCCCTTACCTGGTCCCCCTCCTCTGTTTTGGAGCCAGGAGAGAGTGACGGCGAAAGGCTCTGCCACTGCTGTGCAACAGCCACATCCGCTACTGGAGAGGCTTCCTTCGGTCCTGGCCGCCCTCGCTTTGCCCCGCAGATCACCTGCCCGGCAGCAGCCTCCTCCTTCTCCTCCACCAACTCTCCCGTGGCTTGCATTTCTCCCCACCAGCCCTCTGTCACCGCCAGCAGGGAAAACAGGGAGGGGGGGCAGCTTTTGCTGTGGAGCTGACCAAAGTTTTTACACCAGATAAATGTGGGTCTCCAGAGATAGAACCTAAAAAGCGAATTAAGGACACATAAAGGCACTGGCTTCCCTGAACACTAAAAGTATAGCGGGGGGTGGGGGGGTGAAGTAAGCCGCCTGAGGGAGAGGCAGAGGTGGAAAACTGCTGTAGGGTGGTCGGTTTCACCCACCACCACCCAGGAACAAAACTTCTCCAGCAGCTCTGACGAGCCTTGGTTGCCAGGGTTGCACCCACTTGCACGAAGCTGCCTTCATCCAAACCAGGAAAGGGAGAAAGGCAGCTTATGGTAGATTCCTTCGCCTCCCCGGGTGTCCTTAAGTCTTCCTTCCTTTCTCCCTCCCTCCCTTCTTCGCCGCCTCCCTCTGCCTGCCACACTCTTTCCTTTTGCAAACAGACGAATCTTCCAATCTCCCTCTGGGCAAAAAGTGTTTGGCCGCCTATGGGGCACTTGGAAACGGAGCCATTCGCTCCATTTCCAAGCGCCCCATAGGTGCCCAAACACTTTTCACCTGAACAAAGAACTGGCAGAGACTGTAAGTTTCATCTGCTTGCAATAGAAAAGAGTTGGCAGGCAGAGTGAGGTGGCAGGGAAGGCTTGCACCACCCAGTCCTTCGGCTTCCCCCGCCTGTCCACGCCGCTCTCCTCCTGGCCTGAAGGCATGTTCCTCCGGCACTACCCTCACCTCCCAAGTGTCTGCCCTGGGAAGTCCTGTAAGCCATTGCGGCCGAGGGCAAGCAGATGGTGTGATGGAGTAGGCAGGCGGCCACAAAATAAGACAACCCCTAAAAATAAGCCCTAATGGATCTTTTGGTCCAAAAAAATATATATAAGGTCTGGTCTTATTTTTGGCAAACACAGTACATGCTTTACAACATTCTTGTTTAAATTCTTAAGTTCTGTAAGCTTAAATTCTTACTCTTCATGTGTTGTACACTTGGGTTACAACTTTTTATCAGGAAAATTTAGCATACAAGAGGTACCAAACAAAGTATTAAAAATAATATTTGTGGATACCCTATTTAAAATTTTAAGATCCATAGTAAGTCTATTGTGCATGTTCAAAAGTCTCATTAAATTGAGATTTATTGTCAGAGATAAGTCTATAATAGTAGCCTTGATGAGTTTGTTTAAATAATGTAGTTTTCTATCTTAAGAGAAACCATCTTATCTGAAACCATCATATTCAAAAATCTTGCTCTAACAACATTATAGCTTAAGCCATCAATAGAAAATTATTTGAAAAATCTTAATAGCAAAACATACTATTTTATGTTTTAAATTGTATCTAGGCAAAAATGACTGCTGAAGAACCATGTATGGATACCCAAGAATTTAATTTGGAAAAAGTAAGTTGATGTATATTTAAAGGTATGCATGCAACACGAAGCCTGATGGAGAGAAATAGAATTGTCCCTTGATCATAAGATCATTAACCAGGTCCTAAACCTGCCAGGGTTTCCCCCCCCATAAACCAGACTTTCTGCAACTATTTAGGAAGGTCTGCAATATTTTAAGACTGAAATCAGAGCCATATGCTCAGGGACTTCTTGTTAAATCCTTGACATTAGAGAGTTACCCAATGGCAAATCTATCACATGCTTCTGCTTTCTTAACATTCCCCAAATGAACAAAGATAGGGACACCTATCTGTATCTGAAATGGATGAACTGTCATGTAAAAAAAATCTGGATGGAAACCAGAAATTCTGCATAGAATACTCCAGAAAAAAGGAATTCTAATCCCTGCTGGACCTCCATGGGGCCTATCTTCACATCCAGTATCTATCCAACACGCAGAAAGTTCCTGAGGATGCCCACTAGTAGAACGACCTTTCATTCAACCTGTCATCCCTTCCCAGAGTGTTCAGGTGATGATTACCATGATTTTATAAGGAAAACTCAATTTGGGGTTTGTTTGTGTGTTTTTTTTTTGGGGGGGTGCGAGGTAGATGCGTATGAAATCCAAATTCAAGCAGTTGATATAACTTACATCATCTGTGTCATTGTCTAATTGTAATAGTCTATGAGAATGTCCTTGCCAGAAGCAGGAAGAGAAAGAATAGCAGGCTGGGTCAAATAAGAGGCAGTTCAGTCCGCAGAAGGAATGGAGGCATGGCAGAAGAGACTCTCTCTTATTTTCTTCAACTGTAAAGGTCGGGAGAGGAGAGGATATACTTTCCAGATTTACATGATTCTGTTACTGTAAACGTACAATAAAGATACAGGCAGATCCAAGCATCAACCATTTCTTCAATGGGAATGGTGCTGAACAAAGGGACTTACGACTCATTTTTATAGTCCAACGAACTAGGGAAGGGTCCCTTCTGAGGGGGGGGATTGCTGCACCCCCATCCCTTTTGCAGACTAAGTGGCCTCATATCTGACCTAGCCTGCTATTCCTCCTCCTCCTGTTTCTCTCAAGGACATTCTCACAGACTATTACAACTAGACAATGAACACATGGTAAAAGTTATATCGACTGCTTGAATTTGGATTTCACACACATCCTCCTTGCATCCCCCTAAGATGCTGCTTATCTGACTGTTGCCTAGTCTTTGGTTCCTCTTCCTATCTCTCGAGGACATTCTCACAGACCATTACAGAGCCTTTACCTTTTGATGTAGGCAGAGGTCCCCAACCTTGGCCACTTTATGACTTGTGGACTTCAACTCCCAGGATTCCTCAGCCAGCCATGCTGGCTGAGGAATCCTGGGAGTTGAAGTCCACAAGTCATAAAGTGGCCAAGGTTGGGGCCCCCTGATCTAAGTGACTTAAATAATGCAAATGATATAAAAAGAGCTATCATGCAGAATACACACTATCTCCATATTGTATCAGTTTGTCGATTGTTCGGGACTGAAGTCCGAAATAACGTGTTGCAGTTAACATATGAATCTGATGACTGTTGACTAACAAAAAACTGTCAAGTTTCAATTGCCTGTGAAAATAGGTACAGAACACTTCTTCTGCTTATGCAACATGATAGCATGATGTGTTATGCAATTCCTCAGATGCATTTGCTTATGAAACTTCAGCTTGAATGCTTATGTTTCTCGGAAAGCAAAATTTAAAAAAAGATTAATTTTAATTAATTAATTAATTTTGCAATACTTTAGGCCCGGTTGGAAGTACACCGGCTTGGAATTACAGGATTTACAAAGAAAGAACAGAGAGTTTTGGAGCAAGAACGTGCTATCATGTTGGGGGCAAAGGTGAGTCAAGAGGTGGTTTACAAAAGAGGAGATTTCATCCTTAAAGCTTTCCCTCTGCCAAAGCCTTTGGCTGTTTGTTTGTTTGTTTGTTTTCAAATGGAGGAAAAGTGGCAGGGTCAACATGTGGGAGACCTTTGAAATTTCAGAAGTAAATTGTGAATGAGCAATGTAGTATTCTTCATACCGAATTTCTGTATTGAATTCCTTTTACAATTTCAAAACTGGTACTACTGAATATACTTGAGTATAAGCTAACTCTTGACTTTTTAATCGAAGTATGAAAAATGTACCACCCATAGGTAAACCAACACACATTTTTTATGGTATTTTAGTTAAAAATCCAAGGGTTGGCTTATTTATGGATGGACTTATCCGTGTGTGTGTGTGTGTGTGTGTGTGTGTGTGTGTATGAAATGTTTCTTAAGTATTTAGAACACTTAGTGTGTGTGTGTGTGTGTGTGTGTGTGTGTGTGTGTGTGTGTGTGTATGTTAAATGCTTGTTAACTATTTGGATTACCTTGCTAGGCCCCAAACATGGGACAAATCTTTATTCCCTGTTTCAGCCTAACCGAAGGCCATCGACAGGCAGTAGTCACAACAGTGACAGATCATATTTGTGTAATTTTTTTTCCCTTTAATTCTTTGTTAGCAATCTAAAAAAGTTTACACACACACACATATATGTATGTATGTATGTAAATTATTCAAATTGCTAATTAAGAATTTTAGGGAGGCTAAAAAGGGTATGACTGACTGATGAGAACTTAAGAAGTTCGAAATGATCATTTCAGCCTCCCTAAAATTCTTTATTAGCAATTTGAATAATTTACACAAATAATGAGCTGTCATAAGTTGTGACTGTATCCTGTGGATAGCCTTGAGTTAGGCCAAACAGGAAAGAAAGAGTTAATTAGCAAGGCGTATTCAAAAGACTTGACAAATATTTAACACACACACACACACACACATATGTGTGTGTGTGTGTGTGTGTGTGTATATATGTATGTATGTATGTATGTATGTATGTATGTAAAGGTTCCCCTGCACATGCGTGCTAGTCGTTTCCGACTCTAGGGGCCGGTGCTCATCTCCGTTTCAAAGCCGAAGAGCCAGCGCTTGTCCGAGGACGTCTCCGTGGTCATGTGGCCGGCATGACTAGATGCCAAAGGCACACGAAACGCTGTTACCTTCTCACCGTAGTGGTCCCTATTTTTCTTGAATGAATTATGGTACTTTAAAATACTTTTTAGAAGTATTGCCACATATACTTGAGGATAAGCCAATCCACAGATTTCATACCTGAATTTTGGGGGTGTATTGCACTTGAAATTTTTGGGTTATCCACTAATAAATATGGTAACTCTTAATATGTAAATGTGAGTTGTTGCATAATAGTTTAAAAATGTTGCCTTTGTATTGAACATATTTAGAAATCTTATGTAATACAGCTTCTTGCTTTTTGAATTTGTACTGCCAGCAATGCTTTGACATCAAGAGTTAAGAAATAGGGAAAGGTGGTCTTTGCTTTTCTGTCAAACATTGTCTTCATAAATGTTGTCTCAAAGCTACTGAAAGAAATGAGAACAGTGATTATGAATCACTAATCAATTCATAAATAGTCATACTCCCGAAAAACATAGTTACATCATTGAAAAGGTTTATTTTAACCACACTTCTATTGAAAGAATCAAATTAAATTATGTGAGCATTTAAAGAACCATCATTATACATGAGTGTATATTATCACTGTGAACTTTTCTCTCTCTTTTTGGTGTATTTTTCACGAATTTCTGAAATGAGTTATTAAACTCTTATTGCAGCCTTCAAAAAAGGAATACGTGAACTACAAAATTCTTCAAGAGCAAATCAAAGAAAAACAAGCAGCAAAGAAGAAAGAAAATATGACGGTATGTACGTAATATTTCATATAAAAATAAAATGTAAAATCAAGTAGGAAAGCTTTAGTATAATGGTTTCCAGTAAGACCTGGGCCATGGATTTAGGTACAAGCAATTAGAACAACAGATTAAAGTCAGTCTTTATTGCATGTGGGAATCCGTATTTGATTTATGTAAAATGTGGTATATGAGCAATTACAATATTCCTGTTCCTATTCCTATTTTCTTTAACAGGAAAATAAATCTGATTCTCTCAAGAGGAGAAAAAAGAGAGGGCATGAAGAGAGGTGAGCCAAGATTTCAATCTCATATAAACAAGGTGTAATAAATTGGATTTATTTTTGTATTTGTTTCGGTTGTACTTACTAAGGTTTTTTCACATCTAGTGCTAAACAGTATTGTAGTTTTGGCATTGAATGACTGAGCCTTTAGCCTCTTTTTTTCTGTGTGTGAAGTGTAAGCAGGAATCATTATGTTTGTCATTGAATAAAAGGTAAAGGTAAAGGTTCCCCCGCACATGCGTGCTAGTCGTTTCCGACTCTAGGGGCCGGTGCTCTAGGGGCCGGTGCTCATCTCCGTTTCATAGCCGAAGAGCCAGCGTTTGTCCGAGGACGTCTCCGTGGTCATGTGGCCGGCATGACTAGACGCCAAAGGCGCACGGAACGCTGTTACCTTCCCACCGTAGTGGTCCCTATTTTTCTACTTGCATTTTTACGTGCTTTCGAACTGCTAGGTGGGCAGAAGCTGGGACGAGTAACAGGCGCTCACTCTGTTACGCGGCACTCGGGATTCGACCCGCCAAACTGCCGACCTTCTGATCGACAAGCTCAGCGTCCTAACCCACTGAGCCACCGCGTCCCTCTGTCATTGAATAGGACTCGGCAAATAAAAAAACAGTTCGGTTTTAGAAGCAACAGGAATCTCTCTATATAAACATGCATATATACACAAATACATGTTTTCTTTTTAAAAAAACAGAAAATCCAAGAAGACAACAAAACAGAACATACTACCAACAGGACGGTTGGGAAAATTTAAAAATGGAACTTTGATTCTTCAAAGTTGTGACATAAGAAAGATCAAATCTTCCAAGTTGAATAAATGAAATTATATTGAACACAGAATAAGACGAACAAACTCTGTAACAAAATAACTTTTTTTAAAAAAATGTAATTGTTCCTTTTTTAAAAAAATAAAGTCATTTAAAGATTTCGTTTGTGAACTGAATTTAATAGTGTATTGTTGATTAGTGTGCAATAAGGAAAAATCCATCTGAAAACTAAATTTTGCAAATGTTACTTGAATTGTATAATTGTTTACCACTGAACTGGTTGAACTGGTTACCAACATATATGCTGAAGAGTTCGTCAGAATGTTTTACTTTGAAAATAATATGTACCAAAAATACTATGATTAATTGCTCTGAATTCATTATATTTTATTATTATTATTTATTATTATTATTATTTATTAAATTTTTATACCGCCCTTCTCCCGAAGGACTCAGGGCGGTGAACAGGGCATATCTTAAAACTACAAAAGTACAAAAGTTAAAAAAGAATTAAATTATTGCCCACAATAAAAACAATAAAAAATATATATAAATATTAAAACCCTAAGTGATTCCCCATCAGGCCAGGCCAGCTTGTTCAAATAAATGGGTCTTTAACCCGCGCCGGAAGGAGCGGAGATCCGGTGCCATCCGGAGCTCAACCGGCAGCTGGTTCCACAAAGCCGGAGCACCCACAGAGAAGGCCCTCCCCCTGGGGGCCACCAGCCGACATTCTCTGACTGGAGGCACCCTGAGGAGGCCCTCTCTGTGGGAACGCACGGGGCGGAGGGGAGTCGACGCCGGCAGCAGGTGGTCCCCGAGGTATTCGGACCCATGCCATGTAAGGACTTAAAAACCATCACTAAGACCTTGAACCTCACCCGGAAGACAACTGGTAACCAATGCAGCTCGCGGAGCAAAGGTGTAACATGGGAGTACCGGGAAACTCCCAAGACAACTCTCGCGGCCGCATTCTGTACCAGTTGGAGCCTCCGAGTGGTCTTCAAGGGAAGCCCCATGTAGAGAGCATTGCAATAGTCAAGACGAGAGGTCACGAGCGCATGAGTGACCGTACACAGGGCATCCCGGTCTAGATAGGGCTGCAACTGCCGCACCAGGTGAACCTGTGCGAAAGCCCCCCTGGTCACGGCTACTACATGATCTTCTAAGGTAAGCCATGCATCCAGGAGGACTCCCAAGTTGCGAGCCCTATCTACGGGGGGTAAAGACTCACCCCCCATAGAAAGTGATGGAACGTTTTGAATGTCCCGGGATGCCGGAATGTACAGCCACTCAGTCTTGTCAGGGTTGAGTTGAAGTCTGTTCCTCCCCATCCAGACCCGAACCGCCTCCAGGCAACGGGACATCACAGCGAGGGCATCACTGGGGTGGTTTGGGGTCGAAATGAAAAGTTGGGTATCATCAGCATATTGATGATACCCAACTCCAAAACCACGAATGATCTCACCCAGCGGTTTCATGTAGATGTTGAACAGGAGAGGCGAGAGAACCGAACCCTGAGGAACTCCACAAACGAGAGACCTAGGGGCCGATCTCTGCCCCCCTGCTGTCATTTCTATGAATGTTCCATGGGAAATAACAGCTCCAGTATTACTCTTAGGATGACTCTTTAGGCTTAATTTGGATACTTTTATGATGCAATGATCCATTTTTTAAACACTTGCCTACAGCTTTAATCTTTAGGAAAAAATTAATGTTTAGTATTTTATTGAAGATCAAATAGTCCTCTCCACAGTGAAAAGGTCTTATTTGCATCTTCAAATGCTGCCCACATTGCTGTTTCATTTATAACATTATAATATTTCATGCTAGGCTAGGATAATCAGTTTGGTGCAGGTTTTGGAGATTGTGAGTTCTAGTCCTGCCTTAGGCATCAAAGCTGGTCGTGTCACTTTAAGCCAGTCACTCCCTCTCTCTGCCAAACCCACCTCACAAGGATGTTGTTGTCAGGAACATAGGAGGCAGGAGTATTAGGTATGTTCACTGCCTTGAGTTATATATTTTAAAAGGTAGGACAAAAATACTGTATAATAACATTTCTGTTTAATGAGCTCTAAATAGAATTGTGTTGATGTCTGTGCTCCCCAGAATAGTAGATGGCCAGAACAAAATCAAAACTTGATTTAATTTTTATAGGCTTATTGTCCAGTTACGTATTTAATAATTTTTCCTTGCTGACATTAAAAATAAAATTTTATAATGGTATATGGAGTTCTCAATGGGAGGATTATTGCCAAGTCTTTTGAGTCCCAAGGTCTTTAAGAACATCAGTTCTAGAATTGTGATGGATGATGGATGCCCAGGCTGCAAATTAACTCAGAAAAAGAGTTGCTTTCCTGCTTTGAACCATCTCAAAGAAAAAAGGTAAACAACATTTCACAGAAGAGAAGTTATACATATACATATACATATACATATATATATATACAAATCTGCAAATCTGTTGAAGTGCATAATACTTAAGGGAATAAATACTTTTAACAGGACACCATTGACTCAGTTGTGCATCCTCTTAAATAGTTATTTAGTGGTGCAAAATAGAAATGTTACTCATTTTGAATATTACATGTTGCCTTAGTGCTTCAGTGCTCTCTGGCTATGATAAAAGTTCAACATCTAGACAAAAAACAGATTATATCAACCTTTTTTGCACCTGTTTTATAAGGTAGTAGAGAATAAGGAACTTAAGAAATATTTTTGTTATTTCTGTATGCCAAACCTTTCTGCAGTTGGGGTTCAAAAGTAGCCTCAAGTCTGTCATCAGGGAGATCTTTGAAAGCTCTTTACAGAGGATCACCCATATTATAAATCAGCTGGGTTTAGTCCAGTTTAGATTAGATTAGATTAGTTTAGATACAAATCATACAGATGATATTAAAAAAGAACAAGAGACACAATTAGGTGTAGAAAATTATCAACCCACTGACAACTTCACAAATATTGGACAATGCAAATCATGAAAATAACTGTAACTTCGGAATAAAAATCTAACACCAGCTTTTATTATGATGATGGTCTGAATATAACCTCTTAACGCAATTGAGTGCCAAGTAAATTCACAATTTTTAAGAGGTCAAGTTTAGGATTTTTTTCTTCATAGATACTAACAAGGTTGAGAATTCTTCATGAAAAAAAGATATGATAAACGTCTCAGAGAAGTTTTTATTCTACTAGGAAGTGCCCCAAGCTAATTTACAACTTTTAACAGAACAAATTTGGGTCTTTTTTCATGGATATTAACAAGGTTGACAATTTCTTGGAAGAAAAGAGACTTAACAGACATTCCTGAGAAAAATAGACTTTATTTTATGAAGATAAATAAGCTGGAAGGAGTGACTTAAAGTTAATGATTTAATTAGTTAGGATGGATTTTTATATGTGTTGAAAGAAAGCTCTAAGGTAGTTTTGTATTTATAAGAGTTTGTAAATGTATGTTTTCTGTCCTTCTATGTAACATTGAATAATTCCCAAAGTCTGTAAAATATTATTGATCAAATTTGAAAATAATAGAAGAAAAAGATTTTAGTCCATGAGGATAAATTTGAGGGACATTTAAATCCAATGAGCTAATTGGAATCAATTGGATTTTTATTGGTGTGATATATATATCATTGAATGAAAGCTTTAATATAGTTTGTGTTTAAAATGAAGTTCTTTTTCTCCCTTTATATGTAGTATTTGAGTAATTTTTAATGTTTGTAAAATATCATTAAAAATGAACTTTAAAGTATGTATGTTAAAAGGAAGTTTAAAAAGTAAAGTTTACAGTTTTAAAAGCTAGAAAAAGTGTTTTCCCCCTCTAGGGTTAAAAAATCTGAAATAATATAGGGAATTCTTTTAATATAAATTTGACAGTTTATAAAGACTAATAAGTAAACGGAAACATACTATTCCCCACAGCAAGGGGAAGCAGAGATGTTTAAATCGATTCTTTTATTCAAAGAAGAGAATATATTTAATTTTGTTTCTATTTGTAAATTGCTTTCAGATTTTATACTTGCAATGGGAAAAAATAAAACTATTTTGTTTTTGCTGATTAGTTAGATTTGTTGTTATAGAAATGGCTAGTATATGCTGTTGTGTAAAAGTAATACGTTCAGATTGTTATGTTATCTTTTACTGTGCTAGAGTTGGAAGTCGGTGCTTTTTTCTTTCTTTTTCCCTTTTTACTCCATATTTTCTCTTTTTCTCCGCCCCCCAGTTTTCTATTACTTTTTAAAAAAAACTAATAAAAATGTATTTTGAAAAAGTAACCAGGTTAACTTGTCTGCCAAGGAGTAAAATATGTTGGTTTTCCATGGAAAAGATAGTGTAATCTAGATCTCACATTGGACCTGAAGGTATAGAATTCCTCCATCATTTATGTAACTCTCAGAAATATTTCATCGATTCAGACTTGTAATTTGGGAAAACTATTCAGTGTTGTTCTTCTAAATATGATATTATATATAGTTTTTGTATCTCTATTCCAGGAATTTGGGCAGGAAATGACTTGACCACGTTTTGGTTTTTTCTCCAGATCAAGATCACAATCACTTCATACTTAAACCAGGGGCTTTTCAGAGTGGAAATACTTTTTTTGGTGGAATCATATCAGGAGCTTTACAGGCAATTGGTTTGGGCTGCAAAAACAAGGCCATATGGCTGCTAAGAAATTTGAATTTTCTGTGTCTCTTTGTGGCCATCTAGTGGTTGTTTGTCACAGCTCCAGATCTGGTCGCCCTAACATCCCCCCTTCCTTTGTGACATTCTTTTGGGACTTAATAGTGAAATGAAACAAAAATCCAGCTTAGTGGTTTTCAAGATTTCATAGGAATTGTGCTTGAGTTGTTCCTCAGAAGCTTCTCAGGGGACCTATTCACTCAAAGCTGACTTGTTCTCTCTCGGGTGTTTCTTCTAGGGCAGGAAATCTGTTCACACTGTAAAATTATATGGGACATGTCTCAGTAGTAGAGCATGCTTTAAGTGTGAAAGATCGCATGTTTTATTCTTTATCCCTCCATTGAGAAGGACCATAGGTGTAGCCATTGCTGGTCAAGTAAATAATGCGCTCAGTGGAGAAATATATGATCTAAGACAGTGGTGGAGAACCTATGGCATGGGTGCCAGAGGCGGCACTCAGAGCCCTCTCTGTGGGCACCCGCGCCATGCCCCGGAGGTGGCAACTGTCCCTTTTCAACCAACCACCTGCTAATTTGCCGAGGTCCTACGTGGCTGGATGCATCCCGGCACGGCTGGTTTCCCTCCCCCCCATCCTGTCCCTCCTGGCCTCGCATGCTCTCCTTTTCCCAGGCACAACCCACTGCATTGTCTCCTCAGCTGTCGGCCAACCATCCATCTCGGAGGTGGCTTCTTTCAACTGCTGGCAACGGACTGCGGAGTCCCAGAGTGCACCTGTCAAGGGGCCAGCAGGCTGTGGCTACTGACGGACACCGTTGGCCCCCATGCGCTTGCTGGCTTCTGTGTGCGAGGGCAGATGGTGTTAGGCAGCAGCTGCCCCAGCCCCTTGCCTTGCCCCATGGCAATGGGACCCACACCCTGCCTCGCCTCACCCCACAGGATGAGTCTCCTGCCTACCACCCCATCTGCCAGAGACCTCTTGGAGCTCCCCCAACCCTGCTCACCCCCGACAGGTGTCCCTCCCCACGAGCAACATTGAAGTGACCACATCCACCTTGGCCACACCCACCCAATCTTCCATGACCACCACAGCCACACCCACCCAGTGGACCACGCCCACCTGGCACCCAGCGATAAATAAGTGGGTTTTGGGTTGCAGTTTGGGCACTTGGTCTCTAAAAGGTCTGATCTAAGAGCTTCTGCTTCCTTCATGTTGGCTGAGGAATTCTGGGAAGTGAAGTCCATGCATCTAAAAGTTGCGGAGATAGAGAAATGTTAGTCTAGATGCTTTGAGAAGATTACACAATTGCAATTCTATCTAAGTAAGTAAATAAATAAATAAAATAAATAATAATAATAATAATAATAATAATAATAATAATAATAATAATAATAATAATAATAATAATGTGAGACAATGTCTTTGGATTTGTTGGCAGTGTAGTAAATTTATTTTAACTGTAAAACAGTGTAAACTTATACTTCATGTTTTCAAAAAGGTAGTACATAAACATTTGAGACAATAAGACAAAAACATTTTGCTTCAAATTCAAAAAATACAAACTTTTGCTACAGGTAAAAAAATTAGAAAAAAATTTATTATTTTTTTTTCTGAACTCCTTTCTTGGTCTGGTGACATAGAAGATGTACATTCCACCAGATCTAAGGATATAAACAAAACATGTTGTGATTAGGGGTGACAACTAGTGCAAACAATGTTTTTCTTACTTAACCAGACTTTAACATAACATGTGACTTTCTTCTTTTTTTTGTTTTGCCAACATTTAAGTTAACATCTTCCATGCTTTTATAACTTGAGAAAAAACAGCATTTCTACCTCATGCATTAATTCTAGAACATTGTCATACCATGTTTCTGGGCTGTGCTTCCGTTCACTATTTTTTACAACATTATATTTTTATTGACAGTATTTATGTAACACAGGGTTAGGAACACTTGTGAAACTCCAAGAGGAATCCTGCTTTTTTAATATTGAAATGAAAAAGACATCCTTTAGCTCGACCATCTTCCAACAAAAACTTTTATAAGGACAAAGCCAACCCTATGGCTTTCTGCCATGATCAAAACCCCGGTTACCCTTGAAAACCAGCTATTGATGCTACTTTCTAAGTACTTTCTATCAAACCAGTGAATCTCTGGTGTATAAAGGAAAAAAAATGAACCATACTGTAAGGTGGAATCTTCCCACCTGGTCACTTCCCATCATACTTCCCTGAGACAGATTAGGTGAGTGCAGCGATCCAAGCAAGAGTTTGACAGGTCAGGAGCAAATGCTTGGCATCCCATGAATGAGCTTTTCAAAACATTGGGGGTCAGCTAAATAAAACAATTGGCTGGGTGCACACAATGCATCGAGTCAAAACCAAACAAGCCATGGTTTGACTTAGTGGAACATGGAAACCCAATCGGGGATCGACTTTTTCTTCCTGTGTGAAAGGGAAATGGATGATAAATCCTGAAATTAGGGCATTTTAGGAGATACTGTTCAATGAATCAGATTTTTCAAATGGACTGTTTTTAGACAATTATACCAGTACCTGATCCTAGTACCACTTGTTCTAGTGCTACATTCCTAAGGCTGATCATGACTGACTTATGTGTACTTGATTGGCCCTCTCTGTTATTACATGATGCTGATCATGAGTACATGAGAACCGAACTATATGAGGGTAAAAAAAAACATTTTGTAATGTAAGTGTAGAGAGTTCATATAGTCCACTGTAATTAAATCCTGGTTGCAAGCATAATTCCTTCTTTACCCACCGAAACCATTTTTGCCCACCAATGAATTTTGTGGAAAAATTTATTCTTATCTGCTTATTCCAGCTCTTGCACTTTTTTCACACCAAATGGTTTATGGTTAAGGTTATCAACTGATGGTTGGCCTCTACAAATTTATGTATGCTGTAATCACAGAGATGTCATAGCAATCTGTTATATCTGTGGTGAGCAAACCATTTTGTATAGCAGATTTTAACACTTGGAGTGGTCAAAAGAGGAACAAGAGAGTATGAATAAATGAAATACATAATTAAATTAAATTTTGGAATGAAAGCACAAGTAATTTGTCTAAGTGTTCTCAAGAATTTTGAAGAAGCCCTGATATGATCATTTCACCCTAAATTTCTATATCACTTCACTGTTCTCTTTGATTTTCAATATTGTCAATAAAAATAGGTAATTGCTTAAAACACCAATAATGAGCCACATTTTCTGTTGTTTTTTTAAATTGATTCACTCTCTTAAATGGGAAAAACACATTATGAAGTTATTTTAATACTATGTTCTCTTTCTTTTTTCATATAATAATGCCACCACTTTCTATTCAGGGCTTTGGAAAGTTAAGAGAAAGCCATAATAAAACTTCTTTAAGCTTTCTCCTACTAGCTATCATCAGCTTCATGATCAAACTTGCAAAAATCCTAAATCAGATTTTTGTTTACTTCTGCTCCACCTTGAACATTAACAGCAAAACTAAAAGTGCAGGAATTGCAAGAGTGCAATTAATTTATATGTCATTTATTACACATATGAATTTTGTAATTTTGGGATTATGGAAGGTGAGGGGAGGATACAACTTCATCATGACTGAAATCAAAATGACAGCCCTGGAGCTTCTGTTTTTGTACACTCATCAGTATTACTGAAGTGTCCTCAAAAATATTAGAAGCCTTTTCAGGATGGTTATGTCTAAGGAAGAGGAAAGAACTAACAAACCAACCAACCAACAAACCACTCTCCACATCTTCATTGGTTTCAAGGCTATTCAAGCTTTCTCTATTTACACAATAAATTATGGGGCGTCATAATGATAGGATCTTCTACTTCATGAGGCAGCCCATTTTTTGTGGTTCTTGACCCACTCTCTCCTGAAGAGGATCTGCAATGGAGTTTTGTGTGTAAAGGCTTCAGCATGGAGCATGGCTTCAACGTGTTATATTACAAGTGGAATGGAGAATTACCAGGCATCCATGACACAAAGAGGACCACTAGACCGAGACATGCATGGTCCAGGCCTGCTATAGGTAAAAACAGCTCTGTTTGTGTACAACTGAATCAGTCTGATTGCAACAGTAACCATAATGCAGTGTCTTGGAATTGCAGTGCATGACTCCATCTCTCTAAATAGTGGCCATATTAAAAGCAGATGGAAAAATTAGAACAGTGCATTTCCTCATGCTCTACACATCTAAGTAGCTTGAAAACCAAGTACTTCTTTTCTTTTTTGCTGAAGACATTTTAAAAAATCTACAACACTACAATGGAACTTGACCACTGATCAATAACAGACTACTTAGCTACATTACAATGCATTATTTACACTAAGATGATAGATATGTATACATTAATACATTACATGTGTAATATGAAATATTAATGTCTCCTCTTAAACTCTGTTATTAGCTTAATAGCTACAACCCTACACAAAATTAGGCACACTTACTGAAATCTATGGTCCTAAGTATACCTATTTGATGGATCATGGCCTTTCTATTTTTTATTTTGCAGTGGGTATTGACATTTTCTTTATTCTGTTTTCACCTGGCCAGCTCAACTTTCATGCAGAACAGAATAAGCCATGCAACCCCACTGTTTTTTTACCCTAAGAATGGTTTTTTTTTTACTCCCAACATCAGACTAAATGAAAGAGTCAAGACAAAATTACATTAACATAATTTCAGGGTTTTCTGTTTTAATCTTTGAATTGAAAAACCACTGAGCAACTGCATAGTTCTCTGACATGTTATGTCATAATTATTTTCCAAATTAGTTGCAAAAATATTACAGGAAACAAATTTGTCATGGAACAGAACGAGCTAAAGAAAGAATGACAAATGATCATTCTCTATCCTTAACAGTGGTATGTTATGAGTTAAGGATGTCAATTCATCTTTCTCCCTCTTAATGAAAAAGAGAATCTAAAGCTGTGGTTGTAGGATTTAAGGCTTTTTTAAAAGCACTAAAAAGTGGCTTTGGTCTTCAAGCCCCTTCTTATTTACCATTGAATCCTCTGTAATGTTTGTGTAATCCTAACAAATACACAGAATTTCTTCTTGCTATGTTTGATCACAATCTATAGGGGAACAGCAGGCATGTAGGGGAACTCAACAGAACAGAAAGATTAACTCTTTTCTCTGAGATTATCAAGGAAGTAATTCTCATACCACTCTACTGCCCAGTCCTATTGTTTCTCTAAAGGCATATTGACATGTCTTTTGGCCTAAACTAGGGGTAGGGAACCTTGGCTCTTTTATGACTTGTGGACCTCAACTCCCAGAATTCCTGAGTGGGCATGGCTGGTTTAGGAATTCTGGGTATTGAAGTCCACAAGTCATGAAAGAAACAAGGTTCCCTACCTCTGGCTTAAACCATCTACAGAAAGAGTTTTTTTGGTGATTCAGCTTACAATGCTAATGTTGCATTGAATTCCACACACCTCCCCAAAGGTTTACATTAATGAAATTGTGGAAGAGGTACTTGTCTCTTTAATATTAATGTAAGAATACTAAGTATGCATTTAACAGTGTAAGAAAAGAGATAGATCATGAGGGAGCTTTAAAACATGACAAAATAGCATGGCCAACTGTAGCATGGCCAACTGGACCACATACATACTATGCATTGTATTTTGGTTGATGGGCGGATATCATACCTGAACCAAATATATAAAAGAACAAGACTTTCCAAACCTCTTGTAACAACATTTTTCATTTCTGCATGATTTTGAACCTCACACTTGCAAAATATAGCCTCGGGACATTCAACCAAGAGCCTCAGTATGCCATTTTATCTGTTGTGGCAAAGTCTCACTCATATATTTCCTCAATAGCCATCCAACTGCTTGGATTCTACAAAGTCAAAACAAAGCAAGAAAAAAAGAGGAAAAAGCAGCATGGTTCTATGGTAGCGGTAGCTGTGGGAGATAGTATCTGGGTATGTTTTCCTGGTCAGATCCAGAGAAAGAAAGTACAGACTCATTGAAGTAAACATCAAACAACTGATACTGAGTCCAAGCCTGCCCAGTCTGCTATAATAATTCCTCCCTACACACACACACACACACACACACACACACCTGGATAAATTTGAAGGTAGCAATCTTGAATTTATTTATTTATTCATTTTCAGATGACTTTCCAGGGAGGAGACTTGTAAAATATCCTTGTAAGAGATCTGGAATCATAATTAACATTTTGCATGAATGTTTGCTCTTCCTGGCATTATTAGATTAAGAAAGTAATCCCTAAACCAAATGAATAATCAAAGCAACAAAAAGATGTTTTGTTCATAAGGTCTCTGAATGGTCTGTTTCCTGCCAAACAGATTGGCTCCAAACTAATTCAGGGAATTTTAGCTTTGTTCATAGATATGTTTAACTTTGTTACTAATATTTACTGGAATACATGGAAAATATATAAAGCAGAACTTTATCTTCATTAAAGAAATAGCCCAAAGATATCAAGCTTTATTTATTTTGCCAGAATAACTTAGTCCATCTTTGTAAGCTATATTCCTTGACTGTTTCATTAGTGACAAATATTCTGTAGAAGTAAAACAGATTTATTTTTACTTGGCTCCATCTAGATCAGGGCTTTTCAACCTTTTCACAGATTATACCACTTTTAGGACATGACAATATTTGAGTACCACCAGTGCTTAGCAAGGTGTCAAAAACTTGATGACTAAAAAAAGGGGGGGGGGATTTTGGGTTTTACTGATTAGATTCATTTGTTATAGAAATGACTAGTTTATAATATTATGGAAAAGTAAAAAGTTGAGGTTCAATGTTAATGCTTCCTTCTACTGCAACAGATGAAGTCTGTTCTTTTTCCCTTCTCCCCCTCACTTTTTCCTCCCCACTGTGTCCTACTATTTGCTTTTAAATTTTATTCTATAATCTAATAAAATATTACAAACTGTAGAAAAAAAGGAAAAAAATACCAGTTTTAATTTCTTCGGTGGCTGTTCCTTTGCTGAATCACTTTCCCTTTGCACTGACAAATGTATGATGAATTTATCCATATTTATTAATATGCACCACTACGATCTAGCTCAGGGGTCTTCAAACTTGGCATTTTTAAGACTTGTGGACTTCAGTTCCTAGAATTCCTCAGCCATCATGGCTGGTTGAGGAATTCTGGGAGTTGAAGTCCACAGGTCTTAAAGTTGCTAAGTTTGTAGACCCCTGAGCTAGCTGGTCGGCCCTTCTTCCTCTCTCCCTTCTGAGCTCACCTTCCACAGTGTAGGAAGAATGCACCCCCCCTCCCAATCCCTTCCCTGTACCCTTAAAGACACAGGAATCAAGTGCAAAGCAAGAAAGGCTCACAAAATAAAGAAACACATAAACTCCAGGCTTTTTTTCTTTAAGCTACCTCAGGTGTGTCACGTGTCACAATGTTGCAACCCGAGTCTTGAAAGGCTCCAGCAATTGCGAAAAGGTTTAGCCTTAAATTAAGCCTGTTTACCTTGAAATAAAACTTTCTAAAAGCCATAGACAGACTCAAGATAAGGGGGTAAAACTAATTACATTTGTTTAAAGGGATTAAACCTATGGAAGTCAACACTTTGGACTGATTGCTAGCCTAAAATACAGACTAAAATATTCCAGTAACCAAAGCACACAAACTGAGCCTCTGAATTACAAAACGCTGTAAAAACTGTACAAAAATCCTTATGGTAACCCAATCAAGCTACCAGCTGATCCAGAACTAAATAAACCCATCTCCTTTCCGACATGCTGGCTTTTCATTTCATCAGCGCTGAGTTCTCCTGGCTAGAGAAAACAAACCAGGGGACCTTTTCTTACAGCAATAGCTGCTGCTTCTTTCCTGTCCCTGTTTCCTCCCTGCCTGCTGAGCTCTCCTTCTCTTTCCCTGTTGCCTTTTTTTCCCTTTCCCACCCAAACCACCTCCATTTATAGCCTCTCCTCTCCTCCCCCTCCCTTTTTCTTCAGTTCACCTCCAGCTCAGCCCTGCTTCTGGAAGCGCTGGAGCCAATCAGCTGGAGCCCTGCCGGCTCCTGGAGCTTCTGCAGAGCCCAGACAGTCCTGCAGCTGCAGCTGCCTCTGTCTCAGTGTAGCAAACTTTTCTAGGATGGTCGCATACCACCTGCCACATGGCAAAATACCACAGGTGGTATGCATACCACCGGTTGAAAAGCCCTGATCTAGATCTCTTACCCTATTACAAATTGCTTTGATTTTATTATTTTACAATTAATATATTCAATTTAATGTGACCCCCCCACTCCAGAAGACTGATCTGATCACCATCAATAAGATTGCGGTAAGTGTGTGTGTGTGTGTGTGCACGCGCGCACGCGTGTGTGCAGGCACGTACACAAATATAAAGCAGGAATAGCTTAACCATGGAACCCATGGTTCATTCAACAAGCTAAAGATGTCTGGACTCACAGCATGTTTGGCTTAGTGCAATGAATGATTTGGGGTTCATAGAAGCAGAATGGGTTCCTTGCCTAAAGAAAAGTACTTCAAATATCACTGTTCTTCCTAACAAAGCCTAAGTTTATACAAGGCATATTTACAGTGAGCAAGGTCCATAATATGTGAAGCTGTTGAGGTAGGCCTGAAGCTGACTCTACTAAATATTAATAATTTTAAAACCCTAGACAAAGATAGGACACATTTTAAGCAAGAAAAAAATAATTTGTTACTTTAAATGTCTCATCAATCAATCAATATTTAACAATTAAACCACTCATTTCTGTACTTTACAAGAAAGTACTTCCAGCCCATGTGTGACTGATTAATTTGAATATTCTTTCCTGCAATAGAAAGCATTTTCTCTAAAAGTTTTCCAATTAAAAGGGGGGGGGGAATCATTCCAATTTCATTTGCTCTTCCTCGTATAAAAATTAACTTTGTCTAGTGCTTCTTGATTTATTGGAAAGAAGCTGGAAAAAATAGTAAAGATATTGCATAATTGTCCTAATATCCTCCCTCTTTTTATACAATATTTTTCCAAGTATTCATCACTGTCACAGCAATTCCACAGGATACAGACAGAAGGAATATTTGAATTCCAACTGCCAGCTTTTATATTATGGAAGAATTTTGATTCACATAAAAAGCATTTGTGTCATTATAGCAGCTGTATTGCAACTTAGCCTTCAAAACCTATTGCTGATGTACCAATGGCGATCATAAAGTCACAAGTAGTTCACATAACAACCTCCACCCCAAAATGAAGAAACACCGACATAACTTCAACACAGTGACTTAATTAAAAATAACAGTTAGGAGCCACGTATGAATTTTGGTGATCTGCCTAATTTCTTTGATTCTGAAAAGCTGATCTAGATGTGCTGTGAAACACTTCCAACTGTGTCACAGAAACACACTGAATGTTTTACGGTGAGGTCTGCCCCATAATTAAAATTTCAACCAAGACAGAACATTTGATTTGGGCTTTAAAAAGTTATAGGATCTAAATCAGTTAAGTAGAATCCTCTTAATGCTGTAATTTGGGCTGTAACATTCAGGTGCAGATAAAAAATGGTTCTCTACAGAGAATGTATTCCTTATATACAATTTCTGAAACATCATCTCAGGAAAAAGGTTCTATCTAGACCAACTTTTTAATTGACCTGCTGGCTTTCTGCGTATGAGGAATATATTATGTCGGGAAGCATTCTTTAGAATTGTTTTGCCCACCCACTGTTTGAAATAGTACAAATTCAGCAATCTGAAAGCTTTTTCCTATTTGATTCATCGTTTGACAAATTAGGGTGTGCACTTGTATCTTCACAATGAGAAACAGATCTGAATAGCATTATTTGAAGGATAATTATTAATAAGCTAATAGGTTCCATGAACTTATTAATTTCCAAAATGAGAAACCAAACCAATTAATAACTTTGCTTTAACTTGATGATGAACAGGAAACTCTGGTTTAATATAAACCAGAAATTGCGCACTCCTCAGCCTGTGTTAATTTTTCACTTCTGCTAGGAAAGGTATTTGAAACCAGCTCAGAGAGAGAAGATTTTATATTTCCTTCTCAGGCTGCTGGCTTGCTAAAATCCATTACAAAGACTCATTTGGCTGGGATAAGGAAAAGCTAAATGATTTTACTGCACACTTTAACAAATATTTAAACACACTTTTCACTTTTAACTTACAACTGTTGAATACAGAGCTAAAGCAAATGTACTTAAATTTTCTATTTGATTAAGTGCTGTTCATTTCCAAACATTAAGTATATTCCTAATAACTGCTTTGAACGTGGATCTTGGGAGAAATAATTAAAGTTGGCAAGTTTTGAATGAAATATTTGATTAATTGGAAAAGGCTAAGATACCTGTTAGGGATATATTAACAACTTCTAACTTTTTTCCAGAAAGAAAAGAGATTAGCTACCCTTGATCACATCTTAACCTTGCAAGTGTAAGATTTACATCCACAAAGACTAGTAAAAGTATATAGGAGTACAAGATGAAGTTTCTTTTGCCAGATGAATTCAAATGGAATGACAACAAGGCAAAGAAGGAAAACATGAGTACAGAATTCATCAAACAGTAATGATGTGTTATCTTTGAATAGATATGGATTCTGAGTTTCCTTTGCTTCATATTCCCATATATGAATGGATCTTTGGTTTCTTTTAAACATCTGCTCTGTCTGAAAATTATGTGATTACAATGTGGCATTCAAAGTCAGTGCAAAGTCAGCACACACAAATACAGCAGCACAGTATGAGCTTTGTGTTGAAGGCAGAGTTACAAGAACAGATATTCAAAGAGAAAGCTACAATGATCTGGATTAAACATTTGGAGATTTTCAGTACTGTATATACGGTATTGCATTAGATGTTTAATCCTTACCTCACAGTAGAAGGAATGATAATTATGCTACTGAACCCAATCCATTCTATTTTTATTCTGTCATGCCCAAATGTTTAGAATAAAAATGATCTAGATGTCACTTAGTCCAAACATCTGCACAAGGACAGCAAACTCTACCATACTGAAACTCCATCAAGCAATTAGGCCATAAAGGATATAGCTATAATCCTCTATGTCAATATATCATACCCACAGATCAGGATCAAGCAATATGTGCCCAGAACAAATGTGATCCAGAGAAGATTAAAAATGATTAACTCCCACTGTAATCAACAGCATTTATATACTGTCGAGTTTTCTCTTTTTTGGTGTACAAAAACAGAATTGATGTGTAAAAAGAAAATGAAACATTAGAGTTCACTTATGTGATTACCTTTAGAGGGCAGATCATAAGCTTTCACACAAGGATAAAGCCAAAATGCACAGGCAGTTCGGTGGTATAAGCACTCTTGAAATAATATAAAAGTTTAAAAGGCATGTAGAACTAAGAAGGAAATCACCAAGTTATTTAAACGGGTATCCACAGAGTAGGCTAAAATAAAGTCAAGAGGGCATCTGGAATGGCGGATTTGAAACCCACTCCTTTTTATGTCTATAATGCATGTAAAAAAAGTGGGTCACACAGGCCATCTTAGCTTATTTTGACCCCCCTGCAAACACCCCTAAATCTAATCATCATGATTTCAGCTATGAGTGTGTTATTTTAAAATTGATTATTTAGAAAGATTATAAAATCTAGCTGAGATATAAGTAGCAGGAATTCAGTTGCTTGGCAGCTTTGGTGGTCTTACAGTCTGAGGTACCTCCAGACCTGTGTGTAGAGTCACCTGCAAGAGGGGGGGGAAAGCAAAAATTTAGAACTAAAAATATAGGCACAAAGTAGGGAATCATTAGCTCTGGCAGGTTTTGCAGGAACCCATTGAAATGGAATGTTTTTCTAGGACTTTAGAACATAAAATATAGAAGTAACTTTCCCAGCATCCATTAAATTGTGATACAGGGTGCACACGGGGTGGTGAATGGCAGGGATAGCACAAGGCACAGAGGGACTGGAAGAGGATATGCAGGTGGGAAAACCTACCCTAGCTATTTGTGTTCTTCCCTGACAGCTTTCCCACTGACTTTCCTTGGGATAGCCAATAGGGAAAGTTACAAATGGTGGTCACAGTATTGCAGGGTACTGCAATCGGTCATAAGTGTGAATCAGTTGCCCAGATTGTAATCATGTAATCATGGACAACCAGAAAACTGAGGACAGTCATAACCACTATTCATATAGCTCCATCGTAACTTCAATGTTCACTGAGGTCGTAAGTTGATGGCTATCTGTATATATTTGTTGTTTTCTGTCTAAAGTGCAATTTCCATAGAAGAGAATAGATGTAGGTCAGGGTTGAACTCTGAAGTCCTTGTTGTTCCCTGTACTTGAACAGACTAGCCAAAGTTTTAACTGGAAAACTAGTTGCCTAGAGTAAACTAAATCCAGGAACTTTAGGAAATTTCTGGAAGTTTGGCATTTAGACAAATCAGCAAATTAATAGACACTTAAAGATAAATATTTATACATCATTGAAAAGAGACAATTAAAAAAATTAAGCTAAGAAGAAACAAAAAGACCAGAACGCATCATCTTCAGCCATCAACATTCAGATAAACAGAGATTAACACCACAAAAACAATCCAGCAGAAAACAATATCTTAATCAAGGAATTACCCACAGAGTAATTATCTTAATATCTTAATCAAGGAATTATCTTAATATCTTAATCAAGGAATTACCCACCTACAACCCCAGCAACATTGGCAGGTCAAGCTACTACCGGTATATATAAATAGGGAACAATCCCCACAGTCACTAGCATTGATGATGTTCCTTACCCTGTTTCCCAAAAAGTAAGGCCTACCCCAAAAATAATCCCTAGCTTGATTTTTGGGGGTGGGCCTAATATAACCCCTACCCCCAAAATAAGCCCTAGTTTGGGGGCGAGGCACACACCTAAAAATCAAGCTAGCATAAGGATGGGGGTGTGGAGCTGCCCCATGTGCCCCTCAACCACTTAATCTTGCAGCCAGGCCTCTCCTTGCTGGCCCACTTCTTCTGTGGTGTCTTCTGCAGCCAGGCCTGCATTTCTCAGTCACAGGCCTTTCTGGAAGGCCACTGCAGCCAAGAACCAAGCTATGGAGCCATAGCTCAGCTCTCGGCTGCATAGGCCTTCCAGAAAGGCCTGACTGCAAAATGCAGGCTGGAATGCATCTGCAGAATGAAGCTGCACCTTCAGTCAGAAGGATTGGGCGGGCTGGGTGAGGCTGTCGGTGCCAGAGTTGAGTATAAAAAACACCCCCTGAAAATAAGATCTGCTGCCTCTTTTGGAGGCAAGAAAAAAAAATAAGACCTGGTCTTATTTTTGGGGAAATATGGGTAGTTGGATAATGTCTGCAATCAAGTTCAGAAAGCAACAAGGACTCCACATAGTGCAATTTATTCAATTATTACTTTGAACTGACTTAATCCAAAAGAAGGAAATTTTACCTGAACATTTCGGTTGAGACTTAATGCAGGCATGAAAACACCCTCCACGTTCTCAAACGCTGGAGGGCCCTGCTGCTGCCCATTTATATAAAACGTTAAGGAGTGCTTATTGAGGTCCAGAAGAACACCTACAGTTGCACCTTTTGAAACACCTCCTTCTGTCCTAAAAACAGAGACAATAGTGACGTTAACGACATCAGACTCTGCACATTTTTAATTTCCTTAATGCAAGAATCTCTTAGGAAAGCGCAAGAAGCTAAGTAACTCCTCACTGGGTCTCTGCTGGGCTTCAGATTAGATTCCAAAAATGTAGTTTAGACTCTATGTGCATAGGAAAGGATTTGCCTATGTGTGTAGAACCTGTTTGCACCTGTTTAAAGCAGCTATGCCTTTTCTCAGGATATGTGGCAGCTGCAGGATGCAAACATAAGATCCTCAGAAAAGCTGAAGCTGTTTTAAAAAGTTGCCAATAAATACTATTGAAGGGATAACTAGATAGATAGATAGATAGATAGATAGATAGATAGATAGATAGATAGATAGATAGATAGATAGATAGATAGATGATAGATAGATAGATGATAGATGATAGATAGATAGATAGATAGATAGATAGATAGATAGATATAGATATAGATATAGATATAGATATAGATATAGATATAGATATAGATATAGATATAGATATAGATAGATATAGATAGATATAGATAGATATAGATGTTTGTTAAGCATTCAGAATACACTTGCTTAGTCCCAGACACGGGGACAAATCTTATTTCCTGTTTCAGCCTAGCCCAAGGCCATCTACAGGCAGTAGCCACAGCAGTGGCAGCTCATATTTGTGTAAATTTTTGGCTTTGTAAATGATTACAAAGTATCACTACTAATATCAATATTACTAACATCAACCTTAAGCATAATAAAATCCCTTCACTATGTTTGCAACCTAGCCCTTGTTCTGAATTATTTCTGAAAATCTGAAATAGTTACAACATGCCCAGCCTTGCCCAGAGATCTGTTTCAGAGTGGCTCTCCTGTATTTTCAGTATTATGCATCAGCAGCCTGGCTCTGTTTTGCTTCAAGGGGAGGCCAACAAACCAGGTGTATCTCAGAACATTTCCCAGGGGCCAATAAATCTGCAAATATTGGTATCGAAACAAATCCATCATCTAATCATCTCCCTCATCCATTTAGTTACCTGGCTCTAGGAAAAAAAATAATTGGAATAAGGGAATGGAAACAATGGCTTCTAAAAGACACAGGGATGACTACAGAACTATAAACAAGAGGATGAGGAGAAGGGGAAAAAGTCATCCCCCGCTTCCTACTAATCCTCTCTTTTGCTTTGGCAGAAAATTATGTTGAAAGATTACTTTTAACATAAAGAATCACAATTTAGGAAACAGTTTAGTTGTGCAAGTTTAGTGAAAACATCCAAATGTGTATAGTGATAGAAAAATAATAGAAAATTAGCTAACAGCTTTTACTCATTGTCTGAAAAAGTTGGCCAGGAGTTTGCAATCCAGATAGGGCAGCTGTAGTTGGATGAAATGCAAATTTATAAGGTTTTTTTAAAAATGCACGCTACATTGTTTTTTATCCAGTTAAAACATATACAGGTAGTCCTCGACTTGCAACAGTTTGCTTAGTGACCAAAGTTATAACAGCACTGAAAAAAGTGACTTACAACCATTTTTCACATTTACGACTGTTGTGGTATTCCCATGGTCACATGATCAAAATTCAGGGGCTTGGCAACTGACTCATATTTATGACAGTTGCTGTGTCCTGGAGTTATGTGATCGCCCTTTGCAGCCTTCTGACAAACAAAGTCAATGGGGAAACCAGATTCACTTGACAATGGTGTTAATAAATTTAGTGAAGTGATTCACTTAACAAATGTGGCAGGAAAGGTCGTAAAATGGGGCAAAATCCACTTAACATGTCTCACTTAGCAACAGAAATCTTGAGCTCAATTGTGGTCGTTCATCAACGACTACCTGTATTCCCTAAAATGGTTTACAAATGAAACATTTGGAATCCAGTAGGTTGAAGGTATAAAGGATTTGCAGTATTGAGGAGAAATACTAAGTTACAATTTACATGATTGCTGTAAGGTTTCCAATTAGATAAGAGAACACATTCATTTTTTATCAACAGACATGCTTATTTCTTAATTCCATAATTTCCTCCATTTAGATAAATGACCATTAAGCCCTTCCTAATATAATGATGAACAGTTCACTGTTACTTCGCTGACTTATATTTTAAAAAAACTCTGAATAAATAAAATTCCACAGAGTAGTTAATATAGATTCATGGCCACATCTAGATTCAGGTCTACACACAGATGCCATAGAAGTGACTATGGTCAGCGGTGGCTCAGTGGGTTAGGACGCTGAGCTTGTTGATCAGAAGATCGGCAGTTTGGCAGGTCGAATCCCGAGTGCTGCGTAACAGAGTGAGCGCCTGTTACTCGTCCCAGCTTCTGCCAACCTAGCAGTTCGAAAGCACGTAAAAATGCAAGTAGAAAAATAGGGACCACTCCGGTGGGAAGGTAACAGTGTTCCGTGCGCCTTTGGTGTCTAGTCATGCTGGCCACATGACCACGGAGAGGTCCTTGACTGATTTATCAAACTCCATTTAAATGTCTTTTTGCTATTTTGCCTCTTCAGTTTTTTGCATTATAAGTGAGGGGAGCAGGCCCAGGTTAAAACCAAGAATCTGCTAAATGCCACATCAGATTTGGTCTATAAGCATAACACTGACAAATGTCAAAACAGTTATGTAATGGTAACATAGATTTATGAGCTACATTGTCAGGGATTGGGATATATGTTAAATGTTTCTGAAATGATGGAGCGGCAGAACATTCACTGCACAGCTCTTGAAGAACAAGAAGGAAACCTGGTTTAAGCCAGAAAGCAGATTCTTGAATGCTTACCGATTAGTATGCGAGTTGCAATGCATGAACCAACTGCGATTGTTGTCAACATACATAGCCCAGGCTTTGTCATCCTTCCCCAGCATCATGTCCTTGACCACATTGATTCTAGCAACCCCAAAGGCTGGATCCGGATGGTTATCGTAACGGTCCACATGGAGCTCCCAATAGTGGACTCCCTTTGAGAAAGCTGCAGTGCCCAGAACCACACGATCATCATAGCTACTGCAGGTAGCAGTCTGGTTGTCATTTGAAAGGACTATGTCTCTGTGGGCTGAACAGGGATCAAATGTAAACCAGGCCACTATTAAAAGAAAAAGAAGAGGACATATAGATTAGAACAATGTAACAACTAACTGGATCATGATGAGCTGTAGTAATAAATGAAGATCAATTATGATTCAGGATACAGTTCTTTGAAATCTAGGAACCCATATAGACAGCTCACCTTAATCAACTTTTTAAAGTGTTGAGATTGTTACCATATAGCCACTACCATAATATGAAAATAAAATATGATAACATGCATATTTGGGGGTTCAAAAATTTAGGAATTAGGAATTAGTGATATCATTTACAGATTATGATCAGCTGCATGATCTTATTAAAAACATGATCTCAAAATTCTATATGCTCTCTATAATATCTAAGAATTAAAAGTTCCATTTGTCACCATTCTTCTGCAGATTTCCCTTCGTGACTTCAATTTGCATCACTAAACTAAATTTTCCCAAAGGGAGAGGAGACGAGAGGAATGTTTTATGATTCATAAAGGTTAAGTATAATTAATCAATATTAATTTTAAGTTTTATTATATGGAATTGAAGCTTAAATTCACATTCATATGGAAGATAATTTCCTTGTAGTGAGTTGAAAGGTAATTAAATTCTGCAATTCCTCATTGGAATAAAATGGAGGTAGGAACTTCAGATACACTGAAGCTCAGTCAGAATCATTATTATCAGCCATATTAATTAACTTTAAAAACATTTGCAGTTCTTCTAGAATGTCTGCCTGTCTGCCTGCCTGTCTTTCTATCATCATCATCTATCTACCTACACAGAATCCATTAGAAAACCTGGCAAATTCTGAAATGTTTTCAAGACTTGACAGATTCTGCCATGGAAAGTGCCAAAAACACTTGTGCATATGATATATATATCCCAAATGTAATCAAGCTTGTTCAGATAGAACTGAATTCTATCTGAAACTGGGATTCTTTTCAAAGTTATGAGAAAAGGAATTGCTTTTGATCTGAAATACTTTGGAAACCAACAAAATCTGAAAAATCCAGTGTATTCTCATTATATAGGACAGGGCTTTTCAACCAGTGGTACGGGTACTACCTGTGGCACATTGGCACCTGTCAGGTGGTACGCGACCATCCTAGAAAAGTGATAGCGGGGGAGGAGAATGAGCTGAACTGGTGGCAGCACCACACAAGCCTGAGCGAGAGATGGCTGGAGCTGCAGGGCTGTCAGGGCTCAGTGGAAGTGCCAGGATCAGCGCTTCTTCAGGGCTGTCAGGGCTCAGTGGAAGCGCCAGGATCAGCGCCAGGCTCCAGCTGGAGCTCAGCACTGATCCCAGCATGTCTGCTGAGCTCAGAAGAAGCGCCAATCAACTGGAATGTTGCAGCATCTCCAGGGTCTTGTTATTTACATTCAGATGCTTGGCAACTGATTCATATTTATGATGGTCACAGTGTCCCAGGGTCATGTATAGTTACCAAAACCTGCTGCAACCACCCAGCAGATGGGGGGAATAAAAACCAAACACACCCCACCCCACCCTCACTGCCAATCCTCAACAGAAATGCTCACAACAATGAAAACCTCGGACAGGAGGAAGAGCGCCGCCGGGCAGGCAGGCAGGTGTCTTGCTCAGCTGTGGCTTGGGGGGCACTTTTTTCAGTGCCATTGTAACTTCGAACAGTCACTAAGCGAACTGTTGTAAGTCAAGGACTACCTGTACTTCAACACTTTTTTCCTTTTTTTTTTGGTCATCAAGTTTTTGACACCTTGCTAGGTGGTACTTGGATGTTGTCATATCTTAAAAGTGGTACAATCGGTGAAAAGGTTGAAAAGCCCTGGTATAGGATGTTCAAGAAGGAAACATATATATGTTAAAGAGAGTTGGTGTTAAATGATTCAGATACTTCTTCCAGTTTGTTGCCGCAGCCACCACGGATACTAAAAGGCGAGCTCCGTCTTCCACGTCCGATTTCCCTGGGGGACCCAGGAAAGGGTCAAAAGTCACCCTGTAGGGGCGATGATCAAGGAGGGGACCCCGGTTGATCGTGGGAGGGCGGCAGCCCTTCCGCTCGTTCCGGGGCAGCCCTCCAAACTGGCGGAGGAAAGACTGGCCATAGCAATATGGCCCTTCATTAGGCTTCAGACAGCCGAAGTCAAACTCACCATCAAGCACTTTGAAAACAACATGGATGAAACTGGGTGAGATCTGATCTTCTCTTTACCCTAAGTACTTTCTCTTCCTGTAAAAGCTGCTTGAAATATCTTTCCCCCTGTGAGGAGAGAGGGAAGGGAATTTCTATCCCACCTTCTAAGAATAGTGGCGTTTGACTACCCAAGGGAATCAAAGCATTAAAAGAACAATTTTAATCTAATTGGATTTATATGTTCCTGAAACTTGGGGACCAAAATTTTTCCTATTTTTACTGGAGACTCTTGTTTTTAATCTACAAAAAAAATTGGAAAAAGGATTAGAAAAAATTTGGACTTAAAAAACCTTATATGGCATTGGTATTACAACTTGTTATTTCCTAAAAGAGACTTGGCTCAAAGCCCAGACCTTAGATAAGACTTTTCTGACCTTGGCACCATCTGTGATAGACTTAGCTATAAGAGAACAGCTGGGCGGCATAATTGGCCTACTTGAACTGTGAATGTAAACCTTTACTGACTTTCAGAGTTACATGTGGGAAATTGCTTTCCTATCTCTTTACTTGAGAAATATTGGTCACTATATGAGATGTTGAAATACCTTGGACTATAAAATTTTGTTTGACAAACAACTTTTACTAGAAAGACTATTTATAAACACATGAAAGAGATGGATGAAGACCAGGAAAGGATTCTTTCCATGTTGAAAGCAATACATGAAACCATTATTTCAGCTTGTGATAAAATAAGACCTAACATAAAAGATCAAGACGCCAGCTTAGATACAGAAACCCAAACTTTGACTACAGCCAAAGAACTAACAATGCAGAAGATAACAGAAGAAGTGGGATAATCAAATATTAAGACAGAGGACTCAATTGACCAACAAATACAGCTGATGGAGACTCCAGAAAAGGACGTGACAACACTGAAAATGGAAATGACTTTCTATATAAATCAGAAGAAATTTGAGAAAGAAGAGAAACAGATTGAATGGAAGACAAACATATCAGAACAAGCATGGGGAACTGGAATAACAGGGAGACAATTTAACATATACAAATGGGCTTGTCCTTCCAGAAAATTGGCAATTAAATGTCTCCTTTATTCCATATAACATATATAATAATAGAGGGAGATCTATTTGACAATTTAAAAGCACTGATATGGAAGCCTAGTTGGCAAAGGAAGAAAGCCAGAATAAGGTTGAAGAAAATTGGGGTTTTGACTTATTAGAGGTGATTTCATATTATTAATCAGAGGGTTAAAGGGCGATGTTGAGATAAGGGGAATTTTGGTTATTAGATTTAAAATACTTGGAAATTAGTTGAAAATAAGGATTTTATCTGTTTAATATTTAAAAATTAGACCTAAAAGGGAAAAGAAAATTAACTATTATGAATATGTTTGATTTATTGATTAACCCAGGTAATATATATAATGGTTTTGATTTATTAAAGGGGATATTGTATTATTAAGTAGATGATTTAATATTGGGGGAAATACTGTAGATAACTTTTAGGAAATAGAACAAGATTACATTCAAATAGATAAAATGTGTATTTTGGATATTATATTTTGTTATGAATTGAGACAAGGGAAATCTTGGTTACCCAAAGCATGAAAATTATAAATATCAAAGATTAAATTGGAATATTGATGAGAAACTAAAAATTGGTTAAAATTAATAACAGGATATGGATTGTTTATGAAGATTGAATGTAATTAAGATATGTATCAGCTAAAAATTTATTGATAAATGTAACAATGATGTTTTTATTGAGCTGATGTAACCAGAATTGTACTAGCTTGAATACGAGACAGTAAATGTTAAGGGAAAAAGAGAAGAAATATTTGATGTTGTAACCTAAGATTTGCACTAAAGATTTTGTTATTAAACTATTGATTAACCCAGTTACCACGTTGCTTTTTAAATACTTAAATGTAAAATTGGAAAATTAATAAAATATTTTTTTAAAATGATTCAGATACTAGCCTGATCTAGAAACTCAAAGCTACTTTTGCAGGAAGTACAGATTCAAAGACTAATTCTTAAAGTTCAACTGATTCCAAATATAAAGAAATTTCAGGAAGGGAAAGTATTTTTTTTAGAGACTCACCATCAGAAGTTTGTAAAACAACAGTCTTGCTATAAGGGCCTACCCCAGATGAATTAAAGGCTTTCACTCTTGCATTGTAGGTACTATTGAAATGAAGACCATCAATTGTACACAAGGTTTCCTTGCCCACATACACTTCCTAAAGAACAATAAGAAATACAGATGTCCATCAAAAAGACCTTCAATTGCTTTTGAACAATGATCACTGCGAGACACAGCAACATGAACACGTTATGAAGAAATGATACTAAAAAGTTATGCATAATTAGAAAAGCCTTGAAGGGTATGATTTCATTTTTTAAAAAAGGAATTATTTTCTAAAAAGAGAGATTCATTGTTGTCTGGCTAGATCCAGTAAGGGTTGTCAAAGTATAGGCATGTAAGGGGGAAATGAAAAGGCTCCAGACTGGAGCAGCATGCACAAAAAACATAACAGTTGCATTGGCCAAGACTTGCAGAGGGATCCTTTAATTTAGGATCCTCCATCCCTCCCTTCTGATCTTGTCTGGAATTCTTCTGCAACAGGAAGAAGCATTGGATTCCCATTTCTAATACTAAACATGCCCATCATAGGCAAGCACACCGGAGTTTGCCCAAGAAAGCCAAATATAAATAAAAGAGGAACAAAATCTCACTCGAAACTGGCCACCATCTCCATCATCAAGCTCCAAGATGTATCCCTCCACTGGGTTGTGGCTAAAAGGGGGCATCCGCCAGGCAAGTGTCACACTGTTGTTTCGAGTACAGCATTTCTCCAGTTGCAGGAGTGGGACTGGGGGTACTGAAAGAGGAACTAAGCACAATTAGTGCAACTCTGCCCTTACCTTTTGGGCTGGGCATATAGTGAGCCACACAACATTCATGTAACAAAAAATCATACTTGCAACCTGAGTTCTGAAATGGCCATCCTGACACCTGCAATCTCATCATGACTACCTCATGTTCCTCTTAAACTAATATGGAAATTGCTGAGCAATCAAACACTGAGAAAGCCACCATCATGCCATGTTGCAAACTTCATCTTGACATATGATGACTCAGCTAGCTCAGTGTTTCTTGACAACTTTAAGTTGTGTGGATTTCAATTCGCTGAGGACAGCCACACATCTAAAAATTGTCAAGGTTGAGAAACACTGAGCTAGACAATAGTTACTGTATGGTTTATGTTCAGTGCAGTTCTTTAAGTAGTCCACCTGTCAGTGGATTTAATGGGCCTGTGAATGGGAGTTGTATTTTTTGAGAAGCTGCTCTGCAATGCAGCTCAATGCAACTCGCCTAGTCAGGATGCAGATGTAATGTGACTGGCACTATGCACCATTTCAGAGCTTGGTACAGCAGTTAGTCAGAAGAGGCTTCTGACTAGTCAGAAGACGCTTCCTATATTCTCCGCCCATGTCTTCTATGGGTGAGGGTCTTTATTTGGTCATTTGAAAAATCCATGGAGCAACTGCTGTGAGGGAAAGCCTCTTCCTGAAAAAGTCCCATTGTTTGGTTGCATTTTTAAGGCTTCTTGAAAATTGCAAAAAGTGAAACGAACTGCTAAAAACTTGAAATATCTTATTTCATGCTATGAGCCCGTCATGTCGGATAATCTCTCTATGAACTCATATTAAAATTCTTCTCACTGTGCACTAAATTTTAATGAATTTCCCTTTTTCCTGTATCAAGGTCCCTGCGCTAGCTATTAAGTTTTAAAAAGGAAAAGGGAAAAAAGAGCAGTAAGTAATACATTTAACATCATTTTTGGTAAATCATTTTTTACATTGCAAGCACATTAATTTCCCAGGGTTCTGACTGTTGTAAAATGAATTGCTGTTCCATATGATCTGTATCACATAGTAATGTTAGAATAGGAGTAGATGATGGTTCTTAGATCATAAGAGTTGTTCTTTAGCACACATGCAAATGGCTTTGCTTCAATTTTGTCCTGACATATAATTTTGTTTAAAGCTGAATCTACTATATGTTATTAGCACACTTTACTTCCTACTTTTCCCATTCACCTACATTTTCTCAGTGCCAAAGTAATTTTAGTCTGTCCCTTTATCATGTACCTCTTCCTTTGATAATGTTCTTGGAATCTTCTACAAAGCTCTGCGCAGCTCTGCAACTAACCTGATGTATATTTTAATTGCACAGTTGTCCATAGCTGTACAGAGCAGAAAGCATATATTGAAAACATTGAGCATATTTTTTTCAGATTACTGACATTTTAAGAGCCAGGGCTGGGAAGGCTGGGAATTGAGGAAATGTGCTGGTTTCCTACTGTTTTCCCAGCTGCAACTAAACCCACAAAAGTAAAAATGGGCAGAAAAACTGCCAATCCACTTCTGATGGTTAAAGTTATTCTCACTTTGATCCAACGAGAGCTTATCAACTGTCCATTCAGAAAACTACTGTATAAGTGAAGTACAAAAGACAGAAAAACATCACAGTTCAGAAAATGGACTCTGATAAGTAGCAATTTTAGAGTCTACATCCATCAAATCCAAACTGTTTGGCAAGAGATTTGGGAATTTGTTACCCCAAACACCTAGTATCATTGGTTTGTCTACCCCTATCATGCTGCCTAAGAACATGAGTAAACATGGTGGTCTTCATGTGTAACTAGCTTGTATTTACTGCTGTATTTATATGCTTTTCTACAAAGCAAAGCTTTAGAGTTTGAGAAAATTATAACTTAGTTAGCATTTTTTATTTTTTAAAAGTATATTAGTTCCCAACTGAAGCTTTCTACCTGCAAATAGAAAGTATCAACTATTAACTAAGATATCCAGCATTGATTAAGATTGTTACTTGTACTTCTTGGAATCATGGAAATAGAAATGGAAATTATTCAACATCTAAAAAGTGACTTTCATCTGGAGAATTGAGCCCTAGCTCTTGGTCTAGAACAGGGGTAGGCAACCTCGGCTCTTTTATGACTCGTGGACTTCAACTCCCAGAATTCCTGAGCCAGCATAGCTGGCTCAGGAATTCTGGGAGTTGAAGTCCACGAGTCATAAAAGAGCCGAGGTTGCCGACCCCTGGTCTAGAATGACTCTCCCTTTCACAACTATTCTTTGCAATCCCATACAAAAGGAAAGGAAAATCAGCCTACAAAAGCTCACCCCTACATTTCATCTGAATGAAGTCCAGCTGATGGATGGACTGCAGCAATGGTTCGCTATCCAATGTCAGATCGAATTCAGCAGATACTTTTGGTTCCAGGGCTCCTTTGACCCACTGCTCCTGAGATACTTGAACACGTTTGATTAAAGCATCTGAAATCTGAAAAAAACAACACTTTTTGCAGACTAGACAAAGCTATTGAAGAATCAGTTCATCAACTGGAAGGCACACGATCCCAGTCACTCAAAGAATGGGCCCCCTGAGGCAGGTGAGTCAATTTTTGGAGATTTAGGTCTGAAGACATTTAAATCAAGTCGCAAATATTTTCATCTAGCTTTTGAAGGTGGGATGCATGATGAACACTAATAGGTCAATAAACTAATCAATTTCAAATGAGGCTTACAAGAATCCACCTTTCTCCATGTTTCCACCTTTGTCACTGAATTGGATAGAATAAGCTACATAAAAATATATATGAGGCTGGTATGACAGCATTTATCACTGCCAAATTAGAATCCTTCATAAGAGATTGGTCATTTATCCCTAAGACAAATGATAACTTACCTGTAAGAAACCAGAAGGATCATTTTCTTTGATTACTTCTAGGCAATATTCCATAAGTCCTGTTGACTGTCGCAGTTTTAGAGTGCAGTGGTTTATCTGGTCCCATACAACCTAGGGAGGGAAAATGCCCGTTGATCTCTCCAGCGTTCACTGAATTGAAGAAATATTTTTGGAAACACTACAGTACCAGAAGGGAGAAGAATTTGATGGAATAATATTTGCTTAGACAAACATATTGATATCATCTTCTTTTTCGATAGCTCCAACTATAAGCTCTGCATAGGTCCTGATATTAGGGAGGTCAAATGGCATAATAAGGCAAGTTCAATTTGCAGGGAAAGATTTTAAAAAGCTTCAGGATCCATTTATATTTATGGCTGAATTATCTGAATCACAGAGGTGTGTGACTTGTGGCTTCACAGATTAGATATGGCAAATTAGGGCCTAGGACTACAAAGGATTTTTTTGTAAGCTCTTTTCTCATAAGATTCAGTATTGATGCTGAATAGTTAATGTGAAGCTTTAGAGCTATGCATTCAAGAACATGGATTTTAAAAATGGTCAGGCTCCTTTATCCAGCAGATATGAATAAAGTTTTCATCACCTTTAGCTTGTGCTCCCGCTCTTTGGTAACTTTTGTGAGCAGTTTGGCCTTCTGGCGAGTCAAAGCATCAACTAAAGCATCACACTGAGCAACCAGACAAGCTTCATAGTCCAAGCCATTTTCCTAAAAAAAGAAGTAGGACACCATTTACCTTTATAATCATATTCTGAGAACACCAAAACTACTGTGGGTAACTAACAGTTATTTTTCTGCTCTTTTCTAAACACTTTGGAATCGTACAGGTTTTTCTTAATAACTAGCTAGTGCCCTGAAAACATATAGTTAATGCTATAAAATGTCCACAAGTATATTACTAAGGATGATTCTGACAGAAGATAAAAATATTCTTTCCTAACTTGGCACCATTAAATGTTTGTATAAACTCTTGCGTGTTATTAATCAGAATTCTTCCTTCCTTCCTTCCTTCCTTCCTTCCTTCCTTCCTTCCTTCCTTCCTTCCTTCCTTCCTTCCTTCCTTCCTTCCTTCCTTCCTTCCTCACATTTGAGCAGCCCATCTTCCTCATTTTCCTGTGCAAATCCTGTTCCTGATATGCTAACATTGAGAAACTCAGTTATGGGAATCACATCCATGATAATTCACAGATCCTGTTCATTTCAATGGAATCCATATAGGATATTGTGGATTTTTGGTACATGGGTTCCGGACTAGTAAGGTAGTGTAGGCTTTGAGTGGAAAACACCATAAAGATACAGGTTTCACAATCGTGTTCAATTAGATACATATCAACATATTCTCACGCCATGCTATCATTCATACATATTCATTTCTCTCTCTCTAAGATAGAAGCTGACATAGGTACACTTGATGCCGATGTCTTGCATATCTGTACCTTCTCCCTGAAAGTAAGGAGGAAGCAAATTGCCAAATAGAAGAGAAATAATGACGATTTTCCTTCCCAGCAAATTAATCTGAAGACCACTGTGGGAAACCAATGGGTTGAGGAATGGAGTTGAAGGTAAATTTCCCATTATGATCTGTGATTCCAAGTGTTGGGTTGGGTTGTACTAAACTATGGCTTTTATTGACTTGGTTTAGCTAATTAACCAGTGCAATTACACAAAAAATGCCCAGTAGACTTGCTGTTGTACAGTTTTGTTATGGCCATTCAAAACAATGTATAACAAAGCTCAAATTCTATATTCATTACCTGTATCTGCTGTAAAATATTTTTCAGTTGCACCAAAAATTCTTTTGCTTCCTTTGCTTTGTCTGAAATGCCATTCAAAGCCTGGGACAGTTGTGCCTGGAAGAAATAAAAAATTAAATTATCCACCACAATTCATACCTGCTTGCCTGCCTTTCTATTTCAAGCCATGGCAATTGTACATAAAAAGATTGAAATTTTACTTAAGAGGTGGGTGGGGGATGGAGACCCAGATTCAAGTCCACCTTCAACCATGGAAGCTCAGTGGATTACTTCAGCTACTTGTTCTCTCCGCCCAATACATTTCATCGGCTTCTTGTGGGATAAAATGGCAGAAAGTAAAACTATGCATGTCCCCTTAAGCTTCTGGAGAAAAGGTAGGAAATCAAATAAATTAATAAAAAGCAACATCACCGTTATGTTTTTCTTGGCATGCTACTCTACAAAACCTATAGGCCAGGGATGTCAAACTCAATTTCATTGAGGGCCGCATCAGCATTGCAGTTGCCCTCAGGGGGCCAGTTAGGTATGGCCAGAGTGGGCGTGGCCTACTGGGTGGGCGTGGCTAGAGTGCATATGGCCTACTGGGTGGGCATGGCCAGCTCTACATCGTTCGCATCAAGGGTGCCTATGGGGGCCTGGGCAGGAGTGGGACAGATCTGAGGGTCTCTGGCAGAAGGAGGGTCTCTGGGCCAGGGCCAAGGCAGAAGGGGCCGTCCCCTCACTGTTTCCAGGATGGCTTTGCGGGCCACATGAAACCACTTCGCGGGCTGGATCCGGCCCCCGGGCCTTGTGTTTGACATGTCTGCTATAGGCCATTCCACTCTGCTGACTCTGTATGGTATACATGGGCCCAATACATAATGGGAATAAAATAGAATTTTTTATTGGCCAAGGAATTCGTATCTAGTGCATAAGCTCTCTCTCTGTCTCTCTCTGTCTCTTTCTCTCTCTGTCTCTCTCTCTCCCTCCCTCTCTCTCTCCCTCTCTCTCTGTATGTGTACAAAATGTATAGATACATTTTACAAGCAACAACCAGAAAATATTTTTCCCAGTATAACCAGTGAGTCAATCTCTGTATTCCATGATCCTGAATCTTGGACTATTACATGAAGGCGTTTGAAACTCCTTACTTGTTCAGTGTTCTGCCCTTCTATTACCCATTGTAGCTTTCCTACATTTTTAGTAAATATCATCATGTTAGTCGCATGAAAAATTATTCCAAACCAATACTACCTATAATACTACACCAAACTTTTGAGTGCAGATTGAGGCCAGTTGGAGTCCTTAAAATAATACCTGCATCATCAGCATATAGCAGAAGAGAGACATTCATAGTTGCTAAATCAGGGGGATGAACATTTAAATGAGATTTATTGTACACAACAACTACATTAGAAAATGAATTTTCGAGTTACATCTTACTCTAATTCTAGAATTATCATACAATTTCTGAATAATAGCAACTGCTGATCAGTATGAGAATCCCCATTTTTCCCATACAGGGGGGCTCAAAATTAAGCCAAATGCTCATTTAAAGACCATATAATGAAAAATACATCTTCAATATATTTTCCAAATGACATAAAACTAGAATATAATTTAATGTGGAATGGACAGATCTGAAGCCCACCTGTTCATGGCCTAGGATTGTTTTCATTCACTAGCCATTCTTGTAATTTCCATTCTAAATGCCAAATATAAATCTTACTGAAAATGCTAAGGAAACTAATAAGCCAATAGCTGACAGGATCACCCCTTTCCCCTTTTCTGAAAATTGGGACACTTAATTCCACTCCCCAATACTAGAGTATGTATTGCTAGATTGGTTTATATATGTGAGGCTAAGTCAGGAACCCGCCAATCAACATTACATTGCAACATTTCAGCTAAGATATAATCATAGCCAGAAGCCTCACCTAACATTAGAATGTTAATAAGCTTCCTTACATCAAACTCTGAGACTAGCAGCCAATCAGGGAAGGTTTGCTGTAAATGCATAGGTTCTTCTTCCTGAGACTCATAGATAAGTTTGAAGGAAACTTCCCAAACAACCATTGGGGACTAGCCTGCTGAATGAAATGAATTATTATTAGCCACCCAGATACAATTTGCCAAACTAAAGACGGGATTTTATCTGTAAAGAACAAACGTTGCCATGGTTTCATTCAAGCTTCTCTCTTTTGACTGATTTGTATTTTTTTTAATTTTAATAATTTAGAAATGAATATTAGTGCAGAGACTTTGATATACAATTTATGCTAAATTTCTTCTGATAAGCACACACTTCTGTCAAAGTATCCCTTGTATCAAGACATTGTTTACCTTGCTTTGTTACCTTGCTTCATCTGCAGAGTTTCTGGAGGCTCTGACTGAGTACATTGGAGTAACTAGGACCTATTCTGGCATTTAGCATGATTGTCTGATTCTCCTTTATCTCAGGGGTATTTAGAAGTTTTAGGGTTGGAAGGGAGTATCCTAATTTTCACCTCATAGCATCTTTATCTGGGCCTCTACAGATAGATGGGGCTGGGAGAGAAATGTCATATCTGGCTAAGGAACAGCAAAAAAATCATCATTCTCTTCCCTCCCAATTCTCTCAAATAATTGCAAAGCACAACAGATTTTATATATTGCCTTTGGATGGTGTTGGAATACTGTAAGGAGGAAAACTTTACTTTCATGCCAGTGCAGCTAATGATGCTTTCAGTTGTCTCCATGGGTTAGGAAGAGATTAAGGCAATGCTGGGGGAACAAGGCAGAATGCTGGTGAGTTTGGGGGCATGATTATCCCATGGTTAAATTAAGGGTTGTCAAGACCAGACAAACACGTACACACTATGCTCTTTTAAATAGGCAGGCTGTCTCTTACCATAGAAGCATCCAAGAATCTTGGCAAACAACCAAAGTAAATATTTAGCTATACTTTTGAAAATTATCACCAATATTCCCTGCAGCCTACAAACGTTTTCACAATATACCGAAAGATTTCCTTTGGAACTAAGTGGGAATATTGTAAATGTCACTGAGGTTCCCCACACCTGCATTCAAGCAATGAATGTAGCAGGGCTGGATTATTTTTCAGAGAATTTTCTTATCCACTTATGCCTAAGCCTATCAATAAAGCAGCCTATGCAACAGTAGGTCTTCTATTGATTCCTTGAATAAGCACCAATTCTACTATTCCTTCTCAGATAAGGGTTCATTTGTTATCCTGGGGCAAACAGCTGCAACAGAGTATTATTGATTTCTCTCTGATCTTGTTGCTGACTGCAATTTACAGGTTTTGGGACTATTGAGGCCGGCTTTCCAAACTATTTCAGAAAAGCCAAATAATGACACTGTCATTTCTACAGTAACTACTTTACAAGATAAGACCAACAACCAGCTCTCAGAAGCCACCTAGAGGTCTCTTCAAAGAGAAGCATGAGCAAATGGCCGTCCCTATCTATGGGCTGCAGTTACTAATTAAAATAATAAAAAGCTGTTGGGATACTAACCAATTTGGCCTGCTACATTATTATGTATATCAAATTTTAACTCCATCTTCATTATTTGCTGTTCTTGAACCTATGTATCCATCTAGGAAGTACATAGTATTCAAAGAGGTAGATATCTTTTGACAGAACAAAGAGCTTGCCAAGCTTTTTGTTAAGCACAATACATTGTTAAATGTGCAAGTCACAGTAAACGGCATGACTGAAGTTGATTGTATTAACGGTTCCCTTTGTACTGTATGTACAATAGGCCCCCTGCTATTCTGCTGTTGTCACGATTGGGGGTACTAGGTGTTACAGAAAGAGAAGCTGCCTTTTTGTTTTTCTGTGGGAATGGAGGGTATACATACCTCAATTATTTCAGTTCTAGTAATTTCATTGTTTTTAAAATACAGCAAAAATAAAAATTTTAAGGATGCAAACAGAAGATAGATCTCTGCCTACAGCTACTGTTTGGGACTTAACGCTAGTACTCTAATTCTCAAGGGTTTAGTTATATCAAATCACATTTCAGGAAAACAGATCCTTTGCCATGGTCACCCAAGAGAAATGGCTTCAGCGTCACCAGATTCAATGTACCGTGTTGGTCAACATTTAGCAATTTAAAAAAACAGTTGGGTTACTTTTGAGCTCTTCAGCAGTTCAAATACAGAACTATAATTGTTTATGTAGGTCATCTCAGAAGATAGGGTCTTCATGGGATGCAACACTTATCCAGCCAACATTTTGTACCTAGCATCCCCACTTTGTATAGAGACATTTCTTTGTGGCTCTAAGTTGTCTCTTAAAAAGCAAAGTAAATCAGGGAAATTGGGCAGTTACCAACCTCTGGTCTTTTAAATCAATTAAAGAAAGCATACTGGTTTGCATTATTGTAATCGTAATATATCAACATGGAGATAGATGCTCAAATTAATGTTCCAGTCCAAACTATCTAAAAGGCAGCAGTTGAAGTAGGCTGCTCAAAGATCTTGTCTAAGAGATAGGGGCAAAATCACCTAGCTTCTGAGAAAACCCAGGTGCATTATTTTATTACTTTGAATAAATTTCAGTCAACAATTTTAATTACTTCCTGCATCCTCAATTTGCATCTCCTTTTAATCTTTGTACTGCTTTCATTAAACTTTCTGAGGGCTAAACTTTACTTGGCTCAACTAAGAATATCTGTTTGCATCCTGCTATGAAACATCTCCCCTCTTGTTTATCATCACATCTTCTGATCGGGCTTTCTGCAAATTAAGCATTCACTGTGTGAGGAAGAAGCTTTCTTTTTTTATCTGCTATGAGTCTAGAGTACTGCTAAGCATTTTCAACAGGAATTATATTATTATAATATATGTAGATAGTAAGGATGAGAAAAAAATACTTCATCCATCCTCCTGTATTTGATATTGTTAAGATATTTAATTTAATAGCTGGAAGAGTAAAGTGTATAATGGGCCAGAACATACAGTTGTAGTTGATTGGTCGGAGAGAGCTGTCTCCTGCATGAGGCAATCTACGTTATGATTGGTTGCTGTAGATGTAAATGGGGAGTTCCCTTTTTTCCCACCTTTTTTTTCAGTGTGCTCTGTTTGCTCTGTGATTTACCTCATGATGCAGTGATGTGCCAGACTATTTGTTTTCTGTAAATATACATATAAAATATATTTATTTATATAGGACTACAAGTTCATGTCAGCATCTCTGACTTCATTTGGACACCAGCTGTACAATTCCCTGACAGATATGCTGACTGGATAATTCTGGGAGTCCAAGTGCACATGTCTGAAAGTTGCCAGTTCCAGATAAACTGCTGTAGAGTATCTTTTCTGAACCTGGAGCCTCCCCTGATATTTGATTATTGAAATCTAGGAAAAAGGAGGGCCATCAATCTGAAGAGCACCTACTGTTGTTATAAAACAGGCTGTTTTATAGTCCGATAGATTATATATGGAGAATCCGAAGCAAGAGTACCACTACCACATTACACAAAGCTGTTCCTGCTTTGAAGTAAAGTTTTATTGTGGAAAATAAAACTTTACTTCAAAGCAGGAACAGCTTTGTTAGGATGCTGAGCTTGTCGATCAGAAGGTCGGCAGTTTGGCGGGTCGAATCCCGAGTGCCGTGTAGCAGAGTGAGCGCCTGTTACTCGTCCCAGCTTCTGCCAACCTAGCAGTTTGAAAGCACGTAAAAATGCAAGTAGAAAAATAGGGACCACTATGGTGGGAAGGTAACAGCGTTCCGTGCGCCTTTGGCGTCTAGTCATGCCAGCCACATGACCATGGAGACGTCCTCGGACAAGCGCTGGCTCTTCGGCTTTGAAACGGAGATGAGCACCGGCCCCTAGAGTCGGAAACAACTAGCACACATGTGCGGGGGAACCTTTACCTTTACCTTTTACCTTTTTATTGTGGAAAAAAACCCAATCATTGGGTTATTAAATAAATGGAAACTTTCATTTCTATTAGAACATCATCACAAGGCTAAGCAAATGGGTAACACTTTGTTGTATAGCTCCATTGGAACTCAATGACTGTCATTCTGTCTGTCTGGTATTGACATTCCTTCAGCAACCACCTGTATTGCTGAACAGGCATCTGCTTTTATATTCAGGTTGTAAGTACAGAATTCTGAGTCTGCTTGCCTTTTCAGAAAAGGATGGAAACATCTGGTTCTTGAACATTTATCTTCTGTAGTTTTTATGACCAGTCAGAGATCTCTTGCAAAAAGCACATGAACATCAAAATGGAAGCCATTCTTGCCATTGTCTAAAGACATTGATCTGGCAGAACAGCCAATAATCTCTTAATCCCAAACCATACATTTTCAGTCTACATTTTCATACCAAAATGTACTGAATTGCACAACAATTTAGACCAAGGTCCCCATGGAAAAGGTCTATGATTCAATAATTTAATAAAGTGGAATAGTCAAATAATTTTCTTTACCTAGACGACAGACTTCTTGATTATTTCTACATAGCTGTATTACATCATCAGTAGATGACACATTTGCTAATTCAGTGGCTTTAAATTATTCATAATGTAATTTAAGTTCAAGAAGTACTTAACATATTTATGGGCAGAAAGAGAATCCATTTGGAAAAGAATTGCTGCTAGCATATACTTACAGTAGATAAATATTTGCTATTACCTCCTACCAAAGGCCCATGTATCCATAAGTGTTGATGAAAAGTGCCACCCAAATCAACACATGGCACTTTCCAGTTAAGGCCCAGACACTACAGTCAACTTGGAGAGGCTGTCAATGATGGAGAACAGCACCATGCATTTAAATTGCTCCAGGTTTTTCACACATGACTTTAATATGCAGATTATTTGAAACATAGCATTTGGTGAGAGTGCCTTTGCCTCCTTGATAACATAGTAACCCTATTCCAAGTATATTGTACAAGGATAATTAATACTTGCAGAAACACAAGATAATCACTATTATCACAAAATTAGTTAATTTATGTCTATTTTTCTCACAGGCAAAAAAAAAAGACAAATCTACATTTTATACTGATTTTGGATGAGTTCATACAGTGTGGTAAATTAAAATAAAATTAGATTTGATTGTTAGTGGTGGATATCCAACCGTATTAAGCTGCAGTATATTTGCTTGGGCAAAGTACTGTAAAATTCAGTTTAACTATTCTATTATTGTTTATAATTGATGTAACTTTATTAAACTTCAGTTGCAGACAATTGTAAACAGTTTGCAATTCAGAATAGCATCGTAAAAATCAACAGATTAAAACAGTACAATAGGACCTTCTAGAATAACTAGGTTTTCTCAAGCTTCCAAAATACTACTAGGGAAGGACTCTTCTTGCCTTCAGAGGGAAATTATTTCATAAGATGGGAGCTTCAAAAGAGAAAATCTGTTCCCTTTTAACCTTCATGTTCTCTCTTTGGATGTCCCTCTACAGGGGATTCCCAGGAGGCACACTCTGTTCACAACTCTTAGATACAGAGATTCTTCTTGAAACACCTGTTCCCAGAGATACTCAGAACTCAAGTCATGTAAAGCTTTATAGATAATTACATGCACCTCCAATTGCAATGGGAAACAGCAACCAAGGAAGCTCAATAGCAGCATATTATAATGTGACAGCTCTGTTATCATACATGCAGTCAGATTTTGTACTACCTGAAGTCTTCAAGTGAAGTTTAAGGGCAACCCAATGAGGAAGGAGTCACAAGTTAATCAAGGGGTGTTAAAGTTGTGACTTACTATCTCCAGTGCATCCCACTCTGGAAGAGGTTACAGTTGGGCAAAAATGTTCCTGTACATGACCTCAACTTGCTCCATAAAAAAGAATTGTGAGTCCAGGAGGACCTGAAAGTTCCTCCTATCTAGATTTCAGGACGCGGTGGCTCAGTGGGTTAGGACGCTGAGCTTGTCGATCAGAAGGTCGGCAGTTTGGCAGGTCGAATCCCAAGTGCCGCGTAACAGAGTGAGCGCCTGTTACTCGTCCCAGCTTCTGCCAACCTAGCAGTTCGAAAGCATGTAAAAATGCAAGTAGAAAAAAAGGGACCACTACGGTGGGAAGGTAACAGCGTTCCGTGCGCCTTTGGCGTCTAGTCATGCTGGCCACATGACCACGGAGATGTCCTCGGACAAGCGCTGGCTCTTCAGTTTTGAAACAGAGATGAGCGCCGGCCCCTAGAGTTGGAAACGACTAGCACGCATGTGCAGGGGAACCTTTACCTTTATCTAGATTTCATAATAATAATAATAATAATAATAATAATAATAATAATAATAATAATAATAATAATAATAATAATAAGAAGTTGTTGGAAGGGACCTTGGAGGTCATCTAGTCCAACCCCCTGCTAAGGCAGGAAACCCTATACCATTTCAGACAAATGGCTGTCCAGTCTCTTCTTAAAAACTTCCAGTGTTGGAGCATTCACCACTTCTGGAGGCAGGTTGTTCCACTGGTTAGTTGTTCTAACTGTCAGGAAGTTTCTCCTTAGTTCTAGGTTGCTTCTCTCCTTGACTAGTTTCCATCCATTGCTTCTTGTCCTGCTTTCAGGTGCTTTGGAGAATAGCTTGGCTCCCTCTTCTTTGTGGCGATCCCTGAGATATTGGAACACTGCTATCATGTCACCCCTCACCCTTCTCTTCATTAAACTACACATACCCAATTCCAGCAACCGTTCCCTATATGTTTTAGCCTCCAGTCCCCCAATCATCTTTGTTGCTCTTCTCTGTACTCTTTCTAGAGTCTCGACATCTTTTTTACATCGTGGTGACCAAAACTGGATGCAGTATTCCAAGTGTGGCCTTACCAAGGCATTGTAAAGTGGTATTAGTACTTCACGTGATCTTGATTCTATTCCTCTGTTAATGCAGCCTAGCACTGTGTTGGCTTTTTTGGCAGCTGCAGCACACTGCTGGCTCATATTTAAGTGATTGTCCACTAGGACTCCGAGATCCCTCTCACAGTTACTACTATCGAGCAAGGCACCTATACTATACCTGTGCATTTGATTTTTCCTGCCTAAATGCAGAACCTTACTTTTTTCACAATTGAATTTCATTTTGTTAGATAGTGCCCAGTGTTCGAGTCTGTCCAGATCCTCCTGTATCTTAAGCCTATCTTCTGGAGTATTGGCTATTCCTGCCAGCTTGGTGTCATCTGCAAATTTGATGAGTTAGTAGAATTCTGAACTCTTTTGGTTTCTGAATTAGCAGCCATTCTGTCTGACTAAAGTTGACTCTGAACCCTTTTCTTCCCATTCAGATCCTGGTAGACTGGATTAGGACTTCCACTGCATTTGCTATATGGTTGGTGCTGCACACTGATGATACATCAGCCCAATAAATGACTTTGTGTAAAGATTAAATTAAATGCAGGAGACAAACAAGCCCCGAGGCACCTCACACGGGAGCATCCAATAGTTGTCTGCTCCTTCCTCAGGATCACCAACTGGAAACCTCTGTTCAGGAAGGAGTAGACTCCAATGCCAAAAGCCTCCTTCCAATTCTCGACCCTTATAAGCATCCCAAGAAGGATAGTGTGACAAACAATATTGAAAGATAGAGAGCAGTGGGAATGGTCTTGAAAGACAGGGGGAAGAGCTGCTACAAGATAAGAGTCAGATAATAGGGGCTTGCAAATAATGTGAAGAAAGGGCTCAGACAAGCCCCTCCCTAGTTGATGAAAAGATACAGTGAAGGAGGGGAAAGAACATTCAGACTTGTACCAATAGATTCTGTTACTACAGATGTTACAGTGAGAATGGTTCTGACCTATATAGCATCCGTTTTTTAGTCTGATCTACCTTGTTGGGTTGGGTGGGAAGTCAGCCCCCCCCCCGAGAAGGAAATATTAAAAGGGCAGAATATATTTCCTTAAAGGATTTTAAAAGCAGAAACCAACCCTGCCCCCGTCTCTCTGTCTTAAGCAGAAACCAAGTCTGCAGAAATGCAGGTAATCTTGTCAGAAGGACTGGAGTTAGGAAGCTGAGATTAGGAAGAAAGATCTCTAGAGTCAACACTAAAAGTCTAAGAGTCATCAGCCACAACCCCAGGGAAGCAGGATATAACCCTTGCACCATAATAGGATTAACTCACCACCATCAAGAATACCAGAAAGGCACACCGAGACTCAGGTCAGAAAATGTGACACAGGAAATAAGGTAAAAGGTAAAGGTTCCCCCGCACATGCGTGCTAGTCGTTTCCGACTCTAGGGGCCGGTGCTCATCTCCGTTTCAAAGCCGAAGAGCCAGCGCTTGTCCGAGGACTTCTCTGTGGTCATGTGGCTGGCATGACTAGACACCAAAGGCACACGGAACGCTGTTACCTTCCCATCATAGTGGTCCCTATTTTTCTACTTGCATTTTTACGTGCTTTCGAACCGCTAGGTTGGCAGAAGCTGGGACAACTAACAGACAAAGCCTCAAACAGGAAATCACTACAAACAAAAGGCTCCAGAGGGTATAAAAAGCCACTCCCTACATGTGTTCACTCTCTTTTCTTCCAGACCCATCTTTCTGTCTGGCTTTCCTCTTCAATAAACTGCAGCCTTCTTTCTAAAGCAGTCGCCATATTTTTTTATTCCCTGCTTGGATGAATCATTATGAAGACTTTTCCTTCAACAGTTGTGATGGAATGTCTAATAGATGCTAGGAATACAGAGGAAAGAGCAGGACCATCACAGAAAAAAAAATCCTTGATCAGGGGAGAATCATGAGAAAAAGAGTCAGAGTAACTCGACAATTATGATCTGCAGAACTGCTTTGGCAGGTTTTCAAAATTCTGTTACTAGCAATTCCATTCATTCGAGCTGAGTTTCTGAGTTGCCAGCCTTGAAGGAATTAACGCAAGCAGACAAGCACCTCTTTCAAAATCATCTCACTTCTACTTCCCATAAGGAGGTATTGATTATTGCTTATCTCTTTGTCACCTCCCAAAGTATTAAGGATAACATAGGTAGGGCAAAGATCTAGTCAAGAGGAAACAGACCTGACATTACAGAAGATCCTGTCCACTTTCTCAAAATCCACAAGCTCAAAAAACACCCAGATAAAACTGCAAGCTTTGAATGTACCAGGTGAATTCAGTCCTTACATTTAATTATATCATTAAAAGGAAGGGATAATTTGAAATGCTGCTTCCATTAAAGCACTTTGTGATAAATTGCTTTTAACAACCATTACTTCAAATGCAATTTAAACTATATATTTTTTCAAATGCTACTTACTCTATAAACCTTTAAATATTTGATCAACAGATCACCCTATTTAAAACATTAATACTGTGTCTTAGCTTTGTATGTATATACTAATCCACTTCCAATTCCAATTTGCCATCATAATATTCCAGGGCAGTAACTATTTATAGGAATAAATAATATAATTAGACTTCCGGTGGCGACGCGGCGCCGAAGACAGCCGTCTCCGGGCTGTCCGCTTCGCAGCTGTGTTTATCCATCGTAAACAGCGCCGATCAGCTGTTTAGATGGATTTGAAGCCCCCTCCTCGGGAGAAGAGGAGGGGGTGAGGCCCCAGGTAGGGGTTGAGCTCTCCGGGGCCGCCTGAGCTGACAGTTTGGGCGGCTGAAGGATCGAGCCCCCCCGAAGCCTGGGTTGCTCCGAGCTGCGCAGCGTCTCTGCTCCGTGATTTTTGGAGCAGAGCCAGGCGTTAGCAACCACCCCTGCCAGAAGGAAATACTCTTGAGTATCAAGATGCAGGCAGAGCGGTACAGGAGGTCACGGTGAAGTGGACTTTTATTTTTACTCTCTAGTTCAATGGATTTTATAGCTTTAAAGTGAAAGTGCGCAACAAGTGAAAGTGGGGAAAGATGGCGGCCAAAACTTCTAAAGCTCCTCGGAGTGCGGGGTTTTCCCCGGTGCAGCAGACCTCGTTGCAAGCTTTGCATTCTTCTGCACCTCCTCCGGCATTGACGCTTAAGGATTTACAAGATGCTTTTGGAAAGCATTCACAATTAATGTCTGATATGATGGATGAAAAGTTGAAAAAGCTGGAGGAGAAATTGGAGAAGAAGATGGAAGAGACGTTTAGAGCAATGAGGGTAGACATGCTGTTGGAGGGGATCAAGTTACAGTCTCATCGGTTGCTGTTGGAGAGCAGAGGATGTCGCGTGCCGCCCTAAGACGAGCGAGACGAGAGCAAGAGCAAGACCAACAGAAAGTTATGGAACCTCCAAAGCGTACTTACAGTGAAGCTGTGGGAGGGGCGCGGTCCAAAGAAGTTACAGGGGCCATTTCAGATATGCTCCAAAAGCTTTGGGGCATCAAGATTGGTGACTAAATCTCTAATTTAGAATGTCAGTGGATTAAATTCATTATAGAGGAGAAAGAAAGTCTTTCAATATTTAAAACAATTTAAGACTGGTGTTTTTGGTTGCAAGAAACATATATTAGGGTTATGGATCAAAAGTATTTACTGAATTTAAGATTTAGGCAATGCTAGATTGCCTAATTTTTTTTTTGAACTTAAGGATGATTTGGAATTGTGAGACATTTGGTGTGATATATGCAAGAATTATTTTTGATTATAGTTCAGTCTGGTGGGCGATTAACAAGGTTAATAGAGATAGGCGCTTTTGGCGCGTAATTGAGAATTTGTTTAGAAATTAGAGGTAAATAGTAGATGAAAGTTTTTTTTTTAAAAAATTAATATGATAATATGGGACTAAGATATTTTATTTAGTATTTGAGTAAACTCCTTTTTCTGTTTTTCTTCTTTTTTTATCTGTAATATTAATATTGTTTGTAATCATTTTATATGAGCTAGAGGGTGATAGAATTAATAGCTTATTGTAGATAGCATATGGATGCTTATGTTTGTTTTTTGTTTTTATACCCTGTATTTAGCTCTGGGAAGTCGGGGGGAGGGGGGAATGGGGGAGAGGGATAGGGAGGGTTAGATAGGGGTGGGGGAGGGGGGATTGATAAAGTTAAAATGTACTGTAAAACTTTTTAAATAAAAAATAATAATATAATTAATGACTAGGCATTTGATCTCCAACCAAATGAAATTGAAGGAAGGAAGGAAGGAAGGAAGGAAGGAAGGAAGGAAGGAAGGAAGGAAGGAAGGAAGGAAGGAAGGAAGGAAGGAAGGAGGGAGGGAGGGACCTTTGTCATCTCTTACAATATAGGAAGCCAGAATGGCCAATGATCAAATCTAATAGATGTCTTCCACAGACACCAGTCACCCATTCCTATAACATGATAATAATAATGTTGTACTTTGAAGCATTAAGAGTATTCCATGTTCATTTGCTCAGTAATCTTTACAATAACCCTGTAAATAGGTCAAGGTTATTATCTTTGCATTATGGAAGGAGAGGGCAAGTTAGACTGGTAAATAGTAGGCTATTTATAGTTGGTGAGTCCATGACAGATGGGAGTTGAAGCAAGGGTTTTCTGATTTATAGGATGAGCTTTTCATCCCAAAACCTTTTCATCCCATATTAATCATTGTGGTATGTTAAAATGAAATGATTTATTTATTTTCCATTAGTTAAGGAACAAAAAAAATACTTTCCACTGTTAATTCCTGGGATCATACTACAGAGCGTACTGATGAAATTCTACTTCAGTAATGCTTTGCTCACATTATTCTGCATAAAAAACACTATTGTATCACAAAATGAATATATTTTTATTAGAATAAATTATGCAAGCCCAGAGCTGTACCCCACGTCTGTAGCTTCATAAAAAAACATTTGTCTTGCAATGCATGACCTACTCATGAGGCTGGAAAAGGCATCTGAAATTCTAGTGAGCTGCCAACAGCCATAAAAACAGTGCTGGGTTAATTAGATGCCTGACTTGTTTTGCTATAAAGCTGCATTTTGTTTTCCACTCACTGTTGGGACTGTTGGTGGAGATAACATATATTTGTCTTTCAATTCTTCCAAACCACCAGATTTTCCATCTCTCCCCCTCTTTCAATACCATTAGAAATAAACCTGAGATTGACCAGGGCGGTACTGATTGATTTGCATATTTATTCAAGTAATCAAAATGCTATTAACACAGTAATGCTTTATGTTTGCAAGTCTGGAGCTTGCAGGGAACTGTCAGCCAATCAATGTGTGCCCTTTAGGGCCAATAGTTGTGCCCAAAGAACAGCCAGCCAATCAGTGCTCACTTGCTATCCTTTTCAGCTTGACAATAACTGAGTAATTTGGCTTACTCCTCTTAGGTTTCCCTGGCTTTGTGCCTAAAAAGAAATGGTCTCTTGTCCTCTTCCCAAACGGAAAACAAAATATATTACTAGCTTTCCCCCAGCCTATGAATTATGTGCATGTATTGGCGAATGTTATGTCCCTTCTTTTGCAATAAAATCTCAAAGGCAATTGGAGGAGATTCTGTGCGACGGGAAGGGGAGAGTGACAAACAAATGCATAGCTTTGCAACTTCAAAGCCTTCCCACTGGTATGGCTTCAACTCTCCACTGACTCACAAAACCCAAATGTTGGCATCTTGGCAATTCTGACTGGGGCTCCTTTTTCTAACGTTTACAGCAGTGCTCTTGGAGCTGGCCGATTAAACTGAACAAAAGGTCCCCAGCCATCCCCCAATGATACACTTCCATTCTGAAGCAGCATTCCCAAAGACTTTGAGATGGCATTATCCTTGAGATGGCCTGACACCATGCTCCAGGCACAGGGGTAGGTCACAATGTCTCAGGGTCATTTCTCCTACAGAAAAGTCCTGACTATGTGATGGAAGGTGCATCCGCAAGAGCAGAGGGGGAGATTGTTGGCAACACAGAGCTTTCCCATAAAGAGGCCCAGAATAAGAGACTGTACAATCCTGAACTGGAGGGGGAAGAGAGGAAGAGGATCAGGATAGCCACACTCCAAAATCTCTCAGGGTGTATCTAGTAGGTAAGAAGGATATAGCTTTAATTTGGCAAGTTTCTATCCATTAGGTGTAAGCAAATAATCGATTGAACTCAACTGGATCTTGCTGCCTCATCTTTGGGCTTGGGCCTGACAGGACATGATGTCATGTGATGCACTAGGGCTGTGATGGTGAACCTATGATATGTGTCAAAGATCACAGGCCACAATGGTTTGGGTAACATGCCAGCAATCACCCATACCTAACAACCCTCCATGAAAGCACACATTGTTCCCATGTGATTTTTCGAGGTGTGGAGGTTGTGCAAGTATGTGAGATTCCCTATGAGCCTATGAACCCTCACACAAGATCACACTCTATTCTCATGCAGTGTTTGGAGAATCCAGTGCTCTTGCGTGACTTCCAGAGAGTTTGGAGACTGCACGAAAGCACATTCTAGTCTTACACGGCCTGCAGAGCCTCCCAAAACCGCACAAGAATGGGATGTGCAGTTTTTGGAGGCTGTAGACAAGCACCACAGAAAAGCATTCTCAAGAGCTACTTCAAGAAAGTCCGTGTGTGACCCAGATCAGCCTTGGGGAGGCCACAGGAGCCTGTAAACAGAAAGAGAACACCACCTGACGATACATGGCAGATCCTGGGGAGCTCCGGGCCACAAGGTCAATCACGCTGTTCCCCAAGGTTCACACACCTTTGGGAACCGTACAAGGCACCTTTTTTGAATAGCAGCGGTGGGGCTAGAGCTGAAGAAGGGCCAGGCCTCTACTTCAGGCCTAGCCTCAATTGCCAAATGCCACTATTCAGGGTGACTTAAAACAAAAAAAAAAATTCGGGGGGGGGGGCAGAGCTAGAGAATTGATTTTTTTTTGTTTGGGAGTGGGTGACACACCAGCAAAATCAAATTTTTGACACGCCAAGTCCAAAAAAGGTTTATCCTCACTGCAGTAGGGGGCTCATTTTGCCTTATTAAGGCGAGCCCTACCTCCACCAGAAAGCCCTCTCAGAAAAACCTTTTCTGAATTTGGAAAAAAATACAAATTTCTTTTTAGCTCTCTGCGGGAAAGATAGAAAATTATTGCTAGTGTAATAGAGTGGAAGGAGAACAGGTTGCATATAGGCACACATTGAACAAGGAAACAGCTGTTGGGTTGTCTTGAGATACTGAAGAGAGAGGGGGTCAGTGCAGACTGTTTTCAATTGCATTGCAGATTTTAAAAAAGGTCCTTAAGCAAAGTTAGCACATATATAGAAAGACCATGCTAAGAACCTTTTTTCAGACATGTTACTTTATCAATAAAAGGAGGCTCCTGCATACTGTGTGTGTATCCGTGTGGGTATGCAGAGTCAGAGCAATCCTACTTCTAAATAAAGGAGCTGATACAATCCCCTGAGGGATGTACATTGTATAAAGTATATGTTATTTAGCAATAACAGACATTTCATTGAAGTACAAAGTGGATAATCAATAATCTTCCTTCCCAGCAAGGACAAATGGGCTTAATTGGTTTTCAAGTCAATCTCAAGATCTGCTTAAGAGTAAGGACAACATAATTGCCCTTAATAAATAACATATGAACATTATTCTAAAGCTCCATCTATGAATAACATCTATGAATAACATACTTTTAATTCATTGTCATAGCCTAAAATCATTTGCTGCAAATGGCTCCTGAATTTTAGTATCAAATAGAAAATAAAAGAAAAACAAAAAGGAACATGACTGTAGGCAAATTGATCGTTTCAAATTGCCTTACTCAATTTATGGTTATTGGTGATTTCAGATAAGAAATCCACTTTCTATTCAAAAACACATCTTGGATGTGGGGCTGATTAGAAGTAGTCCTCAACATACAGCCATTCATTCACCAGTACTAGTAATGGTGTTTAAAGCCCTACATGGCAGGGGTCTGGAGTACCTCAGGGAACACCTGCTGCCGGCATCAATCTCCCTCCGCCCTGTGCGTTCCCACAGAGAGGGACTCCTCAGGGTGCCACCGATCAGAGAATGTCGATTGGTGGCCCCCAGGGGGAGATCCTTCTCTGTGGGCGCCCCGGAGCTATGGAATCAGTTACCGGTAGAGCTCCGGATGGCGCCCGATCTTCGCTCCTTTCGTCGCGATCTGAAGACGTTTTTGTTTGTACAAGCCGGCCTAGCCTGATGGGGGATTGGTGGGGTTTTTTATTCTTGTATTCTTAATGTTGTATCTTTGGGGTTTTATAATTGTAACATATCAATTGTTTTAAAATCGGGCAATTATTTAATTTCCTTTTAATATTTGTAACTTTGTATTTTATTCTTGCCCTGTGAACCGCCCTGAGTCCTCAGGGAGAAGGGCGGTATAGAAATATTATTAAATTAAATTAAAAATTAAATTAAATTTAGCGACCATTTGAAGTTACAACGGCACTGCATTTATGAACAGTGTTCACAATTATAACGGTTGCAGCATTCCCACGGTCTTGGGAACTTGGCAGCTGGCATGTGTTTATTACAGTTGCATTAGCCCGGGATTATGCGATCACCATTTGTAATCTTCCCGGCTGGCTTCTGACAAGCAAAGTCAATGGGACAACCCAGATTCGCTTAACGACCGTATGGTTCACTTAACAACTGCAGTGATTTGCTTAACAATTGTGGCAACAGAGGTCATGAAATGGGCCAAAATTCGCTTAACTGTCTTGCTTAGCAAAAGAAATTTGCGGCTCAGTTGTGGTTATAAGTCAAAGGCTACCTGAATGAGGAGCATATGGCTCTTTCTCCAAAGGTTTAACCATCTGTTTCATTGTAAAGGATTCTAACCTCTATGCGAAAATGAGTTATTTAAAAAACGCTGTTCTGGCATACAATTATTTTTATTTTATTTTATTTTAATAATATTTCTATACCGCCCTTCTCCCGCAGGACTCAGGGCGGTGAACAGGGCAAGAATAAAAATACAAATTACAAAAGTTAAAACTAAATTAAATAAATGCCCACATACTAAAATAGATATTTAAAACCTAATAAATAACCCCCGATCCCCCCATCAGGCCAGGCCAGCTTGTTCAAAAAAGTATGTTTTTAGCTCGCGGCGAAAGGAGCGAAGGTCGGGCGCCGTCCGGAGCTCAACCGGGAGCTGATTCCATAGCTCCGGGGCGCCCACAGAGAAAGATCTCCCCCTGGGGGCCACCAGTCGACATTCTCTGACCGGTGGCACCCTGAGGAGGCCCTCTCTGTGGGAACGCACAGGGCGGAGGGAGCCCACTTACACTACGTGTCAGAGTTTTGAGAAAAAGCCCATTCCTTGGTCTTTCTATCATCAGAGAGGTGTATATGGAAGGAACCTGAGAATGCACTTTTTCCATTGTTGCTCCAAACTTTGAAGCTACCTGCCAGATCGCTTTCCTCTTTTTTGTTTTCTGTGAGCAGGCAAACATATTTTTACTCAGATGGGAAATGGTCTGCTACAGTCAGTTTTCATTGGCTGCTGTTTCATCCTTTTTACTGATGTTTAATTTGGTTTTCGTTTATCACTTTAGCTTTATTTCTGTAAGCTGCTTTGTATAGCATTTTTGGATGCAAAATCACAAATGTTTTAATTGATTGGTTGTTTTAAACAAAATGTTTAAAAATTTCTTGGGGGGCAGTGTTTGGCTGTAAACTTCTTTCTCACAAGGCTTTGCCCAGAATGTGTCTTCTCAAAAACCTTAAGAATCACTGATAGTCACAGTGGCCTGAATCTTTGGCTCAGAAGGGAGACCTTGAACTATTCTTATGCTAGAAATTGGTGGCTCTGAAACTGGTATGTAAACTTTGCTGGGGAGAAAAGCCAAACCATCCACTTTTGTGACAGATGGCACAGGAGATGAATGAGGGCTGTTGAGGCAAGTGGAAAGGTATATGCTCTTTACATGGGGCTGCCCTTGAAGAGCACCCGGAGGCTTCAACTGGTGCAGAATGCGGCCGCGCAGGTGCTTATGGGAGTATCTCGGTACTCCCATGTTACACCACTCCTGCGCGAGCTGCATTGGCTTCCGGTTGCCCTCCGGGTGCGATTCAAGGTGCTGGTTATAACCTTTAAAGCCCTACATGGCTTAGGTCCGGGGTACTTGCGAGACCACTTGCTGCCATTGTCAACCTCCTATCGCCCGGTTCACTCCCACAGAGTTGGCCTCCTCAGGGTGCCGTCGGCCAGGCAATGCCGGCTGGCGACCCCCAGGGGGAGAGCCTTCTCTGTGGGCATGCCCACCCACTGGAATGAATTGCCCCCAGAGCTGCAGACGACCCCTGACCTTCAGTCCTTCTGCTGTGACCTGAAGACGTGGTTGTTCCAACAAGCGGGCCTGGACTGACTACAGTTTTAATTAGCTTTTTACTGGTTTTTAAATTGTCATATAATTATTGTATTTATTGTTTATTTTTTAAAAAATTTTTTCTATTTTATGTTTTTAATTTTTATTGTTGTGCGCCGCCCTTAGGGAGAAGGGCGGCATATAAATTTAATAAAATAAATAAATAAATATTGTTAGTCTCATTTTGCCAATGATACTAAAGTAATCTTCAGAACTCATTAACTCACTGCTTTAAAAAGTGAATAAGATCTGTTGCTAAGAGAAGCACAAGAGAGATCGCAAAGAACTGTGTATACAGCTCATCATTAAAAAAACAGGTGTTTAAAAATGCCCATTTAAAGTCAGACAATTTATCCCTTACGTATGAATAACTTGACAAAGAGAGTTGTTTAAAATTCTCTGCTTTCTGTTCAGATCATGCAAATCATTCTTGTCTTAATAAAAAAGCAGCATTTTTCTAAAATGAAAGTTATCAGTGCTAAACTCAGCCTGCCAGCTGCACATAATGCAAGAGTGACCCTGATTTCAATCTTCCATGAATGATATCGGATATGAACTCTGCACTTCCTCAGAGAAATTCTTTGCAGCACTGATGACATTTATATTTTCTTCCTCTGCACAGCATTCTGACTCTTATTTGCAATAAAGATGGCCAGGAAAGTTTTAGGGGGAAACTATTCATCCTTGGGAAGTAGCCCAGAGTCACTCTAGACCAGGGGTCTTCAAAGTTGGCCCTTTTACGACTTGTGGACTTCAACTCCCAGAATTCCTCAGCCAGGCATGCTGGCTGAGGAATTCTGGGAGTTGAAATCCACAAATCGTAAAAGGGTCAACTTTGAAGACCCCTGCACTAGACAGTGAGATGTAGGGCACGTGGATTTAATAAATAAACAATAAATTACCATTAGAAGAGGGGCACCCGGTCCTCATTGAGCAGATGCTGGGGCAACACGGAGAAGCCTCCCTTGGTATGCGGAGCAGGGCAGGCGGCTGGTGGGCAAGGCTTACCTTGTGTTGTTTCCACATGGCTCCCAGGGCCTTCACGTCATGCTTGGAGTGTTTTCCTTCTTCCAGACATTGGTAACAGACGGGGGTCCGGCAGGTCACACAGTACATGCTGTAGTTCTCCAGCTCATGATCCGCGCAGGTTGGGGACTTGCGGGCAGCGCCCGGGCCTTTGCTTCCTCCGCCGCACGCCCCGCCCGCGCCGCTAGGGGCGCTCTGCTGCTGGCTGGGGGGAGGAACCAAGCGGTGCTTGGCGAAGGGCCCGCGGGACGGGTGACATTTGACCTGGCAAGCCGAGCAGTAGAGCACCTCGCACTGTTCGCACAACACCGCGGCTGCCTCCGGAGGGCTGCGGTCGCACAGTTGGCACTTGGCCGTAGCCGAGGCGGCGGCCCGGCTCTGCTGGTAGCGCTGCACGATGGCCTCCAGGAGGCGGTTGCGCTGGAAGCCGCGCAGGCCGCGAGGATCCAGGGAAGCGCTGCGATGGCATTGCGGGCAGGTGAGCGAGGAGCTGGTTCCGCTCCCGCGGGGCCCCGCCACGGCCGCCGCGGCCGACATTCCCGGAGGCGGCGGTACCAAGGGCAAAACTCGCACCCCGTTAGGAGATTTCAGGCTCGGGGTGTAGGAGCCGTAGCCGCTGTCCGTCTCGCTGTGCAAGCTCACCTTGTCGGCGTGGTCTCCGCCACCGCCGCCAGCGCTCCCACTGCTTCCGCCAGCGCCACACTCGTAGTCCAGAGAGGCCGGCCCGCTTGTAGCTCCAGCGCCTGGCACTGCCGCTGCCGCAGGGCCCCGAGGGTGCAGCATGGCGGGCAGATGCTGCTCGGACTCCGGCGTTTGTACAGCGATGGTGCGGGCGCAGGGCAGGCAGACATTGTGCGAACAGGGCAAGATGATGGGCTCCCGGAAGAGCGAACCGCAGACGGGGCATTTCAGCTCTTCTTCCATAGCTGAGGCTGCTTTGTGTCCAGACAGCGGAGTAGGGCGGATGGAAGCGATCAACACGAAGGCGGCAAGCTACGGTCAGGCTTCTCGCTGTTCTTCCCGCCACCTTTTCCACCCATATTCCACCGCGCAGCCCTTCTCTGCTTTCAGTGGCGCATATGTCGTTGAAGCAGGGGTGGCGGGCCCGGGAACCTCTGTGGTCCGCTGCAGGGCCAACGCGTGCCCATGGAGGAGTTCAGGCATTTGCTTGGGGCGGCACGATGGGTGGGGGGCGGCACAGCAGGTGAAAGCGTGTTGCGGGCGAGAGTGGTAAAAAAAACACAACCTCAGCGCTTACTGATTAGGGCGTCCATTAGGTGGCAGCAAAAAAAGTAAGTAGAAAGCTGCATTTCTTTGCTGTCATCTAACGGTTGCCCAGATTTTTGCCGCCCCGATCTGGTTGCCATCGATTGCCCCCCCCCACGCCCTCCTCTTCCGCCTTTCCTCAAGAATGCTTCCAGCTACAGTTGCAAATGCTGCTGTTTCTCCCCAGGATATCTTATGTGATGCAAGGCCTAGGCACCCGAATAGGTTTGCTCCCCATTGTTTGTGGGGCCCATCTGAGAGGTTTGCCTTGGGCCCCAGAGAGCTCTACTTACGCCCCTGTCTTGTCTTCTCCCCGGAAAGATGTCGGAAAGGAATCCGATTTCAGCACTCAGAGGCGTTGGACAGCTCCTCGTGGAAGAGAGAGAGAGAGAGAGAGAGAGAGAGAGAGAGAGAGAGAGAGAGAGAGAGAGAGAGAGAGAGAGACGAGTTCAGCACCGCGGACAGCGTTTTCGGCGCGCGGTTGAACAGGAAGGAGGCGGACGGACAGCTCCTTTAGGTTGAGTTCAACAGCGCCAATGGCCGGATCTTGCCTGCTTGGCGTTGCAGCTGCCGCGCTCCAAGCAAGAAAGAAGGGCGGGAGGGACGTTTTTTTCCTAGTCTCCGCAGCTGCTGCCGCAGCGGGATTGACCTTGCCTGATGGCGGCAGCCAAAGACATGGAAGACGAGTCGGCTATTGTTTATTGCAAAGGAATTCCTTTGCCCTTGGTGGACAGCGTTCGTGCAATAATCCACTTTACTTGAATTTCTATTGCACAGAGGGTTTTTTTTTAAAAAAAAAGAGCCGGGGCGGGGGGGGGGGGAGAATATCGTAAAGGGGGCGGGAGTAGGATTTTTTCCCCCAGCAAATAGATGAGCACTTGCTGTGTGACTGTAAAGGGGGAGCGAGTTTTATTTAAAGGGAGATGTCTTTATACCTTAGGTTTATGGCTTAAACACCCCCCCCCCCATTATTTATTGTCCAGATTGAGGATGGGGAAGGGCAGGGGGGATTTTTTTTAAAATTTGTATTAGTTTTATTATGCCCAGAGGAAAGAGTCTGCTCTAAACAAATAAACTGAAAAGGCTAGAATGTGACCCCAACATAATTATTGTTTTGGTTTTTCAGCTCTCCTGTTACACTGAAGCACCAATTCAGATCACAAAATCAAGCACTTTAACTAAAAGAATAAAAGGGAAACGTGGCTTTTTCATTATTATAGGTGGCACATAGGCTGAATGGTGATTGGATGATGGCACTTCATACACACACAATCATACATAATGTAGGAAATAGAAATGAAGCGCATCACTGGCAACCAAATCCAGCTTTGTTTCAAGAATAAATCAGAGCTGACAGCTGAATGTGTGTGAGTTGAAAATAATTATTACCAGAAATCTCTCACAGTGGTAAACCCCATCTGTTTTTCCTTTCCTCTACATATGTTTTGGAAAATAAGCTGTTCGGGCTTTCTTTTAATGCAGATTTTAAAAAGCCCTGTTTTAACTTTAGAAAGAATATAGAGGTACTGCAACCCAAATGTTAATGGCATGGAAAATAAATTAGATATGCTTCCTTAAACTCTTATCAGTAAAAGATAGTGTAGGCTTTCTTGTTTTAATTGTGTATGCATTTAAAGCAAAAGAGGAAGCAAAAGAGGAAGAAACAGTATAAAATCAGAACGAACTCTATACTGCTGTAGTAAATATAAAATATTGCTTTTATATTGCATTTGTTCTTCTGCCCTCCAGATATCATCAAGCAATATTCTATGTATGAAGCAACACTTATTTAATTGAATACTAATACATTTCATACCTGCTTCAAGACCAAAGACCTGAATGTTAAGACTTAAAGTAATCACTTTTTTTCATCCCAGAAAAGAATTGATTTCAACCTGGAATCTTAACAATTTATAGATAAATTACATTGTATGGACTTTTCAGAATGTCTTCATTTCCCTCTTTTTCTGGTATACCACTATAAGCATGGGAATGAAAAAGAAATGGGGCATTCTCCAACTCCTAAAATTTTTATGAATGTATCCAAAATTAATTATGCACATACTACAGTTTCCATCCTCACTATATTAATTCTGCATCACTTCAGTGCTGCATGGGTAATATTCAGAAGAGAATTCAGAAATCTCTACAACCATACAGGGGTTTGACTCAATATCTGTGGGTTTCCTAATCAGGACATTCCTCCAAGTATGGCATTAATCATTGCTTTATTCTTTAAAAAACAATTTCTCTACAATCAACAAGAATTTCAACATAGAAAAAATAGTGAAACATGATTCCTGCTAATATCTTAAGAAAAATTGGCCTATCACCCCTTTAAACACAATTATGTGCCATTTGCATTCATGGAGAAGGGCAAAGAGAGCTTCATGACATACTTTGGGACAAAAAAGCGGGAGCATTTTTTCATCATGCTTATTTTTGTGTTTACTTAATCAAATTTGTCTGATGTTGCAATCACAAGACTCTTGGTGGCTCAAAATACAATAAAAGTATAACAAGCTTAAGACACAATAAAGTATAAAAAGCTTAAAATAGATAAAACCCAAATAAAACATATGGAATCAAGTCCCCCAAACCCTAGAGAATAACTAAATTTTGGCTTTTTCTCTCTCAGAAGATTACTCAGGAAAGTTTCATCTCCAAACAAAAAAAAAAAATAAAACCAAAAAACCCCGGGTACTTCTAGGCCTGTCCCCAACCTCAAAATGGTGAACAAATAGATGATGATGATGATGATGATGATGATGACGACGACGACAACAACAACAACAACAATAATAATAATAATAATAATAATAATAATAATAATAATAATGATGATGATGATGATGATGATGATGATGGATGGGACCTTGGAGGTCATCTAGTCCAACCCCCTGCTCAGGCAGGAAACCCTATACCATTTCAGACAAATGTCTGTCTAGTCTCTTCTTAAAAACTTCCAGGGCTGGAGCATTCACTGCTTCTGGAGGCAGGTTGTTCCACTTTTCTTGGCATGAGGTTGGACTGATTCTAAAGGAAATAAGAGCTCCTGAAGATAATCTGGCACCAAGTCATATTTCTCTACATGTTGTGTTCTTAACATAGTGTCTGTAAGGTAATATTGTTTACCTGAGATAAAAAACAAGAAAACCTTTCAGAAAAAAATGACATTCCAAATAATAAAATATATTTTCCCATTTTTGTCTTATCCTGCAATGAATCCAGGGATACTTCAAAGTATGTATTCATATTTTAATGACACTAGAAACAGCTTGTGACATAATGGCTAGTTGTTGGAAAAATGTTGTCAGAATTTTTAATCTACATTTTATATCTATGTACTTTACTGAGGCACTTTCCAGATGTCCAAAAGGTCAGTGTTATACATTTAAGCCATTGTAAATGACAGTTAAGGGTAAAGCAACTTAACAAAATGCAGTCTCCTGAATATTTTAAGTTGCTTGTTTAATGCTCAAGGATACCTGTGTTTGATGAAATCCAGACACAAACTGTCACTTAGCAAAATGAGTTGCAGTGGGGATATTGTGAGAGAGTAGAAATGAAATTCTCCCCTAATTTACACCAGACTATAAAGCAGGACACTATGAGTTCGACTCCTTGCCTTAGCCTTGGAAGCCAGCTGGGTGACCTTGAGCTAGTCACTCTCCTCAACCCAACTCACCTCACAGGGTTGCGGTTGTGGGGGAAATATAAACAATAAAGGTTGGGAATGAATAGATAGATAGATAGATAGATAGATAGATAGATAGATAGATAGATAGATAGATAGATAGATATGGATGGATAGATAGATAGATAGATAGATAGATAGATAGATAGATAGATAGATAGATATGGATGGATAGATAGATAGATAGATAGATAGATAGATAGATAGATAGATAGATAGATAGATAGAATTCCACGTAGAAGTGAAGGGTTACTGTCTTGTGTTGAACCAGAACAGACATTAGCAATGCCAGAGAAGGGCTTCTGGCCTAAAACAAAGTTGCTTGAAGTTGGCCAGCAGAACTTTTACAATCACAGCAAAAAACCTAGAAGTCACTTTTCTTAAGCAATACTATACTAGAACCTGATGACAGAATGGAGACTGTAATTCCTTCCTTCATTCTACCTACTACACGAACATAGCAAAAGGTGTGCATGGAACTCAATCAACCAGATAAGAGAAGCAATTTTCCTGGGCAACCAGTGATGGGGAAAATGGCGCTCCATGCTCTGGAACCATTTCTAATTGTCCATGTCACTGTTTAATTAAAGTTTTAAGGTGTGCTTAAATATAAGGTGATGCTCATTAAGCAGACCAATTAGTCAACTGAAACTTTAATCTCTACGTTTTACAGATAAGGAAAAGTTGAATGGAAAATTCTAAATCCAAAGAATTCCAGCCTGAGAAAAGATTAAATGAAAGGAATGAGTTCCAGGTTGGAAGAAGCAGGCTGAAGTTTTGGAGGTTGTTTGTTTTTTTTCCTCCTGGGCTTCAAGTCTAGAAAGCAGCAAGGACTGAAAGAGTTGGCTTCTTAAGCTGGAACACAGGCTCTCTGCTCCTAAACCCTTAAAGAACTGGAACTTCTATGGTAAAATAGACAAAGAAAGAACCTTGGCAGCTTGAAGATATGTGGAGTTCAACTCCCAGAATTCCCCAGCCAGCCATACTGGTTGAGGAATTCTGGGAGTTGAAGTCCACACATCTTCAAGCTGCCAAGGTTGAGAAACACTATTTTAAACAGAGGTTTCATGGGTGTTTTTCTTCTCAGTGTTACTCGGCTGTATAGTTTTACCTCTCCCTTTGTCTTGTCTTTTGTTTTTGTTTGTGTGCAGATTTGACAAAGCAGACCACAACCTGCTGCTTAGTAAGCTAGAAAAAGGTGGGATAGGCAACAACACTGTAAAGTAGTGGGTCCGACGCAAGGAAGAGACGCCAGCTGGAGTACAGGTTCAGCTCTTTATTGGGTAGTTCTGTACTGCTGGGCAAGGGTTACCTGGCCTCCTTATATACCTGGCCAGGTAGGCGGCTAGCCAATGGGGTTGGCCCTAGGTTTCCCGCTGGAACTAGGTTTCCCTGCCAACCGTCCAGGCCAACCCCCCCTAGTGGCCACTGCTATGCAGGTGACCTGCACCTGGATACATAACAAACACCATCAGATGGATCTGTAGCTGGCTGACAAACTGTACTCAGCAAGTAGTCCTCAATGGTACGACATCCACATGGAGAGAAGTAAGCAGTAGGGTACCACAAGGCTCCATCTTAGGCCCAATACTCTTCAATATCTTCATTGATGACTTAAATGAGGGAATTGAAGGGGAACTCATCAAATTTGCAGATGACACCAAAGTGGCAGGAATAGCCAACACCCCAGAAGACAAGCTCAGGATCCAAAAAGACCTTGACAAACTTGAACAATGGGCCCTATCCAACAAAATGAGTTTCAGTGTGGAGAAAAGCGAAGTTTTACATTTAGGCAGGAAAAATCAAAGGTACAAGTACAGATTAGGCGAGACCTGGCTCAAAAACAGCAACTGTGAGAGGGACCTTGGAGTCCCAGTGGATGACTATGAGCCAGCAGTGTGCAGCAGCAGCCAAAAAAGCTAATACAATCCTGGGTTGTATAAACGGAGGCACAGAATCAAGATCACGCGAAGCATTAGTACCGTTTTATAAAACCCTAGTAAGACTACACCTGGAATACTGCAGCCAGTTTTGGTCACCATGTCCCAAAAAAGATGTTGAGAGTCTGGAAAAAATTCAGAGAAGAGCAACTAAGATGATCAAAGGCCTGGAGACTAAAACATACGAAGAACGGCTGCAGGACTTGGGTTTGGCTAGCTAGTCTAAAGGAAAGAAGAAATAGGGAAGACATGATAGCAGTATTCCAGTATTTAAGAGGCTGCTACAAAGAAGAGGGCATCAAATTATTCTCCAAAGCACCAGAGGGCAGGACAAAAAACAATGGCTCAAAATTGATCAAAGAGAGAAGCAACCTGGAATTAAGGAGAAACTTCCTGACAGTGGGGACAATTTTATTTTAATTTTTTATAATCCCATTTATATCCCGCCCTTCTCCGAAGACTCAGGGCGGCTTACAATTTAAGCACAAATCAATGTGCTTAGCAATAGCCTTCATTCTATGTATATGCCTGCTTATTAGGGCTTTCGGGCCCCCCCAAGCGGCATTATTACAAAGTCAGCTTATTGCCCCCAACAATTAACCAGTGTAACAGCTTGCCTTCAGAAATTGTGGGTGCTTCATCACTGGAGATTATTAAGAAGAGACTACACATGGTATAGGTTCTGGTCAAGCAGGGGGATGGATTAGAAGACCTCCAAGGTCCCTTCCAGCTCTATCCCATCCCATCCCGTCCCGTCCCATTCCGTTCCGTTCTATTCTATTCTATATGATTGCATACTGCTTTTCTATCTAGATCTAAAGCTCCTATAACTTGATATAATTATCATATTCCCTAATTATTTATTTTCTCTCTATTATTCATTTTTTTCTATGTTAGATGACTGTTTATTTATTTATTTATTTTAATCCCATTTATATCCCGCCCTTCTCCGAAGACTCAGGGCGGCTTACAATTTAAGCACAAACCAATGTGCTTAGCAATAGCCTTCATTCTATGTATATGCCTGCTTATTAGGGCCTTCGCCCCCCCCCCAAAGCGGCATTATTACAAAGTCAGCTTAATTGCCCCCAACAATCTGGGTCCTCATTTTACCTACCTCGGAAGGATGGAAGGCTGAGTCAACCTTGAGCCTGGTGGGATGCGAACCTGCACTAATTGCAGGCAGCTGGTGTTACTTAAGGAGGCATTAGCCCACTGCTCCACCAAGGCTCTTGGTTAGTTGATTTTATTCCAAAACTGTTTAGAACTGGTATCCATAATCAAAAGGGAAAAATTGAAGTCATTCATTTGAAACTTTAATCCTGGGGAAAGAGGATCTTTGATTCTTCCCCAAACAGATTTAGGGTGAGGGGCTTTCCCCATTCAATAATAGATGGTGGGTAACTTAACTACCTATCCCAGATGTTCTCTAAATGGGACACATTCCAGAATTCAAACAGAGTAAGTGAGAGTGTAGAGTTCCAGTATAGGATCTGGCAGGCTTATATTATACATTTTAGATGCTCAGTTAAAATGTCTATGATTTCTTTGTATAACACCTGTTATTTTTATATCTGTTATATTTTCACATAGATATAACATAGATTTAACATTTAAATCTATGCTATATTTTATATCAAGAAATGTGTTAAGTGATTTCTCAGAAAAAAAATGTTCCGTTTAACAATGGGTTTTTCCAATAGCACAATCCACTATTTTCACCTAATAGTTTATCATGCTTTTGAATGCCCTGATTTGCAAATGAGGATTTTTAAAAAGTTTAGTTTCTTAGCTTTCTCCCCTTCTTCTGTTTCTAGATCATATGGCATACAGGTAGTCCTCAATTTACAGCCATTTGTTCAGAGACCATTCAAAGTTATGACAGAACTGGGGGAAAAAAGAGACATAGGACTGGTTCTCACACTTACAACCACCATCACAACATCCCCATGGTCATGTGATCATGAGTCAGCTTGGCAACCAAAATGTATTTACGACAGTTGCAGTTTCCAAGGGCCGCATGAACACCATTTGCAATCTTCCCAGCTGGCTTCCAATAAGCAGAGTCAATGGAGGATGCCAGATTCACTTAATAACTGGGTGATTCGCTTAACGACTGTAGCAAAAAAGGTTGTAAAATTGGATGTGGTCATGAGATGAGCTCACTTTAATGTGCATCACTTAGTGAGGGAAGTGCCAGTCCTAACTGTGATCATAAATCAAGGACTACCTATACCTTATAAAATGTGAAGAGTGTAAGTGACATGGAATTTTTCCAAACTAAGGAACACAATATTGAGAAGAACTGTGTTTATTTCAATGATCATTGGGTGCCCATTGTATAAGAAAGAGAGACACGAACAATGGAAAAGCAGATTTGTACAGAAATGGAGGGTTACAAGGCAGGAAATCCTGGGAATCTGATTGGTTGGCCAGTTTGAGGTGGGTCCTTGTCACCATGGAAAACAATACTTTTAGCTCAGGGTTGAACTGTGGCGTCCTTGGTGCTTTCTGAGCTTGATGGCTTTCTTGCAGATGTTTCATTACCAAACTAGGCAACATCATCAATGCACTCGTGATGTTACCTAGTTTGTTAATGAAGCATCTGCAAGAAAACCATCAAGCTCTGAGGGCACCAAGGGCCCCACATTTGTCAGCATATCTGGGGTGAGTCTTATTCAGGACTTTTTTTTGTCATAGAACACTCAGAACGGAGTTCCGGCACCTTTTTTGGATGGAACCTTGTAGGGTAGGCAAGGCGGGTTGTATGACATGTGTGAGTTCCGGCACCTTTTTCTTTTACAAAAAAAGCACTGGTCTTATTGTTAGGCAAGCAGGCTTTTCACGAGGGCCGCAGAGCTGGGGGAAATCCATTGTGAAACAGATGGAATGTTGAGGTCATTAACTGACAGAGGATGGAAGGTTGGGATTTCTCTATGTTGCAATTGCCTTATAAGGCTATCTTTGGGCTGTACTGAGAGTTGGTCAAGCAGCCTCTATTCTTTGCTTCAGATGGGATTTTAAGGAGAGGGGGCTTTGTCTGAAGCAAGGAGGGTCAGTTTTGGTCTGATGGGATTAGCTAAAGAGAGGAACTGGGTTTAACCCTGGTCATAATGAAAACAGCGGGGAAGGAGAGGTGCGATCTCCATTTTGTGTGTTGGGTTTATTCCCCCCCCCATATCACTGTACATAATTTGTAAAATAATTAAAAAGAATGCTTTAGTCTACAGCTCTTCTTTGGAAAAAACATTTTTTTCTATCTCAGAAACTCTTGCTTAGAGACTTTTTTTTTCTCCTGGTGATCAAAGCATTGATTCAGGGAGCGGAACAATTGGCCCTTTGGACCAAAGGCCAAACACATCACAGATTAGATATATACAAAGAAAGAGCACAAAGAACAAAGCTACTTTCTAAGTGTGTGTGTGTGTGTGTGTGTGTGTGTGTTTAAAAAAAGATCTTTAACTTTTTAAACCCCAACTGATTTCTTCTCATTTTTCATTCTTTTTTCTCTTACAAGAATTTAGGTAGGGTTTTTTCCCCCTCCATTATTGCAGTCTTTGACAAAATCTGAAATACCAATTAAATCGTTGCTAGTTACATTTAGTGCAAATTCATTTGGGAGCGCTCATGGTTGCATTTTAAGGCAATTCATATAACAAATAGGATTTAGCAGATTTCTGCTTGATCAGCAATGATTTTATCATTTATAATGAAATCATTATCACAGTTCATTAGCCATCAAGGAAAGCATTGGACTGAAACAAAAGGAGAAAAATTAGCTTTGATGTGCCAGAATAAGGTTTCATCAAATGCCAATATTTTGTCAAAACTATATTGGAATGAGAGGTCCATAAAAGAGCCAAGATTGCCTACCTGTGCTCTAGAATGACTTACAAAATATTGTTTTAAAAAAGAAATAAAATTCCAAACATAATAAAGGATAATTAAAATTCATAATATTAAAACAATAAAAGCAGCTGCCAAAAATAAATCTAAGCAGGGGATATGTCTGAAATTAACATATTCATTTATTCAAATGACAGAGTATAAAAATGTATTAAGCTTGTACCAAGAAAACAATAAATCTGATGCAAGACAACAGTATCATCAGCACAGCTCAGGTTGCTGATGTTCCTTCCTCCAGTTTTAAAACCATGCTCACCTTCCTTCAATCTATCTTCCTGTAATATATATTCCACATATATATATTCCACATATTTATTTATATGAATAAATAAGGACATGTGTGTGAGAGAGTGAGTTAGCAGCCTTGTCGCACTACTTTGCCAACCTGGAGCCAGTCTAGTTCATTATATTCTGTATGTACCGTGGCTTCCTGACCTGTATATAAGCTTTTCATGAGGACAATGAGATGTTCTGGATTACTCTTTTCCTGAGCACTTTCCAGAACTTGATGTGATCAGCACAATAAAAGGCTTTTCTATAATCAGTGACATGTATACTGACTTTTTCGGTGTTCTTCTGCATTCTCAATTATCCAACATGCATTAGTAATAAGAAGAGATATTACCAAAACAGAATCTGTCATTTTTATTCTTTCATTCAATCTTGCTGTATTTCCTTCATTGCTCTTGTTTACTTTCTTTGTCATTTTTGATGCCACTTTTTATTTTTGCTTGTCTTAACGTGATGCACTGGTTAAGATACCCTGTAATGTACATACAGTGTGAACTCATTTGTCCCATCTGTGACAGTAACAGCATCCAAGAGATTGTTATCTGTATGGCAGATGTTGTTGGGAAATATAAAAATGTGCATTACATATGAGGAAATGTTTTAATCTTTTGATGTTATATAACTGGCATTCCCCATCTTTGGTCAACTACCTTCATTCATAATTGGGAATTACGGGAGTTTATTTATTTATTTATTTATTAAATGTAAATGCTGCCCATCTCATGGTTTGAGGCAAGTTGATACTAATGTATCCTAACCAGGTTGGGAAAGCCATTTATAGAAGTTCCTTTGTGACATATGTTGATACCTAAGCATTTGTGACTTTGCAAATAGGGTGTTCAAAATCAGCCATTCATATGGCAGCACAATTATGATTTTCTCATTAAAACGAACAGCAGATTCACAAGGTCACTACTGGAGATGTGTCCATTATATAATCTATCACAAACATCCATGTCAGTTGACTGATTGCATACATCATTACAAGGATTAACTATTCACTTTTTTTTTCTTAAATAGGTACCACCAGAACATCTCCCTTATTTTATTTTTTTATTCAGTTCTTGAGTGACATCAGCTGTCTTTACATGGGGTGAAACATGAAATCTGAACAGGATTGGCTCAGATTAAATAGCTGCTCAGGGACAAATGTGGATTCAGTTTTTCTATTGCCTCATCATGTTGCTAATTTTCTCCACAATTCAACAATCACGCCAACTTTGCTACACAATCTAGTGCCTCAGAACAAATGATATAAATTATTTTTTATTTTTTTTTTAATTTTAATTCCATTTATATCCCGCCCTTCTCCGAAGACTCAGGGCGGCTTACAAGCTTAGCAGTATTATTATACAGTTTGGATTTAAAGTAATGTTTAAAGTAATGTTACGTATTGTTCCATGCCAAATATTCTACATTCCTATAATATTGCATTTCAGGAACGTTGCTTATTCTAACCAAAAATGTTTCCAGATGAGACTTTTATTGTACTATTACCGTGCCTCATGGAATTTGAGACACCCAGATGACAGCATGGTCTATTTGTAATCAGCTCATGTTTTCCTAATACATTTCCATTTTTGCCTTAATTCCAAAATATTGTTCAAGAAGGGAAGGAAGAACATACGTGCTAAGGCAGATCATGTTTTGGGAGGATATTACTTCTTTACCTCTTGTGATGTATTCTGTAAAGAAAATTCATCTTTCTGTTCCAAGTCTTCTTCAAATCTACTATTGGGAGCTATCCCGCTTATACACCAGTAATTAATTCTGAATAACCGTGTGTAAATTTTGGCTACAAGACTTCCGTATTTTTGCTGAAATTCACCAGATTATTTTCAAATTATTATTTTTTTAAAAAAAACAAAACAAAATTTCATTGTGCTAGAATAAAAAAATCCTAAACTGCAGACAAATAATCTCTTTTATTAAAAATCGGAAGAGATTAAAAAAACTGGCAAAAAACCTGTCATTGTTTATCTTCCCTTGAAAACACTGAATAAGTGAAGTCCCTGCAATGCAAGGAAAGGAGGCACTAAGGAGATAATTTGCCACTTGAGAAGTTAATTTGAAAAGCAAGTGTTTGAAACGTAGTAGAAAGAAAAGCAAATGTACATGTACTATAGCTGATTTGTAGAACTAATCAGAAAGAAAAAGTTTAAAATTGCCTATCAAAAATAGAGGTAGGAGTGATGCAATGAGGAGTTTTCTAGTATAAGACAAAACATACAGCTTCACTGTTTTCACAGAAATAAGACTGCAATCCACTTGTCCTGCTTTTCTTTTTAAAACTAGTGTTTTTAAACACAGGATGCTAAACAGGGGAATAAAATAGTCAAAATGGCAGCTGAAACTCATTTGAAACCCTTTTTAAATGTATGTTGTGTACAGATGTCCCTCATGCTTTTTTATTTAGTGTGTGGCATATTATACATGGATTAAAAATAATAACCACAACAACAAAAGAACAAAGTTGGAAGAGACCTTGGAGGTCATCTAGCCCAACCCCCTGCTGAGACAGGAAACCCTATACCATTTCAGACAAATGGTTGTCCAGTCTCTTCTTAAAACCTCCAGTGTTGGAGCATTCACCGCTTCTGGTGGCAGGTTGTTCCACTGATTAATTGTTCTAACTGTCAAGAAGTTTCTCCTTAATTCTAGGTTGCTTCTCTCCTTGATTAGTTTCCATCCGTTGCTTCTTGTCCTGCCTTCAGGCGCTTTGGAGAATAGCTTGATCAAGGAGAGGAGCAACCTAGAACTAAGGAGAAGTTTCCTGACAGTCAGAACAATTAACCAGTGGAACGACCTGTCTCCACAAGTTGTGGGTGCTCCAACACTGGAAGTTTTAAAGAAGAGATTGGACAGCCATTTGTCTGAAATGGTTCCCTGCCTGAGCAGGGGGTTGGACTAGAAGACCTCAAAGGTCCCTTCCAACTCTATTATTGTTATTGTTATTTATGCAGTGAGTCCAGGCAGACACACCATGTGAGGTGTGAATCCTATTCAAAATTGTCCATTGTTGGTGTGGTAGTTCAAAGCCTGGCACCTTTTTTGGTGGGGTCATTTATACGCCTTCCTATGTCTGGACGTTCAGCAACCCATTTGGCTTTTCATTGGGAATCAATGTTAAAGTTGTTGGGCAGATGTTGTGGGGGCTTCCTGGATTTTTACTAACATTTATACTAATGTGGTGTGAATCCCATCTGCTTCGGATGATCAGAAAGAGGGCTGTCAGGGGATTGAAGTTTCATGCATTTGAGAACAAAGCGTGAGGTTGAAGGACACATCCTGAGCCTCCAGCTAGAAGCTTCTCTCAAGGATTGTTGAGTAGAAGGCTTCTGCTTCATAAACAAAGTCTCCTTTGAGTCTAGATTGATTCCTTAATGATAGGACATGATGCTGTTGTGATGATGTCCATATAGCTTCCTTGGCAATAATATAGAAGGGCTTACCAGATCCTACAGAAGCTGGTCCAATCCTGCTTAAGTTTTGCAAAATCAGCCAAGTTTTATCCAGGGCTTCATCGTTCTAGCACTCCCTAACAAACCAATAGAGAGCATCTATGCAACTTTATTTGGAACAATCTCCCTCAGAACATAAGTAAAGGTAAAGGTAAAGGTTCCCCCGCACATGCATGCTAGTCGTTTCCAACTCTAGGGGCCAGTGCTCATCTCCGTTTCAAAGCTGAGGACGTTTGTCCGAGGACGTCTCCGTGGTCATGTGGCCGAGATTGACTAGACGCCAAAGGTGCATGGCACGCTCTTACCTTCCCACCGTAGTGGCCCCTATTTTTCTACTTGCCTTTTTTTATGTGCTTTCGAACTGCTAGGTTGGCAGAAGCTGGGTCGAGTAACAGGCGCTCACTCTGTTACACGGCACTTGGGATTCGACCCGCCAAACTGCCGACCTTCTGATCGACAAGCTCAGCGTCCTAACCCACTGAGCCACTGCATCCCTTCTTCAGAACATAAGGAAGCTTCATTTAAAGAGGAAAGGCGTTTCTTCCTTATAACTCCACCTATTGTTCTCCCTGGCCTTCCCTCCACCTTCCCCCCCTCCCCTTCTCTGCATGGCATGCGGATGGCTGATGATGCTTATAAAGGTTGGCTATGCTCTCTCTTATTGCTCTTGCAACTGGCACAGCTGATTGTTATCCCCTCACACTCTTTCCATCTCTCTGTGCAGCTCATATTCTTCTCTTTTTCTCTCTCCCTGCCAGCCTGTTCATTTTCTCTCTCCATCTGTAGCAGGGATCTGTTCTTACCAGAGGCAGAAGAAAGGTGGGGGTTGGGAAAGAAACAAGGAAAGCCATTTCAAGCTTGCAGATGGACATCTGCTCCTTATGATAAATCCTGATCCTTGTGAATCTGAGAGGTGTGGAACAAGGGCGGCAAACTCCTCCAGGGCCTGACCCAGCCAAAGGGAGCATTTTCAACCCAACCCCGCCCCCCCCCAACCCCAGCTTTGAAAGAACAAGGGTGGTTTGAGAAACAACCCACATGTGCTGTAGATGAGGAAGAAAAACTTGGCAGATTTAGACTGGGGAGCCTGAGTGATTCAAAAGCTGGGAACTGATTTTTTTTTTTAACCTTGATTCTGGCTGTTTTATTTGGAAAAGAAAAATGGGTTTTTAAATGTATGGACATACATCTTTAGGTGGTTCCGTGTTGATTTTATTGGCCTAGTGATTACTGCTGTGCGACTGATGGGTGAAGATATGAACTTTGGACATCAAGAAATAGATGGCTTGGGAAGAGCATTTCGCTTGCGTACATTAATTCAGCAATTGTCCTGAGGAATTAAGCCCAAGAGACCATCTAGCAGCCAGGTTTATTGGATAAAATTTCAAGGAGGTTTTCTTGAGTTCTAAAAATAGTAATAAGGTCACTTTTTGATCTGCGGCAAATGGCTGAAATTAAAGCAAATAAGAAAAAAAAACGACAAGCAGGTAAAGAAAATGAGTTAATGTGATCTTACTTGAGTGATAGTATACAACAACCATCCTTAAAAGAGATTTAGTTACAGCGGCGCCAATGAACCACAGTGAAACAGTATATTTGAGCACATACCAGGAAAAGTGGGGGAGCCAAAGAGAACCCTAGGGAACAAATGCCCAGTGTTTGGAAGTCGCAGTCACAAATGCACCATCTGCACCAAACAAAGCTTGAAACAGAGGCATGATTATTCAAGGAGACTGATTTATTTGGAAGGTAACCATTATTAATAGACCCCATTCTAGTGGTACGTTTCTTGGTTTCATCGTACAGAGGTGGTCCTATTTATTCACTGAAGAGCAGAAGAAAAGCTGAACAACTTTGCTCTGCTCACGTAGCCCAGAATTAGTTCTAGCCATGGTCACCAGATGCTTTTGGGAATCTATAAGTACAGATAGTCTTTGATTTACAACCATTCATTTAGTGACTATTCAAAGGTACGACACTGAAAAAACTGACTTATGACCAGTTTTCACACTTACAACCATTGCAGAATCCCCATGGTCACATGATCAAAATTCGGATGCTTGGCAACTGGCATGTACTTATGACGGTTGCAGTGTCCCGGGGGTGTGTGTCATGTGATCACTTTTTGCAACTTTCTAATAAGCAAAGTCAATGGGGAAGCCAGACTTACCTAACAGCCGTGTTACTAACTTAACAACTGCAGTGATTCACTTAACAACTGTGACAAGAAAGGTCATAAAATGGGGCAAAACTCACTTAACAACTGTCTTGCTTAGCAACAGAAGTTTTGGGCTCAATTGTGGTCGTAAGTCAAGGACTACCTGTATAGAAACAGTGGCATTTCCCCCCTCATATTGCTCAGCAAGTGCTGCTCTCATACTGTAAAACAGTATTTCTCAACCTTGGCAGCTTGAAGACGTTTGGACTTCAGCTCCATAAATTCCTGAGAACTCTCGGAATTGAAGGCCACACATTTTCAAGTCGCCAAGGCTGAGAAACGCTGCTGTAGATGACACCTGATCCTCTATTAATATCTTCCTCTGCCCTAATTTTCTTAGTCATCTCCATTCTGATGCTTCCTGGAAACGGTCCCTGCAGCATTCAGATTTCCTAGTTTTTATCCTGTTGCCTGGAATAGCTGAGAGCTGTTACAATGCATCTTGAAGTTGATTGGAAAAAAGAACCTGTAACAAAATGGCTCAGTGGTTAAAGTCACTGAGCTTGTCTGCTGGAAAGCTGACCGCCCGAGTTTAAGAGCTGAGCGCCATGTGATGGGAAGAGCTCCTGCTACTTGCCCCAGCTCTGCCCACGTAGCTAGCAGTTCAAAAGGACGCAAATGCAAGTAGATTAATAGGTACCACTTCGGTGGGAAGGTAACAGTGTTCCGTTCATCTTTGGCCTATAGCCATGCTAGCCACATGATCATGGAAAATGTCTTCAGACAATGTTGGTTCCTTTGGCTTAAGAAATGGAGATGAATGTTGCACCTGAGAGTCAGACACAGCTGGGCAGGGGAAACCTTTACCTTTACTATATAACAAAACTAAAGGAGAATTTCACTTCTAGGAAAATTCCATATCCCTGTCTATTATGAAACAGCTCTGGGCACCATAAACCACAACTTGAAATTCTAAGTCTTGTCAAGTATAAATTTGTGCATGCTAATTAGACTTTTTGAGAACTATCCTCACTGAAATGTTTGACATTTCAGAATAAAAAAGAACTCTTGAAAGATAATTCAGACATACTTCCAGATCTAAAATGAACATTATTTTTGATATTCAAGAATTCCCCATAGTGCCTGAGTCTCACTGGTTGTGGTGTTGAAGACTTCCCCAAACAAGTATATTTTGTTCTTGCTCTTTCTTGCCTTTCCCTATGCTGGTTGAAGAGGTGGCAGTTGTCACCTCTTTGGAGAAACCAGCATGCTCATCAGTAGGTGCAGAAACCTATGTTAGTCTAGCGTTTATACAACATACTGTGCTATAGAATGAATTCATACATCATGCTACACTAAACTGTGTCCAGCTAGCTTATGTTTCATCCTATTGTGGGAATTTATTGATCAATTGATTTCAATTTATATGGTTACCCATCTCAACTTCATGTCAGTTGGTGTGGATCCAGCCAATGTAGCTAATTCAAAATTCATACATCGAAAAACTTTGGCTTACAGTAATGCAGCATATGAACTCAGTGCATTGCTTATTTTTTTTCTTTTTACAAAAAAACCCCCAAATGAGTTTATTGCATCTCATTACTCTGCTGTACATACATTGAAAAAGATTAGAAAGAACAACTTTGGACTCTGGGGCCAGAGTAAATTCTGACTTTTTTCAGGCTTCTGTATCAACCTACAGTAAAAGATGCTACTGCATTAAAGAATCCAATTCTTAAAACACTTACCAAGCATTTCTTCCAAATAATTTTTGAAGTGAGCACAGCCCCAATGACAATAAACCACGAAAGAGCAGCTCCCAAATAACTGTAGAAATAGCATAGCACAGCCTTGTCCAGTTTGGTGTCCTGAAGTATCAGAACTATATCAGAACCATATCATAATTCTGGACATTGTCTTATTAACATGAGCCCCACCCCAGGTGGTTTATTTATTTATTTATTTATTTATTTATTTATTTAGATTTATATACCGCCCTTTCCCGAAGGACTCAGGGCGGTTTACAGGGCATTTAAAAGAAAATCAATACAAAGGTTAAAACAAATTAAAAAAGATTAAATAAAACCCTGAGAAAAATAAAAAAACCCAGTTAAAATTAAAATTAAAAAAATTCTCAGCCTGGGCCAGAGAGCTCGAAGAGTCAGGTCTTCAGGTCCCGGCGGAATGAACGGAGGTCGGGGGCAGTCCTAAGCTCCGCAGGCAGCTGGTTCCACAGGGCAGGCGCACCCACTGAGAAGGCCCTACCCCTGGGTGTTACCCGCCGGCAATCTTTAACCGGCGGCACCCTGAGAAGACCCTCCCTGTGGAAGCACACTGGACGAAGGGAGCTTGATGCTGGCAGCAGGTGTTCCCTCAAATATCCCGGACCCTCGCCATTTAGGGCTTTATAGGTTGTCGTGGCAGATGGATTATAATTGAACTAGGGCCACATCTGCACTGCAAAAACCCAGATGGCTGCTACATGGAAGCAAAGCGATACAAAACACTTTACAGTAAGTCCTTGCAGCCATCTCAAGGCAAAATACGGTAATGCTAATTGTGTGACGACTTTACAGTTCCAATTGTATTAATTCTTCCATCAAGCCATGCAATGGTTTAGATTCAAAGAGAAAAATGTGTTTTTGGAGCACAGGGAGCTACTGACAACTCCTTCAAGTAGCTGAGTTTTTCTTGGGGTTTCTGTGCCTCCAGTTGCAATGTGACCCTAGGAAAAGCTGGAATTGCCTGGAGAGCTAAGTGTGCCCCAGTGTACACCCTAAGCATCTACACCTCCTTATCACTTGCTGTCGGTCATGGGCTTTCAAATCTTGGAACTCCTGATCAAGAGGCTAAGCTCTACAAGATAGAAAAGTGGTGGCATTTGAGTGCAACCTCTTGCCTTTAGTTACAAAATGCCCTGCGAAATTCTTAGAACCCAGAACAAAGTCTGAACAATCCTCACTTGAGTCACCTTCAGCAGCCGTTAGAAAAGCAACTCACTGATTTCTATCGGAAGGTATCCATCAGTGTTCCCTTCCTTCAAAAGAATGGTCAGACTTTATCACTAATTATCATACGGGGAAAGTGTTTCTCCTCGACAATGAAAACTGATCACAGTAGTGATGAAATAGGTTAGGACATCAGTGGGCTCTGGAGCTGTTAAAATGGTTTTGCTGAGATCGCCCAAGGAGAATTGCACTTACACTGAAGGGCTTTTAGTGACTGCTTTTACAGAAATACCGGCTAGATGCTGCATCAGAAAGAAACATTTACTTTACTGCTTGCTTCTTCTACCATTAAAAAAATCCCAAGACTGCTGCCAAAGTGGATGGCAGAATTTTCCTTCAATATAGCTAAGCTCCGCTGAAATAGATCTGACATGCAGTTCAACCTTATTCCTGTGGGTTCAGCAGTTCCATTGTCTTCATCTGCATGTGTGCATAAGTTTGTCATTGTAATGCTCTGGGCACAAAAACTGGAGTAAAAGATGAGGTCATTTTTTTGGAGGGAAGCCCAGAAAAAAGAAACACAAATCAACTGGGTTTCCTGTTTCCTCTGCTTACGATTTCCAAAATTCGTCTGCAAAGACAAATGCAAATGTGGTGGGGTTTTTTTTTTACCATCTCAATAATCAGTATTTTGTGTTTTCTGGATGAAAGGAAATGACAAGTGTTCTATATGAATTTTAGGATTAAGCCCGTTACCACTGAGGTCTGGCCTTGTCTATAAAAGCGAAGTGTGCCCCAATACTCACCCTAAGCAACTGCACCTCCACATTGGTTAGTGAATTAAACAATAATTACCCTAGGTCAGAGGCTTTCAAATTCTGGAACTCCTGATCGAGAGGCAAAGCTCTAGAGATAGAAAATTTGCTGCATTTGGGTGAAATTTGCTGCATTTGCCTTTTGTCTCTGATGTTACCCCAACAAATTCTAGGGTTCCATGAAACACAGTCTGATAAAACCCACCTTGAGTTGCCTTCATCTTACACCTTCAGTTTATGATTTCTAAAGTTCCTCTGCAAGGACAAATATGTTTTTTATCATCTGAGATCATTGATGTTTTGTGTTCGCCAAATGAATGGAAATATCACAAATGCCACATATGATTTTAGGATCAAGCCCATATGACAGTACAGACCAGGGATGGCCCTGCCTATAGATCTTCCTGAAGAGAAAGGCCTGTTAGGTTCTTTTGGCCAATGAGACAAGTACTGTTTTAAATCTTCCAGCTTTTATCTCTTTTGTTATGTGCTTTCAATAATTAGATTGTAGCCAAGGGCTGCTACTAAGTCAGCCTATAGTGCTGACTGGAAAATGTGCTTGCTGTGGCTTCAAGACCTGTCATATCAACCAGGGTGAAGAATGCCTCCAGCTGTCAGTCTGAAAAATCCACTAGTTCAAGAGTGTCTGCAGGGGGTCTACGACAATTTGCCATAGCCAATTTGCCACAGCCAACTCGCCATGGACAACTCAGCGGAGCCAATTCACTGCAGAACAACTCACTATGGCCAACTCACTGTGGGACAAAAGTTACACTAATATCAAAGAAATGTTGGAATAGAATAATTAGAGAAAGGATGCAAAAGGAGGGAACGAGTGAAATGTGAATGGCAAAAAATATTTTTTTTCATATTTTAAATAATTAAATAGAATTGTTAAATTGTCCCACAGCAAGTTGTCCCTGGAGAGTAGGTCATGGCAAGTTGTCCCACAGCGAGTTGACCGTGGTGAGTTGGCTGTGGCAAGTTGTCCCTTTCTGGTCTGCAGGATATGGTTAAAAAAAAAAGTGAAGATGGTAGCCTCGAAAATGCAGTTGAAACTTTGCCTGGTTGCATGTGCATCAGCCTTTTTTAACCACATCATCCAGCCACCTCTGAAGTAATTGCCTTCATCCATCCACATAAACTAACATTTATTTATTTATTTATTTATTTATTTATTTATTTATTTATTTATTTATTTATTTATTTATTTATTTTAATTCCATTTATATCCCGCCCTTCTCCGAAGACTCAGGGCGGCTTACAAGCTTAGCAGTAGCCTTCATTCTATGTATATGCCTGCTTATTAGGGCTTTCACACACACCCCAAGCGGCATTATTACAAAGTCAGCTTAATTGCCCCCAACAATCTGGGTCCTCATTTTACCTACCTCGGAAGGATGGAAGGCTGAGTCAACCTTGAGCCTGGTGGGACGCGAACCTGCACTAATTGCAGGCAGCTGGTGTTACTTAAGGAGGCATTAGCCCACTGCTCCACCAAGGCTCATAACATCTTGCAGATATGCTGAAAGCCAGCATTCATAATTCCCAACTGGCATCATGTCCACATTTCTGGGAGTTGTATAGAGTTGCCAGATATTTAAACAGGCAAAGGAGGGGATGGACAATTGGAAAGCAAGACAAATGGAAATAGAAGGCACGCTCACTGTTTAACTTTCTTAGCAACCACAACAAAAATGACAACAAAAAAAGTACTCAAGCCTACATGTATGTGAAATTATTTCTTCCAGCTTCAGCCTGTTTTTTCCCCCCAAATACAATAACTTTTCCAACAAATATTTATTTTCAGCAACATATGCTTGTGAGAATATAGAATCAACGACGTGCTTTTCAAATTTCACCATAGGACATACGGTCATATGATCTACAGATTATTCAGACTGTACTGTAAATTCGAAAGGGCTGGATCGGAGGCAGTTCCTGGAATTAGGAAATAATTAAATAATGTAAGTCCGGGCTGTCAAGCCTATTGATAGAGGAGAGAAAGAAAGAAAGAAAGAAAGAAAGAAAGAAAGAAAGAAAGAAAGAAAGAAAGAAAGAAAGAAAGAAAGAAAGAAAGAAAGAAAGAAAGAAGGAGACAATTTACAAGGGCACAATACATAAAAGTTTCAGTGACTACTGTTGTGAAAACAGTAAAGCAACAACAAGCCCAAGGCCCTCGAAAAGCTGAACAATATTTGATTTTAAGGCTGTGTCTGACAGAGAGAGAACATGAGGACAAAAAGGAGGAGATGTCTTCCTTTTGGCAGACTGCTGATACCCAGCCTAGGCTGATATCAAATTGAAAAGGCTGATTCAGAACTTACAGGAAGAAGAAACAAACATAATCTCTCAGTTCCACGTTTCCAAAGCAGCACTACAGGAGGTGCTGCAAACACTGTCAAAGAAATAAACAACGTGACACAAACCTGACTTAGCTTCTTCCTTAGTGTTTTGTTTAGACACAGTGCCATTCTGTGCAATGTTCAGCTTTTGTCTTTCCTTTAAAAATCCCAAACCAGCACACACACGATAGCAAGCCCTGTAACGGAATATTGTTGAGCACAGTAAAACATTAATAAGACACGACACTGAAATCAGCTTTTAAAATTCCTTGTGGTAAAAGCCTCGTGGTGGGCAGCTGTAGCTCGACACATCTGGACACCAGGTAAGGAAAGTCTACTATAAGGAGAGAAGGAATGGCTACAGATGGAGAGTTAGAAAAAAGAAAGGAAAATATGCATTGCTAAAATTCCCTTGGGTTTTTTCCTGTCCATTCTGACAAACTCATTTAAAATTAGGGCATTTATACTTCACTTGTTTCTGACTTTCAGCTCCAGTTAACAAAGTACAAGCTGCTCCAGTTGGCGCTGAAGATCTTCTACACTGTGCAAGAGTGAGTGGAATAAAAATAATTAGTAGTACAAAAATGGGATCTAAACTTGCATCAGGGTTTGACAGGCCCCGACTTACAACCATTTTACAACAGAAAGGGATTTGTCTTGTAAAGTAGTTGACAGCTTACAACCATTTGTTTAGTGACTATTCAAAGTTACAATGGCACTGAAAAAAGTGACTTATGAGCTTTTTTTTTGTACTTATGACTGTTGCAGCATCCCCATGGTCACGTGATCAAAATTTGGATGCTTGGTAACTGGCAAGTACTTGTGACAGTTACAATGTCCAGGGGTCACGTGATCACGTTTTACAACCTTCTGATGAGCAAAATCAATGGTGAAGCCAGATTCACTTAACAACCAAGTTACTAATATAACAACTGCAGTGATTCACTTAACAATTCTGTCAAGAAAGGTCGTAAAGTGGGGCAAAGCTCGCTTAACAACTATCTTGCTTAGCAATGTAAATTTTGGGCTCCATTGTGGTGATAAGTCTAGGGCTACTTGTGTGGTCAAAGCATTCTGTGATCCTTGGATACAGGGACGATAATTTCAAAATGGAGTTCCCTGTGGGACGCAAGTTATAGTTAGAGGGCATCTAACCTGGCTGTCTCCGAATGCCTACTTTCATGTGTTCCAGACACATCAGAGACCAAGTGTGGATAAGTTCGATCCAATTCAACAATCCCTTTTTTTACGATCTAACGGTAAAGAATGCAAGTTACATGCTGGGAAATGAGAAAAACACAATTAATTCATTCTGATTGCAGAGAGAGAGAGGTCTGCTTCTCTTCATCTGGTGAAACAAAAAAAGGGGTCAAAATCAGCGTATCAAGAAAAGCATTAGAAACAGCACCTTTGCTATTAATAAGTCACCTAAGGAATGAAATCTGATATATTTAGGTCACATAATAATAATAATAGAAGGCAATTTTCCATTGCCTGTTGCCATCCAAATGGGTTGGCTACAACTCCTATTTCCACTACTATGCATCAGGCTGGGGGAAGTTGATTTAAATCAGAGCTCTGCAAGGCATAACAACACCCGTGGGCTTTTCTAAGCTGTTTCTCAAAGCTCTGTGGAAATCAATATGTTGCAGTAATTGCTGATTCCCCCCCCCCCCGCACTCAATGGAGAAAGCTGACGCAACTCTTGCCTGTAAAGGGTTCACCTCATCACACTTACCGTTACCAAAATGTCAGACAAGGAGAAAGCTTTGCCTGACAAGATACATAGCCCAGTGCGGGAGAGCATTATCTTCTTTAACTTAAGGCCGAACAGGGTGATTTTTCAACATTTCTGTGTTTTGGAGCTGTTCTTGGGTAGCTTGAATTTAATGAACAGTTAATAGGATTAGACTTGTAAGTGAGCAGGTTGCAGCAATAAAATCTTCTGAGACCCACTGATATCCCTCTGCAATATCTCCAGGGCATCTTAATTCTAGATGGCCTTGGAAAACACTCCTTAAACTGTAACAGCTAAAGGCAAATTAAAGCTTCATTGTGGACTGGGGATGAGAAGAAGGTAATCTCATGTAATGAAGCTTCGTGTTTTAAAATACAGGCAGTTCTTGACTTGCGACCACAATTGAGCCCAAAATGTCTGTTCCTTAAGTGAGTTTTGCCCCATTTTACAATAGGTGATCACATGACCCCGGGACACAGCAACAGTCATAAATAGGAACCAGTTGCCAAGCATCTGAATTTTGATCACACGATCATGGGGATGCTGTTAACTGTGAGAAATGGTGATAAGTCACATTTTTCAGAGTAGGGCTTTCTCTTGAGAGAACCCTCATCCCGTGGTGCAGAGGAGGCCAATTTAATCTGAGAAAGAAAGTCAAGTTCTACTTGTTGTGTGTTGCTGATTCTATCCAAAAGAAATGCACTACAGAGGGTTTTTTTAACAGTTTCCGCAGTTAATATAAAACAGATTTCATATTTTTGCTGTTTTCACAACTGGGGGTGGGATGGCCGTGGGGGTAACGACATGTCTTTCCTTAACTTGTTCCATATCAAAACTACAAGGGTGGCAAGTGCATATAAGAAGGATATATAATACATTGATATAAATAGATTCAGAAATGGAACTTGTTAAAGATTGTATGATAAAATGGGCCCAGAATATTCAGGAGCCAATAACGATGGATACTTGGGGAAAAAATTGGGTCAGAAATGTAAAATTTACTCAGGCAAAAAATTTAAGAGAGAACTTTTATAAAATGTTTTATAGATGGCATTTAGATCCCAAAAAATTAGCATGTATGTATCCAAATTATCAACCTAAATGTTGGAGGTGCGGTTGTGACGATGTAACGTACTATCATATATGGCGGACTTGCAAAAAAGTTAAAGCTTTTTGGATTAAAATTTGGTGGAATATGCAGAAGATATTTAAGAAAAAGATAAGGTTTTCTCCGCAGTTATTTCTGTTGGGTATTATTACAGATTGTACTGTTATAGAAATTAAATTGATGTTGAATTTAATAACGGCAGCAAGACTTTTGGTATCGCAATATTGGAAGAAGGAGGATCTGCCTACTATAGAAGAGTGGACTCTAAAAGTTTCGAACCTAGCAGAAATGGCAAAAATTTCAGAATATTTGAAAGATCACTCGCAACAAAGATACATTTCGGAATGGAGAAGATCGATTGACTACATTCAGAATAAATATGGGACTAAAAAGTTTCATTTAGCATATGAAGGAGTATTAGAATTTAACAAGATGCATTATTATTTAGCTATGTCTAATGGGAGTTAAAGTGCGTTAGGATTTAAAGTGTATTCATAGATAGTTAGCATATTCTAGTTTAAGTTTGTTAGAGGCAATACCCTGTATTCAGCTCTGGGAAGTCGGGGGGGGGAGGGGGAGGGAAGGGGGGGCTCTATGGGGAGGTGGGGGGAAGTTGGGGGGAAGGGGAGGGAAGGGGGCTTTTATGGGGAGGTGGGGTCAATTTATGTTTAAAATGTACTGTAAAACTTTTCAATTAAAAAAAAAACTACAAGGGTGGCCACTCACTGGCCTTGTTGCTGAGGCAGATTGGAGCTTGGCTATCCTCTTGGCTCCGTTTAGGATGGTGTACCTTTCTGCTGACTTAAGGAATGTATTTAAACGTGGCTGTCTGGCTGTGCTCCGTAACAACCTACATAGAACCAGAGAAAATAAATGTTGGAAGGGACAACTCCTTTTGTAATGTAGAAACCCGTGTCCTAGAGCATTGTGGACAGTTGGCCAACTTCTGTTTGAATACATCCAGTGAAGGAAAATCAACCTCCTGCTGAGGAACAGCTTTTGCTGTTAGGAAATTCTTCCTAATGATATCCAACCAATATCTGTTCCGTTGTTATTTTAAACCATTATTTTCTTGGCTTGTCTTTTGCACACAAGTCTGTCCTGATTTTTTTTTTTACATGCCAGCTCTTCAAATACTTGAGACATCTATTACAATTATCCACCCCCGTCTTTTGTTTCTTCTCCAAGCTAAATATATACAGTACCTCCAACTGTTCGTCATAAGTCCCTCCCCCCCCGCCTGCTTCCATGATCTTGTCCAGTTGGTTGTTCTCTTCTACACATGCTCCAATTTGGATACAATATTGTAAATGTGGTCCCCCACCAATGTAGAGTACAAAGGAAAAATAACTTAGCCCAGCCTAGCATATTGTATTGGCTTTTTTCCAACTGCCTGTCACTGTTGGCTCCTGTTCAGCTTATGTCCCACTAAGAATGCAGGCCTCTTTTGCCTGCATGACTGCCCAGGTGTTCAGGCCTTCCATTTTTCCTACTCAAATAAAGGACTTTTATTGTTGAAATTCAGCTTGCTGGTACAGGTAGTCCTAATTTAGTGACTGTTCGAAGTTGCAAACTTACGACCTTTATAGTATCCCTATGATCACATGATTTTTCACACTTACGACCTTTATAATATCCCTATGATTACATGATCAAAATTCAGAGACTTGGCAACTGACTCGTATTTCTGATGGTTGGGGCGTCACGGGGTCACGTGATCACCTTTCACAACCTTCTGACAAGCAAAATCAATGGGGAAGGCAGATTCACTTAATAAGCGTGTTACTAACAGCAGGAGTGATTCACTTAACGACTGTGGCAAGAAAAGTGGTAAAATGGGGAAAAATTCACTTAACAATTGTGTCACAGAGCAACAGAAATTGTGGGCTCAATTGTGGTCATAAGTCAAGGTTTAGCTGCCTAGGCAGCCAACATGAGGGGATTTATTAAGATTAGGGAAAGATCAATGGTTAACGGTGTTTCAAGAAAGAAATCAGCCACGGGGCGGGGGGGAGGGGAATAAGAGAACAGTACATGAAAGCACTCTATTTGGAACTCTGTGCAATCTTCCTCTATTAGTTTCACATGTGATTGTTTCCAGATTTTCCCCCCCCTCCCTCCCCAGTTTGGCATTCCAGCTGCATGGCAATCATATCTTGATTCACAAGAAAATAACCCAATCTGCATTGTTCTTGCAGAGCCTGCAATGAATTAGAAGAAATGCCGGCGCCAAGTCAGGCCCATGCTGTGCTGCATGGAAGACAATCCGTCCCAACTACACTGTTCTTTCAACTGTCAAGAGCCAACAAGAAGCGTCCTTTCTCATTTCTTCTTGTAATCAAGGAATAATTATACATGAAACAGACAGGCTACATCTACAATGGTGGTGCTTTGCAAAACTTACCTAAATGGTTCCAGTGGAAAAACTACCCCAAAATGTGAACAAAGGGCTGGGTTTAAAACATTAACGTGTTTTGAGTCTTCCCACTTTGTAAAAAAAGAAACAAAAAAATCCCATCTCTCAATAGCATTAACTGAGCACCTCTCTCTCTCTGTTGTGCTGGCATGACATGGGGGTAGTAAATATGTTACATGTATATAAGGTTGTCAAAGTAATGATTTAATAGCTAAACAGCTTATGTAATGATGTAATGTTAACATAAGATGCATGATGCAATGATAGGAATGACTCAGCAGGGTCTGGGTCTCTTTAAGAGCAAGCAGGGTATGTATCCTTTTAAGAGCCTGAGTATAAAAGGGAAGGCTTTTGCTGGAGTGTCTCTCTCTCTCATCCATTTCCTGCTGTAACTGCTGTATATTGGATTCTGCTGTGTTACGTGTGTGTATATTGTTCCTGGTGTATGATATTGTAGATAGTGTAATGTAAACCACCATTTAATACAAACTACTGTTTAATGTGTTTACTCCTGGGTTATCTCAGCGCAATAAGACTGTGCATGCTCTGACAAAGGTAAATTGTATTTAGCTAAGGAAGTGCTCAACATATGACCACAATTGGCACTGGAAAATTCACTAAGTAGTGTGGTCATTAAGCAAAGCATCACATGACCACACCTTATTTAAAAAAAATTTTTTTTACCACAATCATTATGTGAAACGGACGTGACCATATGACTCATGACCTCCAGCTAGCTTTGACTTTGCTTTATCAGAAACTACGGTAGCTGCAAATGGCAATCAAGCGATCCTGGGATGCAGCAAACATCACAAATCCCTGCCTGTTGTCAAGTATCCACATTGCAATAAGGTGACCGTAGGAATGCCGTTATGGTAATATATATAAGGACTGGTTACAAGTTATATTTTTTTTAGTGCCATCGTAATTTTAACAGTTGCTAAAGGGACGCGGTGGCTCAGTGGGTTAGGACACTGAGCTTGTCGATCTGAAGGTCGGCAGTTTGGCAGGTCGAATCCCGAGTGCCGCGTAACAGAGTGAGCGCCTGTTACTCGTCCCAGCTTCTGCCAACCTAGCAGTTCGAAAGCAAGTAGAAAAATAGGGACCACTACGGTGGGAAGGTAAACAGCGTTCCGTGCGCCTTTGGCGTCTAGTCATGCCGGCCACATGACCACGGAGATGTCCTCGGACAATCGCTGGCTCTTCGGCTTTGAAACGGAGATGAGCACCAGCCCCTAGAGTTGGAAACGACTAGCACGCATGTGCGGGGGAAACTTTACCTTTACCTTTTAAATGGATGGTCATAAGTTGAAGACCACATGTCCAGATAGACCTCTACTTATGACCAAGTTGCGACCCGAACTTCCATTTCTAAGCAAAGGGGTTGCTTAGAATGAATCATGTCTGATTTTACGATGGTTGCCCTGATTGTTGAACACATCACAGCAGTCGTTAAGTGAATCATTCAGTCATTAAGTGAATTCAGCTTCCTGCATTGATTTTGATTGTTGGAAGTTGGCTGGGAAAGTAGCAAATTGCGATCATGTGAGCAGGGATGCAGCAACTGCCATACATCCATGCCAATTGCCAAGTGCTCAGATTCTGATCACACAACTAGGGGGAATGCTGCAATGGTTGCAAGTGTGAGGACCAGTCATATATCACTTTTTAAAAATTGCCTTTGTAACTCTGAATGGTCACTAAAGAAATTGAGGACTAGCTGAATGTCCTGCAGCTCCATTTTTTGGAGGGTGAGTGGGGTGGTGGTGGTTTGTGGTAGTGATGGAGAAAGGAGAACTATTTCTGCAAGCAGAAACTCCTGGCAGGTTATTTACTTATTTATGTTGTTGTTGTTAGCTGCGAAGTCGTGTCCGACCCATCGCGACCCTATGGACAACGTTCCTCCAGGCCTTCCTGTCCTCTACCATCTTCTGGAGTCCATTTAAGCTCACGCCTACTGCTTCAGTGACTCCATCCAGCCACAGCATCCAGCCACCTCATTTACTTATTTATACCTGATAACCAATCCTAAATTAATTATCATTTCTTTCACATTCCTTCACCTCTTTCCTTTTTTTTAGATCAGTGTCTTTCTATACTTCTAGATGTTTATTAGCCTCCCTTCAGAGGTCCAGCTGTGCTGAAATACAGTAAAAATAAAACAACCCTCACTCATTACCGATGTTTATGCTTTTTTCAGACTAGAAAATAGGTTTCCTGGATTTGTATCTGTTTCCTATTATAAGATACCCAAGTTCATTACGTGTCATCAAAATGCTGTTTCCTCTGCTTCCTTTGATGGACGCTGATACTGCTTCCTTTCAATGACTTCACCCATCCTCACTTCTTGTAGAGTAGCCTTCTGAATTAAATCAGACTTGGTTTCTGCTAGAGTAAAACTAGCCAGGCAACTTTCACTTATTAAAAATGGGTGTCTTGCCCGTAAGTGGGAATATTGTTATCAATAAGCAAAAGTAATCTGTAATTAAATCCAAGAAGTTTAAAAGCAAAGAAGCAGATGAAAGCAATTTTAGGTCATTTGTAAACAACGTTCTCCACAACTTGAGAGAAAGTGTTGCAGTCTGATCTCCCTTTGTTTTCGTTTTAAGCATTTATTTAAAGACATTGTCATTTCTGCAAATTCAGATACCCAATACTCTGTTGCATTTGAGTATGCTAGGACCTGCTCTTTAAAAACAGTATTTACTATTTTTGATTTAGTAAAAATATGTATTGACTCTCAGGCCATGCATCTCCAAGCACTGAACGAAGCTTTTGTGGCTCTTAAAATACCATAAAAACTATAAAGCTGTAAGAACTGTAACATCTATGAACAGGACCATATGCAGTGAAACAATATCTTAATTAAATCACAATTAAATTTCAAGCAATCCACTTCCCCCCCCTTCGTCTACTTTTGTTTCTAGGAAAATGCTGCATCTTTATAACACCTTATTTCTGGTCTTGCTCAAATCCATGAGTTAAATTCTCCATGATGAAATACTTGGGAGATTTAAAAACTTGCTCAGCTGTGTCCTTTTCAGTACAGATAATCCTTGAGTTATGAGCACAGTTGCGCCCAATAGTTCTGTCGTTAAGTGAGACATTTGTTAAGTGAGTTTTGCCCCATTTTATGACCTTTCTTGCCACAGTTGTTAAGTGAATCACTGCAGTTAAGTTAGTAACACGTTTGTTGAGTGAATCCCGGCTTCCCCATTGACGTTGTTTGTCAGAAGGTCATAAAAAAGTGATCGCATAACTCTGGGACACTGCAACCATCATAAATATGAGTCAGTTGCCAAGCGTCTGAATTTTGATCATGTGACCTTAGGGATGCCGCAATGTTCCTAAATATGAAAAATGTTCATACGTCACTTTTTTTCCAGTGCCATTGTAACTTCAAATGGTCACTAAAGAAATTGTCGTAAATTGAGGACTACCTGTGTTGCTTTCCCCTTACTCAGTTTTTTGAGCTGGTTTAGCTTTAAAGAATATAATAAATGATTTATTTCAGCTTTCTTAAAGCATCTCATGCAGCTTTCTTTTCTACTCCTATTGGTTGAACCACAACTTGTGGTCACAAAACCTCATTGCTTTCCCCAAATGCCCCACTTCAATTTCTCCCTTTTAATGCAAGAACCTTGCTGCATGAGGGTGCTTCTTCTACCTGTTCTCCACTATCACTAAGCCCCACCTTACCTCTGACACAGAGGGCTAGTGAATGTGTCAAGCCATAATTGCTGATCCTTGTTTTGCTGACTAAACTACAAATGTCTGGGACCACATGATTCACAAGCAAATCACATCATGGCTTAGTGCAGGGGTCCTCAAACCTGGCCCTTTTATGACTTGTGGACTTCAACTCCCAGAATTCCTCAGCCAGGCACGCTGGCTGAGGCATTTTGGGAGTTGAAGTCCACAAGTCATAAAAGGGCCAAGTTTGAAGATCCCTGGCTTAGTGCAAGATGTGAACCCAGTCTATATTTATAACCCTCAGGGCTAGTAATCATTGTCATGGATAGTCTTATACTCTATGGATTTGTTCAATTTCCTATTAAAAGATGTCCAAGGTGGCAGGGGTTACTAGGACGTAAACTTAACACTTTTATTGAAATCTGTCCTGCAAATGCTTAAAAAGTTCTTTCCTGCATCAGGTAATCCTGTTTTTGTACTTCAGAGAACTTGAAAATTTGTACTGATTTTTAAAATGCTTTTCGGAACTTATTTTGGAGATGATGGATGATGATTCTGCTGGTGTTGTTGGCTTTTTATTATTTATTTTTATTTGTTAAATTTATTTGCCACCTATCTCACCATATGGCTACTCTTCTAGGTGCCTTACAACAATAAAAAGGAAGAAACAAACAGAGCGAAAACAAAACAGAATACATTTTGTAATGCATATAATGCCCCACTCTGTGGCTGCCCACATTTTCCGGTTTTGAAAACCAAACACCAGGAGGAATTTCTTCAGGATGTCTCCCTTGGTGTTAACAGAGGGTGTCATGGTAGGCTGCAGGCTTTTGGAAAGACTGTATAATAAAAGACAAGGATTTGTATGCACCACGTATACACATACAGACTCCCACATCTTTATTAAATAAATGGAAGAGCACCACTCCCCACTCATCACAATTTCAATCAAATTCTTCTCTCCTTTGAAAAAAAAAATTCAAAACCAATTTCTCTTCTCATCCCATTGAGGAATGGCCTGCATGCCTCTATATGTATTAGCAAATGCTGGGAATTAAGTTGAAGAAGTATTATCTTCTTTGTGTCTAGAATATCCCATCATTTAACCACACTGGAGGGGCCTTGGATTCTGGAACTATATATGAGGGAGAACATCATGTCCTGCTGTGTCACACCCTTGACCAAATTAAAATGTTGCTCCTACATTTTCTCCTGGGATAAGCTATTCCATTGCTTATTTAATTGTTAATTGACTTCCTCTTTTTTTAATCCAACTTTCTTCACATGACAATACCTTTTTTGAAGTGCAGTGACTTGAAGAGTTCTATGTTTGTACCAAACATTTTTATCATACATCGATCCATCCATCCATCCATCCATCGCCACCAAAATATTCTTTTTGACTGTATGGACAAATGGCTATTATCTTGACTTGTCTTTATGTCAGGGGTGTCAAACTGCCAGCCCGTGGGCCGGTTGCATCATGCAGAGGCCACGCTCACCCGCAATGCGAAAAAAGTCACGATATGTCATGACAGCGAGTTTGAAACCCGTGCTTTATATGTAATATCTCTTTGCTAACCAAATGCAAATTTATGTATTTCATTTGCATCCTAAAAGCTCTAAGCTGCTAAAAATTTAATCATAAGATGAAAGCCTCCATAACAAAAAAAAGAAAATAATTTAAACATACATCAAAATACAAATTAAAAGGTAAAATTGGGAACTACAAAAGTTGTGCACTTACGAATCTCATTTCCAATCAAAGCATCCCCTTGTCTTAATACTGGTAGCTTTTCTAAAGCCCCCACTTTAGCAACATGCTTTGAATAAATAGGGCTATCTGACACATTTATGAAATTATTTGCTTATAGGGAGTTAAATAATTCCTCCATTCATGCTTACTTCAAGGAAAGACCTATTAATAGGCCTTAACTCCAGTTACTGTAAATAAGGTGATAGCTTCAAAAGTATAAATGCTATTTTAAAGCTGTCTGTGTCTCTTGAATGGAAGCTTCTAGGCATCACCTGTTAAGCAAGGTGGCGTCTGAGTTAATACTGGTTTCAGAGATCACTAGGGAATCACATGCAGCCTGTAGGCTAGAATAGAAAATTAAAAAAAAACATACTGGATGAAGTGAGAGGCAAAACACTTCTGTAGCATTGTTATGAAAAGATCAAGATGCATCCACATATAGTCTACCTGAGGGAATCTTTATTTATTCAGAAATAAGTACCAGTGCAGTCACTGGGGCTTATGGTCAGGATCAGTATATGCAAACCACATATAAAATGCACCCTTTTTGCCCATCATATTTAATCCACGTAAATGATCGTCTTGAATAAATCAGGATTGGGCAACTGGATTGCAATACCTGTCATTCTTTACCCCTGGCATTATCTGTATGTATGTGTATGTATAATGTGTGTGTGTGTATTGGAAGTCAGCATCCACACCCCTCCCCCAGAGAAGGAAATATTTTTGGGGGATATTAAAAGGCAGAATAATGGAGGAAAAAAAACCCTTAAAAGGCTTTTCTGCCCAAAACTGAGCAGGCCAGTGCTGTAGAAATGCAGATTTGATAATCCTATTCAGAAAAACTGGGGCCACCTATTCATAAGCAAAATGCCTTCAGCCCCAGCCCCAGCGAAACAGGACATGACCTTTAGGACACAATAGAATTAACCCAGCACCATTAGAATACCAAAAGGACACACTCAAGCTCACCTCAAAGTACATGCCACACGAACAGGAAGAACCTAAAATACAAAGCCCAAAGAAGGTATAAAAGCCCACCTATCCCAGCTCCATTTTGTCAGCCACCCCAGAAACATGCAGTGTCACTGAAGTTTCTGGCAACTAAATAAACTGAACCTTCTTTCCTAAGCAGTCTCCATTTTGTTTATTCCCAGCTTGGACTGGACCCTGATGAAGATTTCTCTCTCTCTCTCTCTCTCTCTCTCTCTCTCTCTCTCTCTGTGTGTGTGTGTGTGTGTGTGTGTGTACATATACATATGTAGGTCTTGGCGTATTTGGGTCTTTTCCCGTGTAAGATTGAGGGTGTCTTGGTGATGTTTCGACGAGGTCCCACTCATCATCTTCAGGCTTGTGCCTTCGACTTCGTGCTTGTGCGAGCAAAGCGTGATCGGAGCTGCCGTCTCTCTATAAATATTGGTGGGGGGGTGTGGGGTGCTGGCTTTGTTGCTGTAAGAGGGTTGGTTGGCTGTGTTGTTACATGTTGATTGGTTGATGAGGTTATTGTTTGTGGATTAGTCTGCTGTTTTGTAACATCCTGTGTGGCTGAGGTGTTGGCTGTGTGCCCATTAGTCTTTTGTGTTGTAACGATCTGGATAATGGATAACAACCTGGATAACAACAAAAAAGACTAATGGCTGGATACTGGAGTGGGTTGCCATTTCCTTCTCCAGTGGATCCCGTTTTGTCAGAACTCTGCGCTATGACCTGTCCGTCTTGGGTGGCCCTGCACGGCATAGCTCATAGCTTCAATGAATTACGCAAGCTCCTTCGCCACGACAAGGCAGTAATCCATGAAGGGGATGTTTGTGGTACTTTCATGATTATTCATGGACATCTGGAGAAGAGGAAAACATTTGAGTTGCCTAATGCACACATTCCCAGCTGAGGTCGAACAAGGCGATGCTCTGCCTGGTTTCAGCTCTTCTCCTATAAACAAGTGTCCTGTGTTTCCCCAAGGAGCAATAATTCACTAAATCACTGTACGTGGCATCTTTCTAAAACATCATTACCATGAATATCTTTAATCTATTGTATTTGTGTCCATCTTTCAGTTAGTTTAAATGCCTGGCAACTTTCCCAACAAGCCCTGCAGTTTGCCTGGCAAGATTTCAGAAGTGCTTTGCTCTTGCCTGCTTCCTAAGGCTGGGACTGAGTGACTAGCCCAAGGCCACCAAGCTGGCTTTGTAGTTGTTTAACCCCTAGCCCAATCTGGCTCTCTCTTACAATTATTGCAGTGGTTCCTCATTTCTCCAAGTTGGAAAAATGGAGAAGAATTTTGGAAAAGAATCCAGCTCCAGATCTTCTCCTCATAGACCTGATGGTTTTAAAAATAGATAACTAGGTTACAACCAAAAACCAGGTGATGGATAGATTGTCAGGAGAAAATCTAGCTACCCGGTCACTAAAGAGTCGACACCAAATGGAAGGCATGCACAGCTTACAACTTAGCTGACAGCTTAGTGACCATTCAAACTTACAACGGCACTGAGGGCGGGATATAAATGTAATAAAAATAAATAAATAAAATAAATAAATAAATTTTTCAGTTACAACCTTTGCAGCATCCCCATGAGCCCTGTGCTTAAAATTCAGATGCTTGACAACCCGCTTGTACTTACGACGGTTGCAGAGTCCCGGGATCACTTTTTGCAACCTTCTGACAAGTAAAGTCAATGGGGAAGCCAGATTCACTTAACGGCCAGGTTACTTGCTTATCGACTGCAGTGATTCGCTTTAACAACTCTGGCAAGAAACGTGGTAACATGGGGCAAAAGTCACTTAACAAATTCTCACTTCACAACATAAACGCTGGGCTCGGTTGTGGCCGTCAAGCCGAAGGACTGCTTACTACCTGTAATCTGTTTCAGTTCTTTGAACTCCAGGCTGCCTCGCCGACTTTGCTCCGAGGAAGTCACCGGAGGACAGCCGAGCGGTACCACTCGACGCTTTCTATTTCGGCCGCTCCTCTTCGGGAGCCCGCTTTTCCGATCGCTCGCTCGCTCGCTTTTCGTTTCCTTTCAGGGGCCGCTCCTGAAAGCGAAGGCCCGGAGAGGGCGGGGCGGGGCGGGGCGGGCTGAGGCGAGGCCGGCCAAAGGGGGCGGGCCCGAGCCGGACAGAAAGAGGCTTTTCTCAATGCAGGCTGGAGGTGCGGCGGCGGCGGCGCGACGTTGTTTTGTCGCCGCGGATTAACTGCCTTCGGCTGCCTCGGAGGCGACGTCCCTCCGAGCGCCATGAGCGCGTCGGGGCTGCCTTGGAGCATCGACAGCGGCGGGTCGGGGCTGCCTCCGCTGCCCAAGAGCCTGAGCGGCTTACTGAATTCTTCTTCCAGCGGAGGCGCCCCTGGCGGAGCCGGAGGGCGCTGGAGAGACCTGGAGCGGCTCTACGCGCAGAAGTCTCGCATTCAGGACGAACTGAGCCGGAGAGGTAGCCGCGGCGGCGGCGGCGGAGGGGGGCGAGGATCTCCTCGCCCGCCGAAGCCCCCTAACCTCGACGCCGCCTTGGCCCTGCTCCGTAAAGAGATGGTGAGTAGGCGGCGGCGGCGGCGGCTGCTGCTGCTGCCAAGACCGCCCGGGAGCTGCTGGGCGTACCGCCGCGAAGAAGCGGCGCATTCCTGGACCAGGAAAACTGTCCTTGGAACATTTTTTGGGGGGATCTTTATTTCCCCCCCCCCCCGTCGTGCACTTTCACGAAATGCCGTGCACCGAAACTCCCTCGGTCGAGCCAGGGCTGAATTGAGCCCCCGAGGGCAAGGCCAGCCTTGGCTTTAGCAAAGTGAGAAGCCAGGCGAGAAAATCGGAGCAAATTCAGCCTCTTTCTTCGGACGGCTCCCTCGAGGGCTGCCCTGGATATCCGCGGCTAGCACCTCGTGCCGATTTCTGCTCCCGGAGAAAGTGTCGCTGGCACGAAACGCGGGGCTGAATAAACCAGGCGGTTGCAACTTATCTCCCAACTTAAAAAAATAATAATAATCGCAACACCTCGTGTGTAACTTAACAGGATTAGAAGCTTTTTTTTCCCGCCCGCCTCCCCCCCAGCCTCGGGGGGGGGGGTCTCTGGTATTTTTGGCTTGCAGGATTTTTTTTTTAAAATTTCTAAGCCAGAGGGGTGGGTTGCTTGGAAAGTTTTGTGGCAGTTTTAAGGCGCAGATTCTTTGAATGCGTGATGCTTCGTGAACGTTTAAGTTAGGCTAGGAAAAGCAGAAAACCCTCTCTCTGCTGCAGTGCATATTGGGCAGAGTAGTGGTTGAAAGAGAAGAGCTTTCAGCTGGGACCTTGCAAGCTCCAGTCGTGTTTCTTCAAGTTTACATTGGCATAGAACTGGGGAATCTCTCTCTGTGTGTGTGTGTGTGTGTGTGTATGTATGTATGTATATATATATATATACATATGTATGTATAGGTAAAGGTTCCCCCGCACATGCGTGCTAGTCATTTCCGACTCTAGGGGCCGGTGCTCATCTCCATTTCAAAGCTGAAGAGCCAGCGCTTGTCTGAGGACCTCTCCGTGGTCATGTGGCCGGCATGACTGGACGCCAAAGGCGCACGGAACGCTGTTACTTTCCCACCGTAGTGGTCCCTATTTTTCTACTTGCATTTTTACGTGCTTTCGAACTGCTAGGTTGGCAGAAGCTGGGACGAGTAACAGGTGCTCACTCTGTTACGCGGCACTCGGGATTCGACCCACCAAACTGCCGACCCCTTCTGATCGACAAGCTCAGCGTCCTAACCCACTGAGCCACCGCGTCCCATATATATATATATATATTCCCGTGTAAGATTGAGGGTGTCTTGGCGACGTTTCGACGAGGTCCCACTCATCATCTTCAGCACGAAGCCGAAGACACAAGCCTGAAGATGACGAGTGGGACCTCGTCGAAACGTCGCCAAGACACCCTCAATCTTACATGGGAAAAGACCCGAATACGCCAAGACCTACACACACACAAATATTACAAGGCAGGCTGCTTCGGAATTTACTCAGAACGTAGATGAAGGGCTTTAATTCTTGTAACGCATTACAGGATATAAATACTAGAGGGGTTTGGACAATAGCCAGCCCCATTTTCTATTGAAATAATGTAATAAAATGAGATGGTGCCCTGGTTGTAGAAGTTCTTCCTCAGGAGGGTTAGATTATTTTCCACTTTGCTGCTTTCTAAAACTCTTATTTAAGATCTTTTTAAAAATCCTGCCATCATCATCATCATCATTATTATTATTATTATTATTATTATTATTATTATTATTATTATTATTATTATTATTATTATTATTATTATTATTATTATTAAACTCAAGGTGGCAAATACATCTACTATCCCTTTCTCCTCCTATTTTCCCCAAAACAACAACCCTGTGAGTAACTTTGGCTGAGAGAGAATGATGGTCCAAAGTCACCCAGCTGGTTTTTATGGCTAAGACTGGAGTAGAACTCACAGTTTCTTGGTTTCTAGCCTGGTGCCTTAATCACTAAACCAAACTGTCTCTTTTAAATCAAATTTGTTGAGCTTTTTTGCATTAATCTTGGATGCCATAGGCTTTGCTTTTACCTTCTTTTCCCCCCATCTCTAAGATGGAAATGATTATAAACAGCTTCAGAGCAGTCAATTAATTCCTGGCTGGGGAAATTCTGGGAGTTGAAGTCCATCTATTTTAAAGTTGCTATAGCTAACAAATGTTCCTTTAGAGGAAAGAAACAGAAAGGGTCTAAACTTTTGAAAAGTGTAAGCAAAAGTTGCTTAAACAAAATTAACAATTATGGCCACACTTGGAAAATTTCTTGGCTGTACAGGAGTTTAATTGGTCTGTGAAGTTTTAAAACACACACTAAATTAACGTAAGATTATTTTAACAAATCACCCTTCAGATATAGAAGAATCTTGGCAAGAGAATAGAAGCTGCTGTTGGAAAAACCCAAGCCAAAGTCTCCTTTAGTCTGTGGAACTGGTTGTACTATTCTTTGCCCTGTGGTGTAGTTACTTAGGTAGTTATTATCATCTCTTAACAACAAACCAGGGATAGTGACTGTAATGTTCTGCCTGGAGTTCAAAGAAAGTAAAAACCTAATGCAAAAATCTCAGCAGGATGGAAAATCTTAGGTTTCTGATGTCATCTAAAAGATGTTTTGACAAGACATCCTTTCATTTTGACTCTGTTTTTTCCCCTCCCATTCTCCAACACTCACTCTTTTTTTTCTAAATAGGAAACAGTAAACTAAATAGGAAATTTGAAAGCTCTTTCTTTTTCCTCTTAAAACAAAGGAATGTAATTTTATCAGTGAGAAATTCTGTTCCAGTTGGAATTCTTTTTTCATCCTGTCTTCTTCCTTAACGATGTTCTTATTGTGCATAAACTATCTTTCTTTACTCTCTTCAGATTTCGAATTAGAATTATTTTATTGTGGTTTGGAAAATGGAATGTGACTTCATGGACATCTTTGGTTCTATCTTTTGAAGTGTGGCGCATTGGCTTTTGCTTTAGGCAGGAATGGTCCCTGGGCTGAATGCCGATTCCTGACAGCTGTAAATTTACATTGGTTTTCAAACAAGCAGTCAGTTTACAGATTAAAATATAGGGAGTATGCCATATTTCAGAGCAAATAGGAGATGGAAGACAGGACTAATTGACCTAACTCTGAATCACAACCCTGGTTTTCCATTTGGCTGAAACTGTATCTCAATAACAATGAATTGTTTTATTGTCATGGCAAAAAAAACCTTCAACATTCTAGTCTAAAACATTTTCTGTGTTTAAAATGTGTGGCTTTGACCAAAGGGAGTTCCAAAGTAAACAAGTTTTCCACTTACAGTGAAGTGAAATAGGATTTAATTATTAGGTTAACTTAAAGCCTTTGTGTTGGATCTGACATGAAATTCCTGAAGGCAACAGTGATTTATTCCTGCCTGGCACACCTCTGATTAAGCAGTCTTTTTTTCTTAGTCATTACAACTCCCTCCCATAGACTGATACATGTCTCTACATAAATATGCACCATTCATTATCATTTTAAATCTAGCTAGCTCAAAATGTGAGCTAAGCATTTTCTCTTTGTAATATTTGTGGTGTGGTGCTGTCAGCCTAGAAATAAAAGCTTCTGGAAATATTATTTGAATGCATTATGATGTAGTGGAATGAAAGAAGTGGCAGAGCTAATACATATTTCTCTCTAGCAAAATCCACCCTCATAGCAAATCTGTCAAAACTTACCAGTCACGGTCAGTGTACTGATGACTTCTTCAATTTCAGCATAATAGGAGAAACATGCCTTAGATCTCATCTCAGTTTAACTGAGTTTAACTCAGTTTATTTAAATTAAATAAAATAAATAAATAAACTACTCCATGCATCAGATGAAATGAATTACAGTTCCCACATGTTTAGGCCTCTCAATACAAAAATCAGAATAATCAAACTGGACTCCTTCTGATTTCAAGAAATGCAGTTTTCTCTTGGTGTACGTTGGGATACCACTCAGCATTCCCCACCTACTAAGCAGATGGGAGCACTAGATAGAAGATCTAGGATTACCTCTAAACCTAGCAAGGGAAATTCCAGTACCAATTATGAACGTGCATCAAGGATTTAATATTTGCACTTACATCAATGGTAATAAGACAGTACTGTGCTTACGGTTTTGCCATCTAGATTTTAACCATACAGAGAATGACAACTGTCAGATGTACATGTTGGATTCAAAACAGGCAGCTGAGATCACATTGCTAATATCCAATGAATAATGGAAAAGGAAAGGGAGTTTCAAAAATATGTCTGTTTTTATCTAGGATTTTTTCTTTCTGTAGGTTCCATTCTAACTGTGCTTCCTGATCATCTTTAATAGGCAGCTGAGGTGGCCGAATTTACCATGTTGTTTGCCTATTAAAGATGATCAGGAAACACAGTTAAAACAGAATACAGGTAGTCCTCAGGGTATGATGCAACTGGGACTGGAATTTCTGTCACTAAGTGATGCAATCGTAAAGTGTGATGACACATGACCACACTGCTCATCAATAGCAATCTCAGAAATCCCTGTTGCCATTGTTAAGTGAGGATTGTAGATCATTAAGCAAGCATCTCAAGTGATACAAACATGGGAAGAGATACCGAAACTGCTCCAAGCAAGCAGGCTATTGGGCAAAGCTATGAGTTGGTAGGCAAGAGCCACAGGTGAGTGCCACAGAGTGCGGGGAAGTGGGTGCTGTGAGTGGACACTGCAGAGCACAAGATGCCCATGCCACCCAGGGTTCCTTGGAAGAAAAAGCAGTGGGGAGCCACTTGCAACCTCTTGCCAGCTTCCCCATTGACCCTGCCCGTGGGGAGCTGGCAGGGAAGGCCACAAAGGATCAAATGACTGTAGAACAGTGCGACTGTTGTAATTACGAGTCAGTTGTCAAGTGCCCTAATTGTGATTGTAGGAACACTGTGATGGCCACAACTACTAGGACCGATTGTAAGTCCCCCTCATTTAGCATTGTCATAAAGTCTATGATAAATCTGGAAGAATATTGAAGTGCAAAGACATCTTGACTTCAAAAGTATGTTTTGTCAGGGCTATAGCCGTAACATACAGTTATGAAAGTGGGATCACCAGAAAGCTTGAATAAAGGTAAGTTGAGGACTATGTATTGTGCTTCTGGGGAAGATGGCCGATGACACTGGACTGCAAGAAGAAGAAAAAAAATCACTGGATCCTAGATGAATTAAAGTTAGACTACATATCAAAAGCATTAATAATGAGGCTAAAGCTGACATACTTTGCACACTTAATGTAAATGCAAGAGTAATTGGAGACGATCCAGTTGCTTGGAAAAATCAGAGCCTTTGAAGAGGCTGACAGCAGATAAGGTGGCTAGATATTATCACTGATGACATAAGCAGCACCACACAAAAGTTTGAAGATCTGAACCTATACAATGACTGAATAACAAAAGGCAACTGGTTATCAGGCAAATGTTTTGGACTACAAATACCTTAGTCACTAGTCAGGTACTCTGGAAATTGTAGTCCAAAACAACCGGAATAAATAAACTGCCTATCTCTCATCTAAGAGATACTGTCTTTAACTGGCAGAAATTAAAACCAAAAACTCTTATTTGTGTTTTCCATTCCTTTCTTTCAATGCAGTCACTGAAGCTATTTGTTCATATGCAAATTACCCCCCAAACAAGCAGTCATTTTTAACAAGGATGGGAAAAGAATGGGACTGAGGTGTGGGGTGTAGAAAAGGCTAACTTTTCTTTTTCTCACAGCATTTTCCTTATTTTAGCGGAGAGTTGGGAAGGTTTATGATATTATTGCTACTAGTTTAAATAGTGGGCATATGCAGCATGCGAATTGACTTTCCTCAGAATCCTTTATTCCGATTTTAGTATCTTCACAGAATGAGGAAATGTATACAAATAGTGAGTGGGCAATATCAATTTATAAGTCATATAAATATAGTAAGGATAACAAAGATATATATATATATATATATATATATATATATATATATATATATATATATATATATATATATATATATATATATATATATATATATATATATATATATATATATATATATATATATATATATATATATATATATATATATATATATATATATATATATATATATATATATATATATATATATATATATATATATATATATATATATATATATATATATATATATATATATATATATATATGGGGACCTGGAGTTTGGCTGTGTGATTTATATATAATGATGAGATTGTATCTTAGGGATAAGAAACTAATTAGATGGAAGTACTATTGTATCTGTATATCTTCTGGATATTTTTCTTGCCATATATATCTTGTATTCATTTCAAAAACTTGTTTACCGGGATACATTTTCTCTCTGCTTTGTCTAATGTATATCTATCTGTCTGTATTATAGTAGGTTTTACTACATGGCCTGGATACTTCAAGACAGATCTTCAAGTTAATTTTAAGATTACCTTGTAATTATTTATTTTGATTAACAAATGAAGTCATATCTTGGTCCACCTAAAAGCAGGAAAACAGTAGTAATATTACCTGGAAGCTGTGTAGCACTGCTTTATTTGTTTGGGTTTTTTTCTGCAAGCAAACTAATCTTGGAATTTGCAGCATATAAATTTAAATGCAGCAGAGATCTATTCTGTTTTCTTTCTCTTTGCATTAGAAGTTTGCAGAGATGAGCAGTTGCCTAAAAGGCAGGAGAGAATGGGATACATTGAACATTCTCCTTTATCTTTCTTCTCATTACAGTTCATTTCATAAGCTGCTTTTTAGAATATCATTAGTTAAAAGTGTCTTGGTGGGATACAGGTTGAAACATACAGTTAAGAATAATATACTTCAGCTAAGCTGGGGCAGTTCTGGAATCCACTGTGATCTTATGTACTTAACAGAATAACAGAGTTGGAAGGGACCTTGCAGTTCTTCTAGTCCAACCCCCTGCTCAAAGAAAAGAAATATTAATACTATACTTCAAATAAGATCTACTTTTCCCTTTCACATGCATAGTCCTTTATTGAGGTAACTGCAGAAAGTAAGGAGTAATGTAACATGTTGTGTATAAAGACTATAAAATGCCATAGACTTCAGTTATATCCTGCACTTTTTAAATTATTAAATGACCATATGGAAGTGGTCAAAAGATCCAGGCCATGTCCTTCCTACATTTTTTTTTAAAAAAGGCAGCTAGTCCTAATCTGGCCTGGGAAATCACTGAAAGGTGGGAAATAGTGTAGTTAATTGAACATAAACCAGCATTGTAGAAAGCTACTTTATCAATCTGAGTGCTCTTTAAGGGTCAAGCTAAACTGGATTGGATTTGCTAGTTGTGCTGATTTTATGAAAAACGGATTGGATTTTACCTGTCATTGTCACTTCCATTTGTTTTTCCTCCACTAATTTGTTTTAATCCTGCCTTTATTATTTTTAAAAATAACTCAAGGCGGTAGACATATCTAATAGTCCTTCCTTCTGTTTTCTCCACAACAGCCACCCTGTGAGGTGAGCTGGGCTGAGAGAGAATGACTGGCCCAAAGTCACCAAGCTGGCTTTCATGGGTAAGACAGAACTAGAACTCACAGTCTCTAGCCTAGCCTTAAATCACTAGACCAAATTGGCTCCCTTTAGATTTTTCCAAAAACATCTCTTGCTCTCTGCACAGAGTTCAATGTGAATCTTCGTCTTTAAAAGTAAAAATCACCCCTTTCAACTTATCTCATCTAACTGGAATATTCTTCTATTTAAATTTGTCAGAAAAATAATCTTTTCACTTATATACTATTTTTTCTGGAATTTTCTTAAGTTCTATTTCATTTGTATTATCAATCTGCAATATAGTATTAAAATATTGCTGTAAAACATGACCTCTGGTCTTATTCCTGGATGTCCCTTGGAACAATTCATAATTTTGCAAAACTTGTATTAATCTTACAAACCTTATCAGTCTCTGTGTCAATGTTATCTCCCCCCCCCATCCAGGAAATTTGACAGATTTAACACTTTTTTCTGATATCTTCTCCCTGGCCTTCTGGAATTGCTCTAAATCTTAAATATCTTAAAATCTTAAATCTTAAGTTATTTTTCTCTGTTCTTTCCAATAATGCCAAATCCTTTTCCATCTCTATTTATAACTCATGCCTTATTTTCCAAAACTTCCATTTTATTAGTAATGTAATTCTCCAGCCATTTCCCCAAAGATTCTTCAATCTTCTTAAGTTCTTCTTTTTACATATTTTTTTTTATTCCTGCAAATCCTTCTTCTATTTTTAAAGCATCCAAACTATTGGCAACCAATCATCTTCTTTCCAATTTCTTCAAAACATTTTCTGCAATAAATCTGGTGAAATGTCCTTAGTTGTAAATTGTTCTAGTGAGCCATCCCCCTCTTTCTCCTAAATTAACAGCTTTTCTTGTGGCTGCCTTTTTGAGAAAGTAAGTCAATTTTGTAAAAAAATAAAGTGCAGGTTTCTCCTCCCCCACCCCCTTTTTTCTTTTTACTACTTTAATCTCAGTTAGCTCCCTATAGTTACAGTCACAATTTAGCTCATTATTCTTATCTTGTTTGGTAAAATCTACCAGTTACCTACTTACACAGAGCTTTTACACCAGAGACAAATTCCTTATGTGTCTAATCACACTTGGCCAAAAAAGTATTGTATTGTATTGTATTGTATTGTATTCCATTCCATTCCATTCCATTCCATTCTATTCTACTGTCCTTAATAATAAACAATCATCATTCTCACAAATGTCTAGTCTATTACGCTAATTAATTTTGCTGTTTTGAAGGCCCTTTTATCGGATTTTGTTTTTTAAAAAAAATACTGCCCTCTTTATCCATTTAAAACTTTCTTGGATCAAAATGTTAAGCTTTTTACGTTTAAATTAAAATCCTTCAAAGTAGCATTTTTTTCTCTCTGCTTAATCTCAGAAAGAAGGCGCCTGCTTTGATTTTCACTGTTGTTTGGAGTATCTGTCTTTAGTTGTAAATGAGTTAAATCCAAAGGTATTTAAGAAAGGCTTTTGCCAGTCAAATGTCTGGCAAATGTCCAAATATTGTAGTTCAGTCTTCCTGTATAATTGACAGGCATACTGGTTTTATTATTATTATTTTTTTGAGGAGGATAAAATCATTGTGATAGGAAAAATATGCATGGGCTAACAGCTTATAGATAAAATCAAGCATAATATTAACGTGTGTTTTCTTTCTTATTAGGTTGGCCTCCGGCAGCTGGATATGTCATTACTGTGTCAACTCTACTCTCTTTATGAGTCAATTCAGGAATATAAAGGTGCCTGCCAAGCAGTATCAAGCGCAGACTGTGCATATGCACTGGAAAATGGCTTTTTTGATGAGGAAGAGGAATTTTTTTAGAATGAATATTTCTTAGAAAAGCCTTTTTTTTTTGGAGTGCAATGGAGTTGGCAGTTAAGAGATGAGCTGTGTTTAATTGGAACTCAAAGTACATTCTTTCTGCTCAAGAATTGCTCCATTTATTTCCGGCGTGCTGTTTAACCCAAGTTACACATTATGTAAATCCTGCTCTAGGAAAGTAATGTACAATGAATGTTGAAGCCTCCCGAAGCATGCTTGACAGGTCATGTCAGTGTAATTTGTGCATGGAGTGTTTCTAGATGGCAGATGTTGACAGCTATCTTTGTATAAGCAAAAGCGTGGCATTGTACACCTCATCTCAAATATTCTGACATGTAAGATGTAGTTATATAGTTTATTTGTAATCACTGAATAGATGTCTCCATAAACACCTTTTTAAAGCCTCTGATCTGTGGGATTGGAGTACTACCTGTTTTATGCCATAAAGGATGAATTCTGTAACATCTCAATAGTTTAAACTTCTTCCAAAGTTTTTACTTGGGTTGATGATCCAGTTCCCTTTCTTTCTTGCTAATGTCAGAATGACCTATTTAAACCAATGTAATAAAATTCTGTAACACTTCCTATATTTTTACTCAAATACAATAAGAACAAAACAGAGCAGCTCATTGTACACCTTGCAGCTCCATTAGCTTCCATAACTGTAATTTAGTTGCTCATTGTCCAGTTAATAATTTAAGTTTAACATACATGGATTAACAACATCGTTTGTAATACTAAAATGCTTGGAAGACAAATGGTCAATTTGTCTCTTACGGTCCAAAAAGACCTTAATGTGTATGTTATTATATACAGTTTTGTGTTTTTTTTATACTATAACAAATGAACGTTTGAACTGGAACTGTAATTTGTTAAGCTTTTTCATGGACATGTAATTTAGCACTTGGAGGTAGCCAAGGAAAGTTGCATGGCTGCCTTGGTGGACTAAAGTAAATTCAGAAACCCACAGCCTACCTCACATGAAGAAGTTTATAGGAACCCAAGCAGAAGATGGAAACCTCTGAACTGATCTTGTTCATAATGGTCAGAACCTGATTGGTTTCAGCTTCCTGAAATACTTTGGTAATTGATATACGGAGAAGGAAAGTGTTTTGCCATGCAGGAATATGATATGCCATGTAAACAAGTGATTTGTTTTCATGTGGAAGTCCTCTTTTAAGATTTGGAAACGTATTTTCAGCTTCAAAGGAGAAAACTGAGAAGACAAATACTAAATCTTCAAGCTTGTTAACTTTGGATGTGTCCAAAGGGAACAACAAAATGCGTAAAAAGGACAATCACATTCATAAACTTATAAAAGCAGCTTCTATAATCTTTTGTGTTGCTGTCTTGTACACTACGCTCATCCCTGCTATGTGATCCTGCCAGGTCTGTCACCAAATATTTCTGTTCTGCACATTAAGAGATCTGCTTTCAAAACCCAACTGAGTACAAAAAAAAAATCGCCATATTGAGTAAATGGTTGGTATATAAATATAATATATAAATAAAAAGTAATAGCCTAGCAAGCAGCTCTACCCACTCAGCTCTTTTTGGAACAGGGTATTTTTACTAGCCTTATTTTTTGTCCTGATTGACTCCGTCAATAAAATTGGGGAAATTGAAGATGGCACCCCTGTTGCTGAAATCATTTATTTATTTATTTAGCATATGATGGCTGAAATCAATAGTACACTAGTTCTCTAGATTACTTATGGGTTGGCTTCCACTAAAATCAGTGGGATAAAACATATCCATTTAGGCTGAACCCAACCAATGTAATAAGGATTCAAAAAAACATCGGTTATCCTCCAAATATTGATGAACTGTGATCCTCATCCTGCTCGGTATTGAGAAGTTTGGACAAGTATGCTGGCAAGTATAGATCTGCACCTTGTGACAGGCTGTGTCTACCCTGGCAAATATGTTCTCTACTTGTGGCCTTGATTTATAACATGTAAAGCAGGGGTCTTCAAACTTGGCCCTTTTATGACTTGTGGACTTCAACTCCCAGAATTCTTCAGCTGGGCATGTTGGCTGAGGAATTCTGGGAGTTGAAGTCCACAAGTCATAAAAGGGCCAAGTTTGAAGAGTCCTGATGTAAAGGCTTCCAGACTTCAGAGACTCTTCATTTAGGTCCCTTTGTTACCAATGAAATATTTCTCGGCCCAGAAGACGGGAGTTAGAAAATAAAGACGTTTCCACACCAATGCTTTGAGAGATATATTGGTTTAAGAGAATAGTTCATTGACAGAATTCTTGTAACCCTGTCCCCTTTTATTGTTATTGTTGTTATTAACATTTATATACCGCCCTTCTCCCTGAGGACTCAGGGCGGTTCACAGGGCAGAATAAAATAGCAAATACAAACATTAAAAAAGATTAAACAATTGCCCTAGTTAAAAACAATATAAATACAACGCTAAAAACCCCCAGAAAAATTAAAAAGCGAAAGATAAAACAACCCCAACACACCCCCCTCAGGCTAGGCCGGCTTGTACAAACAAAAATGTCTTGAGATCGCGACGAAAGGAGCGAAGATCGGGCGCCGTCCGGAGCTCTACCGGTAGCTGATTCCACAGCTCCGGAGCGCCCACAGAGAAGGATCTCCCCCTGGGGGCCACCAATCGACATTCTCTGATCGGTGGCACCCTGAGGAGGCCCTCTCTGTGGGAACGCACAGGGCGCAGGGAGCTTGATGCCGGCAGCAGATGTTCCCTGAGGTACTCCGGCCCCATGCCATGGAGTGCTTTGAATACCGTTACCAGTACCTTGAATCTCACCCGGAAGACAACTGGCAACCAATGCAGCTCACGGAGCAGAGGTGTAACGTGGGAGTATCGGGAGACTCCCAACACCACTCTCGCGGCTGCATTCTGTACCAGTTGGAGCTTCCGAGTGGTCCTCAAGGGCAGCCCCATGTAGAGAGCGTTGCAGTAGTCCAGACGAGAGGACACGAGCGCATGAGTGACCGTGCATAGATCATCCCGGCTAAGATAGGGCCGCAACTGACGCACCAGGCGAACCTGTGCGAAGGCCCCCCTAGTCACGGCTCCTATATGATCTTCCAAGGCGAGCCGTGAATCTAGGAGGACCCCCAAGTTGCGAGCCCTATCTACGGGGGGTAATAATTCACCCCCCATAGCTAGAGGTGGAATGTCCGAATAAACCCGGGATGAAGATATGCAAAGCCACTCAGTCTTGTCGGGGTTGAGCTGGAGTCTGTTCCTCCCCATCCAGACCCGAACCGCCTCCAGGCAACGGGACATCACGTTGAGGGCATCACTGGGGTGGTTTGGGGTCGAAAAGAAAAGTTGGGTATCATCAGCGTACTGATGATACCCAACTCCAAAGCCACGAATGATCTCACCCAGCGGCTTCATGTAGATGTTGAACAGGAGAGGCGAGAGGACCGACCCCTGAGGAACTCCACAAATGAGAGACCTCGCGGTCGACCTCTGCCCCCCTGCCAACACCGACTGCGAACGTCCCAAGAGATAGGAGGAGAACCACTGTAAAACTGTGCCTCCCACTCCCAATCCCCTGAGACGCCGCAGCAAGATACCATGGTCGATGGTATCGAAAGCCGCCGAGAGGTCTAATAGGACTAGGACAGAGGAATGCCCCCTGTCCCGAGCCCTCCAGAGATCATTCACCAGCGCGACCAATGCCGTCTCCGTGCTGTGCCCGGGCCTGAAACCCGATTGGTACGGGTCTAGATAATCCGCTTCATCCAGGACCAGAGGGAGCTGATGCGCCACCACACTCTCAACAACCTTCGCAAGAAAGCGAAGGTTGGAGACAGGACGAAAGTTGTTCAATACAGCCGGGTCCAGAGCAGGCTTCTTGAGGAGAGGCCTCACCACCGCCTCCTTCAAGACGGTGGGGAAGATACCCTCACTCAAAGAAGCCGATATAACTGCCTGGAACCAGCTGCGTGTCCTCTCCCTGGCTGCATAAACCAGCCAGGAAGGGCACGGGTCCAGTAAACATGTGGTGGTGCTCAGCCTCCCCATGATCCTGTCCACTTCCTCCGGAGTCACAGAATCAAACTCCTCCCAGATGATATCGACAAGACCACCCGTGTCCTGATCGTCAGACTCTGCCCAGTCAGAGTCCAAACCGGTCCGAATCCGAGCGATTTTGTCCGACAGATGTTGGTTAAACTCCTCGGCACGTCCCTGCAAGGGATCCTCCCTCACCTCCTGATTTAGGAGGGAGCGAGTCACCCTAAACAGGGCAGCCGGGCGATTATCTGCGGACGCAATAAGGGTGGCGAAGTGGTTGGACCTCGCCTCCCTAATTGCAGCGAGATAAGACCTAATAAAGGCTCTTAGTCGCAATCGGTCGGGTTCGGATCGGCTGGACCTCCAACCGCTCTCTAGGCCCCGTCTCCGACGCTTCATCTCCCGGAGCTCCGCAGAAAACCATGGAGCCCGACGGGATCTGCACCGGGTCAGGGGCCGCAAGGGTACAACTCGGTCAAGGGCCTCAGTGGCCGTCCTTTCCCAGGCTTCCACTAAGGCCTCGGCCGAGCTGTGAGCGAGGGAGGCAGGTGGGGACCCCAGCGCCGCCTGGAACCTCTGGGGATCCATTAAGCGTCTGGGGCGGTACCATTTAAGTGGTTCCAAGCACCCACGGCGGGGGGTGGCAAAACGGAAGACCAGCCGCAGGAGATGATGATCGGTCCATGACAGGGGCATAATAATTGGAGAGCCCCCACCAAGATCATCTAACCACCGTCCAGACAAGAAAACAAGGTCAAGGGTGTGGCCTCCTTCATGAGTCGGTCCCGTAATTACTTGCGTCAGGTCCATGGCCGTCATGGAAGCCATGAACTCCCGAGCCAACTCAGATGATCCTCCCAGCGATGGTAGGTTGAAGTCCCCCAAAACTACAAGTATCGGGAACTCAACCACCAGCCCAGAGAGGACATCAAGCAGCTCAGGCAGGGCTGCTGCTGCGTGACTAGGCGAAAGGTACACCAGCAGCAAGCCCAACTGCGCACCAGGGCCGCATCTCAAAAAGAGAGACTCACACCCGACTGTCTGGGGAACGGTGGCCTCCCGCGGACACAAGGTCTCCCTCACAACAACAGCCACTCCCCCACCCCTACCCTGAGCCCGAGGCCGGTGCAGCACCCGGAAACCTGGTGGGCAAAGATCAACCAGAGGAACACCGCCCTCTGGGCCCAACCAGGTCTCCGTGATGCAAGCCAGGTCAGCCTGCTCACCCTCGACCAAGTCTCGAACGAGAGGAGCCTTATTAACGACCGACCTGGCATTCAAATACACCAGCCGGAGCTCAGGAGGCTGCACATCCTCACTCCCGGGACCTCGGGGCGGAACCAGAGGGTCGGAGTGCCTCACCGCTTGTAAGCAGCGGAGAGGCCTTCCCTGAGACCGATACGGCCCTCTGTTCCTACACCTGCTGCCATTCCCTATCGTCGTGGGAATGGACAATCCCACGACTGGCCCTGGAGCCCCAGAAGCAGCCGACCCCCGCTCCTCTCCTCCGCGATCAGCCTCAGCACTAGCCTGAACAAAGGTAGTTGGACTGCCCCCCTCGTCCAAACAACCAAAAAAAGAACCCTCCCTCCTCCCTAACCCCCAAAAAAATTTTGACAAAAAACAAATCAAGGACCTCCTGTTAGGTTTACGTCGGAGGCCCATAACCGTGCCCGGCCATCTCTCAGGATCCCAATAGATGGGACCTTCCTGGATAGCAAGTTATCCAGTAACTTGTTAAAAAAACTGAAACTTGCACATGGGGGAAAAACACTTGATTTTGGCAGATGCCAAGAGTCTGATATAAAGCTGTTTTTAAGGAGCAGTTATGCCAGTTACGCTGATTTAAAAAGGTTAATGATGTCTTCATTTGTTAGAATGGCTCTTCCCAGCCTAAGCGCACACTGGATCCATATTCTAGAAAGTTTAGTCAGCGTAGACAAAGGCCACTTTGCCTGGGAATTCTGGGAGCTTGTTTCAGAAAATAATTGGTGAAACCAAGGTGGGAAGATAAGTGTCAACAATACAAAATGCATCATGTTGATTTAGGGGTAACTCGACCATCGCATAAAAGATGTGGCTTAAGAATGGCAATGCAGCAGTTCTACAGTAACTGCTTGAACAACTAAACCAAAACGTTCCATCTATGCCAACTTGCAACTATTACAGAATGTCTACTGAGGGATGTAAACTGTAGAGCAGGGCTTTTCAACTTTTTCACAGATTGTACCACTTTCAGGACATGACAATATTTGAGTACCACCAGTGCTTAGCAAGATGTCAAAAACTTGATGACTAAAAAAAGGGGGGGGGGATTTTGGGCTTTACTGGTTAGATTCATTTGTTCTAGAAATGGCTAGTTTATAATATGGAAAAGTAAAAAGTTGAGGTTCAATGTTAATGCTTCCATCTACTGCAAAAGAGGAAGTCAGAAATCAATGCCCTTTCTTTTTTCCTTTCTCCCCCTCACTTTTCCCTTTTTCTCTAACCCATTGCTCACAAAAGCCCCTCCTCTCTTCTCATCCTTTGTTCGCAAAAGCCGCTCGCTCTCTCCCTCACACTCTGCTCACAAAAGCCTCTCTCTGTTCGCAAAAGCCCCTTGCTTGCTCTCACACTCTGCTCGCAAAAGCCTGTCTCACACACTTTGCTTACAAAAGCTTCTCACTTTGCTTGCAAATGCCCCTCACTCTCTTGCTCACTCACTTTGCCAGCAAAAGCCTCTCGCTCATTCTCACTCACACGTTGCTCGCAAAAGCTTCTCACTCACACTTTGTTCACAAAAGCCTTTCACTTTCTCGCTCTCTCTCTTACTTTACTCACAAAAGCCCCTCACTCACTCACTTTGCTTGCAAAAACCTCTTGCTCGGTCTCACTCACACTTTGCTCACAAATGCCCCTCGCTTGCTCTCTCACTCACTTTGCTAGCAAAAGCCTCTCGCTCTCTCACTCACTCACACTTTGCTTGCAAAAGCCTCTCTCTCTCTGTCAGTAACACTACTGGCAAAAGCCTCCTCTCTGCCCTCCTCCTCCTCTTCTCTTCCAGGTGTGCTGGAAGCTTCAATCAGCATGCAGCTGCATGCGCAGGTCCTGGGACTTCTGCTGAGCCCTGTAGCTCCAATTGATCTCCAGGCCTGTGTGGTGCCACTTTAGCTCATTCTCTCTCCCACTACAATTGGTTGGGGGTCACGTACCACCTGCCAGGTGCTAAAGTACCACGGATGGTATGCATACCACCGGTTGAAAAGCCCTGCTGTAGGGGGTATGTTAAAAATCACTGATATGGATTCTAATAGCGTACAGTCTCAAAAGGTGAACCTTGTTTATTGTCTGATTTCGTCAGGTCACAAAAAGTGATCACATGACCTCAGGACCATAAAAAATGCATGCCTGTTGCCGAGCATCTGAAATCTGATCATGTAACCATGCGGTCCTGCAACGGTTATGCGAAAAATGTCTTTAAGTCACTTTTTTCAGTGCCACTGTAACTTTGAATAGTCACAAAATGAGTGGCTGTAAGTGAAAGATTGCCTGTATTAGTTATACTCCAATAGGCTCTTTAAAATCTGAAGTGTCATTGCAAGAAATGGTAACTCCAGGACCTAACGTGCATAAGGATTTTAAGATTAAAGGTAAAGGTAAAGTAAAGGTTCCCCCGCACATGCGTGCTAGTCGTTTCCAACTCTAGGGGCTGGTGCTCATCTCCGTTTCAAAGCCGAAGAGCCAGTGCTTGTCCGAGGACGTCTCCGTGGTCATGTGGCTGGCATGACTAGACGCCAAAGGCGCACAGAACACTGTTACCTTCCCACCATAGTGGTCCCTATTTTTCTACTTGCATTTCTACGTGCTTTCGAACTGCTAGGTTGGCAGAAGCTGGGACGAGTAACAGGCGCTCACTCTGTTACGCGGCACTCGGGATTCGACCCGCCAAACTGCTGACCTTCTTATCGACAAGGTCAGCATCCTAACCCACTGAGCCACCGCATCCCTATTTTAAGATTACAGACCGCAATAGTCTTACAGGGGAAAAAATACAACTGCTGAACATATTTCTTTTGTTGTATGTTTCTTTAACAATATTATTGTAGGAAATTAAAATGACAGGAAATCCGTATCCTATTGTTTGAACTTTGTGGAAAGTTCACTGTACATCTGAAAGAAATCTTGAAAAGTTGTATTAGCCCTTCCTGTGTCCATTTCTCTGACACAAAAGCAGCTACAACTTCCTGGCTATATGAAATCCAAAAAGGAAATGAACTGTAGCTTAACCTTGGTATTCAGACAGCTGATTTAAAATAACCAACTACAGACCAATCCCTAGTCCAGGGGTAGGCAACCTCGGCTCTTTTATGACTCATGGACTTCAACTCCCAGAATTCCTGAGCCAGCCAAGCTGGCTCAGGAATTCTGGGAGTTGAAGTCCATGAGTCATAAAAGAGCCGAGGTTGCCTACCCCTGCCCTAGTCTAATGGGCTACGTGCACTATTTCAAATTTATATGTTATATGATTACTTATTTCCTGCTCTCCCAACTTTTCAAGAAATGACAGTGCATAGTGCACATATGTGAAACAATGGGTATGCTAATTCAACTTTCACAAAAAACAAAGATAAAATTTAGATAAAATTTAGATAAGAGCCTTGGTGGAGCAGTGGGCTAATGCCTCCTTAAGTAACACCAGCTGCCTGCAATTAGTGCAGGTTCGAGTCCCACCAGGCTCAAGGTTGACTCAGCCTTCCATCCTTCCCAGGTAGGTAAAATGAGGACCCAGATTGTTGGGGGCAATTAAGCTGACTTTGTAATAATGCCGCTTGGGGGGGGGGCGAAAGCCCTAATAAGCAGGTATATACATAGAATGAAGGCTACTGCTAAGCTTGTAAGCCGCCCTGAGTCTTCGGAGAAGGGCGGGATATAAATGGAATTAAAAAAACAACTCTCTATATTCCTACTTGAATGGAAGGGCTTGCTTAGGGAAGGGCTGTTTTGTAGGTTCTCCTTCCCAGTTATGTGTTATGACCAGTAGGATAATAAGGCCTGAATCCCTTCTGTCTGCTTTGGAACTGACAACAGGAAGAATATGGCTGCCTAAATCAAGTGTGGTACTGATGTTTGTGATGAGCTGATCTATTCTGGCCTGTCTTGCAGAAGGAGGAATTTGGGGGAAGTGCTGTTTTCAATCTGAGTACATTATTTCTCTCATTCGGCGGTGTCTGAGCATTGCTGCCACCACAATTTCTAATTGGTTGAGATCAATTAGCTGTTTGTGAATGTTGAAATACGTTTTTTTCTTTCTGAATAAAAAAATGCAATGGGTATTCTGTAAGCAATTTTCAATCCACTGGACTCAAAACTAGCAGGTATTGTAAAATAGGTTATTTACAGAGGATACACAGATTTCAATGGTTGAACATAGCAAATATTTAACAAGGTCCAGCCTCTATGGTGCTGTAGTTAAAATGGTAATCTAGGACCAAAAGGACACAAGTTCTTTTGATGGTGAATCTTTTGGCAAAAGCATCTAGAACAGGGGTGTCAAACTGCCGACCCACGGGCCGGAAGTGTTGTGCAGAAGCCACGCCCACCCCATTGCTGGCAATGGCAAAACAGTCCCGATACATTGCGCGACATCACGTGACTGCGAGTTTGACATGTCTGATCTAGAATCATCTGTTTAATTTTGCCTTTTACATTACTGCACTATACTCTCATCAGGCCAATAAAATACTGTCAAGTACTCTGTCATGTCCTAAAGTGCTGTTGGAAGCAAATTCTCATTGTTCCTTCCTGTTTGGCCAGTAACAGGAAAGCTAAATATCCTACCTACTGCATACAATGGGAGAAAATACATTTAAACCAATTGGGTACTACAGTAGAGCCAGCAAATCCACACAACACAATCCCAACACAACCAAATTCTCTTTGGCGGATTTCCAAAGTTGGGAGAGCCCTATTCCCAGCAAGTGATGGCCTTGAGTAGGGAGGAAGAGAGAGAATCCCCATTCTAATCCATCCTGTGTGTTAATCTTCCAAAACTGATTAATATAGTAAAGTGTTACCTATCCAATTTTCTATGCATGAATTCAGCAAATATACATATTAAAACGTTTAACCAAATAAGATTTTAGGCCACACTACATATTTATTTACTCGGCAGAATCTTGGACCAGCTAGTGACTTATTTGCTGCCAAACAGAGAAAGAGAGTAGTTTTTCCTCTAAATGACCTATCAGCTTATCTATAAAATGTAAATTCTGCTGCTAGGAACACATTCCTATGAAGCTACTCAAAAGTTCAAATTGCTCAACATGTTGTCTGGGATTATTTCTACAGACATGTAGCATTTTTTTCCAATTCAGAAAAAAAACGAGAAAAGAACAGAATCTCAGGAAAGCCAAAGAAATGGCTTCCTACTGCAAAATATCCCTCAGATACATATTATATATGTATCTTATGTTAGTATTTTAAAATTTAGTCCAGATTTGTTTGGGATGAGCCATATTTAATTTTCGTTTTCGTCCTCCCTACCATATTTGAATAGTATAAGGGAATACAAATATGATTTAAATCTACATGCGTGATTTTTTGCATTTTCTAATATAAAAAACAGTACAGAGAAAGATATCATTCTATTGTCATAACTTTTCTGATAAACTCAGTTTGTACCATCTCTTCCTCCCCCACCCTCAACAATTCCTTAATCTGAAATCTTCTACATTTTCCTTAGGGTAACTCCGTTAAAAAAGACAGTTTGGTGCAATGGTTAAGGCATCAGGCTAGATCAGGGGTCTTCAAACTTGGCCCTTTTATGACTTGTGGACTTCAGCTCCCAGAATTCCTTAGCCAGGCATGCTGGCTGAAGAATTCTGGGAGCTGAAGTCCACAAGTCATAAAAGGGCCAAGTTTGAAGACCCCTGGGCTAGATAGTGGAAGAACTGTGAATTCTACTTCCATCTCGGTTATGAAACCAGCCGAGTAACCTTGAGCCAATCACTCTCAGTTACAGGATGGAGGCAATAGCAAACCACTTCTGAAATCCTGACATTAAAACTGCAGGGACTTATTTAGGCAGTCACCAGCAGTAACAATTACTCAAAGGTACCAAACTACTACAACAAAAAAACACCCCAACAACGATTAAACACAATTGGGTTGGCTGTTTTTTTTGAATAATACAGGTTTGTATTGTTACATCAATAGCAATATAGGAAACTATAGGAAACAGCTGTAGGCCATCCCAAAGAGGAGGCATATTTGGGGCCCGTTGGCCTGTGGATAATAGCAGTAGCAATAGCACTTATATACCGCACCACAGTACTTTACAACACTCTCTGAGCAGTTTACAAATGTCAGCATATTGTACCCCAACATACTGGGTCTTCATTTTACCCAACTCGGAAGGATTAAATGCTGAGTCAACCTTGGGCCGGTCAGGATCAAACTTCTGGCTGTGGGCAGAGTTAGCCTGCAATATTGCATTTTAACCACTGTGCCACCACGGCACCACGGATAAAGCACCGAGATGGACATCTCACTTTTTTCATTATGTATCAGCAGGTAGAAAATGCAGAAGCTTTCCCTCTTTATCTCTGACTGTTCTAACTTTGGCTTAGAGTCGGGATTTTGCCTCTTTATTCCTCCATTCCTGCAGAGTGCTAAGAAAGTAACAGGAAGAAGTACAGACCCCTTATGTTAAACTCAGGGCAATGAGATCCTGAATAGACAGGGTGAAAAAGGCTGAGGCAGAAAATGTTATAGCATGTCATTCCTGCACAGGTTATATACTTTGATCCTTTAATCAATAGAATTCACTGACGTGGTAAGGCCAAATGCCAATTCTCAAAATAGCTCCTATCTTCTATTAGTTATTCAGGAAAAATGAAAGTTCAATATTGTATTTATCTAATATCTAGATTTGACCTGATTTTCTGAAACTTAAAAAAAATCTGTTTTAACAATTAACTTTCAAAATATAATTAGAGGTAGTCCTCAACTTACAATAGTTCATTTGATGACCATTCAAAGTAACGGCCCTGAAAAAAGTGACTTGGGACAGTTTTGCGCACTCACCACCATTTTAGTATCTCCACAGTCATGTGATCAAAATTCAGATACTTGGCAACTGACTCATACTTATGACAGCTGCTGTGTCCCAGGGTCATATGAGCACCTTTTGTGACTTTCTGACAAGCAAAGTCAATGGAGTTGCCAGATTCACTTAATAACCGTGTTACTAAGTTAACAACAGTACTTCACTTAAGAACTGTGGCAAGAAACGTCATAAAATGAGAGAAAACTGACTTCATTTAGCCACAGAAATTTTGGGCTCCATTGTGGTCATAAGTTGAAGACTACCTGTAATCTTAACACTCCTTCTTTGTCATTACTCAAACCAATTCCAGGGCAGGATGTATGAGGCTTCGTTTCTCGCTGTTCTTCCTTCCTTTCTCCTTCCCATCCCTTTTCATAGGCAAGTAAATGGCTGCTTCTGGATGGGGCATAGACCAAGGGATTGTGAGAGTGGCTGGGAACTGTCATAGACGTTTGAAAATGAAGATTACATGACTATAACAGGAGCCCAGCAGTGTAGCAGGAGCCAATAAGACTGAAACAGCCACAAGTTCTCTATATTTCATTCCCTTGGGAGTCATGGGTCCTGGATTTGGGACACATTTTGTAAGTTAGCCCACTTGAGGTATCTTGATTCAAAAACTGTTGCCCTGTGATGCACCATTTTCATCCAGAAAATGTCATGACAATGAGAGTTTTGGTAGCATATGGATAAACTTTGTTCCTATAACTATTTCCAATAAAGTCTTATCACTTTCTTCCCAACAAGAATAGTAATGCTTAAACTTTAACTGTTAAAGAGAGAGAATAATCTACCAGTTAGTTTTGTACATCCAAAACCTGCTTAGCTTTAAAATAATTTAAAGCAGACAATATTAGCTCTTATTATCTTGTACTAGCCTAAATTGTTTCCAGCTTGGAAATGGAATTAAATATTCATATAAATTAGAACTTTTTTTCCTCAGTGATAGTCACACAATTTATTTCCACTGGAATCATTTCAAGAAAGATAACTTAAAAATATTTTTCAAATCACTTTAAATGCAGATTCAGTTCATGTTCAGATAACTTCTGAAGCTCAGAATAAAATAATATAGATTGGGGAGTGATTGCAGTTCTGTACTACTTTTTCTGAGTAAACATCGTAGGATGACATCGCTAAGCTTACTTTTAATGAAGCCATAACAACATCAAGCAGTGTTTGTTCAATCCTTTGCATACGTCTATAACTTGACTGCCTTGAAGCTTACTCCTAAATACGTGGGTATAATATTGTTTATTAAAAAAAGAGTGGATTGCCTTTAGACATAAAAAAACCCTTTATTTATAAATATCTCTACAAAATATATTTGTTCCTTGGAAGATGTATAAATATCAACTTAAAAGTATGAGAACTCCACAAATAATATATTTCCAGTGTTTCCAGTAGCATAATTGCCACAAATGTCAAAGTGAAGCCACTTTACTATGATTTTATGCGTGGCTGTCAGAACACATCTTTGAGTCAAGCTGTTTGTTTTTTCCTTGTTTTGTGATTTTGCCTTTTTTTAGTATGATCATTTTCTTCTTTGTACTTTATAATAAAACCATCACCTTTTTTTTCTTTTAACTACAAAGTAATGCAGGAGGAAAAAACCAGAACATAGCTATATAATCTGAAATTATAAAAGAGCAATATTCTTACTTTAATACACCATCACATCAAAAATAGCAAAATTGTTATAAAAATTAAATATCAGTGCATCATTCTTAAATTACTATGGGTCAATTGATTGGTTTGGCATAGAAAGTTTCATTGACATTCAGCATTTCTTTACCACTTTGTTTAGAATTATCAAATACTGACCAGTGAGGAGGTGAATGATTTCAAAGGCAATATTTTCTACATCTTGAAATATTTTCACTGTTATCCTAAGGAAACAAGATGGTCTCAGACATCCCATCCTATTTTCTGGAACAAGTAAATGATGCCATTTTCGAAAAGTAATCCATTCAAAATGATCATCAGACACAGTTTGCGGCTAGTATTCAAAATAACTGCAAAACAAAAGAAAAACAGAATGTGGTAGGGTTCCCAATAGATTTCCATAATGATAAGAAACAAATTAGTATGGACAAATGCTATTTCTGGTTAATGAGATGACCTTGTTTTGGCTCAGAAGCTAAACAGGGATGGGCTTACTCAGTGTTTACTTTTCCTTGCTGAGCACAATTGCTCATTAGTATCCTTTGAACCTTAGGAAAATCAGTAATTCAGTAATATTCAATTCTGGTATTCTTTTCAGATATAGTAATTTAATATCAATAGTGATGCTTACGCCCAAATCAGTATTATATTGTTAAATAGTTATTACATTTTATTTTAAAAACTAGACATTTGGAAAGGGATCTTCTTATGCATCTGATAAAGACAAATTAGGGGGGGGGGGGGAGAATTCAAAATTACTGCACCAGAAGTGATGCTGTTTGGATTATTTAAAAACTCAAGACACTATAGAACACTTAAGAACATATCTGAAATTTACTGATATTTCATTGGCAGAGAACTAGAAAAATAAACAAATTCCAGGACAGAAAAAGATACTGTATATGAATAATGTCATTCTTATTTATTTTTCCAAGACAAAATTAACAACAAAATCTAGATACAGAGACTACTTAAACATTTGTTATGTATTTAAACCATTGTTTCAATTACGGTTTTTAACTGGAATCAAAGATTATGTTTGCAGTTTTTTGCTGACTTACACATACTGTTTCAATTTTTATGTATTTAGGGTTTTAATAAATGAAGTGCCTCTTTTAAGAATTTCAGTACTGCTGTATGTCTATCTGTTTCAAGTAGTGGAAACTCTGCTGGAAAATCTACCCCGAACAACATTATTGTAATAGTGAAGTTAAATTAGAAAAATACCTCTAATTGCTTGAAAGTTTGAGGTCAATACAAACACTTTAATGAGCTTGAGACACAGATGAGTGTAGTCATGCTCCCAAATAACTGCTGGAATCAGTAGAAGTTTTCCATAGCTGGATAACAGCAATGCTTTCAGAAGAAATAAGAAATTTGCTTTGGTTTTCAGAACAGATGATCTTACTAACCACAGAGCACTGAAGATGCCAGTCAAAAAGGCAGTTTGTTCTGAATGGGAGATGGGTATAAGTAGAAAAAAAATCATTTTAGAGAAAGACCTGATATCATAAAAAGTTCCTTAAGTAGCTATATAATATTTTACTACATTTTACACACATGCGTTTTTAAATTTTCTTTTGGACGGCATGCATTGGGTTTAGATTAGGCATAGGTAAAGGTAAAGGTTCTCCTGCACATGCGTGCTAGTCGTTTCCGACTCTAGAGGCTGTTTCAAAGCCGAAGAGCCAGCGCTTGTCCGAGGACGTCTCCGTGGTCATGTGGCCGGCATGACTAGACGCCAAAGGCGCATGGAACACTGTTACCTTCCCACCGTAGTGGTCCCTATTTTTCTACTTGCATTTTTACGTGCTTTCAAACTGCTAGGTTGGCAGAAGAGATTAGGCATAGGAGTTTGTAATTTAGACAGCGTAGTTTCAAGCTATTTAACATGTGAACTGTCTAACCCTAGGTAGTAAAGCTTCACTGGCCAATTTTGGATTGACAGAAGCTAGCTGAAAAGTCAAGGCTGCCTTATTCAGGCTGTAAAAATCTGACAGCCCCTAGATGACAATATGTAATAGCTTACATATATCTCTTGCTTGCCAGCTCATATTTTGTGTAAATTTTTTTGGCTTGCTAACAATATATATTTGTAGATTTTCACGGGTACAGGTATGTAGGTCTTGGCGTATTCGGGTCTTCCATGTAAGATTGAGAGTGTCTTGGCGACGTTTTGACGAGGTCCCACTCATCATCTTCAGGCTGGTGTCTTCGGCTTCGTGCTTGTGCGAGCAAAGCGTGACCGGAGCTGCCGTCTCTCTATAAATATTGGTGAGGTTGTGTGTGATGTTGGCTTTGTTGCTGTAAGCGGGTTGGTTGGCTGTGTTGTTACATCCTGATTGGATGATGGAGTTATTGTTTGCAGCTGAGTCGGTTGTTTTGTAACATCCTGTGTGGCTGAGGTGTTGGCTGTGTGCCTATTATTCTTTTGTGTTGTAAGGACTTGAGCGATGGGTTGAATGGTGACATCCTGAGCTCTAGTGTAATGCCTGTGCTTATTAGTCTTTTGTGTTGTAACGACTTGAGTGACGGGTTGAGTAGTGACATCCTTAAAGCAACAGGACATGAAATTGACTTTGAAGGAACGAAATTAATCTCCAAAACTACAATAAGAGAATAATTATGGAAGCCATCGAAATAGAGAAACACCCCCACAACATGAACAAACGTGACGATACCTCCTGCCTACCAGACATCTGGAAACTAGCCCTAGTCAACAAACGAGTCCCAGCCACAAAAACCGACACCGGACCCACAACAACACAAGACGCCACCACCAATCATCCTCACCAGACTCAAACCCAAACCCACCCCATAGACGAAATGCAACCACCATCCAGAAGCCAAACCATGGCGGCATCTCCAACTGCTGCACCCCCTCCCGACCCCCACACAAAGCAAACTGACACACGCCATGAACACAAAGCCAGACCGCAAACTCGGAGCCAAACCACAGCCCAGGATGTTACACCACAGCCCTCTGCCCAGGACATTACATCACAGAACTCAGGAGGTTACAACACGAAGACTCGGGATGTCACAACACAGCCAACGACCCAGGATATTGCAGCCCAGAACTCAAGATATCACCACACTAGGTGGCTGAGGTGTTGGCTGTGTGCCTATTAGTCTTTTGTGTTGTAACGACTTGAGTGTTGTAACGACTTGAGTGATGGGCTGTTTGGTGACATCCTGTAACAGGATGTTACAAAACAACCAACTCAGCTGCAAACAATAACTCCATCATCCAATCAGGATGTAACAACACAGCCAACCAACCTGCTTACAGCAACAAAGCCAGCACCACACACAACCCACCAATATTTATAGAGACGGCAGCTCCGATCACGCTTTGCTCGCACAAGCACAAAGCCGAAGACACCAGCCTGAAGATGACGAGTGGGACCTCGTCGGGACAATGTTCCTCCAGGCCTTCCTGTCCTCTACCATCTTCTGGAGTCCATTTAGGCTCACACCTACTGCTTCAGTGACTCCATCCAGCCACCTCATTCTCTGTCATCCCCTTCTTCTCTTGCCCTCAACCTTTCCCAGCATTAGGCTCTTTTCCAGTGAGTCATTCCTTCTCATTAGGTGGCCAAAGTACTTGAGTTTCAACTTCAGGATCTGACCTTCTAAAACGCAGTCAGGGTTGATCTCTTCTAAGACTGACCGGTTTGATCACTTTGCAGTACAAGGGACTCGCAGGAGTCTTCTCCAGCACCATAGTTCAAAGGCTTCAATTCTTTGGCGCTCATCCTTTCTTATGGTCCAACTTTCACAGCCATACATTGCAACTGGGAAGACCATAGCCTTGACTATACGCACTTTTGTTGGCAGGGTGATGTCTCTGTTTTTAGTGTGCTGTCTAGATTTGCCATGGCTTTCCTCCCGAGGAGCAAGCATCTTTTAATTTCTTGGCTGCAGTCCCCATCTGCAGTGATCTATACTATACTATACTATATACATCTACACTATATCTATATATATCTACCGTATATACTTGAGTATAAGCCGAATTTTTCAGCCCACTTTTTGGGCTGAAAAATTCCACTTCGGCTTATACTCCAGTCAACAAAAAAAACTTACCGAGGACTTGTGCGCGGCCGAGGCTTTGGTGCTTCCGGGATCGCGCGCACCTCTCCCAAGCCACCGCCATCCGGAGACCTGCCGAAGTTTGGGGAGGTTTGGGGAGGTGCGCGCGCACCTCCCCAAACCTCCCCAAACGTCGGCAGGTCTCCGGACCTCCGCGCCTTGCCTGCCTGCTTCTTTCCGCAGCGGAAAGAAGCAGGCAGGCAGGGCGCGGAGGAACGGAGACCTGCCGACGTTTGGGGAGGTTTGGGCGCCTCCCCAAACCTCCCCAAACCCCGGCAGGTCTCCGTTCCTCCGCGCAGACCTGCCGACGTTTGGGGAGGTTTGGGCGCCTCCCCAAACCTCCCCAAACCTCGGCAGGTCTCCGTTCCTCCTGCCGACGTTTGGGGAGGTTTGGGCGCCTCCCCAAACCTCGGCAGGTCTCCGTTCCTCCGCGCAGACCTGCCGACGTTTGGGGAGGTTTAGGCGCCTCCCCAAACCTCGGCAGGTCTCCGTTCCTCCTGCCGACCTTTGGGGAGGTTTGGGCGCCTCCCCAAACCTCCCCAAACCTCGGCAGGTCTCCGTTCCTCCTGCCGACCTTTGGGGAGGTTTGGGCGCCTCCCCAAACCTCCCCAAACCTCGGCAGGTCTCCGTTCCTCCGCGCAGACCTGCCGACGTTTGGGGAGGTTTGGGCGCCTCCCCAAACCTCGGCAGGTCTCCGTTCCTCCTGCCGACCTTTGGGGAGGTTTGGGCGCCTCCCCAAACCTCCCCAAACCTCGGCAGGTCTCCGTTCCTCCTGCCGACCTTTGGGGAGGTTTGGGCGCCTCCCCAAACCTCCCCAAACCTCGGCAGGTCTCCGTTCCTCCTGCCGACCTTTGGGGAGGTTTGGGCGCCTCCCCAAACCTCCCCAAACCTCGGCAGGTCTCCGTTCCTCCTGCCGACCTTTGGGGAGGTTTGGGCGCCTCCCCAAACCTCCCCAAACCTCGGCAGGTCTCCGTTCCTCCTGCCGACCTTTGGGGAGGTTTGGGCGCCTCCCCAAACCTCCCCAAACCTCGGCAGGTCTCCGTTCCTCCTGCCGACCTTTGGGGAGGTTTGGGCGCCTCCCCAAACCTCCCCAAACCTCGGCAGGTCTCCGTTCCTCCTGCCGACCTTTGGGGAGGTTTGGGCGCCTCCCCAAACCTCCCCAAACCTCGGCAGGTCTCCGTTCCTCCTGCCGACCTTTGGGGAGGTTTGGGCGCCTCCCCAAACCTCCCCAAACCTCGGCAGGTCTCCGTTCCTCCTGCCGACCTTTGGGGAGGTTTGGGCGCCTCCCCAAACCTCCCCAAACCTCGGCAGGTCTCCGTTCCTCCGCACAGACCTGCCGACGTTTGGGGAGGTTTGGGCGCCTCCCCAAACCTCGGCAGGTCTCCGTTCCTCCTGCCGACCTTTGGGGAGGTTTGGGCGCCTCCCCAAACCTCGGCAGGTCTCCGTTCCTCCGCGCAGACCTTTGGGGAGGTTTGGGGAGGCGCCCAAACCTCCCCAAAGGTCGGCAGGAGGAACGGAGACCTGCCGAGGTTTGGGGAGGTTTGGGGAGGCGCCCAAACCTCCCCAAAGGTCGGCAGGTCTGCGCGGAGGAACGGAGACCTGCCGAGGTTTGGGGAGGCGCCCAAACCTCCCCAAAGGTCGGCAGGAGGAACGGAGACCTGCCGAGGTTTGGGGAGGCGCCCAAACCTCCCCAAAGGTCGGCAGGTCTGCGCGGAGGAACGGAGACCTGCCGAGGTTTGGGGAGGCGCCCAAACCTCCCCAAAGGTCGGCAGGAGGAACGGAGACCTGCCGAGGTTTGGGGAGGCGCCCAAACCTCCCCAAAGGTCGGCAGGTCTGCGCGGAGGAACGGAGACCTGCCGAGGTTTGGGGAGGCGCCCAAACCTCCCCAAAGGTCGGCAGGAGGAACGGAGACCTGCCGAGGTTTGGGGAGGTTTGGGGAGGCGCCCAAACCTCCCCAAAGGTCGGCAGGTCTGCGCGGAGGAACGGAGACCTGCCGAGGTTTGGGGAGGCGCCCAAACCTCCCCAAAGGTCGGCAGGAGGAACGGAGACCTGCCGAGGTTTGGGGAGGTTTGGGGAGGCGCCCAAACCTCCCCAAAGGTCTGCGCGGAGGAACGGAGACCTGCCGAGGTTTGGGGAGGCGCCCAAACCTCCCCAAAGGTCGGCAGGAGGAACGGAGACCTGCCGAGGTTTGGGGAGGTTTGGGGAGGCGCCCAAACCTCCCCAAACGTCGGCAGGTCTGCGCGGAGGAACGGAGACCTGCCGAGGTTTGGGGAGGCGCCCAAACCTCCCCAAAGGTCGGCAGGAGGAACGGAGACCTGCCGAGGTTTGGGGAGGCACCCAAACCTCCCCAAAGGTCGGCAGGAGGAACGGAGACCTGCCGAGGTTTGGGGAGGTTTGGGGAGGCGCCCAAACCTCCCCAAAGGTCGGCAGGTCTGCGCGGAGGAACGGAGACCTGCCGAGGTTTGGGGAGGCGCCCAAACCTTCCCAAAGGTCGGCAGGAGGAACGGAGACCTGCCGAGGTTTGGGGAGGTTTGGGGAGGCGCCCAAACCTCCCCAAAGGTCGGCAGGTCTGCGCGGAGGAACGGAGACCTGCCGAGGTTTGGGGAGGCGCCCAAACCTCCCCAAAGGTCGGCAGGAGGAACGGAGACCTGCCGAGGTTTGGGGAGGCGCCCAAACCTCCCCAAAGGTCGGCAGGTCTGCGCGGAGGAACGGAGACCTGCCGAGGTTTGGGGAGGCGCCCAAACCTCCCCAAAGGTCGGCAGGAGGAACGGAGACCTGCCGAGGTTTGGGGAGGCGCCCAAACCTCCCCAAAGGTCGGCAGGTCTGCGCGGAGGAACGGAGACCTGCCGAGGTTTGGGGAGGCGCCCAAACCTCCCCAAAGGTCGGCAGGAGGAACGGAGACCTGCCGAGGTTTGGGGAGGTTTGGGGAGGCGCCCAAACCTCCCCAAAGGTCGGCAGGTCTGCGCGGAGGAACGGAGACCTGCCGAGGTTTGGGGAGGCGCCCAAACCTCCCCAAAGGTCGGCAGGAGGAACGGAGACCTGCCGAGGTTTGGGGAGGTTTGGGGAGGCGCCCAAACCTCCCCAAAGGTCTGCGCGGAGGAACGGAGACCTGCCGAGGTTTGGGGAGGCGCCCAAACCTCCCCAAAGGTCGGCAGGAGGAACGGAGACCTGCCGAGGTTTGGGGAGGTTTGGGGAGGCGCCCAAACCTCCCCAAACGTCGGCAGGTCTGCGCGGAGGAACAGAGACCTGCCGAGGTTTGGGGAGGCGCCCAAACCTCCCCAAAGGTCGGCAGGAGGAACGGAGACCTGCCGAGGTTTGGGGAGGCACCCAAACCTCCCCAAAGGTCGGCAGGAGGAACGGAGACCTGCCGAGGTTTGGGGAGGTTTGGGGAGGCGCCCAAACCTCCCCAAAGGTCGGCAGGAGGAACGGAGACCTGCCGAGGTTTGGGGAGGTTTGGGGAGGCGCCCAAACCTCCCCAAAGGTCGGCAGGTCTGCGCGGAGGAACGGAGACCTGCCGAGGTTTGGGGAGGCGCCCAAACCTCCCCAAACGTCGGCAGGAGGAACGGAGACCTGCCGACGTTTGGGGAGGTTTGGGGAGGTGCGCGCGATCCTGGAAGCACCGAAGCCTCGGCCGCGCGCAAGTCCTCGGTAAGCTCCGGGCGGTCACTTGCTTCGCGTCTCCTGAGGGAAGGGGGGGCGACTGGAGCGGGCGTGTTTCCTCGCCTGCTGGGCGCCGCGATTTGCCCGGGGAACGCGCGGGCCCCGAATGGCAGCGTGGAGCGAGGAAGCGGACAGCCAGGGCTTCCCCGAGAGCCGCGGCCACACAGGGTATTCCTGTGTATTCAGGCTTGCAAAATGGCGGATCGAGCCTCTGCTGGTGGCAGAGGCTTGCAGAACGGCGGATCGGCTTATACTCGAGTCAATAACTTTTTCCAGTTTTTGGGGGTGAAATTGGGGGTCTCGGCTTATAATCGAGTCGGCTTATACTCAAGTATATACGGTATATATATATCTATAGATATACTATATTTATATCTGTATCTATCTATCTATCATCTATCTATCTATCTATCTACTATATATTGTATATACTATACTATAGCACTAATCAATAGTTAATCATATATGTAAATAGAATTCTGAATACCATGAGAATTATATATCAGCATCTTTTTACGAATTGAAATAATTGTTTTTTACGCAAATACAATATCCAGTTTTGTAGAATCTGAGATAAGTGTTTTTTGAAAAGCCGTGGGATTTAGCACTGAACAGAGATTTGCACTTGGGTCTCCTAGGCCCTTTGTAGACACTATCTCCTGGAAACTATTTACATTCATAAACACTGTGCAACGTATTTTTACATATGCTAACTCATGGTATGCTGCAATCTTTTGACTATCAGGTATCTTCCAGCCAAATTTAATGAAAGCAAGAGACATTCTGGCTACATGAATATATATAACAACACATTTAAGAATTTTAGTGCACTTGAAGCAACTGTCAGTGTTTAAACGCTGCTGTTTAAAAGGATAGAAACAATAAAAGGATAGAAGCAATATCTCCTTCACTGGTAACTATATTTGCTCACAGCAAATATTTGATCTTACCCAAAGATGCTATTCCAAACATTCGATAGAAATCCCATTCTTTGGCATATCTAATTAAATCATCAGGATCAGTACTTTGACTTGAATCCTGTAACTGCAGCCACCTGAGATAAGCTTCGCAAAGTAAACAGAATATGCAAAGCTTTCCATGAATCTACAGTGGGAAAGAATATTAATGTCAAATGCAAATACCATCCAATCAAAATACTGTATTGACCACAAAACTATAAGCATGGTAGGCTTATCACATTTTACTACTACAATTAAGAAAGCCTGTATAGGTCATTTGATCTCCTCCACTGAAGAACAGCTAACCAAGCTATGCGACATGCTTTGAAGTCTTGAATGACTTCATACATTAAAAGTGAATCTGATACAGAATTCAGCTCAGACTGGGATCTAGTCCAAGACTACAACTTAATTCATGGATTTGTACCAGATCCAAAATTTGGTTTTCTACATATAAAACCTATATTTCAATTTTACACAATACCTAAATCAGTCAGATTCTTAGTGATATGGGTTGTATTTATTACAGCTTATGATTCTACAAGGTGTAGTGAATACTGTGTTGACAATGAATTCAGTTATTTATAGCTAGGTAGTCCTCGACTTACAACAGTTCGTTTAGTGACTGTTCAAAGTTACAATGGCGTTGAAAAAAGTGACTTATGACTGTTTTTCACGCTTACGACCTTTGCAGCATCACCCCCCATGGTCACATGATCACAATTCAGATGCTTGGCAAGTGGTTCATATTTATGATGGCTGCAGTCTCCTGGAGTCATTTGATCAGTTTTTGCGAGCAAATTCAACGGGGAATCCAGATTCACTTAACAACCATGTTACTAACTTAGCAAATGCAACGATTCACTTAACAACTATGGCAAGAAAGGTCGTAAAATGGGGCAAGGTCACTTAACAAATGTTTCACTTAGCAAGATAAATTTGGGGCTCAATTGCAGTCGTAACTCGAGGACTACCTGTAATGATACCCTGGAAAACTATAACAAAACCCAGCTTTACACCCTGCCCAGTATAGTGAGGCAAATTCAGTAGGCTCAGTACTCAAGCAAAGCCTACTTTGCCCTCTGAGCTCTGACATTTCTTACCACGCTTCTCTTTTGACATATTTCCACTACAAGCTCCTCAACTAGGCTTACTATGATAGACATGGCCAGATCAGTATCTAGAAGCCAAGAGACTACAATTTGAAGATGGACATAAATATGATATTGTTAAAATATCATATTGTGAAACATAAGTACATATTAGCTATCAAACCCAATATGGACACAAGCACTAAGCTGACTTCCAAATGACTATGGTATAATTATAGATCAGGCAGCCCAGGCAGATAGTAAAGAATGAAAAGAGTAGAAGCAACAATATGAGATGTCAGAAGAGTGGCTGATAGTTGTAGGTCAAAGGATCATTCAAGGCAGTTCCAATCAAAACAGTTTGCTTACTAAACAACAGCATTAAACTGCAATGTATAGATGGACTTCCAAAAAAGACAGATGCTATGAATTCTCTCTGTATATTATATAATTATGTTTTATAGTGGCTATAGTTGTACAGTACATCTCCAAAGTGTGCTTTATTTTGACCAGTTCCTCGATCAGGGCAGAACTTTAACTTTTACAAGTTAAATCCAATATTGCAATTTTTAGAATAGAAAGCCAATTAACGTTAATATTGCCAGGTCCAAAACAAATTACCGTATATACTTGAGTATAAGCCGAATTTTTCAGCCCACTTTTTGGGCTGAAAAATTCCACTTCGGCTTATACTCCAGTCAACAAAAAAACTTACTGAGGACTTGTGCGCGGCCGAGGCTTTGGAGCTTCCGGGATCGCGCTCACCTCTCCCAAGCCACCGCCGTCCGGAGACCTGCCGAAGTTTGGGGAGGTTTGGGGAGGTGCGCGCGCACCTCCCCAAACCTCCCCAAACGTCGCCGGGTCTCCGTTCCTCCGCCCCCTGCCTCCCTGCTTCTTTCTGCTGTGGAAAGAAGCAGGCAGGCAGGGCACAGAGGAACGGAGACCCGGCGACGTTTGGGGATATTTGGAGAGGTGCCCAAACCTCCCCAAACGTCGCCGGGTCTCCGTTCCTCCGCCCCCTGCCTCCCTGCTTCTTTCTGCTGTGGAAAGAAGCAGGCAGGCAGGGCACAGAGGAACGGAGACCCGGCGACGTTTGGGGATATTTGGAGAGGCGCCCAAACCTCCCCAAACGTCGCCGGGTCTCCGTTCCTCCGCCCCCTGCCTCCCTGCTTCTTTCTGCTGTGGAAAGAAGCAGGCAGGCAGGGCACAGAGGAACGGAGACCCGGCGACGTTTGGGGATATTTGGAGAGGCGCCCAAACCTCCCCAAACGTCGCCGGGTCTCCGTTCCTCCGCCCCCTGCCTCCCTGCTTCTTTCTGCTGTGGAAAGAAGCAGGCAGGCAGGGCACAGAGGAACGGAGACCCGGCGACGTTTGGGGATATTTGGAGAGGCGCCCAAACCTCCCCAAACGTCGCCGGGTCTCCGTTCCTCCGCCCCCTGCCTCCCTGCTTCTTTCTGCTGTGGAAAGAAGCAGGCAGGCAGGGCACAGAGGAACGGAGACCCGGCGACGTTTGGGGATATTTGGAGAGGCGCCCAAACCTCCCCAAACGTCGCCGGGTCTCCGTTCCTCCGCCCCCTGCCTCCCTGCTTCTTTCTGCTGTGGAAAGAAGCAGGCAGGCAGGGCACAGAGGAACGGAGACCCGGCGACGTTTGGGGATATTTGGAGAGGCGCCCAAACCTCCCCAAACGTCGCCGGGTCTCCGTTCCTCCGCCCCCTGCCTCCCTGCTTCTTTCTGCTGTGGAAAGAAGCAGGCAGGCAGGGCACAGAGGAACGGAGACCCGGCGACGTTTGGGGATATTTGGAGAGGCGCCCAAACCTCCCCAAACGTCGCCGGGTCTCCGTTCCTCCGCCCCCTGCCTGCCTGCTTCTTTCCGCTGTGGAAAGAAGCAGGCAGGCAGGGCACAGAGGAACGGAGACCCGGCGACGTTTGTGGATATTTGGAGAGGCGCCCAAACCTCCCCAAACGTCGCCGGGTCTCCGTTCCTCCGCCCCCTGCCTGCCTGCTTCTTTCCGCTGTGGAACGAAGCAGCCTGAACGAAGCAGGCTGCTTCTTTCCACTGCGGAACGAAGCAGCCTGCCTGCTTCTTTCCGCTGCGGAACGAAGCAGCCGGCGGCGGAGGCTTGCAGAACGGCGGATCGGCTTATACTCAAGTCACCAACTTTTTCCAGTTTTTGGGGGTGAAATTGGGGGTCTCGGCTTATACTCGAGTCGGCTTATACTCAAGTATATACGGTAGCTTTTTCATTAGCTTGGAGCAAGATTGACAGATCCTATGGCAAACTAAGACAAGAAGTAGACACAACAGAAACTTACATTTATTTTTGTATTGAATAAGATATGTCTGTAAGCTTGTGCTTTGCATAAGATAGCATTAATTAAGATGATGACAGGATCATATTCTATATATTTGTCCACTGGCTTCTGGCAGGATTTCTAAAGGTAACAAAGCAAAAGCAAAGTAATATTTCCAGTAATATTATAGAGAAGAAACACTTATTAAAAGCTCTTAAGACTTTTTAAATTTCTGTTATGAATCAAGGGTTATCAGGGATATTATCTTCAGTTTTATATTGTAGTTTTCACAAAGTAACATTTCTGTCACAACAGCAAAAGAAAGTAATATTTTCATTTTACCCAGTATTAAGTTTAGCAAGACTAAAGGGAAATAATTTGAAGAAATAATCAAAACAATTTAAACAGAAATAAGTAAGTCACACTTTAGCACAATATAAACATATTTAAATAACACGTTGTGATTAGGGAAAAAATATAAAAGAAAAAAAATGAAAAAGGCAAGGCTATTTCAATGCTTTTTCTTACAGGCACATATGTTCTCTTTTGCTGTTTTAAAAATTATTTTATTATTTTTAACCATTATGTTAAATCTCAGTTTTTGAATTCCAACTCCAACCCTAATGCAACAGTAGTAGTAATAATACTTTTAAAAGATAAATAACATAGATGTATGTATTCTATTCTCCCTCAACATATTTTTTTATTTTTCCTGTTGTTTTTTGTTTAATTAATGAAAATCAAAATTATATTTAAAAAATTAGCCCAGGTACAGATTTAAATACTTCAGGCACACAAAAAATGCAAAGTATACATTGAACTACAAGAAATAAAGGAATGGTCTGTAGAGGTTTCTGAAGCTAAGATTGAAAATATGCATTCATTTGTGAAGAACTTTTAACTGTTACTGGTTCCATTATACACTATCAAAATACATACGCATTTGAAACCTAGACAAAGAGAAGTTTATGCTTTGTTTTCAAGATAATATATGATGATAATAAAAACATGACCTGGTCTTTCAACACAGGAAGTACAAATGCACTCCAGACACACGCCAGTCATAGATCATGGTAGGGTTGCGTGTTGCAGCAGTGGAAGAGAACTTTAAAATGGGAGATTAGGAAATGCAGAGCAAACCTGATTTTGTCATAATATGTCTATTGCACAATTACATATTGTTGAACTGTTCCTGATATTTAACTTAAAAATAATACAGAGCTGAAAAAGATAAGGATTTAAAAAGGACAAATCACCTTTTGGTGGTTGAGGGCTGTATTTTAATATATGGGGGAACTTTAAGGCATGCATAGATCAGGGTGAGTACGCAAGATGGACATAGCTAGGCTGCAAAGGTAACATGTTTTATAGCTTTAGAATAGTTGTTCGTTACATTTGCTGGAACTATATCATGGTATAGTTACTTGATTTTTTCCCCCCGATACAGTATTTGGCAACCTCCAGAATAAAAATCCAGACAGCCACGTCTAATCCATAGAATATTTGATCAAGGAAAAGGTATCTCACATTCCGATTGGCACCATTATTACATAAATAAACATTTCAACTGTTATTTTTATGCAAGTGAACATTAACTGCTATGTTTGACTGCATTTTTGCTATAAAACCTCTTTAATAAAATAAAATATAGTGGAGGTTATGACCAATAAGCTCCATTGTAGTTTTTAATATCAGAAAAACCTGTTTTATTAGATTTGAATAATCTGCTACAGAAGGTTGACCCTGGAAAGATACAACTGCAGTTAAAACATCTTATACTGTATTCACTCGTCCTACTGCAGACCTACGGAATCCAGCTCTTCTATTAGTTATACTAGCTGTCAATTGCCATTACTGTAGAAATTACAACATTTTGGGGGGCTTTCTTTTTTCATGAGGGGAGTGCATCTAACTTAAATGATATTTTCCTTTCTCCCCAAAAATCTATTTCAAAAAATAAAGGAGGCTGAAGGATACTGGCTGTGCTGCATTGAACTGTAGCCAAAGAGCGAAGATAGCAGAAACGGAAAAGAACCCTGTGAGCCAGGGAAATTCCATTACTTACTGTTGCTCAATTACGGGCCTTTCATTCCCTTGAATTTCAATCCCATGTGACATAGTCCACGACAGACCTCTTCACTCTTTTGGAGCCTCTGGGCACATTTGGATTTCTGAGAACATGTCACACTCTCTCCTCATGAGACCTAATTTTCAGTCACCTAATTGTCCTCTTTTTTATCTATTCTATTTTCTCTTTAACAGTTTGGTGCCCAAAAATGAAAATAATACTTGAGCTAAATCAAACCAATCCTGAATACTGTATTGCAGGGCTGTCAAACTCAATTTCATTGAGGGCCGCATCAGCGTTGCGGTTGCCCTCAGGGGGCCGGGTGGGTATGGCCTGGGTGGGCGTGGCCTACTGGGTGGGCGTGGCTAGAGTGCGTATGGCCTACTGGGTGGGCGTGGCCAGCTCTACATCATTCGCATCAAGGGTGCCTATGGGGGCCTGGGCAGGAGTGGGACAGATCTGGGGGTCTCTGGCAGAAGGAGGGTCTCTGGGCCGGGGCCAAGGCAGTGGGGGCCGTTCCCTCACTGTTTCCAGGATGGCTTCGCGGGCCACATGAAACCACTTTGCGGGCCGGATCCGGCCCCCGGGCCTTGTGTTTGACATGTCTGCTGTATTGTTTCTGAGATTTGGAAACCACCCTTCTATCAATGCACCAAAAGTTATATTTGCGTTTAAGCATGTTGACTGCTGACTCACATTCTAGTTGTAATCAATTCCAGATAATTGTCATATATACTATTATGAGTTCACATATAAAGCAATGCTTAAGTTTGAAAATCATTTTGAATTTTCAATGTTTCTGCCTCAGTATGATCTCAAACCTGATCTGTTCTGCAGTTACAACTCCTAAAACTAGACAAACAGAACCCAACTGAACAACTGTCAAAAACATACTGGTTCATTTATTTATTGAGATAAATGTTCCAAAACTTCATATTTCTATGTGCCAAAAGTATATGAACTTTGGCTTGCAGAACTAGCGTGCCCCTTTGGGGCAGCAATAACTGCAACAAAATATTTCCAATAACTGATTAATCTTGCACATCAGCATAGGAGAGCTTTAGCCCATCTCTCTTTACAGAACAGCTGCAAGAGATATTGGTGGGCTTCCTCACATGAACTTCCCCTTCAGGTACTTCCACATTTCTTTAGGATTAAGGATTAAGGTTTAATGTATGACTCTGACTCGGCCATTTGAAAATATGAAGTTTCTTCTGCTTTAACCATTTTTTGGTTATACAGCTTGTATGTTTTGGGTCACTGTGTTGCTGCAAGACCCAACATATCCACAAGAGTATATTGAGTATCCCCTACACATTTCCAGAAATACAAACACTACTCTTACTTTAGGTAGAGGAATCGTCTGAGCAAATGTCTTGCAAGTTTAGAGTTGGATCTCTATAAGCCAGGGTTTTCCAAACTGTGAGATGTACCTCCTTTGGAGCAGTACAGAGCCCAGGAGAGGTACGGTATGAAGAACCTTTTAGTTACATTGTTAAAATAATTTCAGCTTTCCCACAGTTTCACTGTGTTATTGTCATTGTGCATTTGTGTTCATTTTGGTATTGAATTTTTAGGAGATGTGTATATATTAAGATTACAGCAAAGGGAGGTGTGACGCTAAAAAAAATTAGGAACCCTTGTTTAAAAGCTTTCAGATATCTTCAGGCTGTAAAGGACTTCATGTCGAAGAGCAATAAACCTATGAATAAAATGTAAATACACCAAATCTAAAGGTAAAACTTCAGATTCGGAGGGAATGTCGACACACTTCCCGTCAAAGGATTTGGCTAGGAATTTGAAGATCCTCTTGGATCGGGACTGATATTGAACAACTACATATCAGTGCAAGGTGGATCTATCAATTCGAAATTCCTGCTTCTTCACATAACTCACGCAGATAGAGATCCGCAGCACACCACGCTGATAATCCTTGTAGAGCTCAGTCGCTTTTGTACTGCATTCAACACAGCGGTAACAAGCAGACTCCTCCATCTTCCCCCGAGAAAAACTCTTGCGAAGGGTGTTTTGCTTCGTTCGCTTCCGGATTCCGCTCGCCAAGCCGAAAGCCTTGCGGAGCATCTCGGCATTCGTAGTTTTGCGCTCGATACACAGCCCAGCGGAATTCTGGGCACAGAACTACAATTCCCAGAAAGTAACTCGCTCGCCCACTAGTTGCCGGGACTCTGAGGGAGGGAAACGCAAAAAAAAAAAGGTAGAATAATCTGCGCAGGCGTGGTAGGAAGATGGCACCTGCTTGTGGTAGTCGCGGCTGCTGGCCGAGCGTGGCGGCGCTGAAGCTCTTTTGGACGCTGCTGGCGGTTTTCCAGCCGGTGCTGGTTCTGGCCGAGCAGTATCCCTCCTTACCTCTGCGCCACCAGCAAGGGAGTAGTTGCTGCCCGGGCTTTTGGGAGGCTGATTGGGATGGGGAGCAATACGCGGCAATTGCCGGAGACGGCGGTGAGTAACGAGGTAGAAAGAAGGAACCGGAGAGACCGGGCAGTTTCTGGTGGGAAGAGTCGTAGGGTGACCTGGGCCGGTTTCGACTGCAAGAATGGCGAGTGGAGTGCATCGTTTCGGCCGAAGGTTCAGCAGTCAGGGAATGAGTCCCATCGGTGTTTTTTTTTCCCAAACGTGGTGATTTAAAGGTTTGTGCATTTCAGCTCCCAGAAATTTTGGTGCTGGCTGGGGAATTCTGGGAGTTGAAGTCTACACCTCTTAAAAGTTGCCAAGATTGAAAAAATGTGGGCTGCCTGATATCTGAAGAAGGGCTGGAATCCCAACAGGAGCTCTTGGAGACATCTGAACAGGTTCTTCCAGGCTACATATTTTTTCCCTAGGGCAGGGGTAGGCAACCTTGGCTCTTTTATGACTCGTGGACTTTGGGTAACTCCCAGAATTCCTGAGCCAGCAAGTTGCCTACCTCTGTCCTAGGGGCTGAAATGCCATCTTGTCTGGTGAGGGAGTTCCACCCTTATAAGGATGAGGTGACCCTGTTGCAGGACATTTGAAGATGAGTGGGGCTGCACCCATGACAACAGCTTTAGGCAAGCCAGTTAATGGATTTTGCTATCTTGGTCCGTTGGGTGGGATGAGTTTTGGTTAGTAGGCTTGATGAAGACAAGATGGTTAGTTAAATTTGGCTTGACATTAGCCCTTCCTTGGATTTGAGAGAGTAAAGAGAGAAAAGATTGGCTGTTGAGTCTTAAGAAGTCTGAAATATCTTTTTGAAGGAAGTGGTGGTAGTAGCTTCTTCAAAAGAGATGATTAGGCTGCTATGATGAAATCTTGCCTAAATCAGGAAGATAAAAACAATTGTAGGCTGGCTGCTAACACCACCTTTTGTAGTGCGATGCTTGAACTGATCTTGATCATTTCAAGACTGATTTTATTTACCCTGGCTTTAAATGTCCTCTCCCAGTTTGGTTAGTTGTTTGGGATCCCTCAATATATTTACATATTGGTGATGACACCCCTCCAAGGGACTCGCAGGAGTCTTCTCCAGCACCATAGTTCAAAGGCCTCAATTCTTTGGTGCTCAGCCTTTCTTATGGTCCAACTTTCACAGCCATTTAACTAACGCACTTCATCGTTATTATTATTATTATTATTATTATTATTATTATTATTATTATTATTATTATTATTATTATTATTATTATTATTATTAGTTTATTTACCAGACTCCTAAGATTCTTCCCTAGGCCTTTCGCTAGCTACTCTAGACCAGTGAGGTATGAGAAATTGTGAAGCAGTTGAGAAAGAAATGGGAGGAACTCTATACATAACAGTCAACAAATGGGAGCATATCTTGTTAGTAGCATATTTCTTAAATGGCAGTTCAGTCCAGATTGCAACAGGCTCAGGAGAAGAGCTGCAAAATATTTAGAGACTGCACCTCAGTGAATTAATTAATAGGAATGGGCTGGAGTTTGAAGTTTATATGATTCTACTTGACTTTGCCCTTCAATATGGAGCTAGACTGGTGCTAGTGGCATGTTATTCCTCCATGAATGATAACAGAAGAACCAGAGATAAGTTTTTTTTAAATGTACACCATTCTGAGTGAATGTAATCAGAAGAAGAAGGTATTTTGTTAGGTGTGATGATGGATGAGGGAGAACAGAAAAAAATGATCAGGCCATTCAGTGATCATAGAATAAATTAAAATAATGAGTGAGAATCACTTAGAAAATCTGTTCTGGATATTGTATGAGATTTAAGCATATGTTTATTCATAAATATACATAGCAAAAGACTGGATGTAAAGTTAAAGCATATTTGATTATGATAGCGATAATTTATGAGGGACACAGTGGTGGGATCTGAATGTGGGACAGAACATTTTTTATAGCATCAAGAATGAATCTTTGGAAGAAAAGAAAAATAATGAAAAAAAAGTGGAACAATTGCAGGAAAAGAAAACGGGGCCTTTATGAAAAAGTATTACTAGATTACTCTTCCCAAAAGAATGGAATGGACTTAAAGAAAAAGAATGCGGAAGTTGGAGCAGCAAACAAAATTATGGGGAGCTGCAGAAGTGTTTGGAATTTTAATGCAATTGGATATATGAAAAAAATAATAATTGGAAGTATAAAGTCGAGAAGGCTATGAAGGGGAAACATGTAAGATTTTAAAAGGTAAAGGTTTCCCCTGCTCAGTCACGCCAGACTAGGGGATGGGGCTCATCTCTGTTTTCTAGCTGAAGGAGCCAGCGTTGTCTGAAGATGCTTCCGTGTGGTCATGTAGCTAGCATGACTGTATATACTGAGGCGCATGGAATGCTGTTACCTCTCACCTTCCCACCAAATTGGTATATATTTATATGCATTTGCATGCTTTTGAACTGCAAGGTTGGCAGAGCTGGGACAAGAATGGGAGCTCACCCTATTGCATGATGTTTGAGTATCAAACTTCCAACCTGGTGGACAGCCCAGCATCTTAACCACTAGGCCACCCTGCCCCCTCATATAAGATTGCTGCAAAAATGAGGATGAGAAAAATAGTTTGAATAATGTATATGAAAGAGTTGCAAAGAATGTAATTATGATTAAAAGAAACAGAAAATCCGTATCATGATGGAGATAAAGTAGTTTGAAGTATAGTAAGAAGACTATGGAATGAATAAAATTTTAAAAAATAAACATAAAAGTGACAAACGATTTAAATAAAAGTGAACTGAGTGATTATCGAAATGAATATTTTAAAGATCTGTGTGAGGATGGTAGTAAGTTAGTTCTTTCATGAAGCCAGTCTATTGTGATAAACTTGCAATTAAGACGTCATTCAGTATTGGAACAATTGGTATAGAAATGTTCTTTCCATATCTAAACAGCACTACTCTCTTTATTTAACTTGCCCTTAATATTGTAAGTTGAATGTACTAATTAACAGTTATAACATTTCCATTTTAGATTCATCAATTTTGCACTTTCATGATTCAGATTGGGAACTACAGGGGTCTTCAACTTGTGAACCTCTGCTTTCTTGCACTACAGAAAAACTTTTGGTAAGTTTGTTCATTGTGTTCAGGATAAAGAATCCTGAAAACAATTTCCAATATAACTTCATTGGAATTGTTCCATAACCTTTGGTTGGAGTTGTTAATTTAATGCATAAAACTTTTTTTCAGAGCCAAGCAAAAATACTTGCCAAAGGGAAAAAAATTCCATTTGCTACAGATGATGACTATACAAATGAAGAATTAGGTAAGAGGCAATATGAATTTCTAAATTAGTTTCCTTTGTAAGTGAACTGAGCAATAAGGAACAATGAACACACCCCATAGATAACCATGTCTAAAGGTGTGATTTAATATGAGCTCAAGCTAGTAGTGAAATCCTCCTATCCATTTCTGGATATGTTCATGGGACAAAAGTTCAGTATGAAATATTAACTTATTTTCTCTGGTTAAAACAACAGTTTTAAAGGCTAGAAGCACGATCTTGTGTCCTGCTGAATTTAATCACATTTATTAAACAATGTTGTATCGAAATGGATGCCAAGGGCCAGTAGTATGAGCACTCCATGAAATAAGGCTAATTTGCGCCTATATTGTTCCATACAAATCTCATAAGCCTTTTCTTCCCTCATCACAGTGATGTTCTCATAACTTATATGAGGCCATACTCCAAATAGTTTTCTAATCTCTTCTCTGTAAAATAAGTTCTCCAATTTTATTCTGCTTTGTGTTAAAGGGTGTGATTTTGACCTCTATATGTAATGACCTGAATTGTAGATTCAGATGGAAATAAAATAGCCCAATGGTTTAACTCAGAGGGAGGAAGGCAGTGCATAATTTTCAACACTCTGTAATTTTGGGGCCCATTCAGACACAGCTATCTCAGAAGGCAGCAGAATATCTGATATGTATCTTGATCTCAGAGCTAAGTTCCAACCTTTTGTAGCAAAGGCAATGCTGGCAAAGCAGTATTATTGGAATAGTATGCCACCTCTCTGAAGGTCAATCTGCCACATTCTACCGAAATTTTAAAGGAGCAGAAAAAATAATATAAGGTTCTGCCCAAAAAGGAAAAAAAACCTACCTTTTCTGGAATATTATAACAAATGGTTCCTGTAATGGCATTACAAAATTGCATTGTATCTTCTGTCATACCTAGATATATCACTTCCAAGCCTTTTATTGTGATCTGCACTTTAACACCTATGTGATGGATGTATTTTTATTCTCAGTACCGCAGTGACCCTTTGCCCCCCCCCCCCCAGGGACATGCAAGGAAGTAAAACAATCTCCTTAACCAGCTTAATGTGGTAAAGCCTCTGAGAGTGACTCTATTCCCCCCCCCCCCGTTAATGAATGAATCCAATTCATTTGGCGGGCCCTGCATTGTCCTTTCTTTTCATACATACACTAAGGAGGAGGAGGAGCTATAATTGTTCTCTTATATAAAAAGAGTGGTAAAAATGACCCAGCTAATTATAGCCCTATTAGTTTACTGAGCATCATTAGAAAACTATATGCCAGATATCTATTCACCAAACTTAAAACCTGGGTAATAGATGAGGGAATAATCAACCCTGAGCAAGCAGGGTTTCAACGGATGATCTGCTATAGACCATTGTCTAGTGCAGGGGTAGGCAACCTCGGCTCTTTTATGACTCATGGACTTCAACTCCCAGAATTCCTGAGTCAGCATAGCTGGGAGTTGAAGTCCATGAGTCATAAAAGAGCCGAGGTTGCCTACCCCTGATCTAGTGCTTCAACATCTGGCAGACACATATACAGTGTTGATTCTGACTTGAATCTATATGCAGCCATCATTGACTTCAGGACAGCATTTGATAATATCTCAAGGATTAGACTCTGGGACATTTTGAGCAGATCCTTTATAGAGCATAGTCTCTTACTCCTAATTTATAAGATCTGAGATAAAACTGGCCTTAGAGAAAGATATAACTGAGAAGGGGGCTTTTCTGATTTTATTCAGCTTGTCAGTAAGGATGTAAACCTTTTAGAAAGTTGATATCCCTGGGCTTAAATTAGCTGATAAACATTTCCCAATTCTACTCTATGCTGAAGATGCAGTTCTCTCATTGTCGTCTGTAGGCATGAAGCAGACATTAAGAACCTTGGCATCTTACTGTAATGAGGAACAATTAGTTAACTATGAAAAAATATATGGTTTTAGGTTTTTTCCCAACAAAGGAGAGAGGCATAAGTGGACAATCAATTCTCATGAATTCGAGCAAGTCGGGTGTTTTAAATATCAGGCTTTAGGAAATTAATAAGTAAATTATGCCAGTTCTACAGACCAAAATAGTGCAGCTGCAAAAACAAAATTTTATAGGCAATAGGAGGTAAATTGGATTTTAGTATCAATCAAACTATTTATGGCTAAAATAGTTGCCAAACTATTATATAGGATACAACTTGGCATATCTATAAATCTAAGGGCTTATGAAAGCAGTCAAATTTCCTTACAAGTTTTTCAGTACCCCAACATGTACCCCTAATGCAGTGATTGAGACTTGAAACCAAAATGCCAAGGATTAAGGCTCAGGCCTGGACCAGGATTCTAGTCGCAGGGTTCAGAACCATGTTTGACCATACAAGCCTGTTGCTTCTGGTGTTGTCAGATAGCTACCAATCTCATTGACACCATACCTGTGTGGAAGAAGTTTGCAGTTTTGGCCTCTCCTCTGAATATTTAGGCCAATTAACCCTTGAAGTTGCCAAATCAATAATAAAAGTAAGAATTAGGTACAGTGATTGCAAACTAATATCACCAGTGCACCTGAATTCTATTCCCCAAATGCTAGGTAGCCACATCACTCTTCTTCAGGTTATCTATATGATCTTACCCTAAGCCAGTGATGGCGAACCTTTTAGAGACCGAGTGCCCAAACTGCAACCCAAAACCCACTTACGTATCGTCAGGTACCGGCTGGGCGTGGCCCATTGGGGTGTGCATGGCTGCGGTGATAATGGCAGACTGGGTGGAACTAAAAAGTTCAATCAATTCCAACTTTGCGAGATCTTTTTTTTTCCTGCGAGAAGTTGAAATTTATTGATTGAGTGAACCTTTTTTTTTTTGCACACGGCGACGGAGGCCTAAAGCGAAAAGGTTTTATAAAACCCAGCTGAAGGCCTAGGACTGGGCCGATGGCGCGTGTGCCCACAGAGAGGGCTCTGCATGCCACCTGTGGCACGCGTGCCATAGTTCGCCATCACAGCCCTAAGCAGATATAGATGGGCCCTTTTCAAAGCCTACCTTGATCCCCTTCCTTCAGCACTGTTGCAGGAATATTTCGTGGAACTCCTTATATTGTATACAGAGACTTTGTTCTTATGGATCCAGGGACATAGAAGCTCTTGCCCCTATCCTCGTACAGTGTCCTTTTTATAATGGCCCAAAATATGCTTTGATCTCCCTAATTATTTATAAAATTGAGGGTCATACTGATAAAAGTTATAGGTTTTTTACTTTTTAAGGGATGCTAATACTACACTCACTCAAACTGTGAGAGGGATCTCGCAGTCTTAATAGACAATCACTTCAATATGAGCCAGCAGTGTGCTGCAGCTGCCAAAAAAGCCAACACAGTGCTAGGCTGCATTAACAGAGGATAGAATCAAGATCAAGTGAAGTACTAATACCACTTTACAATGCCTTGGTAAGGCCACACCTGGAATACTGCATCCAGTTTTGGTCACCACGATGTAAAAAAGATGTCGAGACTCTAGAAAGGGTACAGAGAAGAGCAACAAAGATGATTAGGGGGCTGGAGGCTAAAACATATAGGGAATGGTTGCTGGAGTTGGGTATGTGTAGTTTAATGAAGAGAAGGGTGAGGGGTGACATGATAGCAGTGTTCCAATATCTCAGGGGCTGCCACAAAGAAGAGGGAGTCAAGCTATTCTCCAAAGCACCTGAAAGCAGGACAAGAAGCAACGGATGGAAACTAGTCAAGGACAGAAGCAACCTAGAACTAAGGAGAAACTTCCTGACAGTTAGAACAATTAACCAGTGGAACAACCTGCCTCCAGAAGTGGTGAATGCTCCAACACTGGAAGTTTTTAAGAAGAGACTGGACAGCCATTTGCCTGAAATGGTGTAAGGTTTCCTGCCTGAGCAGGGGGTTGGACTAGATGACCTCCAAGGTCCCTTCCAACTTTATTATTATTATTTTTATTACATACCAGGTTTTCTTATTGTTTTCTTTTCTCCTTGATAATGAATTGCTGTTTCTCTTTTCCTACTGTAAAGGCAGAAAACCATAATAAAGTGATTTGATTTGATTTGATTTGGTTCATATAAACATTATCTGTCTGTATCCCCTTCATGTTGTTTGAGAGGGTGCCCACCCTTTTGAAACAGATTTATGGAGATTGCAAAGAGGAACAGAATAAAAGAAGAGTGAAAATTACTTTTTTCTCTTTCTCCATTTAATGACCAAGAACCTCTTTTATAGGAAGATGAGGCAGATCATTATCCCATGTGGTTCATTAATTGGTAGCAAACCTTACACAAGCAACACATTGATATTTTACTTACACGATAGCATTTAGATAACTATTGCTTTGATTAGTATATTTATTGACTCTTCTACAGCAGTGTTTGATCATGAAATTGGGTCACCTCAGGATCTGGTTTTGAGGATTTACAGTTCAGTTCCTTGTGGGATTTTCAACAATCCTTATATATGACAAGTGTATACTTTACAGAAGCTTGATTTAATAAACTAAACTATCATTTTGACAGCTATCGCTTACGTATTGATTGGCAATGGCTTTTATGAGGAAGCAATACAACATTTTTCAACGATGCTTCAGGTAACTTTTCTTTTTCATGTTTTTATTAATCTTTAGTAAAAGAAAAGAGTTTCCCCAAACACACCTTCCTTGGGGAAAAGTGACAGTGGGTAATATAAATTTAATATGCAAAACAGAGGCTTTTAGGATTGAATTAGCATTTAAAATTGTAATACATTCTCATATTTGGGCAAAAGACATTATGTGCTAGAATTGCTTGTATTCAGGAGAAGAAAGCGTGGCTCAAAGAAAATTATAGGAAATATTTTTTATGGGTGAAATCCAGTGACATTTATACCTAATCCTCTGTAGTGGAGTTTGAAGATTTATTTGGAGTTACAAGGCATTTCAAATTTAGGAGGGAATGAACAAAGTCTTTTTGTTTAGGTCTCATGGAAAATGTCATATATGAATGTACAGTTGCTTCTGACATTAGGAGTACACAACCATTTAGAGTATCAAGGGTGGCATGCAGTGGTAAATGATGGCTTGTTATATACACATCCATGCATATAATGTCACTGCTGGAGTGAAAATCACAATCCTCATCAGCTGTGACACAGCTTTGATCAGCTGATTGCACAATATTTGAGATTACAGGCAGTCTTTGCTTAATGCCCACAACTGAGACAACAACTCTGTTGCTAAGCAGTGTTATTAAATGAGACATCATGTGATCATGATGGACCTACAACCTCATTTCCACTTCACTGGTTAAGCAGATCACCCATGACTGTTAAGTGAGACACCATGTATGACTTGCAGTTTTACTGCTGGCTTCTCCATTGACTTTGCTGGAAGCTGGCTGTGAAGCTCGCAAATGGCAGTCAAGTGATCCTGGGGCATTGTGACAGTTATAAAGTGCCTAAATCTTGATCACATGATTGTGGGGATACTGTGACACTTGTAACTATGAAGACCTATTGTAAAGTTACTTTTTCAACACTGTTGTAACTGAATGGTCACTAAACAGGACAGTCATTAAGTGAGAATTACCTATAATCTTGTCCAGTAACCAGAGTTTTCTAGAAGAAATACAAGGTCATTTAAATCACTAAAAGCTATATCTGCAATAATTTATTACTGTCTTATATGTTGTTATGTTAATAGCACAGGAAAGTTATGAAAATAAGTTGTTGTGAAAGCAAAGCTAATTGTAACACTATGAGCAAAAGCTGCAAGTAGTTCTGGACCCATGTGCATCAACCTGTAAGTGGAGATTTCATGGGGCTTTTTTCCCTAGATTGTGTTAAACTTCTTAATTATAGAATTTAGTGCTAAAATATATGCCTAACAGTCGTCTAAAGTCTATTTTACTTTGCGGAGCATAGGAACAGCCAGAGCTCATCAGTGCAATTTATGGGCAAGGGATAGCATATGGAAAGAAAAGGCAAGATGTAAGTATTTAATATATTTAAGGCAGCTGACAACAATTGCAGTACATTTTCTTGGAAGTGTGTAAACTTTTGTGAATTCAAAATGTTTGAAAGCTCGAAATGGATCATTCTGTGCTTATTAGAAATATTCTGATATTTCCAACTGTTCTGGGAGTGTTCCAAACGCTAAGCTCTTGTTTTGCTCAGCAACACTGCAAGTCTGGCCACAATGGATATTTCAGACTTGGAACTCGGTGTTTCAGGCTCAACTTAGTTCAGAGTCAAGGGTTTTATGAAGCACTGCATGAAATGACTTAACGTACATGCAGCAGCAGATCCAGAAGAGGGACAGTTCTGCTGAAATCCTTGGGGAAAAGCCTCTTTTTTGTTTTGCTTGTAAATGGCCTGGGCCGATATCTAAATTTTGAAGATCAAGATTTAGAACAACCTCATTGCACTTTGCAAGATTGCATTCCCCTGAGGCAAGATCGGCCCTGACTTTGTTGGCTTTCCAGGAGAGCCTGGAGAAATGGCCTTGTCATCTGGCCTTGGGGAATCCAGTGATCTTGTTGGGGAATCTGGTAAGTGCTTGTACTGTTAGAAAAATGAATGGTGTTCTCCTGCAGATTATGTTTTTATGGTTTTAATATTTTGTTTTTAATTATTTTTTTGGTTAAGCTTGTATTTTTTTGTCTGGATTTTGATAACTTTGTAAGCTGCCCAGAATCACAGCAGTTGTAAATTTAATAAATAAATCCTGAATCAGTATAATTTCAAATTTATGTGGTAAGTACTCTCTGTTGATCAATATTGAATTAACATCAAGGCTTTAAATAAAGTAGGATGAATTAGAAAAAAAAGGGAGACTGTAAAATACTTCAAAAATATTTGCATTTGTGATTTTTTTAGGAGTCCAAAAGAAAATGCAGCATGCTTTCAGGTTACAGCTCTGTAACTCTGTGTGAAAAGATGGTCTTTTGACCTGGTGAAGAGGGGCATCCTCTGCTGCCTTGAATTTGAAACTGGCATGGCATTGCTGTAGAAACAGCCATATTTTTATGCACTCTTTTTCTTTTAGCAAAACCAAAATCATTATTCACCTCAGCTTCTGATTTCAAAGTATATAGGACATTCTGTTAGAAATGGCCCAGTGAGCCCAGGAGTTCCAATTTTGTAATCAAAGACTTAGTTGGAAGCAACACTACTTTCATCTCCAAAATGTTGTTGAGAATGAACATAAAGAACAATTTTAATAGATCATTGAGCTAATATTTGTTGTATAGAAAGCTCCTTTCATTAACTTACATATGAAAGCAGTTAGTTTGATGCTTTTGGGGTTGTTCATTCTAAACCTTCTGAACCTAACTTCACTTTAATTAAAATAAATATATCAAAGCTTATATTCATTATTTTCCAGGATATTAAAAATGCCGAGCTTGCTTTGTTTGAACTAAACAGAGTAATTAATCTGGCACCAGATCATCCTGAAGTGTTTGAACAACGTGCAGAGGTACTTTTCCCTTTTTAAAATAATCTGATATCTATATTTTTTCTCATTTTTAATTTATTGAAAGTTCTTTATTGTTGAAATTATCTTAAAGGCAATGTAACTTCTGTGTGCATTTTATACGATCTATATAATTCAAAGGATAATAGTAATAAGCTTTGTTATACAGTACTGTATACAACTATCAATCTATTAAGAATAGTTACAGTTATTTGGGTGAAAAATAGGCAGAGTCTGAGGACAGAGAAGGTAGAAACCAGCTAAAGTTAGTTTTCTCCCACTATTAACCTTAAATACATTAAACCAGACATATCAAACTCATGACATCACATGACATCGCACTACGTATTGGAACTTTTTTCCCATTGCCGGCAATGGGGTGGGTGCGGTTTCCTGGTGACACGTCTAGCCCACGGGCCAGCAGTTTGACACCCCTGCATTAAACAGTGTACTATAATTACCTTGCAGCTGAGTATACTGAGGTGTATAGTCTACCTTGGTATTTATTAGATATTTAAAACTATTGTAGTCTTGTATCTCTCAGCTTTTTACAGAAATAACATAGACAATATCACAGTATCAACTAAAATAGTGAAACCTTAAAAAAACATTTAGGAGAGTATGTTAATAGGTCAGTGCTGGGAGAAAACCATTCTTTACCTCCATTCCGATTCTTCAATTAACCCAGATTGAACTTGCCTCAAACTGATTATGACCAAAAAAAAAAGGTTCGATTGTTACTTTGGGACTTTGAGCTTAGATGTATTACAAATCTGATAATAAATACAAAATAAACAGGGACTTCTAAACTGCTGGAACACAAGAGTAACCTCTTGGTCTCTTTTCGTTAAAATATGAAACAGGAATCATGGTGCTATCCTGTAAAGAAGTAAACTCTTGCTTTTAGCTTTGTCATTAGGAATCACTGTTTGCTCAGTATTTTAAAATGACAACATAAAATTTTATTAACAAACAGATATGTCCTTGAAAACTTGGCTCTTTGAGCTGTTTGGCCCAGACTGAGGGGTTTTAATTTAATTTAATTTAATTGGGTTTTAGTTTTAATTTCAGGGACTGGAATTTAATTAATAGTTTTAACTGATTTTAATTTTTGTATGCTATGTTTTTTAATTTTCCCTGTAAACTGCCCTGAGTCCTACGGGAATAGGGCGGTATATAAATTTAAATAATAAATAAATAATAAGTAACACAGAGGAGCTATTCTGGGGCTGGAGGAACCAGGCAGAAAGTTCCTCCTGCTTGGCTTAGTCCAGGGGTCTCCAAACTTGGCCCTTTTATGACTTGTGGACTTCAACTCCCAGAATTCCTTAGCCAGGCATGCTGGCCGAGGAATTCTGGGAGTTGAAGTCCACAAGTCATAAAAGGGCCAAGTTTGAAAACCCCTGGCTTAGTCTATGAAGAATCCGGCATGAGAGTAGAAAGTGCATTCAATAAGCAGTACTGTTGCTGAGGGGGAAAAAAGACTGAAAGACTAATTGTTTAGGAGTAGAAGTTCTGCATTTATATAATAGTGACAATTTGATTGGGCAGAGGGGGTAGTGGTTAGGGGTGGTGGTGATGTATTTGGAATCTAGCAGGCAAGAGTGACCAGCCAATTATCTTTATTTATTTTTTAAAAGTTATTTTTATCCTGCCTTTATTATTTTAATTATGTATTTTTATAAATAAGGTGGTGAATATACACAGTACTCCTTCCTCCATCTATTTCCCCCCGAACAGTAACTCTGTTTGGAAGGTTGGGTTGAGAGAAAGTGACTGGCTCTAAGTTACCCAGCGTCTTCTACTTTCTAGCTTAGTGCCGCAACCACTAGACCAAACTGGCACTCTCAATAAAAGATCTCCTTTGATTAAATAGGAACACTTTCATCTGTCCTGTTCTTTGATGATACCAAAATTGTAAACTGGAAAACCAATTTAATTAGAAATATTGTGTAAACAAACCAGCCTTCAAAGAGCATGTAACTATAATTTCTTTTTATGTGTCTGTGTTTATGAAATTGTGTTTGACAAATGCAGCATGTTTTACAATTTTTGTATACCTGGGTTTGCAGTATTTTGAACAGAAAGAAATACATCATTTCAAAATAGCCCCAAATCACTGTCTAACACAGACATGTCAAACTTGCGTCATCACGTGACGTCGCGCGATGTATCGGAACTTTTTCCCATTGCCGACAATGGGATGGGCGCGGTTTCTCCATGACACTCCGGCCCGCGGGCCGGCAGTTTGACACCCCTGGTCTAACACTAAGTATCCTTCTTTTTAGATGGGGAAATAAATAAATAGCCTTGTTTTAGAAAGGGAAATAATAATTTCTGTCTCTCACTGCAGAGTTAAAGGATTATTTGAATATTACTTGTGTTCTTTGACTGGATGGAAAGATGGAACTAAAGGAAGAAGTTAGCACTGTTGAGAAGTTAGCATTTCAGAAAGGTTGTTCAGGTCCAAGTTTTATTCCCAGTGAACTAGTTCAGTGTTGGCTCTGACAAAGTGACTTGTGTCTATCAGGGCTCATACAACCTTCAGTAGACTTTCACATCTGCTATTCCATCGTTCTTCTGCTGCCATTTTACCAGCGAAGATTAGTAAGATTTTGCTAGTGTCCTCATCACTGTCTGGAGAGCTTTGGTATGATACACTTTTTCTGGCCTGTGCAACAATCTCAGCTATAAAGTTGTCTCTCATGGTGTTTGCTGGTGCTGGTTGGCTGCTGGTCTTAGATGATACTACTGCTGCCACTTGCTCACCCACCTAGGCCACTGGAGAGTTGCCACAATTGATGCTATCCAGTGCTTAATCTTTTGAGCTGGAGGGAGAAAAATCTTCCATTTGGCCATTAAGTGAGGTGAATGATAATCATGATGATCCTTTGCTTTGTTTTGGTGTCTCTGTCTCTTGTCGGTTTAGTTTTGTTCAGATATCTGGCCTATCTCCATCTCCAAGTGAGGGATTTTCCAATATCGCATGGCCTCTTGGCTAAGGCCTATTTTTGACAAACTGATCAATGAAATGGTGATTGTCAAAGCTGTTTCATTTGATCACCTGCTATTTTGTAATGCTGGCTTTTTCGATTTTTTCCCCTTGCCTTTTGGGGGTGTTTGCTCTCATCCTTAACATGGAACCTAGAGATTTTACTAGTTTTTCCTGGTAAGATGAAAGATTGACTGAGGAGCTTCCTCCATAGGTCAGAAGGAAGTCTACCTGCCTTCTAACTAGAAAAGGTGCCATTAGCTATTGCTGTAGGCTCCATTTTTCAATATCCAGAAAGATGCTTCATGATTAAACCCAAGTACCAATCCTTGCTAAAATATTCTTTTGGATTTATAGATACTGTCATCTTTGGGTCGAATTAGTGAAGCACTGACTGATATCACTAAAGCTATTCAGCTGAAACGCTCAGCGCAGCTTTATCGACACAGAGGTATTCTTTACTTCATATCTGAGGTAAGACTTCAGTCCCTCATAGTGACTTCAGTATGAGCATTAAGTATCCAGTCATGTGAAAAAACTTTACTTTAGGCTCAGTGTGTTTTTGGAATGTATCCTTAGGGATTTTCTTGAATGCGGAGGCCTCCCCCCTGGAGTCCGCAACTGCAGCAGCTATTTTTATTTACTTGACACTCCCTCCCCCAGATGCCTCTGTTTGAATTTTCATTCTTCTCCTGATATACCTCTGCTACAGCCAAACATTTAACAATATTATGATAATCATAACATTAGGAAATGTTGTTCAAAAAGTAAGACAGCTCTTCCGTTCTTCCTGCCTTCCATGACGCACCTCTTCCAGTAAGATTAGCTCCTGGAGGCTTAATGTGAGTCTGCTTGTAAAAATGGGTTATGAAGGTTGGGAGAATCAACCCAGTCCTTGAGGGAAACTGTATAGAACAAATGCTTAATGCTGTGACATCTTTTTTTAAAAAATATTATTTTAGTTACTTATTTAAGGCATTTATATACTGCCTCTATAAAAAAATATTCAAATCTGCTTACATTTTTGTACTCAAAGAGAACATAAATATATCAGTTTTGGTGTTCAAAAAAACTTGATGAATTAGGTCTCAGTATTTTAAACATTTAAGGAATAACTGGTACCTTTAGGTGTTGGAATGAAGTCATTCCCACAAAATGTCTTTGTTATTAGTGTAAATGCTATAAATGCAGATAGCTTTCCCCCCCCGATCTTATTTATTAGATTAAGTTGGACAATCTGTTTTCATGCACATTTTTTTCACAACAGTTCCTGCTACATTCCAGTGGTTTTTATTAGGAAAAAAGCCTTACAGAATTCAGCAGGTCTTTACATTAAGAAAATCTAATTTAATTTTGCCTAGTTGGTGTGTGATTGGTAGTTGTGCTTGTTTTATGAATTAATATTGTGTAAGTCATAATATAAGTATTACATGATATATTTTGGATTGGCTCTAGAATTTTTCTCTATCTGATGAAAGCCATTTTTTCTGCAATAGGACTATGCAACAGCCAATGAGGATTTTCAAAACTCTCTTGAGTTGAACAAAAACCAACCTGTTGTTATGCTTTACAAAGGTTTATCCTTCTTTCATAGGGGGCTTCTAAAGGTATGGAATTCCTATCCTATGTTTTCACAAATGCAAAAAGTTGCAATTATACTACTCAGGTGGGTTTGATTGGGGATGGTTGGGGTAGAAAAATAAACAGACAAACAGACCTGTTTTTATATGTAGTCATACCAATGCTTAATTTAGTCCATTGTTGTTGTTTTTTCCCAAAAATCAGTGGCTGAATAACATTACTAAGGCATAATCTGGTTTATTTGGCTTTGCCTTAGTAATACATAAGGACCAGATTACAATAACATTTTTCAACATCAGGATTAACACAAACTATGACAGTCTATATCAGCCCAATTCTTGTTTCTTCCAAGTATTTTCCTAATGTTTCTTGAGTTCATATATCCTGGAAATCCTAGGGCTGAACCTGGAACTTCATGTTTCCCAGTGCATATTCTCATCTTGAACTCTGTCTCTTGTACTGAATTATTATCTGTATTCATCTTTGCAAATTTATCTGAGGATAAAGAATGCTTGTTATCATTTATAGGAATATTTTAATGTCACTTATTTTTGTCATTTGTCACTTAACTTGGTCTAGACCAGGGGTAGGCAACCTCGGCTCTTTTATGACTCATGGACTTCAACTCCCAGAATTCCTGAGTCAGCTGACTCAAGAATTCTAGGAATTGAAGTCCGTGAGTCATAAAAGAGCCAAGGTTGCCTACCCCTGGTCTAGACCAGTGATGGTGAACCTTTTAGAGACTGAGTGCCCAAACTGCAACCCCAAACCCACTTATGTATCGTCGGGTGCCGGGTGGGTGTGGCCCATTGGGTGGGCATGGCCCATTGGGTGGGCATGGCTGCAGTGGTAACGGCAGACTGGGTGGCACTAAAAAGTTCCATCAATCAATCCCAACTTTGTGAGATCTTTTCCCCCCCCCCCCGCATTTTTTGCACATGGTGGCAGAGGCCTAAAGCGAAAAGGTTTTACAAAACCCAGCTGAAGGGCTAGGACTGGGGTGACGATGCATGTGCCCACAGAGGCGGCTTGCATGCCACCTGTGGCACGCGTGCCAGAGGTTCGCCACCACGGGTAGACTTTTATTTTGATTTCTGTTTTCTGTTAACCGATTATTGTAATGTCCTCAGTATCTTTCCTCTTTACAAACCACTGAAACCTCTGTCACTGAACAAGCTGATTAAAGGCAGGCTGCCTTATTTTTCTTCACTGTAATTAATGAGCCTGAAAATGCTTTCATTAGTCCTGGCTATCCTGCTTTATATTTAACTATATTACTTGCAGCATGGTTGCAAATTAAGATGGAAGACATTTCAAATTTCAATAATTATTTCAATTTGTGCCCGAGATTTATTATACCATTTTTTTTAAAAAGGCCCAAGTTGTCATCCCTATTTTTGTGCCTGAGATACGCCGTTAAAGTATTTCTGACAGATAAATTTAGAAGTCTGTATCTTTTTATCAATTAGCTGTTGTCTAATTTTAGTTCTTTGTTAAGTTTGCCATGTGGTTGCTAGACGCTAGTCTTGTAATGTGCCTTATAGTGCTTGCATGATATAGCTTCACACAGGTTCTAAAAGAACAAATATTTTGAAATGTTTTGCTTTATATTAAAACTAATTTGTATGTAGTCTATAACAGGAATCATAATCTTCCTAATAATTCCTGTCAGTAAGTCATTGTCCAGATCTTTCATCCAATATGTATATACTCATTCTAAAAGGTGAATAGAAGTAATGGAAGTAGTTCAGTTTTGTGCTTTTCACAGGAAGCTATTGACATATTTAAAGAAGTCCTGAAGCAGAAATCAGATTTCATAGATGCCTATAAAAGTCTGGGCCAGTAAGTCATTGTCCAGATCTTTCATCCCATATGTATATACTCATTCTAAAAGGTGAATAGAAGTAATGGAAGTAGTTCAGTTTTGTGCTTTTCACAGGAAGCTATTGACATATTTAAAGAAGTCCTGAAGCAGAAATCAGATTTCATAGATGCCTATAAAAGTCTGGGCCAGGCTTATCGGTAAGCAGCTTCAAAATTCTCTTAACTTTAATGTTTTTCTATCAAATATGCATAGTGCAAAACCCCCCACAAATAAACAAACAAGCCAATAAAACATTCACAAATTGGATTTATAGAAAGGGACATTTTTTGAGCAAGGGTGCAAAGCTTGCTAGATGTCTCAAATATTATAGTAGCTTTTCTGTCAAACATTTTGTCATAAACCTATAACTTACCTTTAATAATCATAATATGGATTACTTTAAGTCCTATTTTAATAAATCTCATTTTAAAGATTTACTGGATAAGAGTACTAATTTGCTGTTGCTTTTTTATCTAATTGCTCAATAAAATAATTAGAGAACTCGGTAACTTTGAAGCCGCAGCGGAGAATTTTCAGAAGGCATTGATGCTTAATCAAAATCATGTCCAGACAATACAACTGAAGGGCAATACGTTTTATCATCATGGAAATTTGGACGAAGCCTTGAAAAACTTTAAGGTAAACACTGGCAAAATTGGAGTATGTTAGGAAAGTTCTGTCATGTTTGTTTATAACATCTCTCTGGAGAAGCTGCAAAAAAACAACATTGAGGTTATCCTGTATTCGACTCATAATCAATCTGGCTGCAGCTACTGGTGCATCTCCAAAGGCATCTTCATAGAGAATGCATCACGGTAGTCTAGCCAAGTAGTGATCAAGTGTGAGTTACTGCTATCAAGGCATCTTAGTCTACTTGGAGCTAAAAGTGATGTACAAGGCGGAACTGGGCAAGGGCTTTTCTAGCCATGGCTTCATTCTGCCAGGTAAGAAAGAGCTGTGGTTCCAAAAGAACCCCAAGTCAGAAATAACCTCTTTCAAAGGGAGAGCAACCCTACCAGGACCAATGCCACCAGATTGCCCAGATGTTTATTGACAGATAACAAATCTTTCTGGGTAGGAACTCAGTTTGTTTTATTTCATCCAAGACCCTGATAGACTCCAGGCACCGATTTGGCATTTCTACACCCTATGTAGCTCGGCCTGGACTGGGGAAGCATAACCCAATTCCTAAATGCCACTCCAACTCCAACCTGCCCTGCCCCAGAGTGTGGAGACTTAACAGAGAAGGTGTGCCTCCATATCCATATTCTCTTTCCCTTTGTATGGGTAGTCTATGCATGAAGGGGAGAAATGATGGGACCTCCATCATTTCTCCCCTTCATCCATAGACCATGCATGTTCTGCCTGGAGGAGATACTCCTTAAGGTACCCTGGAGCCAAGCGACTTACAATTACGTATAAAAAACTTAATGAACAGAAATAGCTGTTGAAATAGTTTCTTGGAGGAAAAAAAAACTTTAAAAAAAATCTGAGAAATTGAACTTGATGGATTTGAACTGTTACTCGTGTCTTAGATTTATGTTCCCTTTTCATTGTTCTAGAGGTGTCTTCAAATAGAGCCATATAATGAAGCATGTCAGTACATGAAAGGACTCAGTCATGTTGCAATGGGCCAATTTTATGAAGGAATCAAAGCTCAGACTAAAGTTATGCTAAATGATCCCTTACCTGGTCAAACAGCCAGTACAGAATATCTAAAAGTGAAATACCTTAGGGGTAAGTTGCTGATAACAATATAATTAATGTTTTCACACAATTCTCTGTATACTTAAATACTGGATTTTGTGGACACTTTTTGAAAAGAAAAGATATTCCTTGTTTGCCTCAGCGATCTAGTTACAGTTTTATGTTTGTATTTTATTTTACTTGAAATATCAATGGTTTAATTACTTTGTCAACTGAACAGATTTCTGGTCAGTGACTGTAATAAAGGAGTAAACTAGCTGAGAAATGAAATCATCTTCTGGCCAGTTTTTAAATATTTTCTCCATTTATTGGATGTTTTACTTAGAAATTTGTATTACTGCAATTATTCAACTTTTTTATTTCAAAGACTGAGTGACTGACAAAACCTCCAAAGCAGATAAAACAATTTAAGACAATTGAAATTATTAACATAGATGAAAAGAAGCTAAAACATGTTTAAAAGCTTGACTATAGAAGTACATTTTGAGTGGAGAACCACCACTAGTAACTATGTGATCTTCACAAATCATGCAAGGGATTAGTTGCTTGCCAACTGTGTAAAACTGTCTGCCACTTTGAAAAATAACAGTTCTATTGTTTGGGGAAAATGTCCAGATATGGCATAAAATATTAATAAAACGAGTATGAACTATATTGCTTTACTTTAATTTTCTTTTGAGGGGTAGGGGGATACATCAACTGAATTTCATATGGAGGTATTTTGGAGAATTTATTAGGTAAAATGTATCTTATTTTCTCCACAGAATATTCTCGCTATCTCCATGCACATCTTGATATTCCAGTTACAGAATACAACATAGATGCAGATCTTCCTGGAAAGTTTAAAGATCATTGGGTCAAGAATCTTCCTTTTTTGATAGAAGACTATGAAGAACAGCCTGGCCTACAACCAAATATAAAGTGAGTGACTAAAGTGCTATTTTCTTACCAGGCTATGCTGAAAATGTTTAAATGTTTAATTTAGAGCAACTGGTGTATGTCTTTATGCATGCTTTAAAAAAAACTTGTAGAATTCCATGGTTTTCTGTTTCATGTAAAATCTAGGAAGAATTTGAAATGTTCTTTTTTTTTCAGTCTTGCTCAATTTAATACAATTTTACAAAAGCAATAGTAGCTGCGATTCCTTGTTTCCAAAATAAGTTGTGTCAATAACTTTAGAGATTCAGAACATAAAACTATGAAAAATTGATTTTGCAGTCATTTATTGAACAAACAACAGAAAATGGCATTTTCTTCTGTGGAAAAAATGAGTACACTCTTAGTCTTAATGCTGGAATTTCCCCCTTTGGCAAAAACAACTCCAATTGGCGTTTCTTATAACTATCTACAGCAGTGTTTCTGGGAGTTGAAGTCCAGACATCTTCAAGCTGCCAAGGTTGTGAAACAATGGTCTACAGCAGACATGTCAAACACAAGGCCCGGGGGCCGGATGCGGCCCGCAAAGTGGTTTCATGCGGCCCACGAAGCCATCCTGGAAACAGTGAGGGAATGGCCCCCACTGCCTTGGCCCTGGCCCAGAGACCCTCCTTCTGCCAGAGACCCTCAGACCTGTCCCACTCCTGCCCAGGCCCCCATAGGCACCTTGATGCGAACGGTGTAGAGCTGGCCACGCCCACCCAGTAGGCCATACGCACTCTAGCCACACCCACCCAGCAGGCCATATGCACTCTAGCCACGCCCACTCAGTAGGCCACGCCCACCCTGGCCACACCCACCCGGCCCCCTGAGGGCAACCGCAATGCTGATGCGGCCCTCAGTGAAATTGAGTTTGACACCCCTGGTCTACAGTCTCTGGAATTGACTGGGAGGAATTTTGTAAGCTACGTGATATTTGAGGGGTTTCTTTCCTAGACCGCCTCTTTCAAATCACCTCGCAGCATCTTTGATTTAGGTGGAGTTAGTTTTGGCCATTTCAGAACTCACAGTTTCTTTTTTTTCTCCCCTAGACATTCCTTGGCGAATTTGCTGGAATGTTTAGGACACCTGTCATGTTGCAAGGTCCACTTTGTGTTGAGCTTCAGTCTTCTGACAGATGGTCTCAGATTATCCTCAAGCACCTTTTGCTGCAATAAAGGATTCATAGTGGATTCTATGATGGGGAGGCCCTGAAAGAGCAAAGCAGCTCCAAACTGTAACGTTTCCACTACCATGCTGTACAGTTAGTAGTTTTTCCGGTGAAATGCTCTCTCTTGTTTTCACCAAACATGTTTTTTGTACTGTGGCTAAATAAATCTACCTTTGCCTTTCTGTCCAGAGTACATTATTCCAGAAGTCCTAGTCTTTGCATAACTGAGCAGGGCAGCTTCCAGTCTTGTCTTGGTGTTCTTTCTGGGCAGCAAAGATTTCTTCTTGGCAGACCTCCAATGTAGAACTAATTTGTACAGCTTCTTTCTAATGGTAGACTTAGGTATCTTGACATCAGTAGTGAGGAGGTTTATCCATAGGATTACATAATCAAATTCTACTTAGAGACTTATTTCAGCATCTTTCCTTCTGCTCACAGGCTGAACTTGCTGGGATGACCTGACAGATTGGTGGTTATTTGAAAACCATTTTTACTTGCAGATGAAAGTTTTTGGATAGTGGAATGATTGATGTCCAGTTGTTTGGCAGTCTTTCTGTTCCCTTCCCAGACTTCTAGGCATCTACAATCTTCTTTCTGAAGACCTCAGTCTATTTGATCAAAGTATGGTGATACCACACAGTGCAAATCAAGCTAATTGTCTGAAATTTAAATGAGACAGGCTCCCCACAGATTGTTTCTAATGATTTGCATCTGATCTAGTTCACTTGATTCTAAATTTAGGTATTTTGAGGTGATAAATGTAAGGGTGTACTTACTTTCTCCACATGCAGAATTTGCATTTATATTTATTTAAATTAGTCTACACAATGTAAATGGTGCATGATACTTGTTTTATCCATGTATTAGTATTGTTGAAATGATCAAATATCCCAATGTTGTAATATATTGAAAAATCCAAACATTTCAATGGGGTATACTTTCTTTTTCACATGATTATATGTGGGTGTATATCTGTATATATATGTCTGTATACATACACACCCACAGACACACACAGGTCTATAACCTGCTGATGAAACCGTCATAGAAAACAAGCTGACGTTCTATCGTTCAGAACTTGTGAAATTGTTTTTCAAGCAGCTTCTTATCTATTGGCAGCAACATGGCATTTGAAATTTGAGGGCTTTGCATGCTTGTTGGAAGCATGTGTGGCTGTTGAAACTCCTTTAGTGTGCAGGACGAAGCAAGATCCTGTTGGTAAAGAAACAACCCCAGATAACAGTACTGAACTGTCTAGCTAGACAATTACAGTATTAATACACAGGCAGTCCCCACTTAATGACAGTAATTGGAACTGGAATTTCCATTACTAAATGACGATATGGTCTTAAAGCACAATGTCAAATGACCGCATTGCTTAGCAGCAGCAGTTCTAGCACTTCCAGTTGCTGTTGTTAAGCAAATCTTCTGATGTCATTATGTGCAACATCATGTGGTTGCCATTTGCTACCTCCTGCTGGTTTTCCCATTGACTTTGCTTGTCAGAAGCCAGCAGTGAAGGTTGCAAATGGCAGCCAAGTGACTGTGGGACGCCGCAAGGTCATAATGGCGAGCCAATCACTGAACGCCCAGATCATGATTTCATGGCCGTGGGGTCTCTGCAACCATCATTAAGTATGAAGACCAGTTGCAAATACCGCTTGTACAGCACTGTCGTAAGTTCAAATGATTGCGGAAAGAATGGCTTGGTGACAGTGGCCTTGCACCTTGTTTCTAATGTGGTTAATTCCTAATATTTACTATCTGTTTATGACTTCATAGAAACCCTCTTGACATTTAATATAAACTCTGTTATAATTTTAGAGATGTGCAGCTTCACAAATTTGAAAACTATAAGTCCTCAGTGCAAGAAATGATATGTGTAGCTAATCATTTGGGTTCATTAATGCAATATGAGACAGTTGGATTTCTTCCAAACAAGAGAATGCATAGAGGTAAGCTAGGAAAATATAATCTGACTATCATTTCTCTCGCTATGATCACAGTTGTCTATTTTAAAAACTATAAACATACTTTCTTCCAACTTGTAGTGCAGTTCATTCAGAGATTATGCAAAAATAGTATTTACAAACTGTCATTTCTATGTATCAAATCCATTTAGACAGCTATGTCCAGTGATATCCAACACCAGCTATCATTTGTTTCATTGTTTCGCTTAAATTACATTCCGAGCTGAACGTTAAATTCACTGAACACAGCAGGCCTGAGTTTCATGAAATGGTGCAATTCAGTATATGAAGAGAATAAATGTGAGTGGGCTGAACTCATGCCTACTTTGTTTGTCCTTCAGCAATGGGGCTAGCGGTGCTAGAAGTAATGCAAGCTGTACAGCGAACTTGGGTAAACTCAAAGGTGCGGATGAATGGAAAAACCAAGCTGATGCAATGGAGAGATATGTTCGACATTGCTGTGAAATGGAGACGGTAATAAAGGAGAACATTGATTAGGGATGTGCAAACTATTTGGAAAGGCGCTGTGGTGAAATGGAGCGGCGGTTACAAGGGAAGCATCTTCAGTGTAATGCACAGACATTCCTGGAAGACCAGAAATGGGCCTCACCAAACTTTTGAGAGATGTAGCGATGTTTTGCAAAGTGCCCTTCCAAACAGTTTCTACAGTCTTAAAATATATTAAATTCATACTCATGGATTTTGCTGATTGTCACCATCAGGAATTCTAGCTAAGTAGTCCTGAATTTTGTAAAAAGTAAAGAGGCAGTAGACTGAGAAAATTACCTTATCTGATCTCTGCGTGGTTTCTATTTCATTAGTTCTGGTTGGTGCACCTCAAAAAGAAATGGAAAAGATTCGGAAAAGAGACAAATTAAAGGACGATGAGATTTTCAGTCTTCTTGGGGGAAGGTTGCAGAGTTTAGAGTTCTTTAGCTTAGAGAAGGGCCATTTTAGAGGGTTATCAAATTATTCTAGAACTAGAAGCAGCAGGGTTCCGAAAACCAGTCTCAAGGAAATGGAGCTAGAGAAGTAATACCCTCATAATTGTGGGCTTCCTAGAAGTCACTAGTTACCACTGTGGAACACTGAATTTGTACTAAAATAAACTCCCGTTGGCTCCAACAAGGTTATTCATATAGGATAATACTGTTTTAGCAGTATAACAAGTTTATGCTTATGAATGCACTCAATTGAACCAACTGATTTCTCCCTTACCTGGTGCTTTTCTATGCTGAGCATGTTGGCATTTTCAGGATTTATTTAGTTCCCAGTTCTAGTTGCACCCACAGCTTGATTTCACACACACCCCTTTTGTTAGTGATGGGAAGAAGTCAAGCTAAAACCTCATTAGAAAAAACCTAAAGAAACCATTGGAGGGCAATGGAGAGGAGCTAGATGAGACATTTGGGTTTCATTCATGATTTATAGTTAGGTTGTGTTATGTCCCCAGTCATGATCAGCTGTTGATTAGCTCTATAATATTAGGCTTGAACTATTTTCCTCTCTAATTTAATCTCATACTGCCCATTCTAGAAGCTAGCTCAATATTGTAGTTGGAAAGAAGCAATAAGTGTCAAATTGGATTTGAATTGATATAACTAATTAATCTTTAATGGGATTAATACTGTGTGTCTTTGCAGGATAGCTGATCCAGACCAGCCAGTGCTATGGTTAGACCAAATACCAGCTCAAAGCCTTAGTAGAGGTTTTAATAATCACATCAATCTTATCAGGTACGATGTTTCACTAAAATCTTGTTTGCTTCAGAAGTTGTGACAGAATCATGTATTCTATGTTATGAACTTAATTCACAATATAAACATTAGGATTTTTAAACTGGCCTGACATGTTTTTGTTTTACTATATTTTATTATTTAATATATTGTAAAACAAAATATACTCCCTCCCTTTCTCCAGAGGATCAAGAGGTACAATAACTACTGTACGTTACTCTGGAGTCAAATAAATAATCCTCATGTATTTCGAAAGTGCTTTCTACTCCCAAATGAGGTTGTAATTTTTCCTATATCGAAACCTGGAGTAGCTCCTAAAATAGTAATAGTATCTCTATAGAATAATGCACCAACAGGTCCTCGCCATGCTAAGAATAATTTCATCATTGTATGTCCCCACCTCTCCTCCAAAACGAAACAGGAGTCCATGCTGGAGAATCCCCGAAGAAGTGCAGGCAGGAAAGCACAGGCTACACTATAGTCAATTACAAGTGTTTGGACTGAGGTTTATATACATAGGCTGGCAAACCTTTCCTAGAATGGGAAGTATTTGCTTTCACTAGCTTTGCTTATTTGGGGGAATAGTTTGAAGGAGAACAGGAAATTTTTGCATCTTGTAAGTATAATCCATCTAGTACAAAAAAAACTATCTCACATCCCATGACTATGTAGAACTATTGCTTATGGGTGATCTAAACTAATTTCATTTATCGGGTATAATAAAATGCTTCTGTCTTGATAGTCTACAAGTTTAATCTGGTTTTATGATGTTTCAGAAAGATACCTTTTCAGTTGCCTGCACTGAGTGGCTATGAAGTTTAGCCATTCTGATGCTGAATACCTTTCATCTTTGATTCTGAGTGGAGCAGTGCTACCTTTCAGTGGAGGGGGGGGAAGGAGATTACTTGTGGTTTGGCCATGAGTTATAGAGTATATGGACAGAAGGATTTTGCTCCCTGAATGTTTGCTGTTTTTACTGCTGTGATTATATTGTACAGTATTTTAATTTATAAAACTTTCCAGAGTCACCTGGAATGGAGTAGCATCATTCTGAAAATAAATAAATCTCCTCCTCCTCTTCATTATTATTATTATTATTATTATTATTATTATTATTATTATTATTATTATTATTATTATCTTGTAATAAATAAACAGTATACCTGTGTTTTGAAAAATCCAGCTTCCAGTGAATTTTCTAGATTCTGGCATTTTTTGGGAATTCTTTATGTTCTTGTGTAATGCCATATAACCATACAGCATGGCAACCAATGGAGAAACATTTGAAGTGAAAGGCTCAGTGAACTGTAGATTCATTTTAGATTACCCTGTTCACTGAGTTTGAAGTGGTCTCATATATTAAGAGTTGAGTACATGAGTTTTTTTTTGGGGGGGGCAGGAGTAATCTTTCAATTATCTGTAGAGCATCTTGGTTGAACTTCAAATTGTGATCTGTCAATCAAGGGGGTTAGGGTTAGGGTTTATTAGGATTGGTTCTTTCAAGATAACTTGAAAACTGTTCAGAAATTAAATAGCTTAATGTTGTTCACACTGTTTAGAATTCAAATGCTACATTATTAAAATATATTACCTAGGAGTAAAGCTCATTGCAAAAGAGACTTCTCTTATAAATTAAATGCTGTTAATGATTATGTATAACTAGCGTTTATATTGCAAATGTAATATACATGAAGAATAAATTTACATTCTTTCATTTTATGAATTTGATAATTTATAATATAATTGTCATAATTTTCTCCTCTTACCATATTACTGTACACCCTTGATTCATATGTGGTGATGATTAAGAATACACTAAAAGTGAGTTTTGTAATATGCAATGTAGTTTATTGTTCATATACTCTAGATTTTATAGCAAGTACCATAGGTATTGGGGGGAAAAACCTCGAGAGCACAGTTTATAATGACAGTGTTATATCTAAAAATTGTGCATATCCTTTAATTATTCATGTATGAATATTATCTCTTTAATCTCTCTTTAATATCCATTTTTAAAAATATTTGTATCTACAGGGGCCAGGTTATTAACATGAGATACACAGACTATTTTGACAAGATACTTCATTTTATCAAAGACAGGATCCTTGTTTATCATAGGTACACATTATTTTTTTCTTGTAATTTTATAGTAATTCTTGTTATTTATAGAACATTTCAAGATGAGATGCCGTATATGTGTATATATGAATACATGTATTCTGTCTGTATGTTTACAATCTGAATAAAGTGAGATAAATATGAAAAAAAGCAAACTGTTAAGAGAGCAAAGACTTAGTTGTAAGAGCACATATGCAAATATAAGGACTCAGTGAATTTTAGACAATGGGGTAAAAAGAGAGAGATAAAAGAACAGGATAGAAAATGAAAAAAATTATTCTGAGATTGGCCAAAAAGAAAAGACCACCTAAATAACGTATATGGAAAAATATGGAGAAAAATTAAGGAATGCAAGAACTGTGTATTAAAAAAGTGTACAAAACTGTTTTAGTAATAAAAATCTGATAATCTGAGAACTATTTTATGACCTATCCTGTTTCCATGCTTAATAAATAGAATCTAACGATGAAATATTTAACCGAAATTGTGCTAAAATCTATTTTAGTGCTAATAACCATAAAGAACTATTGGAAGTTCGTGAAGCATTGGAGCAGGTACATAAGGTAGAAGATCTTCTTCCAATTATGAAGGTATTTTTTCTCTTTAACCTGTTTTTATTAATATTAGACATTAGGTCAAACATTATAGTGTAGAAATTAAAAATTAAAACTTACCCATAATGTTATAATTAAATTGTCATATTATCTCATATTGGCTGTGTTTTGAATTTGGTTTTGTATTATAACAGCCGAGGGAAAGAAGATGCATGAATCTCATCTTCCTACAAAGTACTGTAATATAAAAGGCCAAATTCTGAGGCAAGATTTTGTACATCATGTTATGGAGAGTTGGGTTGCCAAATATATCTAGGATTATATTGAAAATAAAATTAGAAGCAGATAGATATTATTGTCAAGCCATCCTTTTCCTCCAGAATTCATTTAAATTGGATGTCAATATTCTTAGCATCATGACTTAATATTTATAATCTGTTTTTAACTTGTATATCATTAACGTTACCTCTTTTGACTGGTATTTTTTGGCTTTATATCAGTGTTTCTCAACCTCAGCAAGTTCAGATGTAATATACAGTAGTTATCACATTTTTTATTTACTATAAAGTGCAACTTTCAGATGTGTGGACTTCCAGTTCCACACATCTGAAAGTTCTGCTTTATAGTAATAAGAAATGTGACAACTACTGTATATTACAAATAATTGTTTAACTGATCCATCGTGATTTTTTTATTAAAAAACCCAGACATTTTCTTGGAAGAAAGAAATCACTTCTAAAACTTACGTGGGAACGTTCAGATAGAACTGCAAATAAATTTGATGAATAAATAAATATATGCGTCTGTACCCGTTTGAACTGACAACATAATACATACATAGGATGGAAGGGCCAGAAAGTGGGGATGAAATCCAAACTGAATGGGATCGTTTATTTTCTTTTCTCTTTACTTCTTCTTAGGTAGCAATTTCTCTTGCTAGAAGTCACTTGCAGGGTGTCTTTAAATGAGGTTTACAGCCATTAATTATATCTTGTCTCGGATGATTCTAGTCCTAATGTAGGAAAGTCTTTGCTCTCTTAAATAGCTCTGGAATAGGAAGTGAAAATCTTCTAGCACTGAGAGGATGCATCAGCTAGAGAAATAAATCCTGTCCTTTTGGGATTGTTGTAATTTACATTGTGTAATATCAAAACATTTCAGCCTGTTTTGAACATTTCTTTTGGCATTTTTAAAGCAGCTTAATAGTAAAACAAGAGATGGTTTTACCATCCACACCAAAGTCCCAAGCCTCAAAAATCCAGGAAAGGAATATGATGGATTTACTATTACTTTAACAGGAGACAGGTAATTTATGTCTTTCTTTTATGTTATGACAGATCTTTATTATAATTAGCATGTCAACCAATTGAAGCCTGGGTTTCAGAGACTAGAGGGGTTACAAAGATCCTAAAATAACTTAATCATTTGCCTGTGAAGCTGGATTTTCTGAACATTAAATAGTTTACAATCAGATAAATTGCCTTTTAGCATTTTATCCAAGTCTGACATTGTCAGGAGGCCACTGTCCATTCAACTTCTCGTTTATGCATGAGAATTGTGTGAACTAGATATTATCTACAGTTCTTTTTAATGTTCCTATTCAACGAATGGATCTGAACCTATAAAAAACATTTTTTATTATCTACTATGTGTTCATTGGTATATAGCAGGGTAGATTGCTGATAGAAAATGGTTATAAGTTAGCATTTAAATAAGACACCAGCTGTAAGCTGAGGGCATATACCAGTCTAGTATGTGATGGCCTAGAGGGGTAGGCAACCTCGCCTCTTTTATGACTCATGGACTTCAACTCCCAGAATTCCTGAGTCAGCATAGCTGACTCAGGAATTCTGGGAGTTGATGTTGTGATTCAGGGTCAGCCTGTGGGTTCGGCAGTTGGGTCGGACGACTCAGAGGAGGAGGAGGGGGGTGTTGAAGAGCTTGCTGAGGGGATTGGACAGCTTGATGAGAGCCCCCAGCAAGGCCCCTCTCATCTGGTCACGATGCAGACCCAGCTGTGTGAGCCTGACAGCGTGGATGAAGATGACCCACAGCTGGCCCTGTTCAAGGACGCCCGACGCAGGAGGCAGTCAGGAGTAAACAGAGGAAGGCAATGGGGCAACTCGGAAGGAGGCACAGAGAGGCCACGCCCTGAACTGTATTTAAGGGGAATGTGTGGGAGGGCTGGTTTGCTGAAGGCAACCGCTTGGATTGTTCCTGCTTCTTAGCTCGTGTTTTATGGTTGGTGTCTTGTCTTGCTCTGTTTTATGTGAATAAATTTGGCAGGCGTAATTCCAGCCTCTTGCCGTTTGTAAAGGGGTTGTCCCTGCCTTTTCTGCAGGGCCGGTAGCAGGCTGGTACAGAACAGTTGAAGACCATGAGTCATAAAAGAGCCGAGGTTGCCTAATCTAGGTGAAGTGTTAATATGTATTGCTAATCCATGTATGATATGCCATATGCTCAATAAATAAATAAGACACTAAATCCTTCTTCAAAGATTTGTTCACAATCCTATACAAAGTATGTGATTAATGCATTTCCACTTTTTTCATTTCTTTTCTTTTCTGACACAACCAGAAAGAAGAATAAGTTAGAATTTAGTTTTGTTCTAATAAATTTCTGGTTTGTAACCTATTAACTCTTTGAGAGAGACGGGCAGTTTAGAAATATGATAAATAAATAAATAGTTCTATTTAAAATGAATGCTAGATTTATTTCTTTACTCTTCACTCGCTAATTTTCTTACTTTCCTTTTTTTTCTCTAAGTGTATTGCTTTTACTTTTTTAAAATAAAAAAAATTAAATAGATGATGCAGACTTTGCTTTTGCAAAGTAAATTACTTTATAGTCATTTATACAATAATATACCACAGTAAATTTATAGAGTAAATTACAGAAGCTGTTTTTTAACACGTTTCTAAAATCTGCAACTGTTCTTTGATTTTATTAAAGAAGAACATAAAACTTGAGCTTTGTATAAAAGCTCATGAACATGATAATAAATCATAGGGTAGCCTGACAGGCAAAAGCTCTGATATTCTGTTTTCCCTTCTGGAGTACACCCACCGCAAATCATGGCTATGTCAATCCATAAAACTTTACTACTATCCTTTTTTTTGGTCTCTATGTTGCAAGGTTTGGGGATAATTATTTAAAGGTATTTTTGGACAGTAAAAAGAATTCTACAAAAGTCATATATTGTTGTTTTAGTAATTTTGACATTGCTATGCGTATTTAAACATGTTTGAAGTCATTTCTTTTCTTAAAGCACTCTCTTTCTCACATACCTTGCAGGATTGGGAACCTTTTGTTTTCAGTTGAGACACAGACAACAGAAGCAAGAACACAACTTTATCATACAGAAATAGATGCTCTTTATAAAGATTTAACTATGAAAGGAAAAACACATCTTTTGTCTGCAGAACCTAGAGTAATGTCTTTTTAATTATTATTATTTTTTTTGAAAACTAGTATACAAGAAATGTTCAAGTAGATTTGATAGACAAATTTTGAGGGCTTGGGGCTTCAGTTCAGTTTCCCATTGTTTCAGACACTATAGGGAAACCATTTTATCATGTAAAAACAGTCACAGGAAGGAGAGAAAGCCAATTTTTCTGTTACCCCCTCCCCCAGAATTCCAGTATAAGAATGAAAGTAAAAGCCTTCTAGGAACCAAGCCAAGTTTCCTATTATCCCCATCTGAAAATTAGGCCAAAAGTGTCTTTTGAGGGAAAATTTTGTGGTTGATTTTAAGAGATTGGAATAGAGTACTAGGCAAGATGATCAGAAATTTCCAACCTCCAATCTCCCTTCCTTAAACATCTTTAAAAATGGACCCTAAATAGATCATAGATTGTCAGCCAGATTGTGATTTGTGGTTCTAAGCCTATTCTCATCCTCACCTTTAATTTTGGGGGGAAAATATTGTATTTCCAATATTAGCAAGATGGGCGGAATATAAATTTAATAAAATAATTAAATTTTATTTTGTTTTATTTAGGAGACAGATGTCATATGCAATCTAATCTTGTCTGTTTTATACTACTTCTGTAACTTAATGCCTCTTTCCAGAGGTTCCAGGTTAGTAACTATCTTCTTGTAAAACATTTAAAGCAAGTTTATCTTATTAATGACATAAGTAATTATGGTGTTATATTATTCTGTTTGCCCACTCAAGTTTTAAATATGTGCAAATGTTGGTATTTTACTTATTTCATTTCAATTCTCATTCTGTACCCTAGGTTATAAAAATAAATTATATAAAAGAAATAGATTTCTAATATTTGAAGATTATTGATGTAGGCTGCAGTCTTATAATTGGATATATGTTTACTTGTACATAACTTTAAGAGCCTGGTGAGTGGTAAACGGGATAATTCAAAGAAAACCGTAATGTAAAAGAACCCCCCCCAACTCCTTAAATAATTAATTTCCTTGTATTTGTGCACTGTTCATTAAGACTTGAATTAAAGATGGTTAGTCTGTCAAATTCTGACAATTTGCAATTAATGGAGTTTGTAAGTGAGAGTCTGTCAGCTAGAAAATTAATTGTAGAAGAAATGGCTGAGTATTACGGAGAGAAAGCAGCTTGTTTTTAGTCAATTGTTTCTTGTTACCTTTCTTATTTGTAAGAAGTTGTAGAATAAATATGTGATGCTGGAAAACCTGCTATTTTTTCTGCATTCCAGCTGGCTGGGTTTCCATGCTATAACTAAGAACATTGTTGTTGCTGTTGTTGTTTTAGTATAGTGGGTTATTCAATCATCATGGGAGCACTGATGGCAAGTGGACAGGAAGTGTCAGGAAAAATTCCTAAAGGAAAGGTATGCTCTGAATAAGTTATGTTAAATTTAGATAAGAATGACTCTTGGCCATATATCTATTGTTTCTGTATCTTACTCCTGTGCCCAAAATGCTCCTTAACATATCCTGAATCCTACCTGAGGATACCTTTAATATTGCAAAGGTTGCCTCTTTGGTACTGTATTAGGAATAGTCCTAAGGAAAATGGAAGGTGGTGTAACAAAATCATTAAATGAAACCATAGTTTAATACCTGTGGGGTAGTAAATGGAATTTACTTCCAAGGAAGCATGTTTCTCCTTGGGGCTCGATCCTGATCCATTTATATTTGCAACTTTTCACTATCACACCCTGCATATATGAAGTACTTCTATATCACTCAGCTTTCGGTAGAAGTAACAGAATGTGTAAACTTGTTCTACCTCCTTAATTTTTTCTTTAAAAGAGCATTGAAAATTATCAAAAGGTAATGCAGTTGTATATTTTTTTCTTATATGGGATATTGTCTACAGTGTGGTGTTTCTAATATATAGGACTGACTTATATGATAAATAATCTTTCCAATGGGCCTTTTAACAGAAGTTATATAAGTAGACCAACTTAAAATGTAAATGCATTTAAACACATTTCAATTCTATTTATAAAAGTGAATTTTAAATTTAAATTTAAAATATATTTTCTTCTGAATTGTGTTGTGCAGCTTTAGATTTTCAATGTTGCATTGCAATTGCTAAAATGGCAACCTCTGTGAGATAAACAGCTAAAAAATGTCCAGTGCTACTCCACCGGTCTTCCAAATCAAATGACTATGCCTTTTGGATAACTGAATGTGTGGGTAGGTTCTGGCATAACTGGAAATTATTTTAAAATATTTCTATCTTTAAACTCATTTTTAATGTTTTCCAGCTGGTGGACTTTGAAGCCATGATTGCATCTAGTTCAGAAGCCTTTAGTAAAGTAGCAAAAGGCTGGCTGAATTTGAAAAGGTAAAAATACTAATATTGATTTATAGTATATATGAGTGATTAGAATTATCAATCAACATTTTGTTTCACCTACATCAGACCATACAAGGGTCCTGCTTAACTTTCTTCATGTATATGCATGTCATGATAAACATAATAATTGTTAAAATAATCACATTTCATAACAGTACTTCTTAATATGATTAAGGTAGTTCAGTGCTGAATATAAATCAAACTATGGACTGACTTAAGTTGAATTGGGATATACAGCAGAATTATGATTTTTGAGATTAGAACCATTTTGGCTAGAATTCACTGTTACTTTATTAATTCTAATAACTAAAACTTAACTAGTCCCTTAAACAGAACAGGCATTGAAGTCTAGGCTGATATCTAAATATTAAACAAGTATTTTTAAAATGTAATACAATGTAAAATTAATTTTATTTCATGAACTGAGTTTCTATTAATCTTGGCAATTTTGTATTTTCAGCATTTCACCTTCCTACAAAAGTCTTCCACTAGTATCAGAATCATTTCCGACTTTACGAACTATGATGGAAGTATTAAGTGCAGATTCATCACATTGCCTTAAAAGGCTTTAGTTGCTATGTAACATCTCAATAAAAAACACTTTACTTCCTCTTTTGTATGGTTTTTATTTTTCTGATATGAGCATGAAATGATCTGATACTATTTTTATGGAAACCAAAGATTTATATCTTTATAAATGCGGTAGAAAATAGAAGTCTTTTCAGTAATTGGAACTATTGGAGAGAAGATGATGATTTTATTTATTCTATATATAACTCTGGATGTACTTAAAAAGAAATTCTGTGGAATTAGGTGTTCTTAAGCCCATTTAAATCAATATGAACCAAATTGTATAAGATCATGTTCTGTTCCATTAGGGCTTCTGAATATTGAGGGATGTAAGATACAAATAATTGAAAAAAGAATCTTTGAAATAATTGCAGATACTTGCTTTCAGAAAATGTTGATTGATTATGAGTATTGCTACTTGAGTCAATCCATTACAGGAAATGTACCCTTCTAAAAATATAATATCCGCTCTTTTGATTTTGCAACAAGATGATAAAAGATGGCTATGAAAATATGTGAACTATATACAGGTATCCCTTCTTTAGCAGTAGTTGAGACTGGCAATTCTGTGACTAAGCAAAGAGGTTGCTAAGTGGGAAATCACCTGACCATGGCTGCGCATTCCAGCTCCAAAATGACAAGTCTAATCAGTTTCACACCTTCAGCTTTTGTTTTTCTCCTAACCACTCCCTGGCTCTTTGGAATGCTTGCCTTGGCACTGGGCTAATTAACAAGAAATTAATGTTTCTATTTACATTCATTACAAGAGAAGCAGGCACACAGTGGGGAATGCACATCAAAAGCAATGTACTGACACTGGCAGCCACCAGTGCTATGTAAACAGGCAAGTGTATTTCCCATTGTGTGCATGCTTTTTCTCCTGTAATCCTTTTCTCTCCAATCTCTGTTCTGTGAGGGGGAGGGGTAAACAGGTGGTCCCAGAGAAATTACCTACTCCCCTCACAGAGCAGAGAGATTGGAAAAGAGACCCATAATTCAAAGCAATGAAAGGATATATTTTTTCCTGTAAGGTGATGACAGTTAATCAGAACTGGAGTCTATAATAGAGTTATTGCTATAAATCCCTGATAATGATTGCATCCCTGATTGCTTCTCAAGATTGTGCTGCTGATTTTTGATAACAAGACTTTTTCATTTTGCATTTGGAGAAAGGTGAGGGTTATACTCACAGAAAGATCAGGGGAAAATCTCATTGTAATTTACAGAACTGTTATTAATTTGATTTCCAGGGCCATTCATTTCATCTAAGCAGCTCCTGGGGGGGGGGAGATAAAAAAATCCACTTTTAAAAAGCTAAAAACCAATATAGAAACATATAAAAACTATCCTTAGGTTTTTATAAAAAATCAAAGGAAAATCACCCCAGCAGCAGAATTCATTCCTTATCAGCTCATTATAGCTATTGTAAGAGTTCACCACCATTGCTGGATACCCAGGCAAATTTGAAATCTGGGGCAATGATGTTCCACAGGACAGATGCCAAGGCAAGAAAAGCTCTCTTCCTCGGTCCTCCCAGACGACACTTTAATACAGGGGTCTTCAAACTTGGCCCTTTTATGACTTGTGGACTTCAACTCCCAGAATTCTTGAGCCAGCACGGCTAGCTGAGGAATTCTGGGAGTTGAAGTCCACAAGTCATAAAAGGGCCAAGCTCGAAGATCCCTGCTTTAATAGAAGGGACTTATCGGTGCTGAGCTCAGATGTCAAACCCAAGAGACTCCTTGCTCCACTACATCGCCAAGCAACATTTCCTCAACGTTTCCTATTCCTGAGCCTTGGTGGAGCAGTGGGCTAATGCCTCCTTAAGTAACACCAGCTGCCTGCAATTAGTGCAGGTTCGCATCCCACCAGGCTCAAGGTTGACTCAGCCTTCCATCCTTCCAAGGTAGGTAAAATGAGGACCCAGACTGTTGGGGGCAATAAGCTGACTTTGTAATAATGCCGCTTGGGGTGTGTGTGAAAGCCCTAATAAGCAGGCATATACATAGAATGAAGGCTACTGCTAAGCTTGTAAGCCGCCCTGAGTCTTTGGAGAAGGGCGGGATATACCGGTAAATGGAATTAAAATAAATAAAATAAAATAAATTCCGAGAGAATAGATTTTGCCCTCTTTATTCTTAAGGCAACAGCCCGTTGGTGAACCAGTCCATCTGGAAACAATTAAAGTACTGGCTGGGAGTTCACCGTGATTCAGGTTTGAGTAAGCGCGTTTAGAAGGCTTCTCATCCGGATTAAATGGTTTTTCAAATGAGCACGCCGCCGCCACGACGACAACTAGCTTTATGAAATGCACCTGGAAAGGTTTGCCCCGTCCTGCTGAAACCATCAATGCAAATCTGGCGACACCAAAGAAGGAAAAAAGCCCGGAGGCCCTTCCAGAGCGACCCCTCGAACTTCGCCGTCCGCTCCAAGCTGGAAGAAGCGCTGGGCCGGCGGGCCGAGAGGAGGAGCGAGGCGCCAGAGGGAAGCCGCGGAGGCGGGGCTCAACGCAGCAGGAGGAGGAGCCGAAAGGTTGGCGGAGGCGAAGAGCGGAGGCAAACGGCCGAGCCGAGGGCGCGGCGGGAGACGCGGTCGCCTCTGCGCCTTTCGCCGTGCCGAGTCCTCGAGCGCCGGGAGCGGGGGGGGGGCGCGTGGGAAGCCAGGCGCCGGTCGGCGATGGCGTCCATGGCGGCGGCGATAGCGGCCTCTCGTACGGCCGTCCTGAATGGGAACCGGCCGCTGGACGAGCGGGAGCGGAAGCGCTTCAGCTACTTCTCTTCGCTGAACCCCATGGCTCGCAAAATCATGGCGGAGAAGGAGCGCATCCGCGAGCGCTACGGGCCGGACTGGGAGCGGCTGCCGCCCCGCCAGCAAGACGAGATTATTGACAAAAGCCTAGTGCAGCCCCACGTCCAGGCCCGCTACGCGGCTCACCGAGGGGCGGCCCGCGACAGCCCGCCCCCGGTCTGCTACCCGAATCTGCGCCTCAATACCGGCCAGAAGGTAGTGCACTTCGGGGACGAGGTAAGCTCTCGTGCGCCGGTCGGTGGCTCTCTGCCCATGCATAGTGGGTGAGCAGGCTGTTTACTGGCATTTCCTTTCAGTGCCCGGTTGGGACGGTCCTATTTGGAAGCTGTCGTGAGGCACCTGTGCGTTGAGGTGGGAGAGGTGGCATCAAAGAAAAACAGATAAGGCGCAGAGAAAGGGACTTTCTAAAATACCCAAGATAGTATTTTAAAAAGGACTAAAAGTGTCTGGCAGTGTAGAGAGGGCCGTTTTCCTTTTTAGGCATTATCTGGCTTCTATGGTAAAGTTCATTGGGCCGAAGTCGGTATATCAGTTAATCGGAATAGAACTGGATGGGACCTTGGTGGTCTTCTAGTAGTAGACAATATGCATGGTTTCTGCTGGATTGGAGAGTTCCAGGCTTCCTCTGACCAGATCCAAACAAGTGCAGATGTCTATATATATATTTTTTAATCATGGTCACCGATCAGAATTGCAAACAAGAACACATTAAAAATAAGATAAAATTTTTACAATAGGTGGTAGGTTCATCTGTGTGAATAATCAAAGATTGCCTAATTTTACAGGCAGTGTAGCAAAATTCAGCTACATTCAAAGAGACTGAATGGTAATGGTCTGATAACAATTGTAAGTAAAATGGTCAGAATTTCCTGGGGGTTTTACCAGGTAAGGAGATATAAGATGGGTCCTTGAGTCCTTATAAAGAGTGCAGTGCAGCAGGATATGAGCTATAGTTTCAGCAGCCCCTTGTCCATAGGGTTACAGTCTCAGATCATAGGTGGGGAGGGTTTTCTTCCAAACTCAAATGCATACGTTGACATCAGTCACACTATGTTCGGTGGGATTTATTCAGATGGAAGAGCACACCACAAGTGTTACGCTATTGAAAAGTTCCAAAGTCTGTAGAATACAATTGTTTATTTTCTGCCTCTGCAAGAATTAAAGTTCCTTTAGATTTCCAAGAATTATTAAATACAGAAGAAACAGCCTCTTCAGTTTTTAACTGTTTACTCCCATTCCTATTCATTTTGGTTTTAGTCATGAATCTTACTATTTATCACAACCTTTCATTTTATTGTGCATCCCAGTGATAGTTGTCAACTGCTAGTGTAGAATACTTTATTTTACTGTGAAAACAGGAATGTGTGAAATCATAACAAAAACATTGGCAACAGGCAGGATGCTCAGCGTAATTTATATTGGCTGCACTGTCTTTCCAAACTAGGTTTCTGTCTAGAGCTGCCACTTCTGAAAAAAAAGGCTAGTTTGTATGTCTGGATAAAAGCTTAATTTAGGGATAATGAACTGGAGCAGATATTCAACATCCTTAGAGTTTGCTTGCTTCTTATTTTAATGGAGTAGAAGAAAAAGAAAATGTTGACTGCCAGTCTCCTGGCTCGCAAAAGGTGGGACTGTCTAATAAATTCCATTCACACTAATTCCAGTTCAGGCAGTTAAGTTGTATCTCTCTGCATCTGGCTAGATTACATTCCAGGCATAGATACAACAGAAATCCCTGCTTGGTGCTATTGCTATGGCTGTCAAAGTGGCTTTTTTAAATCTTTAATGTGGGCGCATACTTGCATGCCTTATTTGATATCATTACAATGTATGAATCAGATTTGCTGTGTTGTGATTTGCACATTGTTTAACACTGGAAAAAAATAAAATATTGGAAAGCCAGAAATGTAGTTTTTCTCAGCCTGATTAAGGAAAGGTGGCATATGATTCATGCCCTGCACTCCTATAGTGTGGAAATTAAAAGATTTGGTAAGCTTTCACTGGGTGAAAGCCACTCTCTCTTAGCCAAGTTTATCTTAAAGATTTGTTATTGCCAAAATAAAATTAAAGGAGAATCTCTTGGAAATTGCCTTGAACTCTACAAAAAAGATAGGATAGATATAATAGTCATATAGGGATATAATTATGTTTAGATAACAAATATAAACCAAGAGCAAGTATAAGTGGTGGCTGCTAAGTAAAAAAATACAATTGTGTTATTTTCTGCTAACAGGCTTCATGTTTTGATTATCTTTTGACACAGTTGCTTTTCTTTGTTTCTCTATGTGTGCATTTATAAATCTATAAGTTTGAAAAAAGAGGTAGACAATATAATGCCTCTGTGCACTAGTGTGTGCCTTTTGGCTCACATTTTTGACATTCAGCAGGCTCATTTCTCCATCTAACTTTTAAAGGAGACGTGACTCTCAAGTATTATTCTTAAGAATGCTTCTAGGTTCCAGATAGGCTGCATAAATAATGTTAGAAAATAAAAATGGTTGGTAGCTGCAATCAAGTGTTTGCCCAACTTCTAAAAAAGACAGATGTATTCAGAGGTATTCTGAACATAAAGAATAGCAGTAATGAAAAAGGGCAGTTTTACCAGGTCATTTTCTGGTAAATGGGTGTTTTGCGACTAGTTTTATATCTAGCCTTCCAACTACTTTCTAAACAGTAAATTCTACCCAGAAGACCAGCCAAGACATACTCTGAAAATTCTAAATCTGGCCACTGATCCAAATAGTTGCGGAATTTATACATTGCAGAGTTTGGTAAGCATCAAAATGCCCCAGGGATCCTCAATGTTTTTGCAATAATAGGCCAGTGGGTTTGACCAGAATAACTATATTTCGAGACATTAGGTACTTCAGATCTTAATTCAAGATAACCTGGGGGAGGGGGCTACTTTGCATTTCAAAACCTTCTCTTCCAATTTGGTAATACTGGCTAGGATTTCTGAGAATTCTGGACCATAAACATCTGGAAGACACTAGATTTGGAGAAGGTTCTTGCAATGAATTCTGTGCTTCCTCAAATGCCCATTTAAAGGAGTATAGTAATAGTTAAGAGCCCTATGGATATTTTTGTTACACTGGTCAAGATCTACTTATAATCTTTCAAGAATAGAAAACCAAGAAGGATTGTACAATTAAAAATAATTGGAAAGAACACTAAAGAATGAAAGGCAAGGCTTAACTTAGCCTGCAAATTCATTGACAGGAATAAACATCATAAAAAGGGCCTGCAAACAGCTAACTTGTTAACAGCAGGCGGTAGGAAGTTACAGCTAAAATTAGTACTGAGGAATTGTTTACGTTTGACTACAGGAAACTGACTAACTTTTTTGTGCTTCTCTCTACAAAAAATATGAATATTTCAGGTCTGAGTATTTTTAAATCACCTTCTAAAAATGTAAGTCAGGTTTTCCACTGTCCCTACTGAACTAGGAAAACCAAGGATGTAGAAAATAAATTGCAGTGTTCTGAAATGGAAGTTTTTAAAATTATTCCCTGTTTTTTTATATTTGATACTTGTGCCAAAGACTTTGGAAAAAGTAAGAACTGCCTCTTAATAAATGATCTCAATATGCTCACCTAAAATACATGGGCCTAGCTATTGAGATGTAATAAGAGCATTGTCATTGTTTATTTTGATCATTTAGGATAGCCCTGTGGTATCCAGAGGAGCATCTTAGGGCCCATAAGATATATCAGTACTAGACTATTGGATAATATCAGGATGGGAGTATATGTTTTCTGCATATTGCACAATACTGGTGTTCAGTATTCATAATTCTAAAAGGCAACCATAGTTTAATCTTGGTTTCTCCGTTCATGTAAAAAACTAATCTTCTGTGACCATAGTTAGGACTGCAACCTGGCCATTAAGTGAAGTGGTTACAACTATGCTTATGATCTTACTTCAGCTTTGCTTTGCTCCACAGACCTGCAAAGGTTGTAAATACAAGCATTGATCATAAGTTTATTTATTTATTTATTTAGTTATATTTATATACCGCCCTATTCCCTGAGGACTCAGGGCGGTTTACAGGGAATTAAAAATCCAAAATACAAAAATTAAGAACCAAATTAAAAAATATTAAATTAACCCTGTAGTCAGTTAAAAAAAACCCCAAATTAAAAATTCCTCCTCAGTCTGGGCCCGAGAGCTCGAAGAGCCAGGTCTTCAGGCCCCGGCGGAATGATCGAAGGTCGGGGGCAGTTCTCAGCTCCACCGGCAGCTGGTTCCAGAGGGCAGGCGCTCCCACCGAGAAGGCCCTATCCCTGGGTGTCACCCGCCGGCAGTCTCTTACCGGCGGGACCCTGAGCAGACCCTCCCTGTGGGAGCGCACTGGGCAAAGGGCATTTGATGCCGGCAGCAGGTGTTCCCTCAGATATCCCGGACCCAGGCCATGTAGGGCTTTATAGGTGATAACCAGCACCTTGAATTTCACCCGGAGGGCAACCGGAAGCCAATGCAGCTCACGGAGTAGAGGTGTTACATGGGAGTATCGGGAAACCCCCATTACAACTCGCGCGGCCGCATTCTGCACCAGTTGAAGCCTCTGAGTGGTCTTCAAGGGCAGCCCCATGTAGAGAGCGTTACAGTAGTCCAAACGGGAGGTCACAAGCGCATGAGTAACTGTGCGTAGGGCGTCTCGGTCCAGATAGGGACGCAACTGGCGCACCAGGCGAACCTGGGCAAAAGCCCCCCTGGTCACGGCTCCTATATGGTCTTCGAAATTGAGCCGTGAATCCAGGAGGACGCCCAAGTTGCGAGCCCTATCGACGGGGGGTAACACCTCACCCCCCATCATTAAGGATGGAATAACTTGGTTAACCCGAGATGCCGATATGCACAGCCACTCAGTCTTGGCGGGATTGAGACGAAGCCTGTTTCTCCCCATCCAGACCTGAACCGCCTCCAGGCACCGGGACATCACGGAGAGGGCATCACTGGGTTGGTTCGGGGTGGAAAGAAAAAGTTGGGTATCATCAGCGTACTGATGATACCCCACCCCAAAACCACGAATGATCTCGCCCAGCGGCTTCATATAGATGTTGAACAGGAGAGGCGAGAGAACCGACCCCTGAGGGACTCCACAAATGAGAGACCTCGGGGCGGATCTCTGCCCTCCTGTCAACACCGACTGCGAGTGGCCCTGGAGGTAGGAGGAGAACCACCGTAAAACGGTGCCTCCCACTCCCAGCCCCCTGAGACGCCGCAGTAAGATACCATGGTCGATGGTATCGAACGCCGCTGAGAGATCTAATAGGACCAGGACAGAGGAGCAACCCTTGTCCCTAGCCCTCCAGAGATTATTCACCAGCGCGACCAATGCCGTCTCCGTGCTGTGTCCGGGCCTGAAGCCCGATTGGTACGGGTCCAGATAATCAGTTTCCTCCAGGAACAGAGGGAGCTGATGCGCCACCACACTCTCAACAACCTTCGCCAGAAAGCGAATGTTGGAGACTGGACGGTAGTTGTTTAAAACAGCCGGGTCCAAAGCAGGCTTCTTGAGAAGGGGTCTCACCACCGCCTCCTTCAAGGCGGCAGGAAAGACACCCTCCTTCAAGGAAGCAGTTATTACTGCATGGAACCAGCCTCGTGTTCCTTCCCGAGCCGCATAAGCTAGCCAGGAGGGGCATGGATCCAACAAACAGGTGGTGGTGCTCAGTCTCCCCATGATCCTGTCCACATCATCAGGGGAAACAGTGTCGAACTCATTCCAGATAACGTGCTCAAGACCGCCTGATTCCTCCACATTAGACTCTGCCCAGTCAGAGACCAAGCCGGTCCGGATCCGAGCGATTTTGTCCGCCAGATGATGACTAAACTCCTCGGCTCGTCCCTGCAAGGGATCCTCTCTCACCTCCTGATTAAGGAGGGAGCGAGTCACCCTAAACAGGGCGGCCGGGCGATTATCTGCGGACGCGATAAGGGCGGCAAAGTAGTTAGACTTCGCCGTCCTTATCGCCGCAAGATAAGACCTTATAAAGGTTCTTAACTGCAATCGGTCGGATTCGGATCGGCTGGATCTCCAACCGCTCTCTAGACCTCGTCTCCGCCGCTTCATCTCCCGGAGCTCCACAGAGAACCATGGGGCCCAACGGGATCTGCGTCGGGTCAGAGGTCGCATGGGTACAACGCAGTCGAGTGCCCTGGTGGCTGCCGTTTCCCAGGCCTCCACCAGGGCATCGACTGGGCTGTGGGTAAGGGTGATAGGTATAGGCCCAAGCGCCCTCTGGAACCGATCTGGGTCCATTAGGCGCCTGGGGCGGAACCACCTGGTCGGCTCCGCCGCCCAGCGGCGGGGGATGGCATGACGGAAAACTAGCCTCAGGAGGTAATGGTCTGACCATGACAGAGGGGTGATGGACGGAGAACCCCCTCCCAGATCATCCAACCACTGTCCAGACAGAAACACCAGGTCAAGAGTGTGACCCCCCTCATGAGTCGGGCCCTCAATAACCTGGGTCAGGCCCATGGCTGTCATGGAAGCCATGAACTCCCGAGCTAACTCCGACGACCCTCCCAGTGATGGCAGGTTGAAGTCACCCAGGACTACGAGCCTGGGGAACTCCACCGCCAACCCTGAGAGGGTGTCGAGCAGCTCGGGCAGGGCTGTTGCCACACAGCTGGGCGCCAGGTATGTAAGCAACAAGCCCAACTGAACCCGAGGACCACACCTCAAGAGGAGGGTCTCACTCCCGGCCATCTGGACAATGGTGGCCTCCCGGGGACACAATGTCTCCCGAATAACCACTGCCACCCCACCACCCCTGCCCTGAGCCCGTGGCTGGTGCAGCACCCGGAAACCCGGCGGGCATAACTCGGTGAGAGGCACCCCTCCCTCCGAGCCCAGCCAAGTTTCCGTGATGCACGCTAGATCCGCACATTCCTCCTCAATCCGATCACGGATGAGGGGAGCTTTATTAACTACGGATCTAGCGTTAAAATAGACCAGCCTGAGCTCAGGGGCCTGATCACCCTCATCCCCGGGTAAGAGGGTGCTAACCGGAGGGTCGGAGCGCGCCACCGCTCGAAGATAGCGGGGGCGCGATCCCAGATGTTGATATGACCCTCCTCGCAAACACCTGCTGCCATACCCTATCGCCGTGGGGATTCGATACCCCACCCCCACATTCCCAGCGCCAGCAGCCACCTCCCCCAACCCCGTCCCACCAGGACCTCTAACAGGACCAGACTGAGTGCCGGTTACAAGTTCCCTCCCCCTCCCCCCCTCCCTCCCCCTCCCTAACCTCCTAAAATAACCGGCTAAAAATCTGATTACTTCTTTATTACCATCATAACTGCATATAGTCACTAAATGGGGTGGTCACTAAATGAGAACTACCTGTAAATAATATGAAATTAAAAAAGATGGCCAGAGGGGGCACAGGAAGAGCAGGGGGGAGGCGAGGGCCAGCTAATTAGTCCAGTAGCCACCTACAGTGATGGGTTCCCAGACCAGCTGGTAGGTAGAGTCAGGTCTTCAGGCCCTTCTGGAAGGATAGGGTGGGGGCAAAACTCATTCCTGGGTGGTAAGATATTCCAGGAAATTCCAGAGACCCGGCACTAAAGCAAAGAAGGCTCTTCTTCTCTTCTCCTGAGTAAATAAATTCTTTGATATTTTTAAATTTATTTATTTATTTATTTATTTAATACTATTTCTATACCGCCCTTCTCCCGAAGGACTCAGGGCGGTGAACAGGGCAAGAATAAAAATACAAATTACAAAAGTTAAAACAAGATTAAATAAATGCCCACATACTAAAATACATCATTAAAACCTAATAAAAAACAGTAGCAAACCCCCCCCCCCAATCCCCTCATCAGGCCAGGCCAGCTTGTTCAAAAAAGTATGTTTTTAGCTCGCGGCGAAAGGAGCGAAGGTCGGGCGCCGTCCGGAGCTCAACCGGTAGCTGGTTCCATAGCTCCGGGGCGCCCACAGAGAAGGATCTCCCCCTGGAGGCCACCAATCGACATTCTCTGACCGGTGGCACCCTGAGGAGGCCCTCTCTGTGGGAACGCACAGGGCGGAGGGAAGTCGATGCCGGCAGCAGGTGTTCCCTCAGGTACTCCGGACCCCTGCCATGTAGGGCTTTGAATACCATTACTAGTACCTTGAATCTCACCCGGAAGGCAACTGGTAACCAATGCAGCTCACGGAGCAGAGGTGTAACGTGGGAGTATCGGGAGACTCCCAACACAACTCTCGCGGCTGCATTCTGTACCAGTTGGAGCTTCCGGGTGGTCCTCATGGGCAGCCCCATGTAGAGAGCGTTGCAGTAGTCTAGCCGAGAGGTCACGAGCGCATGAGTGACCGTGCATAGATCATCCCGGCTTAGATAGGGCCGCAACTGGCGCACCAGGCGAACCTGGTGTTTAGTTGGACTAATTTGTGTTTAGTTGGACTAAGTAAAAGAAATTATGAAAAAGTAGAGTTGAAATGATTTTTTTTGGGAAACATTGAGCCTAGAGGAAACTTGATTATGTGATAGCTTTAACTTATGCAAGATCCTTTAGCTTCTGAAAGGTCCACTAACAGGGCTGAGATGTTTCCTATGGTTAAGATCTATAATAGTTTCAGAACTTCTCATTTAGGTTTGGAAGTAGGAGTTTTAATTGAAGTGGATCAATGAAAGTGCAGTCAGGGAATCATAACTACGGTACATTTGCCTGCCTAATGTCACTATTTAGTTATCTGTATGTGCAGTTCGGGAAACTATAGGAACTCAGCACAGGTGGTGATTTTCTAGAATGTTACGTAGACAATTATTTTGTCAAACAATTTGATTAATCTGAGAAAACAGAGAGGTGCTAGACTCCATTGGCATTTCTTTTGTTTCCTGGGGGGGGGGCAAGACATTTGCAGAGGACAACTGTTGTGCTCCTTTAGATTTTTCATGCCTTGGAAAATCCTATTCAGTTAGAGTTTGGATTTTGTAGAAAATAAAGAAAACGACCTTAACAAAAATACACAGGACCTGTTACTTATGCAAAAGGGACTAATAATAAGATAACATTTGGAAGCAGCTCAGACAGACACCTTCCTAATTTGCTGGAGTATAAGGAGGAGGAGAAGGCACAGCACAACCAGACATGTAAAATTCTGTTATTAACAGCCAAATTCAATAGAAGTTGTTTTGTGTTTCTAATGGAGTTGATCTCCCGGTCTGCTCTATCTAGTGGAGCTGACAGATTTGTGCAAGGAGGGTACGTCAGTCCAGCAAACTCAGTGCTTTAAAGATTGCCTTTCAAGGCATGAAGCGGAAGCTGCAGGAACATACAGTAGCTTAGAGGTGGGAAAAGGCTCTGTGAGTCTATTGAGCATGTATCTCTTTCTCTTCCTCGTCATTTTTCATATTTTACTAGTATTATTAAAATGCCACATAGAAAACTTTAAGTGCTGCTGCTGAAAGGCTTTCTTAGTGATCACACAAGACTCTTTTGTGCTTTGGCTGACAGAGAAATTATTATTATCCTGTGGTGGATGGTCTGCACTTGGTATATGTCATTTGCTATCAATAAAGATACTAGTGTCTCCTCTCCTGTCTTTCTGTTCGAATGCCTTTATTGTAACACGCTGCCTGGCTGACTTGTAACTAGATGCAGACTTTTTGTGCTTGATGCTTTACTACTGATGCTGCTGAAATCAGCATGTGACTGTCCTTTGGCTTAAGGGATGGCCTTTTTGTCATGGATGTGCAAGAGCTGGAAGAAATGTTCCTGTTCCTGCCCAAACGAAAAACTAATTCCTGCTTTAGGGGAACACTCCATATCTTTTTGTGTCATGTTGTTTCCCATTTACTATTTTCTGGTAAATAGAAGCAGCAAGACCACTTATGCATGACAGCCAGACACATCAGAATCAAGGGATCTTTCGTAAGGTTATCATGCGTGTTCCAAGCATAACAGATTGGGGACTTTGACATTCCTCAGTGGCTTGGCCAGTGCCGGAGCAATTCATTTTTTTATGTCCAAGCATAGTGTAAGATAAGGGCTTGAGTAGGGCTTTATGATTAAACTCGCCAAGCCAGTAAAGAATATATTTTGATAGATCTCTTCAACTTCTCTTTTTCAACTTTAGAAACTGTAATGAGGGAACTTTAATATGGGTATCACAAATAAATACAAATCAGCATACATAGTACACAGATAACAGGTAGAATATAGATCAGATCTGTACAGGGAGCAAAAAGTAAAGTTTTCTGGGGAAAGAACATTACTGAGTGCAAAGTTGTTGCTGTTGCTATCTGAGATTTGTAGAGATTTCTAGAATAATTAGAGAAAACTGGCATAGCCATTATCAGTCAAGATTGTCCCCTGAAATTGTTGCTCTTTCTCAAACTCAACATTTTTAGCTATTAGTTTACTTAATTAAATTAATTCCTCTCCAAAGCAATCAAATGCAAAACATTCAGGAGAAAGAAAGAAAGAAAGAAAGAAAGAAAGAAAGAAAGAAAGAAAGAAAGAAAGAAAGAAAGAAAGAAAGAAAGAAAGACCAAATCAAGGCATTGACAGTACTTCACCATTGGAGAAGAGGATGAAACCAAAATATAAACCACAGTTTTGAATCAGGCTGTTTTTGAGAAAAGGATTCCAACGCAATCAAACATTTGTTTAAAAAAGTCAGGAACTGAAACTAGAATAAGAGAACTTTTACTTTGATAAAAGAAGATATATCGTGTATGTCTGAAAAAATAATAACTTAAGGTAAATATTAGACATTTCTCAGCTAATCATGCTTGCAGCTTAGGTACTAAAAATACCTCTTGTATAAAATGATTGAGAAGGATCTCATGGATGTTAAACATTTTGGGCAGATGCTGAGGATCTTGGCAGATGAAGCAGTCTCTGCATCAGTGGTATTAGCAAAAAAAAGCTGGGGACAGTAACTTGATGGATTATCTAGTAATGAGACTTAATGATCTCTTCTTTAAATTACATTTGTCTGAAAAGGACAAAGTTCAAAATCCCAGGCTTGCAAAGTTGAATTAACTAAGTGCAAATGTAATTAAGGTTTTTTTTAATGAATATACTAGAGAAAAAATTATTCAGGAAGCTCACAAGTTGAAGCAAATAAATTAAGGAGGAGACAGTGGTTTATCAAGGGATTACTCAGATTATTTTACAAAAGCAGTGCATTTAAGCCTCTTTATCAAAAGAAGTGTTGATAAAGATGGGTATTTGATACAAATTAGGATTTTTGTTTAAACTTATTTAAACTAAATAAAATAGGGACAATTTATATTATCCAGGATATGAATAACACTTGAAGAAGGTCACCCTCATGCTAAAACATGGAACAACTTAGAGATTAAGCCAACCAGATGGCTACAAAATGAAAATCACAGATGAAAGAGGATTCCAACAGAAACAGGACCAAAAGAGGAAACAATAATAAAATGAATGTGTTAGACTGAATAATTAACGATCTAGTACAGTATTAATTGGAAAGTTAAGAATGGGGAAATTGAGAGCTAAAATCCAGGTAGATTCTGCTTTGAAAAGGTTAAACAATTGGTGAGCAAGCGAGAGGGGAGAATTTTGTCAGTTGAGGTTAGATTTTGAATGGATCATTTGAATCTGTAAATGGGGAATTTATTTATTTTATTTATTTATTAGTTTTTATAAACCGCCCTTCTCCCGAGGGACTCGGGGCGGTGTACAGAGGAAGGAAGGTATACAGACCGAACAATAAAATAATAAGAAACACTAATGAACACAAACTGGGACCCCAATTAACGTTATCATGCCAGGCCAGCCTGCTGGAACAGGAAAGTTTTTAAGTCGCGACGGAAGGTACGGAGGTCAGGGGCCATCCGGATTTCGGTTGGTAAGGTGTTCCAGAGGGCTGGCGCACCCACTGAGAATGCCCTCCCCCTGGGGGCCACCAGCCGACATTCCTTGAGCGGTGGCACCCTGAGGAGGCCCTCTCTGTGGGAGCGCACAGGACGGTGGGGTGCTGACATCGGCAGAAGGTGCTCCCGTAGGTAGTCCGGACCCATGCCATGTAGGGCTTTGAATGTCATTGTTAGCACCTTGAACTTCACACGGAAGGCAACCGGAAGCCAGTGCAGCGCACGGAGGAGAGGTGTGATATGGGAGTATCGGGAGGCTCCCAAGAGTGTCCGTGCCGCCGCACTTTGCACCAGTTGAAGCTTCCGAGTGGATCTCAAGGGCAGCCCCATGTAGAGAGCGTTACAATAGTCTAGGCGAGATGTCACAAGGGCATGGGTGACTGTACGTAAGGAATCCAGGTCCAGATAAGGCCGTAGTTGGCGAACTAGTTGAACCCGGGAGAAGGCCCCCTTGGTCACAGCTCCAATGTGGTCTTCCAGGGAGAGCTGCGAGTCTAGGAGGACACCCAGGTTGCGGGCCCTATCAACAGGGGGAAGTAACTTGTCCCCAATGTTAAGCAGTGGGACGTTCTGAATCTCCTGGCTTGCCGGTACGTACAGCCATTCAGTCTTGTCCGGGTTCAGTTGAAGCCTGTTTCTCCCCATCCATTCCCGGACCGCTTTCAGGCAGCGGGACATCACGTCTAGGGCATCACTGATATTGTTAGGAGTTGAGATAAAAAGCTGGGTGTCATCAGCATACTGATGGTACCCTACTCCAAAACTGCGAATGATCTCACCCAGCGGTTTCATGTAGATGTTGAACAGGAGAGGCGAGAGGACCGACCCCTGAGGGACTCCGCAAGCGAGAGGCCTCGGGGTCGACCTCTGTCCCCCTGTCAGCACCGACTGCGAGCGACCCTGGAGAAAGGAGGAGAACCAACGCAGAACCGTGCCTCCCACTCCCAGTCCCCTGAGGCGTCGCAGCAAGATACCATGGTCGATGGTATCGAAAGCTGCCGAGAGGTCTAATAAGACTAGGACAGAGGAATGGCCCCTGTCCCGGGCTCTCCAGAGATCATTCATCAGAGCGACCAATGCCGTCTCCGTGCTGTAGCCCGGCCTGAAACCCGATTGGTACGGGTCTAGATAAACCGCTTCATCCAGGATCTGAGGAAGTTGGTGCGCCACCACGTTCTCAACAACCTTCGCAAGGAAGCGAAGATTGGAGACTGGACGAAAGTTATTCAAAGAGGATGGGTCCAAGGTGGGCTTCTTGAGGAGAGGTCTCACCACCGCCTCCTTCAAGGCGGTGGGGAAGTGACCCTCACTCAGAGAAGCAGAGATGACCGCTAGGAACCAGCCTCGTGTCGCCTCTCGAGCTGCATAGGCCAGCCAGGAAGGGCACGGGTCCAGTAAGCATGTGGAGGAGCTCAACCTTCTCATAATCCTGTCCACTTCCTTAGGAGTTACAGGATCAAATTCTTCCCAGATGACGTCGACAAGACTGTCCATGTCTTGTTCTTCCATCTCAGCCCAGTTGGAGTCCAGACCAGTTCGAATCCGAGCGATTTTATCCAGCAGATATTGACCAAATTCCTCGGCTCGACCCTGCAAGGGTTCCTCCCTCACCTCTTGGTTTAATAGGGAGCGAGTCACCCTGAACAAGGCAGCCGGGCGATTATCTGCGGACGCGATGAGGGTGGAAAAGTAGTTGGATTTTGCCACCCTTATCGCAGCGAGATAAGACCTGGTGAGGATTCTTAGTCGCAATCGGTCGGATTCGGATCGACTGGACCACCAACGGCTCTCTAGGCCCCGTCTCCGACGCTTCATCTCCCGGAGCTCCTCGGTGAACCATGGGGCTCGCTGGGATCTGCGCCGGGTCAGAGGCCGCAAGGGTACAACTCGGTCCAGAGCCTCCGTGGCTGCCTTTTCCCAGGCTTCCACTAAGGCTTCCGCCGAGCTGTGAGCAGGGGGTGCATGCGAGTCCCTAAGCGCTGCCTGGAACTTATCAGGGTCCATTAGGCGCCTAGGGCGGTACCATCTGACTGGCACCGTGCACCCACGGTGGGGGGTGGCAAGGGGGAAGTCTAGCCGCAGGAGGTGGTGATCGGTCCATGACAGGGGCGTAATAGTTGTGGCACCCCCACCGACATCATCACGCCACCGTCCAGACAAGAACACCAAGTCTGGGTTGTGGCCTCTCTCATGAGTCGGCCCAGAAATTATTTGCAACAGGTCCATGGCCGTCATGGAAGCCATGAACTCCCGAGCCAGTTCGGACGATCCTCCCAGGGACGGTAGATTAAAGTCGCCCAAGACCATGAGTCTTGGGAATTCAACCACCAACCCTGAGAGGACATCGAGTAGCTCGGGTAGGGCCGCCGCTGCACGATTAGGTGGTAGGTACGCCAGCAGCAGACCCAACTGCGCCCCTGGGCCGAATCTCAGTAGGAGAGACTCACACCCGACCATCTGAGGGACGGTGGTCTCTCGCGGGCTAAGGGATTCCCTGATGATAACTGCCACTCCCCCGCCCCTCCCATGAGCCCGGGGCTGGTGCAGTACCTGGAAACCTGGCGGGCAGAGGTCAACCAGAGGAACACCCCCCTCTGGGCCCAGCCAGGTTTCCGTGATGCAGGCCAGGTCCGCATGCTCACTCTCCACTAGGTCACGAATGAGGTGAGCTTTGTTAGCTGCGGACCTTGCATTCAGGTAGACCAGCCTTAGCATGGGAGGGTGCGCACCTTTGCTCCCGGGTCCTCCGGGGGAGAACAGAGGGTCGGAGCGTCTCACCGCCTGTACAGAGCAGAGATGACACTCCCGGTGACGATACGGCCCTCTGTCTGTGCACCTTCTGCCATTCCCCACCATCCTAGGGATGGGACGTTTGTCAGTACGCCACTGGGTGTTATCGGCGACTGGTCCTCGTTGTACGCCGTCGCGAACGGCCGTGGGCCTGGCATGCGTTATGGTGGCTGGAAGGCGTGCCTTTCCCGCGCAACCATAGTCTCCCTCCCCCCTCCCTAACCCCACAAAAAACTTAACTAAGAACTTAATCAGGGGCCTCTTGTTGGGCTTATGCTGGAGGCCCCTGACCCTGCCCGGCCATCTCTCAGAGGCCCAGTGGTTGGGCCCGTCATCAAGATTGGATGTGATGCAGGCGGGTCGCACCCAGGAGAGTGGGGAACCCCTGAGGGCGTGCAGTGCTATGCTAGAGTATTGAACAAGCATAGTCACAGGTGGTTCCGGGAAGGCTGTCCCCTGGATGGTGAATTTGCAGGAGGGTCGAGTCGGGTAGGTGCGTATCTGGATCGTCGCCCTGCCACTGCCACTTGGCCGGGCGAACCCCCAGAAGCAGGCCAATCCTCATCCTCTCACGATGGGTTGTGTCTCTGCTTCCGGAGGTGGTCCAGAACGTACTCTGGGTGAGGCATACCCCATAGAGCTCTCACCTCTATGGGGTAGCAGGTGTAAGGCCCAGCCACTCTGCCACTGTGGCTAGCACCCAGGCCCGTTATGTCCTGTGGGGAGAGAATGGGCAAAGATGGGTGAGAGTGGGCAGAAGGCATGATGGAGGGATCCATTAATTGGCGTCAGCTCCGGTGGTTCAGCCGCCCCAAACAGTTCCCTCCCTGATCCTCTGGGCGTTGTTCCCGGCCGCAGTTCCATGGCCCCTATTGGTTGAGGACCGTCCAGAGCGTGGCCTCCCAGAGGTACGGGAGTCCCTGGTGTCATGCCCCTGGTGTTGCCGTCTCCGATCAAGGTGTCTCGAGGAGGTGGCTCGGGCCGTCGCCTCCATTGTCCAGCGTCTCCTTTGGTGTGAATCTTTCGGAGGCACCGCCGTCCAGGGGCAGCCCACGGTGGTCGAGACGCCGCACCGCTGTTACTAGCGTCTCTGTCAGGGCCTCTGTCAAGGCCCCTCGGAGGACGGTCGACCAGGGCCCAGAGCAGCTGCCTCACCGCCCATGTCTTCGTTGCTGCCGCTACCGTTGTAAAGCTGGTCTGCGGCGTCTCCTTGAGGATTGTTGCAACGGCCGTAGCGGTACAGGGGGCGGGTCGAAGATGCCACGCCGTCAGTGCTACCGCCGCTGTCAAGGCCCCTGGGTGGTGAACGACTAGGCCTGGAGAAGCAGTCCCGGCCGCGGTCGTCTTCGCTGCCGCCTCTTCCACCGCCCAGCTGATCCGCGGCGCCTCCTCTGATCCTCGGAGACGCCGCCGCTGCCCGTTGCTGCTGCTGTTGGTTTCGTTGCCGGCGCCTCCGCCGCACAGCTGATCTGCGGAGACGCCGCCCTTGCCCGGTGATCGGCATCGGAGGAGACCGCAGACCAGGGCTCGCTGGGCTCTCACCGCCGAAGATGCTGCCGCCACCCGGGAGCCGGTCAGGGGCAGAGCAGAGCCTTCGGCCCCTCCTGTATGGCTGCGAGGGCTGCCGTGGTCCAGGGCTGTCGTGGTCCAGGGGCGGGCCTCTCGACGCCGATGCCGCCGCCTCCGCCACCCAGCTGGTCCAGCTGGTCCGCGGCGTCTCCGTCGATAGTCCGGAGACGCCGCCGTCCCCGGGAGCCGGTCAGGGGGCCGGGGCAGAGCAGAGCCTCCGGCCCCTCCTGGATGGCTGCGACGGCTGTCGTGGTCCAGGGGCGGGTCTCTCACCTCCGGCGCCGCCGATGCCTCCGCCTCCGCCACCCAGCTGGTCCAGCTGGTCCGCGGCGTCTCCGCTGATAACCTGGAGACGCCGCCGTCACCCGGGAGCCGGTGGGGGGGCCGGGGCAGAGCAGAGCCTCCGGCCCCTCCTGGATGGCCAGGGGGGGGCCTGGAGACGCCCCGCCGCCACCGCCATCGCCGTTGCCAGGCTCCCTGGATCAACGACCAGCCTGGGGGCTTGAAAATCGTCGCCGCAGCCGCTGCCATCCTTTCCGCCGGGGCCTCCGCCGCACAGCTGATCGGCGGAGGCGCCGCCCTTGCTCGGCAGTTGACAGGCGGCAGAGGCAGGGCGGAGGGTGCTGGCTCCGTTTATAACGGTCGCCAGCGGCCCAGGCGGCGGGGCAGGGATGTCCTGGCACCCCTGCAGTTGTTTCGGGAGGCAGCGGGCGGCATAATTACCCAGCTCATTTGCCCGAAATTCTTGCCCCACCCCAGGGGTCCATTGACGTCCCTGGGGGGCTCCTGGGGGGACGCCTTACTGTTGGGGGCTACGGAGCTCTCCCCAGCGCGTCCGCCATCTTCGGAGCCGGCAAAAAAAAAAAAAAAAAAATGATAGACTTTAGATGTTGTCATGTAAGCAAAAAGTCCCACACTTCTGAGGTTCTGTGGATACTTTGTCATCAATCACATTTTTTTTGCTATGGATTTATTTTCTAAGACAAATATTCAGTCATATTGACAAAATGGAGTTTAGTCCTCTCACTGACTTACTTTTGGGGAGCATTTGTTTCTTCCTTCATCTCCTTGTATTTATGCCGACTTTACTTGGTGAAGAATTCCAGAGTGTGCATCATCTTATCATGGCATTTTGGCTGTTCTCAATAAATCTTCACTTGACTTCAGTTTTAAGGTATCCTGGATGATTCTGTTGTTTTGCCCTGAGGAAAGTACATACTTATTGGTGTGTTTTTGCTTTTATTTCAGGATATCACCTGGCAAGATGAGCACTCTGCTCCTTTTTCTTGGGAAACCAAGGTAACTTTGTGAAATTGTTACATTTGCAATAATTGTAAGGTTTGTTTATTTTCAGAATGCAGTAATAAATTTCTGCTTTGGGGCCCAGAGGTAATTATGTATGATCTTGTAGAATATAGGTTTCAGCAGCAGAAAAATTTGTGATTTCTCAAGATAAATTTCAAACAATAATAATGATAAAAATAATACATTTTACCCATTTATCATCTGAGGAACAAATAGAAGTACAAGTACCCCTTGTTTCATGCTCACAGTGTGAAGTATATTTGTAGAGACACAATGTAACTGGACCAAAACTACTAGTCTATTTTTTAGTTAAGCTGGTCTACTTGTTGCAGACATGGGAATCTAATGACTTTCCAGATGTTGCTGAATAATGCCCCACATCTTTCACCATTAGTCATGCTGGCTGAGACTGCTGGGAGTTGTGATTCAGCAGCACACTTATCCAGGCAGGTCAGTGATCTGATTTGGAATAATTTTCTGTGTTTTTGAGGGCCTGCACTCTGAATATTGGCTCTCAGTTTTGGGTTTGCAGGCATTTACTTGTTTATGGTCACCAAACATTTGCATCTAATAGGCTGGTATTAGAATTTCTGTTCTGTTTGTTCTGTTCTGACCTCTGCAAAAATTCTTAAAAAAATGTCAAACCATGCTTAAAGAAGTAATCCAAAGCTGCAGTGAAACATTTTACATTGCCTTCTTTATTTTTCTAGGTGAAATTGTATTTGCAAGACTGTTCCATGTAACACAGGGCCCTCTTAGAATTCACCGATGGAGCCCCAGATATTACTTTCATCTGTTTTAGTCTCCCCCTCTATCTTTGAAAAATAGTATTGTACAGTATATGCATGAGTTCTATGACTAGCGCTGTTCCATTTTCTTTCTTCTGCTTGACCTGCATTAATTTTGCTTGGGGAAAAGGGCACAACACATTTCAAATTCTAGAACTAAATTGTATATTGCAAGCAGTCACATGCTTTCTGCTGAAGATTAGTTTCCTAGAATATTCTAAGTAATAATTTACGTTAAAGAATAGAAAAGAGGTAAGGAAGAGGCCACGTGTCAGTCTTTGCCCTTCATGTCTATTGTAACATTTAGCCTTATTTGAGTACTTCAGAATCATATATAAAGTTCTGAAATGTGGGGGTTGGGAGATAGAGTCATAATTACTTTTTAGCTTCATTTGTCTTGTCTTGTATTTCTGTAATACTATATCGTATTACTAAATCAACGTCTTCAGAATAGGTCTGTCCAAAAATGCAGCAGTGTCTGTCTGTAACCCCCCTGCATCATTCTGTGTATGCCTCCCCCACTTAAAGAGTTTGCATTTTGAGAGGCAACACCTGAAAGTAGTTTTGATTCATCTTTAGCTGAACATGGATAGAAATATCTTTGCAATCACAGCATTCAAATGAATTAATTTCAGACTTTGTTACTCAGTGCTGTGTAAGATGTTGAATAGTTTACCCACTCCTACTTTTGGCTTTTTTGAGAAATTTGTGAAGAGGGTTTTCAGCCTCTGTGGAGAGCCATAAGTCTGGAGAGCCATAAGCTTTAGAGGCTCAAGTAAGTGGTGGGTGGCTCTTGTCCTAGCAAAGGAGGACAAGACCAGTGTGTTCTCCCTTCAGTGGGCAGCAAGAGTACAGTATGCCCAAATCTTTTTGCCTGGAGGACAAGACAAGCTTGTTCTTTGGAGCCCATCAATCAGATCATGATATTGGAAAGAATGAAGGCTATGGTAATTTTTCAGAGGTCTCCCTCTGAACTCTGGGTCATGACTTGCCGAGTCTTGTAGCAGCCATATGGATGACCTTCCAGTTTATGATTTGGCAATTTGCCAATAACTATCCCTTCTGTGGTTGGGAGCAATATGAAGACAAGTTACACTGTTTATTTCTTTCTAAAGAGGAGCCTGAAATAAGAGCATTGTTTATACTAGTTTCAGCATGATGGTTGTGTGATTCGATGTACTATTTACATTCGTATATGTATGGAAATCCTAGTTACGGATTTCAGCCTTGACTTCTTTTCAATTCATTGCCTTTGCCTTTGGAGAACTCTTGGACCAGTTTGGATCTAAATAAAAATAGTTTGAAGAGTTACACCATCACCAGGAACATAGTTTATTAAACTCCTCAAGAGTCTTATCTTTGGTACAGAAAGAAATTCTTAATTGCTGGAGGAAGTGGGCTAGGTTCATTTAAGTGTGCTGCAGCTGCCAAAAAAAGCCAACACAGTGCTAGGCTGCATTAACAGAGGGATATAATCAAGGTCACGTGAAGTGTTAATACCACTTTGCAATTCCTTGGTAAGGCCACACTTGGAATACTGCATCCAGTTTTGGTCACCACAATGTAAAAAAGAAGTTGAGACTGTAGAAAGAGTACAGAGAAGAGCAACAAAGATGATTAGGGGACTGGAGGCTAAAACATATAAGGAACGGCTGCTGGAATTGGGTATGTTTAGTTTAATGAAGAGAAGGGCGAGGGGTGACATGATAGCAGTGTTCCAATATCTCAGGGGCTGCCATAAAGAAGCGGGAGTCAAGCTATTCTCCAAACCACCCGAAGGCAGGACAAGAAGCAACGGATGGAAACTAGTCAAGGAGAGAAGCAACCTAGAACTAAGGAGAAATTTCCTGACAGTTAGAACAACTAACCAGTGGAACAACCTGCCACCAGAAGTGGTGAATGCTCCAACACTGGAAGTTTTTAAGAAGAGACTGGACAGCCATTTGTCTGAAATGGTATAGGTTTCCTGCCTGAGCAGGGGGTTGGACTAGATGACCTTCAAGGTCCCTTCCAACTTTACTACTGCTACTACTACTACTACTATTATTATTATTATTTCTGAACTTAGATCAGTTAAACACAAGTGCTATGTTCACATAATGTGCTAAGCTGAAAAAATATGGTTTAATAAGATGGTTTATTCAAGACAGCACACAAAACAATAGTTGCTTGCCACTGAATCACAGACTATTTAATCCCATTTTAGGCAAGTTTAAGGCACGGAGTAAATACAGCCATAGAACAGCTTTGTCTAGAGATGTGTGCTCCAAGAGTATCAATGCAGCCTGCTGTAGATTCTTATTTAATGTCTCTTAAATATAATTTTGCTTTGTGGAAGTCTAGGTTCTGCTTAAGGTTAGGCCTGTTGAACATTTTTATAAAGTCCTGTCTTTCAGGTTTTGTTTTACGTACTCCTCCACCCCCATTATTTTATCTTCTGTTTTGCAGTTGCCAAGCCAAACAGCTAGTTTTGGCTCTGTACGCTATCTACTTCATGAAATACTCTACATTCCCCACAAGCTCATAACATATAAAAATAGCTCTTTGGATTCTTGTGGTATTCTCTGGTTTTAGTTCAGAGTTGAATATGTGTCAGTTCAGATCCAGCTTGATTCAGCATGATGGGAGTCAGCCTTATAATGCAACCCATACATGCTGGGAGGGATGGCAGTGGTTGGTTATGGAGCCTGCAAGGGAACATCTGAAGGAGGGAGAGTGCAACTTCCTCCATCTTTCTTTTGATCCATGGAGCATCTTTCCCAACTTGGGCATCATCTCGATAGGTCAGTATTGGGAAATGTGAGAAATCTGAAGAATGCCTCGGTTGTTTACAGCTGACGAGAAATGTTCAGCCATAAGCAGCCTTGAAGTGAATTTAATTAAATTTCCTGGTAGAAGTGGGAAAAGAAAGACCTTCACATATATTCCTTCCCTGATGATCAAGCCAGGATCAAGCCAATGACAAGTGTCATTGATGGTTGTTAGAATATGTTGTTGAAAAAATGGTTTGTTTAACAGAGTATTATTAATACACAGTGGAAGTTGTACTGGGACTTTTAGGCAAACAGTAATGCACTAACACGAGTTTTATAACTTATTTTTACTCAGACAACAAAAAGAAACACAGTAAGAAATAGTCCAAGTATCAATCCAGTATCATGCACATAAAAGTCAGTCCATAAAAAACATAGTATCAAAATACAAAAGCTGCTTACCAATATCAAAAACAATATACACTGTAGCAAGCAGTTGATTCTTGAGAGAATAAATATCAAGTTAGCAAACAAGAGAACAAGAGGTATCCAAACACTAACATCAAACACATATACAAGAGCAACTACGTGTAACATCTAACTCTCTTTTATGTGGAATAATTACAGCCACACCCTTAGACCGTTTAACTCCTTAAAGGTGCTTTTACTCCATTATATAATATTGTCACCCAAATCAAGTTTAATCTCTAACAATCTCCCCTTTTGGGTGGCATATTATACATATATTTTTACAATCTCAAATTACACATATCACAAACAGATTTATGCTTTATAGCACCCTGAGCTTTAGTAAACTGGTCAGCAATATTATCTTCAGTTGCACAATATTCCAGTTTAATCAAATTATCTTTAACACATTGTCTGACATTTAGATACCGTAGATCCGTATGTTTTGATCTAGTTTTCACTGCAGCATTAGTTGCTAATTTTATAGCTGCTTGATTGTCTTCATACACTTTTATTGGTTCATTACAATTTAAACCCATATCAAACAATAATTGTTTCCATACCAATAGCTCAGTACATAATAAAGATAAACAAGAAAATTCGGATTCAGTTGTTGATAAGCTTATATGCTTCTGTCTGTTAGACCTCCATCCTACTAAAGCGTTTCCCAATAATACAACCAATCCTGAAGTGGATTTCCTGGTTACAGTATCAGATGCAAAACTAGCATCTGCAAATGCTTTTAGTTCCAATTCCTTTGTTGGCTCTAGATATAGAGAATAATGTATGGTGTGCTTCAAATATCTTAAAACTCTTTTCGCACCTTGCCAACATCTGGTTGTAGGATTCTCACAATATCTAGCTAAATGATTAACTGTAAATGCTATATCAGGTCTTGACCAGTTACATAAATACATCAAACTGCCTATTAATGATTGATATATCTTTTTATCAAAGACATTGCTGTTATCTGCTGAACTCTCAAAACCTTGAACCATAGGTGTTTTTACTGGTTTACAGTTTTCCATATTATAACGTTTCAGCAAACCATTAATTTTCTTAGCTTGAGACAATTTAAATCCTTTACTAGTCCTGACAATATCCAGCCCTAGATAATGACTAATAGCTCCTAGATCTTTTACTCTAAATTTTCTTTTTAACCCTGAAATTATTCTTTCAGTTTCTGTTTCATCTTTTGCTATAATAGCAATATCATCAGTGAATAATAATAACAATGATAATTCACTATTTTGCTGTTTTATAAATAAACAAGGATCTGCAATACTAGCTTTAAATCCCAAACTATTTAACTCTTTTACTAAACATCTATTCCACTCATAACCTGACTGTTTTAAACCATACAAACTCTTATTCAGTTTCCAACAGTACCCTACCTTACTTTCTATTCCTAATGGAACTTTCATATATATATCATGGTTTAATGTTGCATGCAAATAAGCAGTTTCAATATCTACATGTTTTATACTATAATTCTTATTTGCTGCCCAAACTAAAGCAGCCCTAAGAGTGGAAGCTCTTAACGTTGGGGAAAATACTTCATCATAATCACTATTATTCTGTGCAAATCCTTGAGCAACTAATCTTGCTTTATGTATTACCTCTCCTGTAACACTTTCTTTCAGTTTAAAAACCCATTTACATCCAATTAACTTTTCTGTTTTAGGTATTTTAACCTCTTGATAAACATTAAGATCTTGCAAAGACTTTATTTCTTTATCCATAGCTACTTTCCAATTCTTTCTTTCATTCTCAGGATACATTTTTATTTCTTCAACATTAGAAGGTTCAATGTCTATTTGACAAATTAAACCTGCCTCGAAACGATCAGGCTGTCGTCTTTCCCTGTTAGACCTTCTGAGAATTATTGGACTTATAGGTACATTTACATTATTATCTTCTTCCTCTCCTGTCTCCACTATCAGTGGTTCTTGTTTGATCTCTCTAGCAGGTTCCTCCTCTTCTTTATCATTTTCATTTGAGGAGTTAGTTAAATCTTGTTGAGGAATATATACAATATCTTCTACCCTTTCCCAGCCTGACTGTTCTTGAAAAACAGCGCTAGAACTACAATAAATGTTTTTAGTACCTTTCTCCCAGAACCGATAAGACTTATGGTTTAACTCATAGCCAACAAAAAATAATTGTTTAGCTCTATGTTCTCCTTTATTTCTTATTGAACTTGGAATATGTACCCAAGCAGGTGTCCCAAATGTGTGAATATAACTAAGATTTGGTTTTCTCTTATACCATAAGGTATAAGGAATTTTACCTGTAGCTGAACTAACCACATTGTTTAAAATATGATTAGCACATTTTGCTGCTTCTCCCCATAAGCTATCAGGTAAACCAGAATCTTCAATCATAGATCTAATCATAGCTTGCAATGTTTGGCCCCTCCGTTCAACAAATGCATTATGCTGAGGTCTATAAGGAGCTGTACGTCTATGCTCTATTCCCTCTGAAACTAACAGCTCATTGAACTGTTTATTAACAAACTCAGTTCCATTGTCTGTTATTATGGTTTTTACATTTAACTGAGTTTTCCTTTGTACAAACTTGAGCCAATTAGATATTGTTTGTATAGTTTCAGTTTTTGACGTAAGGAGATAACAGAACCCATATCTGCTATAATGGTCTAGAATATTTAATATGTAGCAAGCACCCCCTAAACTGGGTTTCATAGGACCTATCAAATCCATAAATACCAGTTCTAATGGAGTTGTGGTTTTAAATCCATCTAACCTATTAGCTGGTGCTGCCCTGCTCTTTTCTCTACCACATACGTTACACTGCAGATATTTCTTACAAGCCTTTAACTTAAACCCATCAGACAAAGCTACAGTTCTTTTTAGTGTATTAAAATTCACATGACCCAATCTTCTATGTAATAAATGAATACATTCATCATGTGGTTTTTGATTTGTACAAGTAGTAGCCATTATAATAGGATCATTGCTAATTACAAACAAACCGTCTTTCATATTAGCTATTAAGTTCACTTCATTCTTTTGAATAAGACATTCCTCCCCTTGGAAAGTAACTCTAAAACCTGCTTCCAATAATGCCTTAACTGATAATAGATTATAATCACATCTGGGAACATATAGCATTTCCAAATTTTGTTTTAAAAATGAACAGTAAACCTTACCCTCTCCAGAGACCTTGACTCTCCAGCCATTAGCCATAGAAATATATTTTTTACTAGACCTTATATTCTCAAAATCCCTTTTTATTTTTGAAATACAGTGTGTAGCTCCACTATCTACCACCCACCAATTGTGGTTATTAGTAGTTCTATTAGCTACAGCTACATTAATCATCTTTTTATTCTTTCTATGGCTTTCCTTTCTCTGACAATTACTATTCTGACAAAACTTAGCAATATGTCCCTTTAACCCACAATTAAAGCATTTCCTTAAAATATAAGCAGATTCAGTCTTCTTTATTTCTTGTTGCAATGGCTCTCTCAACTGTTTTCTCTCCATACGACATCTTGATTCTTCCAACAACCTTCCAGTTATTGAAGAAACAGTTAGGTCTTCTTTGGACAAAACCTCCAAGGACGATACAAAGGCATCGTAGCTCTCATCCAATGATGATAAAATGATGTAAACCTGGTGAAGCTCTGAGAAAATAAGTTCTTTTTCTTGCAGTTCCAACAAAGTTGCTTTTATAAAGTTAAGGTGAGCTAACATATCGCCATTCTTTTCCAGTCTAGCTCTAAATAGCTTTCTGGTAAGATTTATATGAGCACCAACACTGTCCCGAACAAAAATCTTTTTCAACTTAGCCCAACATTTAGCAGCAGATTCTTCTCCACGCACATGGACTAGCTGTTGGTCTCCTAATGTTAGCCCAATGATAGATAAAGCCTTATCATTGTCTTTATTGAAGTCTACAATCTTCTTGTTATCTTCTTCATTAGTTGGATCCCAGGCAGTTACATCAGGAGGATTATGGACTATTTTCCAAAGACCTTGATTTTGTAATAGCAAACTACATTGTGTAGACCAGGATACGTAGTTTGACCCATTAAGCCGGGTAATGCAGAATGGATTGAATAGTCCTTGTGCCATTGTCTGAATTTGAAAACTCAGTTAGGAAATATAAATACAATACTGTGCCTGTCCTCAGCACCACACTGGATCTGGGCCCATAACCATTGTTAGAATATGTTGTTGAAAAAATGGTTTGTTTAACAGAGTATTATTAATACACAGTGGAAGTTGTACTGGGACTTTTAGGCAAACAGTAATGCACTAACACGAGTTTTATAACTTATTTTTACTCAGACAACAAAAAGAAACACAGTAAGAAATAGTCCAAGTATCAATCCAGTATCATGCACATAAAAGTCAGTCCATAAAAAACATAGTATCAAAATACAAAAGCTGCTTACCAATATCAAAAACAATATACACTGTAGCAAGCAGTTGATTCTTGAGAGAATAAATATCAAGTTAGCAAACAAGAGAACAAGAGGTATCCAAACACTAACATCAAACACATATACAAGAGCAACTACGTGTAACATCTAACTCTCTTTTATGTGGAATAATTACAGCCACACCCTTAGACCGTTTAACTCCTTAAAGGTGCTTTTACTCCATTATATAATATTGTCACCCAAATCAAGTTTAATCTCTAACAATGGTGTAATTAAAAGATTCAAGGGTAGGAAAAGAGTTTTTGGCTTAGAACACCCTCCCCTACGAATGCCTGTGAGTTATATGGACTTAGGCCTCCAGGATGCTCCAACTATTGTGATAATTGCTGAGAATGGTAGGAAATGATGTCCCCCCCCATCAGAAGAGTCCGAGGGATGATGAAAGCAGGTCTAGGATTTCTAGAAAATGTATTAATGGACAAAGCTGCACTTAGCATTTGTGAATAGAGTGAAAGCTGCAATAGATAGGATACATTATGAATTATTGGAACCGCGTTACATACATGGGCAGGAATGAGATTTCCAAAAATTGGATTGGAGTTTGGGGGGGAAGTTGGACGTAGTCTTTGTTTTTTAGTTGCATAGCCATACACTACAGTTTTGTGCTTCCTTGCCTGTGCTACAACTGGCATTTGGCATTATGGTTGGATGGGATTGCCATAGAAGAAAATTTGTGAAGGAGTTAGTTACTATAGGAGATGATCAGGTTGAGTCCCAAGGATGGATCAAATGCATCATCAATCAAGAGTCCCTTTGTGCCCAACAGAGATCTAAGTCCAGCCCACCTTGAATTCCTTCTATTCTTATCTCCCACTAATTTCCCTTGACCATTAGTAATTCAGATACTTGTAGGGAGCTTAAGGTTGCAATAAATCTTTATACCCATTTGAACTGTCTGGATCTCCTAATTTTCCTGGTGTTTAACAGTTACCTCTTCTAGATGATCATCCTCTGACTAATGGAGCATTGGCAAAGGGGTGTATTGTTAGAATCTTTTCCCATTAGGTTTGTATTTCTTTTTTATATCTGTAAAGTACTCGGATTTAATCTTAACTATTGAATGGATATTTAATTGGGCAGAGTTGGGAAGGAAATATGCTTTGTATTGTCTTCGGACTGGGGAAATAGATGAGGTATTCAAGATGGTTTTTTACATGACTGAATATGCTTACATTTTAAAAAGTTGTCTTTTAAAATATGAAAGGAAGGAATTTTTAGTGAAACAAAAGTTTGAGTTGGGTTGGGAATTTTAAATTTAAATATTGTATATCCAGGCTAAGTAGCTGGTCTTGTTTTAATTCTACGAACATTTCTCCCATCTCCTTATCTGGTGTAAACGTAGGCTGTTATTCCAGGGTAGAGCTCTCAACAACTAGTTTGTTGTTGTTGTTTTTTTAAAAAAGGATCCTGGTCTGGCCAGAAGATTCATATGGCTGTATTGCCTTGAATCCACAGCAGTGGTTTGTGTGAGAGGAAATGACTTGCAGATATCTTGGACCAAGACTATTCTTCTGAAGAGCATGATGGAGGAGAAAGAACTCCTTCAGTAGCTTTTGACCAAGCCACGTTGCCTTTTAAAATTTTACTGTTGCAGTTTTTTCCCTTGTCCAGAGCCTCTAAATGATTGTTTCCATTTGAACATTTTCTGCATTTTTTTGCATCATGTTGTCCTGTAATAACTCTTAAGGAATGTGTATCTTGTACTTAAAAAAAAAGAATTCCATGTGGGCAACTCCATTTCTCAGTAGCCTTACTCAAGATAACCAATGGCAAAAGATTATGCAATCCAGCAACATCTGGAAGGCAGTACATTGCTGACCTCTGAATTAGGTCACCCTTCAAAGTAAGCAAATGATTTAAATGTTCAACCTCTTCTCTGACAAAACTTTGCCTATGTGGCTTCTTGCCAGCAGAGAAGAGGAAGAATGTTTATTTCCTCCAAGCTAGACTAGAATAAAGAACTGTTCTGCCTCATCTGCACTGCTACAGAATTGTCATTTTTACATTGCCAAAGGTAAGCTGCCTTACCTTACGAACATCAGTACTCTGTATAAGGTGCCAATAATCTTTATAGCTGAAATGAGATATCCCCTTGTCTTATTTTAACTACTATTTGCCCATGGAAAAGAACTAAGGTTCATTGTTTACTTTTAATTCCCTAACAGAGTCAAATGGAATTCAGTATTGCTTCTCTGTTGATCCAAGAACCGGGGGCTGCAGTGCCTCAGCACGAACCGAAACAGCCTAGCAAAACTGCACCTGGCCCCCCAGCCCCCAAACCTTCCCAGGGTGTTAAACCACAAAACTCAGATGGGCTTATACCGGCCAAAAAAGAGGAGGAGTCCTCATTTTGGAAGATAAATGCTGAGCGCTCCAAGTACGAAGGGGAACAGTCGGAGTTCCACTCGCTAACCCCAAGCCAAATCAAATCCATGGAAAAAGGAGAGAAAACCCTCCAGCCGCATTATAGGCAAGAATCTGGTCCAAAAGAAGTAACTAAAGCAGAGAAGCCTAGTCCTCCTAAGCCTGAAAAAGTGATCACCCCAGTTGTTTCCCTAACATCTGTAGAATGGGAAAAGCCTCCGTCCAACCAACCTGCAGTTAGTGCCTTTGATGCTCATCGTGACCCTGCAGAGAAATTGTCATCTGCTGCAACTCAAAATGAAGATGCCCAAAGCAGTTTTGTTCCAGATTTACAAGGATTTGACCAGGTAAGGGCTGATTCTTAATCTGTCCTGTTACGGTATGGTAGGTAGAAAGAACCCAAGCAAAAGTAAACAGAAATAAAACTTCTCCACCTGCCCCCCCCCCCGAGTCCAAGAAATGACTTCTGTAGAGTACTAAAACCTTACAACTGAAATCCTTTGTTTTCTTCCCAATCTAATCTAATCATCACAATTTCATATCTTAAAAATGTACAGAATATGCTAGTGATAGATTGCCTGAAGTCCTACATGCTGTTCCATAAACATAAAGTTGATTACCTTCTGCTGTAGATTTTGCCTGTACTGTACATGTGACATTTGTAGCAGCAGTTCCAGTGTGCAGAGATCTCCAACCTTGGCCATTTTATGTCTTGTGGACTTCAACTCCCAGAATTCCTCAGCCAACCGTGTTGAAGTCCACAAGTCATAAAGTGGCCAAGGTTGGGGACCCCTGGTCTAACACATGTAGTGGAAAAGGGAAGGTAGTTTCTTTCCATTCATGAGGGTAGAACTGAAAACTGATTATGAAGAGCTCCCCTTAAAATTGAGTGAGTGTGCAACCAAAAGAGCATGTATTCAGTTTAATTACAGGAAAAATAATGCACTTTAGGGTGCATGCATAAGGCCTGAGCTTTCTGTAACTAAACAGGAAAAGGATATTGGGATTGAGGGTGTGGGTCAGAATCAGTAGCTCAATGAAGACGTCAACCTGATGCATGATAGCTATGAAAAAGACAGATTTCATGCTCAGGATTATTGTGAAAGGGGTTAAAAGTAAAACTGCTGGCAATGTAATGCCTTCTTTGCCAATCTAACATGCATTCACATCTGGAATATAAAGCAGCGTTCTAATTGCTGCATTTTAAAAAGGAAATAATGGAATTGGGAAATGTGCAAAAGAGGACAGCCAATGTGGAAAGGGGACCTGAACCTATGAGAAAATGATGGGACTCTTCATCTTGAAGAAAAAGTGAAGGGCATGGGACATGATTGAGGTGTATAAAATCATTAAAAATTATAAAAATAAGTAAAATATAAAAGCAAGGAGAAAGTAGAGTTTTTCTCTTCTTTTAAGAAAGTAGAGTTTTTCTCTACTTTCAAACACTTGAAAAGTGATCATTTTATATGGTTCCATCTGTAAGTCTCTATCCTCAGAATTTTGTTCAGTCATCTCTACTGTATTTTCCTGGGAAATTTCTTGGAGTGGAATTAAATTGGAAATAAGTTGGTTCTTGCTCTCAAAGTTATTCTGAATTTCTATGTAATTTAAAATCATTGTCCTTTGAAATTGTTGTTGCTTATCATATGTTTGCTTTTTTGAAGTATTCATTGCTTCAGCTTTGTTACTCACTTTGTTTACACAGCTGCATTTTCTAAAAACTTTGAGGGTCAGAAAAAAAAATCCTCATCCACCAGCAGGTGTCAGCATTTACACATTTTTCAGGTCTTTCTAGTCTTTTTTCTTTCTCTAAAGGGTAAGTTTCGCCGCTAGCCAAAAGGGAGGGAGCAGAGTCCCTCTTTCCTTCTTCGGAGATCTCTTATTTTGGGGACTTTCTTCTTCAGGAAAATAGGTAGGATAGAGAAAATCAGTATTCTTAACCAGATTCAAGCATGATGTTTAAAATCCGCTTAATTTAAAAGCTTATGACCTGTTTGAGTTCAGCTTTGGCTGGACATGGAGTTAGCCAGCCTTTTCTTCTGTTGGTTTCTGGGAGGCTTCTCCTGGACTGTTTGGAGAGACCGCCATCTCTCCTAAGTCCCTGGGATTTCCTTCCTTCATTCCACCCCTTCAGGGTGGGTTCTGGCCCCTTAGGGTCCCCAACAAAAAGAAATTTCAGCCGAAGGATTCGGCATTCCGAATCTTCCAGCTGCTTTGCTGAAAAACAGGAACCGGAAGTCTTAAACACTTGAATCATGGCTCATCCAATGAAGTTTGTTAGAAGAATATTAGAACAATAAAAAGGAAGCACTTTTTCACACCATCAATAGTAACTTTCATGACTTGAAGATATGGTCATAGCTAGTGGCTTTGAAAGGGTTGGATGAAATCATGGACAAGTTAGTCTTATTGCTGGGTTAGGAGCAGGAGTCATCCAAATACTCTTCACAGGGAACAGCAGTTTGGGAGAGGCATGTATTTTAAAGGTTCCCAGAGTTGCACTGTTTGAGTTGGGCAGCCATATAAATTCTTTGAATAACTAAAAATAAATCTAGAATTGTATGTCTGTATCTTTCTTTGTTGACCTCCATGAGAAACAAAAATGCTGGTCTAAGGGAGGCCTTGGCATGATCTCACAGAGCTATTATTATGAAATGTGTTTGAATATTAGTAGCTTAGATTGGTAGTTGGACTGTAGGTTTGGCTGCATATGTTTAGACCCCATTTGGAGGGATGTCTTCAGTGTACTTTCAATTGAAAGCACACTGAAGATGTCTCCCTGAATGGAGACGAAATATTTGTAGGCAAATTGCCAAGTTCGGAGATCAAACCTACAGCCCAGCTATTATTATGTTTATATGTGCACGACCAGGTAACAACTAATTGAGCTTGTACGATGGATTAGTATGTAGAATTATTCCATATTGAATTTAATTATCCAATATGAGGACAATTGGACAAAAAAGACTTCTGTATCTTGGAACTTTGTTATTTCTAGCCTAGATTATACCTCACATATAAAATCTGTTTATTGGTTGAAGGACAAAGAGATGAGCAATCCCGTCCCCATTCATTTTATGTAAATAGTTCTTTAAGGGACTAGTTGCTTGAAGTGTAAGGGGGAATAATGTGCAATGTTCATTTTTGTGTATGTAATGTTGGTATTCTGGATAACCCAGCCTTTCTGATCATGCAAATATTCTACACATCTCCCATTAATGTTAAATATTGTTTGGGTAGTATTTCTGGAAGCTGAGCCTTATGAGAGAAAGTCCAGTGAAGAGCCAGTCATAATCTGAATATTTTAAACAGCAAGGTATTAGAGCACAGCCATATATGATATTCCCTTCTAGCAGGTAGTAGAAGGGAGGCAATTCTTTCATAGCCTTCCTTCCCCAAATCTTCCTAGCCTTCTAGAGGAAATTTTTGGGAAGCCATAAGATATCCAGAAGGGAGGGACAATCAATGAAAACCCATCTCTGGTGGAAATTCTTTGTTGAATCAAAAGCTTTCCTAATACAGTGTATGCAGAAGGCCAGGTCTAGACCGAAACCATTATATGATATCTTTGTAACTCTTACCTTGGTTATTCTTGATTTTACACCTATTTTTAATTTTAACTACTTGCTTTCTTTTCTAAAGCAAGTTTTCTTTCTTTCTGCAGGGTAATGCGAGTAATGTTATCCTGAAGACGGGATTTGATTTTCTGGACAATTGGTAGACAAAAACAATCCTTCAGTTGGGTTTTGAAGAAAGAAAAAGAGCATCTCTCTCCATTTTGTCTTTGATTTCTGTTACTGGTTTTTCTGTGTGTTTTTAAAACTTTTTTCCCAGTTCTTTTTTAACGGTGCCCTTTGTACTAATACTTTTTTTTGTAGAAACCTGATACGTATTTGTATTTTGAAGTGATCCATTGTTAGAAGGGTGGGTGGGCTTTTTGATCTTTTATTAATTGCCATTCTACGCATCATATTTGGTGATGAACAGGGATACACTGTATATTGCCTAATATGCTAAAGACAAAGCGTGCAATCTAATTAGAGAGAAAATGAAGCCATCTGACAGAATACCCATATTTATTTTACACATGAATGCCAACAGCTAATAGGCTACCATCTGTATTATTAAATACATTTGTACAAGAAGATGATTGTTTATATCAAGCACAGATAGTTTTTAATATCATCTGTCAGAGCCTTGCCCAGTAGGTTCAAGGTTCTAGAATTAGTGGTCCAAAACATTTTGTGAATACCATGTGGTCTTTTCCTAATAGAGGAAAGATGGAAGCACAGAGTCCAAAAGCCCAAAATTCAGCACATCTCTTTCAAATATATTATGCAGGATATAAATCTGCAGACATTTATTTATATGTTTGTTTTTACATTGGTCTATGACACTTGAGTTGGATGCAGGGGGGGGAAGCTTTAGCTAATAATGAGGTGTGTGCTGGGAGGGTGTGTATGGTTACTTTTGTTTTCTTTCTGGGAAATGAGGCCTAATTGGTACACAAAATAGGATCATTTGTTAAAAATAAAACATTTAATAAAATGTATTTAATATGTTTTATTGTAAAACTTAAAAGGAGAAGAAAGGAGAGACTAGCTTAGAGAAATAATCAAATACATGGATTGAGCTGCCTTTTACTGATTAAAAACCATCTGGTAAAAGGATCTTCAGAAGAATAACTAGTTTGTTTCATTACTTTTGGAGTAGCAGCAATGAAGCACATTTTGAAATGTAGCTCATTTCCCTTAGTCCCTGATGTTACATTTCTTCAACATGTTTTATTGCAAGGCATTGTGACACTTTCTTTAAAAACAAAGCACTATATTAAAAAAAAGTTTCATGAGATTTCTGATACCTGGTACTGCTTCCCATAGTGGGAATAGAACCTGAATGTATCACAAACATCCTGTTGTATTAGATTTTCCATTGTTTTAATATTACAAAGAAACTATTTTACGTGGAGGAACACTTTAAAGATGACATCCCTCACCTGCACCTTGAAGTGGGCCAGCATACCACCTTCTTTGGCTGCACACACATAGGCCAGTCTTGTCCAGCATCTGCAACATCCAGAAATAGCTATGCAACTGACATCGTATTTCTGTAACTTTAAAAAGTATTGCGACTTCTCTCCCCATCACCTTCAAGCCTTAATTCCCCTTTCTGCACAAATTGTGATTTCTCCAACCAAATACCAAAGGTTATTGAATTTCTGCTTTTGACCTTGAGAATTGGATTTCCTGAGAGATGAGCCAATAATAGATATACACTATACACATGTACCTCTGATGCCATGTGGAATTCTCACGAAGTCTGTTTGGGCATTGTATCTGTTGTCAGGTTGGCTAATTGTAGCCTTCTTTCTTACTAACCACCAGATAAGTGGTTCCACCTTCAGAGTTGTTCATTGTCCGTACCTGTGAGTGGTGTGAACTGAAAAGTCATTTCTCTACAAATCATGTGTTCTTCCGTTTTATTTAAGATTCCTTATTCCTTTCGCTGCTTATATATACTCGTTAACAATGTTTATGACAAAAGTCAAGAGGCTAAGTTCTGAATCTTGCTGTAAAAGATATAATGGAAAATAAAACTAGGTAGTCTTCAAATTCAGTTCCAAAATTCATCCTTTGCAGTGTGTGGAGGCCAGAATATATAGCACTGATAGGCAGCTGTCCCTCACAGACTGGAACGCCATTTTGGAATCTGATATGAAGCATTGCACAACTCTAGAAAATAATAAAATGAATTAATTGTAGAGAACACTATGAAAAATGCTCTTTTTCAGGGGTGTTTTATGTGCCATCACACACACACACACACACTACACAGACACTGGGATATTTGTGCTAAAGATGGGAGTAGGAAACTGTAGAAGACGCTTGGCTTTGTCTTAAGGTATTTGGATTAATTGGTTGTTCTTTGTAACTAGCACCACATTTCCTACTGTGGAGATGTTGCTTTGGGTTTCCTGGTGCGCACCTACATGGCAACATAACTATTAGTGTCATATAAGAGTCCATTGAATTGGGATAGCAGATGTGAATAATTGGCATTTCTAGAATTGCTTAACTTTTGCTGCTGAGCCAAAGACGGAAGATTTTCATTAATGAAAATAAGCGCCTGACACTTGATTGGATCTAGTTTGCTTGCCCTGTTTCAGTGTATTTAAAGACACCATACTTATAAAAAAAAACCTCAGTGGTTTTTATTTAAGAAAAGAGTACTTGTTTGATTCTTTAAAAAGAAAATTGGCATAAAGTCCTTCAAGCTGAATAGGGACGCGGTGGCTCAGTGGGTTAGGACGCTGAGCTTGTCGATCAGAAGGTCGGCAGTTTGGCGGGTCGAATCCTGAGTGCCGCGTAACAGAGTAAGCGCCTGTTACTCGTCCCAGCTTCTGCCAACCTAGCAGTTCGAAAGCACGTAAAAATGCAAGTAGAAAAATAGGAACCACCGCGGTGGGAAGGTAACAGCGTTCCGTGCGCCTTTGGCGTCTAGTCATGCCGGCCACATGACCACGGAGACGTCCTCGGACAAGCGCTGGCTCTTCGGCTTTGAAACGGAGATGAGCACCGGCCCCTAGAGTCGGAAACGACTAGCACGCATGTGCGGGGGAACCTTTACCTTTTACTTTTACCTTCAAGCTGAAGACATTTCTTCAGTGTATTTTTAGATGATAAAAGGGAGCCTTTCCAATGTCAGAGTATAAAGTGCTTTTCCAGCTCAGGATCTGTTGTTCAGGTTAACCAATTCAAGAATTAAGTAAGTGCAGTTTGGTTTGACTAGAGCTTTCCATTTATATATCAGTGGATGTGGGGGTTAATGTCCTGAGGTCATTGAAGCAACATTTTTAGATAGCTGCTCTTAAGCAATGAAATAGGGTAAACTGCCCCTTATTCTCCTATTGTGTCTATCTCCAATCCTGTTTTATCTTAATTATTGCAAGGAAC